>NC_135182.1:11324258-12008008 GCF_041146795.1 Maylandia zebra | reverse complement strand
GCCCGTTTGTTGCAACAGCAAGTAGGCATTTGTTCATTCTTATTTTCAAAGAGTTCTGCTACAGCAGCACCTTAGACAGCACACTTTGACTGTGTGATGGAGGTTAATATGTGCATTTTGCTAATTATGGAAATGTCATAACTTCTCAATCTGCCTACAGTAGCATGAATCTGCCTTTACTTTACCTATGCCATCCTAAAGGAGGACATGTCTATACACAATCAGGAACAACTTACTTTAAAATTACCCTTTTGCTCTGGATGCGGTCTTTATCCTTCAAACTTGGGTCCTCTACTTAGGAGTCCTGTACCGTATTGTTACTGCTCCTAGGACTGCGCTCTTCTGGACACAGATCTCTGATATTGTTCCTGAGATCTGTGTCCAGATGAACTACTTGCTCAGTTTGGGGTCACTGCCCTGAGTAACTCGGAGATCACTGTTGCCTTCACCTTCATATTCTCTAGTTCCTCTCAGCCCTTGGTATTTCTCAAGATTCCTGTGTTCCTAGTTCCTGATGTTGTTATCACTTGTTATACCCACTCATCTATCACTACAGCTGTCGTCCACCATTATAATTGTCCTGTTGGTATCTGGAAGTCCCACAGCATTGGTTATTCTCAACCACCCTAGAGATCATATTCCATTTTGACCTTGCTTTGATTGCTAGCATCCTAGCTCCTTTGTTAAAGGAGATTGCTGTTAGATTGAATGTAACAGCAGTGAGAGTTGACCACAGCTTCATTAATCTCTATAATGTTTTCCTTAAACATAGTTTAATGTTCTCTCGTGGTAAGCTGCTGCACACAGATACTATGAGCTATAACTTAGAGATAATTCAGCCTTTTAAAAACCCAGTTTCTTTATAAAATGAAGCCATTAGTCTGGCTGTCAGTGGACCGTGTAAGTGTCCCCGTGGTCTGACTGCTGTTTCAGCAGCTTTTCAAACTGCTTTTAGGAAGAGAAACTGCTGTGTGGCTCCCTCAGGAAAAGTGCATTATGAAACGATTCCAGTCTTTGGAGATAGCTGCTGGTTAGCTGTGCTCACATTAAGACCAAACCTGTGTGTGTGGCACTGTTGAACAAATATGCTCACACTGGGGTTGGAGCTGTTTTGGGGTTTGTTTGGAATAATAATTTAGTTGTCA
Source organism: Maylandia zebra (assembly GCF_041146795.1). Classification (NCBI taxonomy): domain Eukaryota; kingdom Metazoa; phylum Chordata; class Actinopteri; order Cichliformes; family Cichlidae; genus Maylandia; species Maylandia zebra. The sequence continues at coordinate 12,006,863 of NC_135182.1, read as the reverse complement.
TTGATTAGAAATAAAAGGTTTTCTGAACAGTGGGATTATTTTTCAGCAGTGTGTTACTGACATTCTGTGAACACCGTAATCTACTCTCGGCAGTGCTTCACAGTGGTTTTAGAGCAGCTAAGTCCTTCTAAGCCCTGTGCTTTTTAACTTCTCAGGGCTTATAAAGACATCCCATGAAGCTTCCTGCTGCGCAGAAGTATTATGGGACTTTAATGAGGTCTTTTCTAGAAAGAAGCCAATCGAGCCGCAGTAATTAATTCTGTATCAAACTAGAAGCGCACCGAGAACAATAAAGAAACCTTTCCTCTGTGTCCAGCACTGATGCATGCAGTTGTGTTTGGCAACGTGACAGCCATCATCCAGAGAATGTACTCGCGCCGCTCGCTTTACCACACCCGCACCAAGGACCTGAAGGACTTCATCAGAGTCCATCGGTTGCCCAAAGCTTTGGAGCAGCGCATGCTGGAGTGTTTCCAAACTATGTGGTCGGTCAACAACGGGATCGACGTTAGTGAGGTGAGAAGCTGCTGTTTATGTTGCACTGCTTTATAGCCTGTTCTCCAGAGTGAAAGCTCAAAGATGCTCTCCACTAAACAGCTTCACTGTTCAGAGGAACCAGAGTTCAGCACTGGACGTCTTGTTGTCTGCTGGAAGTTTTATCTACACCTTGAGTTGAGAACAGGGTCCAGTGTACAGCTTGAGATGAAAGCCTGCTCTGAGAATACAATTAGGTCGAATCATTTCTTGCACAAAAACATTTCTTTGTGGTTTAGCCTCTTATACTCCACAAGAGTGGATTTTAAGTCAAACTGACTGAGGTGCAGACTTTCAGCTTGAAATGAACACAACACGTTTTACATAAACTTTAGTGAGAATTGTTTAAGAATTACAACCATTTTTACGCATTGTCACTGAGAAGTTTGCAAGCTAAGCTCCCAGTTCTTACACTTAAGCGACACTTTAACACGTCGGTGGTAAAGCTGTGAGCTACAGAAACAGAATAGCATAGAGGTCACCAGTGCTTTTAGGTGTCAAATCTGGAACTTTTCTCTGACTTTAATTTTAAGATTTTCTCAATTATAAATAAATCAGGATTATTGGAAGGATCTATTTATATGTTGCAGCTTGAAAAGATTTGCCCAAGGCAAGTAAATATGCTAAAATTAAGTGCCTGATATACCACGAGCAACCCTGAGTAATGTAAAAAAAAAAAAGAGTAGTCCTAGATTATTTCATCATGTCTTACAAGCTTCTCTGATCTTGCATGTGGTTTGAAATGCCCACTGAGTACTTTAAACTCTCTGTGAGGTTATCACATTTTTACATTTGGAGAGGCTCTTCAAGCCTGTGGCAAAGGGTTATTTTTTGTATAAAACTATATGGAAGTAAAGACCAGTGAACTTTCACTTCACAGCTTCTGAAAGACTTCCCAGATGAGCTGAGGGCTGATATCGCCATGCACCTGAACAAGGAGCTGCTCCAGCTGCCTCTGTTTGAGTCAGCCAGCAGGGGCTGCCTGCGTTCCCTCTCCCTCATCATCAAGACCTCCTTCTGCGCTCCAGGGGAGTTCCTCATCCGGCAGGGAGACGCCTTGCAGGCTATCTATTTCGTCTGCTCAGGTTCCATGGAGGTCCTGAAAGACAACACTGTGCTGGCTATCCTAGGTAAGTCAGAGAAACAGTAAAGTTCTCTTAAGCAGAGAACACGATGTCCTGTCAGTGTGTTCCAGGATAACAACATTTCTCAGTCAAGTTGCCAAACTGCAAAAAAAAAAAAAAAGATCACACGGTTACTTAATTAAACTAAAACGTAATTAGGATCTTTGTTGTTTGAAGGAAGGACACAGATCTGAGTGAGAACTACACTGGACACCCTCGGCTCTGACAGACAATTATCTTTGAAACTGAGATTTGGAGGATGTGAGATGATCTGCGGGACATCGTGCTGAATATTAAACGAAGGGGGAGAATGGTTCATTTGAGAATGTGCCGGCTGAATGTGTGCCTGTGTTAATATTAAGTGCTGCTAACGAAGTATGGACTTCAGAGGGGGAAAGAGAGATCATCTCTCAGTTCAGTGATTACAGTTAAAATAATTTCACAGTGCTGGCTCAGACCTGCAGAGCAACCTGGTCTGGAGTGTCTAATGGAAATTAAAATTGATGATGGCGAAAAAGGAGAAGGAAGGCAGGACATAAAACGGGTGTGTGTTTGTGTGTGCGTGTGTGTGTAATATTCAAACAAAGGGGAAGACGAGGCTGAAGGCGAGCTGATAAAGAGCAGCTGTTTATGCTCTGCTGCTTTAAAGAGACGTTTCCAAGCTTGATACAAGCTGAGAGAGTAATGATTTCCCACAGTGTTGATCCTGTGAGCTCGACAGAATAATCTTCTATTTACTGTGAGCAGAGATGAAACAGGTCTTACACTGTATGCACCTATAACCAAACTAATGAATGAATGGATGGATGGATGGATGGATGGATGGATGGATGAGGGTTTTTGTTGGCAGTTTGGCACTTCTGTTTTAATCTTTGTGCTGTCAGTTAATGTAATGAATCTAAGAATCAGATGAGGCTGGAGAACTTTATTCCTTACATGGCAAAATGTAGGAAAAACCTCTGCAGTGAAGGAATCTTGAGGCTCTGTAATGCAACGGAGGGAATTTTGCTGGCAAGGAAGAGAAGCTACAGTTTTCAATAGTTGGTCCAACTGTTACACACATTTATAAATCCCTTTTCTATGCAGCACACATATGCACACAACATATATGATTATGGTTCTGAACAACGACACCAAGCCAGTGTTTGTAGGCAGCATAGTGAAACTCAGTGAGGCCTACCTCGGCCAACGAGTTTGTTCTGTTTGTTACACTGCACTGCCAAAAGTATTCGCTTTTCTACCTTCACACACATATGAACTTTAATGGCATCCTATTTTTGTTCCATAGGGTTTAATGTACCATATTTTTCGGACCATAAGGCGCACCGGATTATAAGGCACATTAAACAAAACAGTCAGATAAGTCAAACTTTACTCAACTCATTCTTCTTGCTTCCTCCACTTCCTCATCTTTTCTCACTGTTGCTCTGCCATCACAGAATCTCTGTGCTGCATCACTGATATGTCACTGAAACACAGACCCGCTCACACACGTGTGTCTCCTACCTGGTCATGTTAAATCCAGAGGTGCATGACAACACCAAAGCACACGCCAGCAGCTGTGTTTCACTCTTCACACAGGTGAGAGCGGCGACCACAAAGCGGCGGTGAGGCATAAACAGAGAGGCACACATACGGTATGCATAATAATGTTGGCTGATGTCTATAACAGGTATAGTCTGTGGCCTATGATAGTGAACATTGTTGGGGTCATTAGTCAAAAAGAAAATAGTTCAGTTACTGGGTAACAGAGCGTAAGATGAATTTTCTGGCTAGAATCCCACACGCTGACACAAATCACTGGGGACAGTTTTAGTGTTTACTATGAATAGCAAAGTTGCAAACCAGCCCAAAGAGCACAGGCTCAAATGCACACTGCAGTTCTACAAGCCTCACGGCTCATCAGATGCTTTGGTTACCTGCAGAAAATCAAGGTTTTGGCTCCTTGGCCATGGGCAGCATGCACTATGGATCTGGGGTTTCTCACTACTAGACTTGAGTTGGCATCTGTCTTTGCACATACTTACACATACTGCTGATGTCAGCAGTGGATAGGTGCCGATTTCCGCTTCACATCCGTGTCTTTTTGTGCAATAAAAATAAAATGAATGATCGTGTCGACCCTCTTCTGAACTTGCAGACCTGCACATGACTTGAACACAAGTGTCTGATTTAATCTCTTTTGGTTACTGAATTCAGTACAGTAATGTGTTACTTGAGCGAGTGGGGATTGCAGTTTTTGTCGCAATTTTTTTTTAGCCATGGAGGTTGGTGTCTGAGAGAAGCGGGTTTTCACAAGACACACAGCTCTTTTGGAAAACATGTTTCTTTCAGCCAGTTTACATGATCAACATAAGTACTTATGAGACTCCAAAATGTTTAGTGGTGATTAAATCGTTGGCAGAGCTTGAACTTTAAACAGCTTGTTTGAACGAGAGGATGAACTGAGGAGCTGCTCAGAAATTGAATTAGCGATTAGTAGGTCCCTTTTAATTTGAAACTATTACACATCCTGACAGTAGCTCAGCTCTGCTGGCGTGTTCAGGAGAGTGACTGGAGCTTCTACTCACACACTTGAGTTATTAACCTCCCACAACAGGGGAGCAGTGACATTTTCCTTGCAAGCCAGTAACACCTCCACCTCAGAGTTTAACTTCTCACAGGCACCTGAAAAGCAAAAACCCTTCAGAATCTCACCGTGATTCGTTTATGGTTCCACGATTTATGTTCGAGAGTGCAACTATCAAGGTTCCCACACATCACAGAAATCTTATAAACATTTGAGAGATTAAAAAAATGATTTGAAGAAGCATGGCAAGTAATAGGCTATCTTGAAATAGGTATGAAGGTGCATCAAAGTTGATTAATGTTGCTGTATGAGCTGTCATGGGTGTTAGTAGCTTTCAAAATATTTTTTGTCAGATGTCTTCACTGACAGCCAAAAGCTGTAATTAGAGCGTGGTGCAGGGTGAATACTGTGGGTGTCTTGGAGCGAATTTTTTCTTACTAGCCACATGCCAGTAAGAAAACATAAGTATGAGCTTGGTATACAGTATTACCTCAGACTCTTCCAAATGAGAAATGTGGTTCGGAAATGTTCTTCAGTCCTTGCTGTTGCGGCCGGTTCTGGGTGTGCTGTGTAGGAAGGCACAAACTCTTTGCCAACAAAGTTGTGACTCTGTGGAAATTGTGAAACAGAATGCAGCAATTGGCAAATGTTTTAAACCCTATTTGTAACTGAGAGAGTGCAGAGAAAACACAACAAATGTTTTTTTGCTGCCAAAACAGTCCTGACCTATTGAGACATGGACTCCACCAGAACGTGTGCTGTTTTATCTGACTGATGGTAGCGACAGGTCCTGTAAGTCCTGTAAGCTGTGAGGGCCCTCATGGATTGTTCGTCCAACACATCCCACAGATGCTTGATTGGAGTGAGATCTAAGGAATTTGGAGGCCATGTCAGCACCTCAAACTCATAGTTATGCTCCTCCTCATTTCTGAACCAGTCTGCTACTTTGTGGCAGGGTGCATTATCCTGCTGAAAGTGGCCACAGCCATCAGGGAGTACCGTTTCTATGAAATGATGTACAGCAGCGGTCCCCAACCTTTTTTGCGGAACGGACCGGTTTAATGTCCGACAATATTTTCATGGACCGGCCTTTGAGGTGTCGCAGATAAATACAGCAAAATAAAATGATACGGCCGAGACAAAAACTGTGGTATTCTGTAAGTATCATAATAAGTTTTAACATTAATGGTGCCTCTAGATGTGCATGCTGTTAGAGTGAAGCCATAACAGGTGCTGGCTTTTTATGCTAAAAACGATTTAGGTTGGAGAGTCCAGCGTCCATGATTTTTCCAGTTGAATTTCAGATTGTGACTAGTCAGCCCACAGAGCGGTTTGGTCCTCACCTCAGTTCACTCTCCACATGTCTAAATGTAGCGCCCAGCACCCGAAGTAATTGTAAAGGATGTAACTGCAAACAAAAGAGCTGAGAAACAAAGTCACACATAAGAAAACACAAAGATGTAACCTTTCTAATACTGTTTGTGTTTGTGCACCAGTGTGTGTGCGCACATGCAGTGTGAGTGCATGTTAGTCTCTGGGGATGTGAAGGCAGAAGCCTAATATTAGACAGGGCTGAATTTGCAGACACAGTGTGGGTGGAAACCCAAATAGTCATGCTCTGCACCTTTACCACAGACATGAATATCACAACCACCAGTGTACCATTACATCCTATGTTTCCAGCTTAATACAATTCACACTTCATTTATTCTTTCATATTCCTTCATTAGGAAAGCACTGAGACTGCTTTTTTCTTTCTTTTTTACTTTAATCTTTTATTTTTTCTGGTCTGTGTGACGTGAAAGCTGCACTGGTGGACTGTTAGTTCATGTCAGTTTAGCAGCTTGCACACGTGCAGTGAGGATGGAAGATCAGACTGATAGGTATGGGCATGAGTTTCTTTAATGCCATTTGCAGTGACAGCCATTCATCCATTTATTTGCTCTTTTGAAGTGTGGAAAGAGCAGAGTCCTGCAAAGTTCACAGAACTCTTTGCACTGGTGGAGCCCATCGTGGTACAGTGTTCTTCCAGGAACTGTTCTGGACCCTGATGGACAATAAAACAGATTAATCTCAAACCCATGGCCGGTCTCACATCATCACGTGTGAAAGTGCAACTGCACACGATAAATTAGAGTCACAGCCACAGACAATTATCAGTCTTATTTTGTTCTGCAGTATGAGGCTGAAAATCCTGAATGATAAACCCACACACCAATTAGCAACAATAGTGTTTCAAGACAGTGCCATACAACTTTATCAGAGCAAGAACATTTTATCCCTAAACAGGAAGCTGCCGGGAAATAACATGACTTAAAGACTAACTAACTAACTCAAAATACTGGGTCAAAATGACCCAGAACTGTTATTCGTCTGCCCTGGTTATAGAATACATTCAGAAAACTGTGCAAAAAATTGTACCTATTGTACCCTCCTGTTTTCAAAACGTTAACTCGATGATTGCATGCATGCAATGCTTTTAGAGGACACCTGTGAATTATATACAGACACTGTGCTAGTCTAGAACAGTGCAGTGACCCACTTACTTCATCTGAAGTCTTGGTGTCATCGTAGTGGGTCATTTTGGTCTGTTGGTCATCACCGAGGCTAATGTTCTTCATCTCGTACTGCTTACGTTAGCCTGAAAATTTGGTCTTCAGTTGACCTTTACTTTGACCATCACACAGAATCACAGCGACTATGGAGCGATGTATTACTTAAAACTGAATTAACAGTATGTGACACCAGTAAAAACATTGACCTTTTATTTCATCACACCCCCATGCTAGACCAAGATGCCTAATTTATTAGATGGCTAGATGGGAGCGAGGGGTAAAATAAGAAGAGGGAAGTATGAGATGTTGATTGAAAACTTGCCTTTAAAAAGATCAAGAGCAAAAGAAAAATCCTACTCAAGGCATCAAATCAACGACGTTGATAAATTGAGCTCCGTTGATAAGCCTTTGTTCCCTGCCCTCATCACTTTCACCTACACTTTTATGACGAGACAGATACATGCACTTAAATGTCACTTGCAAGTGTTTGTCTCCTGCTCAGTTTAACATTTTGCTGCGATTATGAGCCAAAGCGCTCCTTGTCGCTGCTGTCACTCTTGGTCACCCGTCATCTTTGTGACAGCGCATTTGTGCTGAACTGCAGGGGGGATGTGAGTGACGTAAAAAAGACAGCCGGAGCATAAGAAGGGCCCATCGTGCCAAATTAAGAAGCAGCACAGATTTCAGGGTGGGGGCTGCAGATGACAGTTGGATGGTGCCGAGTGCAGAGGCAGCAGGACACCGAGGTGGTTCAAGGTTCAAAGGAGGGCTGGAAGGCCGAGTCCAGTAACTGCTGTCGCTCACGTGGCGTGCGTCGAGCTCTTGCTCGCCCTACCTCTCCCCCTTCCCTCACTCTTTCTCACCCTGCCCCTCCATTTCGTCTCATGCCAGTCTGCAGCCACCCCCACATTGTGTCCCTCTCCACTTCCTCTCACAGCTCTCTTGATTCTTTCGTCTTAGTCCACCTCCGCACTCCATCACCCTTTTTAGGTCCCTGCTCGCCTCTGCCCTTCTCCGCCCCGCCTCCCTCTATTTTGCCTCTGTTCTCTCTCTGCTTGTTTTTCTCTTCAGCCCCCTCTTTCTTTTCTTTGCGTTGTGGCTGTGCAGCCTCGTTCCTTCTTTGTTTGACTTTTTCCCTTCCCCCCCCCCCCCTCCCCATATACTGTGGGGGGTCTTTGTCTGTCTGATGCCTCACAAACACATTTCCATTTTCTTTCTAACATCCAACCATCCAATCCATGCCTTCACTTAGTAATCGATGCAATCTATGCTGCTCATATACATTGTATGGTTGTATGCTAACTGTATATTGTGTAGTTATACACAGGACATGGTAATGTGACCAGTATTGTTATTTCTGACAATTTCTTCTAGTGATTTATTTACAGAGCAGCTTAGAAAAAGGTGACATCTTTGCATTGTGTCTAAAGTCAAAACTCTCCTCCTCACTAGGGTCTCAAATAAATTCTGTCCCAATTAGCCACATGCTAAAAAGCATATTTTTATAAATTAGAGGATGTTTGCTTAATTTAGGTGGTCATACACACGTGTTCACTAGTCTGCTTTCACACACATATGCACACTGGATATATATGATTATGGTTCTTAAACACAGCACAGCACAAAGCCAAGTGTTTGTAGGCAGCATAGTGAAAGTCAGTAAGCCAACCTCAGCCAATGAGTTTGTTCTTCTTGTTACACTGTACTGCCATAACTGCCATAGCTGCAGCTATAACAGCTGTAGCTCCTCGGGGAAGGCTCTCACAAGGTTAAGGAATGCGTTCATGGGGATTTTTGACCATTCTCCCAGAATCACATGCGTGAGGTCAGACACTGGTATTGGATGAGAAAGCCTCGCTCTCAGTCTCCCCTCTAAATGATCCCAAAGGTGTAAGTCACTCATCCATGTCTTTACGGACCTTGCTTTGTGCACTGGTGTACAATCATGTTGGAACAGGAAGAGGCCATCCCCAAACTGTTCCCACAAAGTTGAGAGAATAAAGTTATTCAAAATGTCTTGGTATGCTTCTTTTCACTGAAACTCTGAGCCCAGCTCCTAATAATAATAATAATAATGGATTGGATTTATATAGCGCTTTTCAAGGCACCCAAAGCGCTTTACAATACCACTATTCATTCACTCTCACATTCATACACTGGTGGAGGCAGCTACGGTTGTAGCCACAGCTGCCCTGGGGCAGACTGACAGAAGCGAGGCTGCCATATCGCACCATCGGCCCCTCTGGCCAACACCAGTAGGCGGCAGAGATGGGCAGTAACGCGTAACGCTAATCCCGTAGGAACGCTGCGTTACTGCGTTACTAAAACTGTGATTTTTTGCGAGAATGTCTCACGACAGTGACGTAAGTGAGTGCGCTGTTGGTGACAACAGCTGTGTGCAGATCAACAATGGATCACATATCGATTGTGGGAGAGAGTATGAGCGTGCAGCGTTTAAAGCGTGGAAGTACTGACCTTACTTTGAGTTTGATTCCATAAAAAGTGACAAAAACATTACCGTCCATTAGCGAAAAAAACCCCTAAACTTCCAAGCAAGCACCGAGTGCGCTACGACGTAATCGGAAACTCACAGAGAAACTCGCGGATTCTTCAACTGACCGCGGCACACCTGCACCAGGGTAAACCTCCGCCTACCGCAGTCCTGCTTTACAGGTGAAAATAGAGCAACAGGACCGCTGAGTCTTTGACTTTATTTATTTTCTGCTGTGTTTTACTTGCATCTATTTGAAAGACTGAGTGTAAACACAAAAAATATTTTATTTTATGTGCTGGAATGTGTAGAAAATAGGTTTAAATGTTAAACTAATTTATTCAAGTCAGAGAATGTTGCATATAATTACATTTTTGCTTGATGCATAAAGTTAAAAGATTAAAACTGATAAAACAAGTTAAAAAAAAGAGACTTTTCCATTTGATTACATTTTGTATGATGGATTATGCAGAAAAAGTAGAATTGGGCTGACAGATCTATCGCTTTATCACCTCTTCAGGTTGTAAATCGTGTTTTTAAACAGTAACTAAGTAACTAAGTAATTAATTACTTTTGAAAATAAGTAATCAGTAAAGTAACGGGATTACTTTTGGGGGGGAGTAATCAGTAATTAGTTACTGATTACTTTTTTCAAGTAACTTGACCAACACTGGTAGGCGGTAGGGTAAAGTGTCTTGCCCAAGGACACAACGACCAGGACAGAGAGCCCGGGGATCGAAAAACAAGCACACCATATAATCCCCCTCCATCAAACTGTACACTTGGCACAATGCAGTCAGACAAGTACCGTTCTCCTGGCAACTGCCAAACCTGGACTAGGCCTAGACCTTCCAATTAGTAGATTGCTTGAATCTACTAATTCGGTCCTTGGCTGCTCTTCTCTGCTAAGGCTGTACAGTATGTTTCATAAGAAACCAATTGTGTCAAGGCAGCACAGGCTACTAGTGTGCTAATATATGGTAAAGCTTACCAAAGTAAGTTACACTGTGCTGCTTTATGCAGGTGGTGTTGGTTTATATAAATTGAAGGGACCAGGGTTTGCAGGTACATTAGACATATGCAAACACATGTTCCCACGCTGCTGCTGAGATGACTTCACAGGTCCAAGTCTTTAATCTTCTGTCTTTGATGATGTGCTGCTCAGAACGTCAGTGTGTGAAGCTTAATGGCTCATGATGTTCTCTCAGGTGTTGACAGCTAGTGAGAATAGGCTGCCTCTAAACAGCTGCTTCAAAGACAGGTATCTGTGCATCACTCACTTTGTCATCCCCCTCCCCAGGTAAAGGAGATCTAATTGGCTCAGACTCCCTGACGAAGGAACAAGTGATCAAAACCAACGCTAATGTCAAGGCCCTTACTTACTGTGACCTGCAGTATATCAGCCTCAAGGGTCTCCGAGAGGTTCTCCGACTTTACCCTGAGTATGCCCAGAAGTTCATCAGCGAGATACAACATGACCTGACTTACAATCTACGAGAGGGCCACGGGGCTGATGTGAGTACCTGTAGTAGATTCATGATGGACTTACTGTTTATGCGCGTTTGTCAGTGAACTTGTGAATGTTTTTGTTAGTCTACTGCACATTTAAAAATAAGTACACTTGAGCTGAATTTGAATTTCAAATGGAGTAGAGTTCACCTCTGTGGTCATTAAACAGCTGCAAATACTGACCAGAAATGATCTATAAAAGACCCACAATCTAAAAGCACATACTTCTTTATTTGTGTAAAGATCTAAGATTATATATGGATATCTATGAAAATTAAAATAATTATACTTTTGACCTAATTTATGACCTTGTAACACCTTCACTGATAGTTTTACTAGTAACTTACTAGTTTTAAGTCTTGTTCAATACATCATATAGTTCATTTAGTAAATTATGAAACAGGATATTCTTTACACCTTATGACCTTTCAATCTACAAGCTGTTACAAGTCATTCTCAGTCCGATTTATTATGGACTGTATATAAGATAAATGTTTACATCCATCAGTGGTGGCTGTAGCTCAGGAGGTCAAGCCGGTCATCTACTAATCGGAAGGTTGGTAGTTTGATCCGTGGCTCCTCTAGTCTGCATGCCATAGTAGGCCAAGATACTGACGTGTTTATCGCATCATAACCAACTTCTTCCAGAGTGTGCCTTTTGTTCCATCCCCCTTCCCTTCACCCCCAACTGGTCATGGCAGATGGCTGCCTCATCCTTGGCTTGGTTCTGCTCGATGGCTTCCTGTTAAAAGGGAGTTTTTCCTTCCCGTTATCACCAAGTGCTTGCTCAAAAGATTTCTCTGTATTATCGTGGGGTCTCTACTTTACAACATAACCCATCTTGAGGTGACTGTTGTTGTGACTTGGTGCTGTATAAAAAAATTAAATTAAATTTGAATTAATCAGAGTATGAATGTGTGTGAATATTAGGTAGAAAGCACTTGCTTGTGTGAATGAGACATGCAGTAGAAAGTGCTTTAAGTGCTCAGGTAGAGTAGAATAGTGTCTGTGTGTGTGTGTACTGTGACCTGGTTATGTAGTGCTATATCTATACAACCAATCTAGTTACCATTTACCAAAATGTTCCTGTAAGAAAGGCAGATGCACGTGCAGATGGCATAAGGCTAGTCTGTGAATAGTGCACATTCATAGATTTAAATAGGAACAGTTGTAATTAAACAGCCCACCAGATTAGTCACAACATTAAATGTGCAGACTGACAGTCCAATGAGGAACATTTATGAGTAACCTGAGGAGATAATCACCTTAACCAGGGTCACATGAATGATTAGAACAGAACAGAAATATCCTTTATTGTCCCTCATTGGGGAAATTCACGTATTCCAAGTGAGCAGGTGTACATATAAGGTATACATGAGCATTCTACCACCACTACTTTAAAATACCCAGATGTGTGCACACACACTCTGACAACCCCAGCCATGAAAGGCATTTTCCCTGCTTCCATCAACACACACACTGCGTTTGGCTGGTGCTGCAGCAGCAGCGGATGGAGGAAAAAAAGTGTAGGGACAAAAATAGCTTAGTGTTGCTGTTTGAAGTTGTCCTGTTACTAAAAATAGAGCAGGAGGGGAGCACGGGCTCTCCCTGACTGGCTGTCCCCCCATAGCTGCTGCTAAGATTGGATCCTGCTTAATATAAATAGCTCTGCCAGCTGAGTAAAAGAAAGGGAGGAGGAGGAGAAAGAAAGATGAAGGGGGGGATTTGGTTAGCTTGTTTTCTCTTCTGCTCTTACTCTCTGCTACTCTACTGCAGTGCAGTTTGCTTCTCCAGGGATCAACACACTTACTGCAGAGTGTGAACATGTTGGTGTGTGACTAGAGGATGTATTATTCTAGATGCACAATCTGCTGTGCATATCTTAGTTCTGGGTTACAGATGTCCATCCTGGTTATTAGTGTGAAAAAAAAAACATTCTAGTATGTGCAGCCAAGGAGGGGAATTTGCATAAGTATCCAAGACAAAACTGGTGAAAAATGGAAGATAAAGCCTGCAGACATTCAGCAGCCTCTTCCTCACTTAAGTAGTATTTCAATCTACAAACTTATATGATGAATGACGGTGTTCAAAAATCAAAGACGTGCTGGGGGGATGAAGAAAGGGTTTATGAAGCAAGAAAGATGAGAAAGAGTCTCCATTGCATAAATGATAGTTCACTGCTGATTCACTGGTTGCAGACTAACTGTCATGACCCCCCAGAGCCTTGGGCGAAAAAATGCGATGTGCATGACCAGCCAGAGCACAGCACGCACAGAACTGTGCTGCTGAAAAGACATATTGGAACAAGTTTTTAACTCTATGGCCATTCTCACAGGGGACCAACTTGCTTATCCTTGCCCTTGAGAGCACATATGAGTTACTATACATGCATCAGCTTCCATGCTTCCAAATCTCTGCCCCCAGCCCCGAACCAGCCGCACACATGATGCAAACTCCCCCACACTCTCGCACACAGTTGAGCAAGAGGATGGCGGCACGCGGCAAGCGCACACTTATCACGCCCCCGCATCGCAGAGCAGTTCCTTGGTGTGCTCCGGAGCTGGGAGCTAAGAATAGAACAGGAAAGCTAAAAATAAATTACAGTGGCACGGGTATGGAAGGGGGGAGCTGGCTGAGTGGAGGGCACTGGGGACAGAGGAGGGGAAAAAGGGAGGATGCTGAGCAGGCAGGGAAGGAGGGGAGGAGGGGAGAGTGCAGAGGGGAAAGGGAAAGCACAGGGGTGTTGGCTCAAATACATTCATAACTCACTGCACCAGGCGTTGTGTGCTAGAGCATGGGTGATGTCATTATTTTGAAGCCTGTACAGGTGAAACTGCTGGTTTAATAAACTAGCAGCGCTGCTACGCTCATTCTGACCTTGAGTGAGGAGGCTTGGGACTGTAACTGTCAGAGGAGTGTGTGTGTGTGTGTGTGTGTGTGTGTGTGTGTGTGTGTGTGTGTGTGTGTGTGTGTGTGATGAGGGGTGGGAAAAGTGAGATGCAGCGATCTGTATTAAATGTAGCATGACAGACTCCTTTTTGGAGTCTGGCAAAGACAAAGAGACAAACAGATTCTCAAAAACAAAAATGAGAAATAATTGGCATTCAGCCGTTCACCATAAGCCTCTGCACATCTCTTTCAGATTGTTCCCTCACATGTCTGCATCTGACACAATCACTCAAGGGTGACTGTGGCACACAGTGTGAAGTCCTCATTAAAAGCTGCTTGTGATGTCAGCAATCAAGAATTTAAACCCATCTCAATACTACTAAAGCGAGAACCTTAAAAGCAAATCTGAAATATGCCTTCTGTGCACCTTTATTTGGAATAAAAAGAAAGCCACCCATACATCAAATGGTGAATGGTCTGGTTCGTATAATAGTGCCGTTCTATAATATGTGTCATTCACACAAGCCCTTTTTCTACTTAAGAGCTTTCTTTTTATTTAACATTCACACTTCAACGGATGCATTAGAGTGCAAATCTAGGTTCTCTACCTTGACCAAGGTTACTGTGGCATGCAGACTAGGCCAGCCAGGAATCAAACCAACCACCTTCCAATAAGTAAATGACCTCCTGAGCTACAGCCACCTCTGAGTGAAACAGACTATCAAGCAAAAAGCCAGAAAAAAACATAACCATTATATACATTATAAACAATCAATTGATTTGCATGTCATTGAATGAAATAAATATATGATGCCCAAACAAAACATGACTTAGTACTTGATGAGAAACCTTTGTTAGCAAGCACAGCAGTCAGACGTTTCTTGTAGTTGGGATTTTGGCACGCTTTACAGAAGCTCCTGGCTGCTGACTGTTCCTGACTGCCTTTACATCATTAACAAGCTCCTCCTGTGTAGCTTTGGGCTGATCCACCACCTTCCTCGTGTTCATCATCATGAGGCAAGATCTTACATAGATCTCCAGATTGAGGGCGATTGATGGTCATTTTATATTTCTTCCATGTCCGAATAATCATACCAAAGGTGTCACCTTAGTTCTTTGAAGGTTCTTTGGTCTTGCCCATGGTGGTTTAGAAGTTGGAATGGAAGAAAAAGATTGTTTGAACAGGTGTGCTTTATACACATAATGAGTCGAGATCAGGTGTGAGTATCTGTAGTTGACTGATGGAGTGTAATCTGTATGCCAAATAGGCACACAGCCAATCTGTGTGAGCCAGCCATCAAATACAACTCCGTTAATAACGTTTATGTAATGTTGTTCACATTAAACATGCGCAAAGTTTCATATATATTGAGGGCAGTGTGTGTACAGGTAAACATGATGTAAGGAGGTGACATGGCTCTCAAAGAATCTTGAATTAAAAGAGAAGGTTATCCTGCTCAGAACAGCCAATCAACAGTCAAAATGGAAATTAGCCAGTGCCGCACTGATACAGCCGAGGTTCCCACCGTTTTTTGAAAACTGTAATCTTATGAAGCGTTGTGTATCCAGGATCCAGAAAGTGACCACTGAATTTAAACTTACAGCTATAAAAATAACAAACTAACCACCAGAATCTGATCAGAGACGCTGGTCAAGTTGGTGATTTGCTTCGAGAGTCGCTTCTTAAAAGCACACATCTTCTCACTGAGCATAAAGCTCGGGCTTCAGGCTACTCTGGATTTGAATTATGGTAATAAGCGCAGATATCCCTGATGTTGGGTACACATAGACCTGTCTGTGAGCCCAACAGCCCCACCCACCTTCTTTTAAAAACATTTTCTTTCTTTTTTGTGAAGAAATCAAAGGAAGGTGGCTTAAAAATGGAGGAAAGGCTTGTTGCAGACAGGAGGAACTGAGAGGCTGCACAAGAGGCCATGTATAAGAAATCAGGGTTAGCTTGAACTGTGAATGCAAAGCTATTCCAGATTAAAGTTTAAGAGTGTGTGTACAGGTCGCAACGTATACTAGAGGAATAAATAGCAGGCATCTAATAAGACCTGCAGAGCACGTCCTGCATTCAGTTACCTCTGGAAGAGAAGGAGCTCAAAAGTCTTCAAAAGAAAGAATATGCTGCTAATCAAACAATACCCTGAATGTTAAAAACATATTTACAGATTTACAGAACTTGTGTTTGCCTGCCATCCACTGGTTCAAGCTTGTAACTGCCTTTACAATCATTGTAAAGGCAGTTACTAATGCTATGGTGATAAAAGAAATCCAGCAGGTGTGCGGGCTGATCCCGCTCATCCCATTTTAGTATCCAAGCTCCTCCTCTCTTTCTTTCAGGTGGATTGGGAGAGCAACGGTGGCTTGGTGAAGAAGCTGCCGTCCATCCGCGAGGATGAGGAGGGTGATGAGGAGCAGAGCTCCGTGTCCCGAGCTCCTCGCTCCCCGCTGCATCTCAGCAGGGGCCTCAGCTCGCCCCTGCGCTCCCCTCTCCTGCCGCCTCGGCCTTTCCGTGCTCCCTCCGACCACTCGCGCCCTTCCACCCTGCAGATACCAGTTGTGAGCTTGAGTGGTGCACCACCTGAACTCAGCCCCAGGTAAAACACACAGACACACATAGTGTGAAACTGAAGATTGATTCAAAACATCATAGTCAGAGAAGAGCAATTGAACCACTAGATTACAGTGCTGGTGAATCACATGGGGCTCGGCTACTGTTGGAAGGCATGTAGGTTCTCACACACTGCAATGCACTAATGTGCATGCGTGCAGAGCAAACATGCCTATGTGTATGCAGAGATGTCTCACGACCTCACTGTGTGCAGTGTTGTGTGATGCAAAGCTGCTGATGAAGGACTTTTTCCATGTTTGTGTTAAAAGATCCAAACAGTACTAACGGAGCTTTCAGCCCTTTTAGCTTCACCTGATTACATTCCTCTTACATGCTCTCTCTCTCATGTGTAATCTCTGCACAGATTTGTGGACGGCATTGAAACAGAGAACAATTCCACCACAACACAGAAGTTTGAGTTCAGCCCCAGCCTGTCACCTGCCCCTCCGCCCTCACCGTACGCAGGTAGCACACCTACAGCCGCACACATTGGAGTACTTTTTCAGAACAGTACATTTTATCCGGAGGCCTAATCCTTCTGCATGTGTGTTGCCCGTAGGGATCCGTGAGCACTCTGAGATCAAGCAGAGTGTGTCTAAACTGACTGAGGAGGTGAGTGCTGACTTGACACTGATGATAATTGCATGTGTTCACTTCTGCCCCGGGGGTCTAATGTTTTCCTCAGCAGCAGAGGTTTGATTTTTCTGTTAGTCAGCTGGATGTTTCGCAAACGACACGAGCAGGTCATGGCTGGAAAAACATACAAATAAAATCCTGACGTTACGAATGCTGGCCCAAAGTGTCTAATGATATTTTAAAAATTATATTTAAAAGAGTTAGTAGTTTATTTCATTACTACCTGTAATTTATTGCAGATTACTTGTATTTGTTTAATTGTTTACTAAATGTTTGAGGTGTGAAATAAACCTCAATGGAGCAAAATATGGGTGTGTGTGGTTGGAGGATGTGTTTGTGCGTGCATGTGCGCGCGTGGAGAGGGGGGGGGTGAACATTTTTCTTGTAAAACAAAGGGGGGCCCAGCAAAAAAAGTTTGGGAACCACTGCTCTATGTGATAAATCACCAGATTAACAATTTTCTGCAGAATTCATCTTTTACCTTATTTGTAACAGTGTTGCATTTTGCAGTTATAATATGTTCTTTATAGATTTTTATACATTAATTTATCACAAAGAAGGTCTGGCTGTGTTGAACTTCATACATAGTATACTTCTCTGGGCTCTTAAAATGCTGAGTTTTTTGTTTCATAACTTCAACTATGATAACAAACTCTCACTCACTGGCAGGTTTTAATCAACAAACCCTGAGTCTCTCTCTAAAGTTTCCCCTCTTGCTCCACCTGAACCATTCATGAAGTTAGTTAGACATTTGTTTGCTTTGTTTTGTACTTAAAATGCACAATTTTTATTATCCAGTTGTTAAATATAAGGACAAGACAGAGACCATGATTACATCACAGATTTATTATCAGCTCAGAATAAAATCTCCATCTTTGTAACTCTTTGACTGTGTTGACAGGAATGCATTTGTCAGACTGTCAGCCAGCTTCTCTGGAACGTTTACTGTATGTTACTATAGCAGCCACCATTTAAATCAAACAAGCGTCACACACATAACACACTGATCATGTGGTCCACCTGCACTGAATCATTTGGCGTGTTGTAATCAGTCCCTGATGGAAAAATGTCAGTCTCTAAAACAGACTCTAAAACTGAACTAAATGTATGATAAAGGGACTTTTAAAATGTAACCTGCATGATGAATGTTATGTAGTACCTAATTATGTTTTATGCAAACAAGGATTAAAGGATTGTTTGATATTTTTCAACCATGGTGCTGAATTGTCATACCGAATTTGCATGAACTGTTCTTCTGGTTTTCCAGCGTTAATACGATCTCTCTCTTCACCTCACAGATGAACGGTCTGTCTAAACAAGTTTCCAAGCTCAGTCAGGAGCTGCAGGAAATGACACGCCTGCTCAAGCCCCTCCTCCAAATGGCACCACAGCCAGTCCTGATGACCATGATGCCAAATTTAACATCACCTCCCAGTAGTGCCAGCCAGCTGTCATCAAGCCCTTGCCCCGGGGCGCCACCCCCTTCCACAGTTTTTTCCCACCAGAGACCTGACACTCATTCCCTGTTAGACAGCAGAGACACAGAGAGTGCAGATTTGCCAGGATGCCTTCTCCCAACTCCTCACTCACCAAAAAGGCCTAATTCAACTCCTTCAGCATTAGCAGAGCCCAAGCCCCCAGGGGCCAATAGCCAAGGGTCTGCTGACTCCAACCATCAGTCGCCAGAGGAAGGATTTCCAGAGGGGCGCGTGGACTCCCGAAGACTCCGTGCCTCCTCCAGTAATGGGATATTTTTCCCCTCGCTGCAGGACCAACCTCCTCTGGCCTCTCGCACCCCTTCACCTTCACTCTCCTTCTCCATGTCTCTCTCTTCCTCATCATCTTTTTCCCCATGCCAAGGACCTCACCTCTCCCGACCTGGCAGTTGTGCCAGCAGAGGCCCGCTCATCCCACCTGCCTCTCAGGACACTCACCCTCCCCTGTCCTCTCACTTTTCAGCTCCACCATCGCTCACATCCTCCCCTGGAAGTCATCGGCTGAGGCCTTCCCCTTCCGTGCCAGTCGTGTCCCCTAACATCTCTGTCCATCCCTCCAGTCTTTCTCTGCCCTTGTCTTTGGAAGCTGCAAACGCAAGGAGAAGAGATAACCAGACTCCATCTTGGTGCAACTCACAGCGACACTACCGAGGGGCAAGACCCGTTTCTCACCCCCAGGAGCTGGAGATGCAGGAGCGGGGACGACACCTGGAAGAGGAGAAGTCCTCCTCAGAGCACATCAGTTTCATTGATGAAGAGGAGCCAGCATTATGAACGGCCTGTGCAAAAGATGTCATTCAAGTAGCAGGAAAGATGTAGGACAAGAGTTTAAAGAGGTCAGAGCAAGTGCAAGGTAAAGACAACAAACACAGGGAACAGAAAGCTGGTCCATTTCACACAGAAAGACATTTGTCAGGCAGGAGATGCCAGACGGACAGACAGGTAAACACAAAATACAGTGTGAAGGAATGCTTTCCTCTACAGATCAACCACAGAATTACAATAGCACAAACAGTCTTATAGCATCAATGATCCAGTAGCATGAGTCAAACACTGCAGAGCCAGAGCACATCTATTTATCTCTCCACCCTGATGAAGCTCTATCGCTTTTTAATCCTAGTAGGTCTCCTCTTCAAAGGGCAGGCACAAGCACATGCATCTCGGCAGGAAACGCGTCTTTACCCAAACTAGATAATCCAAGCCAACTGCACTGGGACTAAGAATGTAAGCCCTTCAGTGGTCTCAGTCACCTCACCTGGAAGGTTCCTTTGCTTCATCAATGGGATTATTTTTTGGGGGAATGCAGTTATCTGCCCCTGGACTGGTTAAAAAAATACAGCTTTTTATCGAATAACCTCAGACTAAATGGTTCTACAAAGTGTTTTTTACAATGTTTCTTATTGCCCCCTTTCTCACACACACACACACACACACACACACACACACACACTAATGACAGCAGAACTGTCATTAGTGTGGCGCCCACACTGCATTTGGGAACAACTTGGGGATTCAGTGTCTTCACCAAGAAAACCTGGTGATTTGTTTGCAGCCTGTTTTATCACCTAAGCCACAGGTGAGCCAAGAATCGATTACATGCCCATTACACACATTCACAAAGAAGATGTTGAGCTTGGTTTTAACTCAGGAATGCAAACTTGTCACATCCTGTAAAAAAACAAAACAAAAAAACTGACATTCTGAATCCACAGACAGTATAAAAGATCGATGCAGCCACTGTGACCTTATCCCCAGGTTTGTGAAGTCCTGCTTTGAAGCCTTGAGATGAGTCGTCATCTCGGCTTTTGGGAACTGAACTTAACAAGCAAGTGGCAGTTCTGACTGTGAAACCACGTGCTCACTGACTTGTCAAGCTAGCCCAGGGAATCCTATTGACTCTTAGAATGACCACAATTTCTAAAAAGTTCTTTATAGAATTATTACTTTTATACAATTTATATAAAAGTATTAATGTAGAGTCTTTACCTTACAATACAGAGGGCCTTGAGGTTCACAGAGTTCAAGCATGATTATCATTTTCTGACACTAGCACCAAAAGTCTGCGCAACCACAGCTATCGCCCCATGGTGGCCATTAGAAAGAATGCAGGTTTAGGTTTTCTTCTGCGTTAGCGTCATTTCTCATACCGTCCACGTCTGAATTCAGAATAGATCTATTGCGTGATTCGTGTAGATCCAAAGAAGGTGGTTGGTGTTTGCCTTCAAGGTTTTCTGCCAGAAAGATTGTACCTTACTCCAAACCCTTCGATCAGGAACTAACTGAATCAAAGAAGGATTCTGCAAGTCACATCCTTTTTCGTTCATAGAAAGATCCAGAGGATCATTTTTTTTTCATATAATAATAATAGATTACTATGTAGTCAAAGTACTACTGTATACTGTGTCCATAAAGACTAAATACAAACCAGAATGTAAGTGTTAAAATGAACAACCTAACCACTGCTTGTTAACGCAAATATCTAGTCAACCAATCACATGGCAGCAACTCGATGCATTTAGACATGCAGACCTGCTGAATTTCAGACTATTTCAGAAACTGTTGATCCACTGGGACTTCCCCACGTTTACAGAGAATGGCAAGAAAGAGACGACTGCGTGAAAAACTGTTCTCGATGCAAGAGTTCACAGAAGAATGGCCAGACTGCTTCAATCTGATAGAATCAATCTGCACAATACATGAAACCGTGAAGCAGGTGCAGAAGATTACTCCTGTCAGCCAAGAACAGGAAACTGATTCTATAATTCCCAAAAGCTCACCAAAATTGGATAGCAGAAGATTAAAAAAAGTTGCCTGGTCTCTTGTCTAACAGTAAAACTTGACAATGGCTGAATAATGTTTCTTCTGTTGGCTGCTGAAGAGAAGAGGTCTTCCAGAACACTTTAAGTATAGTTATTTAACTGAAATGGACCGATATTATAACAGTTGCCTCTATATGGACAAAATGAAAATCAGTTCTATTAAAATCGCCCACAACACAAGGAATGCATGCACTGGAAAAATAGACTACTAGTTTGGATAAACATAATGTGGTTTAGGAGGGGTAACCATTCAAAAGATAGCTAGTTTAAGGGAGGGAGGGGGTCTAAAGCAGATTGTGTCAGACAATTATCAACTGACCTCCACCAGTATAAGATAAACCAGTCTCATTCTACATTATAAATCATCCTGTGCTACTCTAATAGAATCCAAGAACTTTATTACAGATACTATCTGGTTGCATTTCAGAATAAAATAAGCGGAGAGCTTTGCACTGCTGGTTAAGCAGATTGAGGCCGGTGTAGGAACTCTGAGAACTTTGAAAAGACAGATTCGTGGACAAAGGTGTAGGGAAAAGTTAACATCAAACATTCCCCGTGTCACTGCTCATCAGCATCATGATGCTGTTCACAAGCAGCCTATCAGCTCATATCTCAAGCAGGCTACTTTCATTCTAGGGTGTGGACATCCTTACATCAACTATAATCAACCTAATCTTAAAGTTAGCAGTCATAATGTTCATCTTTTGGGGAAGGGGCTGTCTTTCTGGGGAATTCTTGTCACATTGTTTCACTCTCGATGAGTTTGCATCCACATTTTCTTTCCAGATCAAAAGAATTTGAGCACAGTTCCGATCGGTCACTTTGGAAAAGTGTAGGCGAGTGTTTGGATTGTATGCCAAAGAGAGAAGACAGATTTGTGGACAAAGTGTAGGGAAAAGCTAATATCAAACACTACCCCTGTATCACTGTTCATCATTATGATGACTGTTGACAACCAGCCTATCAGATTGTATATCGAACTCCCACATCACCCCTGAGCTTTAGCCATTAGCCATTCGTGCCTTCTCCATACAGACATTGATTTCCCTAAAGTTCTTCACCTGTCGATTACAGGCAAACATCTGGATCGAAATTTACACAGAAAGCCATCATCTATGGGGAACACTTGCACCTTTATCTAAAACGTATTGTATTTATTTATTTAATACGGCTGTGTATGTATTTATTTTTGCTGAAAAAGCGGCGAGGAAATATTCTGCATGTCTGGACGATGTAACAAAAACAGACTGTGGAGGAAGGTTTGCTTTCTAAACGTCTGACTGGATCCTTTCCAGAGCGAGTGAGCGAAACCTTCCCCGAGTTCATATGTAGCACACACATTCTTCATCTCTTATTCCTCCAATGACTTCATGTTGGTACGTGAAAGCAGCCAAACCCTAAAACTGCAACATCCAGGCTGCATCAAGCTGGAGGTCTCAGGACTTTTTTTTTTTTTTTGGCTTTGTGAGGTGCTTTAGGACCATGTTACTTGTATATATATGAACAGTCAGATTTCTGGCTTTTATTTTCTTTAATGGGAGCAAGGGAGGTGGTGACTAACTGGACTCTTTACACTTTCACAAAGATTTACTAAGCAAGAACTGGTGGCTGGGGAGGGTGCCTAAAAGGTTTTAATTCAATGCATGTCAAAACTTCTTATTTTCTTTTTTGCATGAGAAATGTGCCTGCTTTGAACTATCCAGAGCAGAGGGCTCATGGGAGTAGAAACCAGCCTGCACAATTGAAGGCTGTTTGCTTACAAATGTATTTTATTAAAGACTGCTGTTACATTAAAAAAAAACATTAACAAGGATTACATACTGTATAACAATAAAGAAGTGTTGTTTTGTAAGCTCTCCGTCTCTTGTGTTTCTCTTGGGAACTAATATTCACGTAACTGAGGTAAGTGGCTATTCTCTAAGAAGTAAACTGTAAATAATATTTTTTAAGCCACTTTCCGAGTATATTGTGATTCAGTTGCCTCAAAAACCTGTCCCTATTTTTTTTCCTTTTTGATAAATTAGGTATTTATGTTTTATTAAACAAAATATTTATTCAAGTAAAGCCATCAAATATGGTTCTGTTATGATGTCAGCATTAAAATAAAATAAAAAAACAAAAAAAACATGTGCCCCTTGGGCTGAAAGTGTCAGCAGCTGTAAGTGTAAAAGTGGGCTTCTCACTGAAAACCAACAGGGGCTCCATGCAGGACTCCAATCTTTGTGCCTCAGGTAATCATCCAGTTTTCATTTGAAGTGGCCCCATTTGTTTCTGACACCCACTGAACTAAGAACAAGAACACTTCTGGCCGTTCTCCTCACTGCATGCTTACATTTTGAGGTTGCTTGTGCTAAAAGCTTCCCAATTGCTCAAAATCCCTAAAAATAAATTTATGGTTCTTCTACTCTTTAACAACCCAAATTTGCCCACAGACTAATGGCTAATATGGCAAATAGCTTAAAGTATTATAATGTGTGCACGTGGGTAAAAGGCCACATCCAACTAGGCTTGTATTTATTATTTATGCTTTATTAGGCTTCATAACACCTGTGGCGTTGTCAGTGACCAGGTTAGGTTTTTCTTTTTGCTGCATGCTAAATCGGTACATTTTCAAATGAAGTATCACACACCTTGGAATTACAGTTATTCTGTTAAAAGCTTGAGTGTCTCAAACAGATGAAGGTTCAAACTGGCACCTTGCGTTTTCTTTGGCGTAGAATGCTACCAGTGCCTACATGTTTCAATTATTTTATGCAGAAAATGAAGCGTTGACTTGCTGTGTAGTGACTCCAGAGTTTAAACTTTGCAAATGTCAGTTCTTTGGATAACACAGTTAAGCCCAAACAGAACAGTGTTACTGGAAGGTTTAAAAGGTAAAACTGACAACCTTACAGGATGTGTTTTATACAAATTACATGGCAACTAATGGTAATTTTTATACACATACAAGTGCAAATATAAAACTACAAAGGAAACTTTACTAACAGATTGCATTTTTGTGTACTTGACAGCTGTCTGTACCACTGATTTGCATTAATAGGTGTAACATATAATTGTAGGAATCAAATTAAATGAATCATTACCTGAACCGAGAAGAACAGAAAACTGATGGATTAGTGTTTTACACATTAAATAAAGCTCATAGAACATGCCTCATTAACCCATGTATATGTGCACTTTTCTATGCTTTTGCTACCAAAGTGCTTTCTATCAAACATTCATTTGGATTCATTGGAGAGCAACTCCGGTTTAGCATCTTGCCCAGTGATATTTGGCATGCAGAGTGGAGCGGCCAGTGATTGAACCACCTATGATCAGCAGACGCCCGGCTCTACAGACACCTCATCTGTGAGTTGACGAGTTTTGGAAGCAGCAAATACGGCAATTTCAAAGGATACTGTTCTTAAAGTTTGGAGTTTGCAAACCTAAGCTGTGCTGCCATGTTCTTCATGGAGTGAAGAGGCTTTCTCCTTTCCAAACCAGCCGTAGCTGTTCTTTTGGGTGGGGGGGTGGGGGGTTGTATTTAATATGGATGTGGAGTCTGAGACCTTGGCTTGAATTTGCTGGGACATCCACTCCTGGGAAGACCTGCATCATTCTTTTTCACATGTGACTGCAAGTCTGCTGTCAGGTCAGCATCACATTCACACTCTGACATTACTGTGTGCAGCAGCAACAAGTCTGTAACACATTCTAATGGTTTATTTCAAATCCATGAAGCAACCCCTAACTAACAATGAATAAATTTAAAAAAAATAAGAAGAACAACAAAACCGGTGGGATTTTTAATACAGCAGACTCTCCAAGAAGAAATAAGAAAACACAGGAACTCTTCAGATCTGCATATATTCTCAAGGGTAACATTCATTCTATCAGAGCTTCAGTAAGGTTTGAAATGTCAGGACAAACGTTCTAGAAATATCCTGATTGGAGAAGAAATTATATAACAAAGGGGTCGAGAAACAATGTAGCACTTGATTCTGCTGTAGTGCATGTACTCATGCCTTAGTGTCAAATGATTCTTACTTTATTTCTTACATCTACTCTGTCCTCACTCGCCTCTCAAAAACACATCAAGGGAGAGAAAGCTGGAGGTTTGGGAATTTCATTTATCCCTCCTGACAAACACATGCAGGGGACTGCAGAGAGCAGCAGACATCGGGTCTTTCTCGACAGGAGGTGTGAGGGATGGATACATTAATCCTCTTTTCCCAGGTGTTGGGTGTAATTAATAACCGCAGGTCTGTGTAAGCACTGCATTTCTCAGTGGGATCATGAGAAATGGTTACTGGAAATAAGGTTACTGGACAGAAGTGACAGGCTTCTGCGCGAGCAGCACCATCACAGTGACGACACCTGAAAGGAGAAATGCTCATTCCTGATTATCCTCCAGAGACCACGTTCAGCGTTCGACAGATATTTAGAGTGCAGTAGATTCCCCCGACTGTGCCAAAAATCATGGTTCAGAGGGATCGACTGAAAAACATGAGGGGAAAATAAAAATCCAAAAATATATATTTGTTTATATTTATATATATTTATATATTTACGAGGTATGTATCCACAAAGAAGAAAAGAAATTCCAAAATAGGCAGTCTGTGTTTTTCCAAGTGAGTCCTTACTTGCGATGCCTTAAGGAAACATTAATATTAATAGTAATTTTAGTCAAAAATTAAAAAAATACAACTGGGAAACTTTGCTGTCCGTCAGCCGTGCTCTGAAACCATAATCTCCACTGTTGGGAGTCTGAAGGCTCCAAATTAGCGGTGACGTCAGGCAGCTGCACTCCAAAAACAGAAAGAAAACAAAGTCTGCAAATCTCAAATCACAAAATCCAAATCCAAGGATTCACTTTAAGAGAAGAATAAAATAAAACCTATCAGGTGAAACTCCCCTAACCGTTGATTTCACAACAACTGCAGTCTCAGAGTCTCCGCCGTGGAGCTGGCGCCGAACTGTTGAGGCTGGGTTGAGGTGTTTGTACTGGAGAAGTGAAGAGAGGTCAGCCACAGGTCCAAAAAAAGGTGTCTTTGTGCAACAAAACAGGCCTCACCATTAAAGTGCCCCTATTAGCCTTTCTGGGGTTTGCTAAAACACCTTGTTTGTAGTCCAAGCTTTTCCTTACGTTTCTGATCTATGTCACTGTGTAACATGTTTAAATAAATCCTGCCTAGCTGCTAGTGTGGGGCACTCTAACAAAGAAACACCCGCCCTCCACATGCTCCTTCGCCGTGGGACATTATTTTGTTGCTAGGGTTGCTGTGATAACTCTAAAATATCTCCAATACTAGCAAAGCACACGGCATCGTCTGTTTCTGGCTAAAACAAGAGCATTAATATGCTCACGATACCCGTCAGCTTCTATCCTACCCTCTAAGGCAGTGGTGTCAAACTATGGGGACTTGCCAATCTGTCCCGCTGGATGGCTTTGGAAAATATGGAGGAAGGCATGCATCTTTGGACTTTTAACTGTATTTTTTTTTTTTTTAAGTTTTACAGATTCTCCTGCTGATAAAGACCTCCCCCACAGCCATTTATACTGGACCAGAGTAGTTAAATAATAAATAAACAATTACATGACAGAAAAGTTCCTGTTTTTCACTGTCTACTGTAGAAATTTCAATTTAACTTTTTAAATTCATCAATTAACAAAAACTTTGTTTTACAAATACAGGACAGTCTGTGCGGTGAGCTACCAGGACTTTTCTGTATTTTTACATATTTATCATGTAGAAAAACTCAGATGTGCTCTTTATCTTATCCTAACATATCTCAGGAAATGAACTGTGTGGCAGAAAGTGGGGTTTTATTTGTAAAATGAGTTTGACATAATTACATTAAATAGAGGAAAATTCCCAGCAACACTGCTCTAATGGACATATTCTATTGTTCTGTCTACTGTTGTAATTAACATTTATACAATTTCAAGAGAACAGCTGTATTATGTTTGATGCTGTTGGCGTGTCTTTCTGAAGTGGCCACTGCTAACGTGTTCTAAGTTGGCAGCTGTTAAAGGGCTATGCTGGCTGGGCACAAAAACGCTGCCTTGCTTCTGTTATAGCAGTGGACCGAGTGGAGCAGACTGGGCTCAGACGACGAGAAGAGGCGCTGCAGGAGTGCACAATATGAATTTTTCTTTTTTAAAGTAATCCTATTAGTTAAAAACAGCATAATAGGGGCACTTTAACTGAAACAAATAACGAAGGAGCCAGGTGTCCTCCACACATTTGTTAGTCAGGCTGGCAGAAGGCGATGGCTGCCCACTGTAGTCATGCTAGGTACTGCTGCAATGCTGTCTTCGCTCTGAAAAGAGACACAGAATGAGTCCAGCAGGCTAAAGGAGTGTCTGACAGGATATTTTCTTTTTTGTGACGCACTGTTCTGGCCCACCTGTCACTGAGGTTGGGCTCAGAGGATTGTGTCAGTTTGTGCAGGATGTCCACAAAGCCCATCTCCCTCAGCTTGTCCTGACGCTCCTGAGAACCTGATGACACACAGTGAAGCAGAGAGGACAAATAACAATGTCTGCTGACATGTAAAATCCCACTGCAGCTGTGTGTTCATTAATATGAACACAGACACATGTTCCACAGCTGTATCTTAGCACCAAAGCCTCCAATCAGCTCCCTCCTCTGTCCCTGGTCAACTGCCTTGAAGACGTCAAGATCTGGATGTCAAATAATTTCCTCAAACTGAACTCTGGGGTGTAGTTCCCCAAGCCCCAGCTCCAGAAAGGGACTGATCTATGCCATGATGTGGATGGCTGCTCCTATTCACCATCTCCAGGAGTCTCCATCCTGGGTGAAACTAGAGAACATCACCAGACTCTGGCCATTATCTCAAATTCCCCAGCTGAGACCCCCCATTCATCACCTTCATCACCTCCTGCTTGGAGTGCTGCAATGGTGCCTTGGACAAGCTGCAGTATGCTCATAAAACAAAATTGACAAAGTTTCTACCGACACCAAGTCGTGACAACACCCCCCCTTTATTCACCTCTTGGCTTTGATAAAGTTCGGTATCTCCTATAAAATCCTGCTTCCCAGTGCTGATCAGACATTTCACCTCCTACACTCTGTCCTGGACTCTGTGTTTCCCAGATAACAGCCTGCTCTCCTTCCCTAACAACACAGCCTTCAGTGCTGGTACCCTGATTCTTTGAAATATGCTCCCTTCTGAGATCTGCCCACCTTTGGGCATTTTCAAATAGTAGGTGAAATGTCACAAGCCTTCAGGACAAAAGGCAAACTATAGAAGAGAAATCAGAGTTTAATTAATAATGATGAATGAGTAAAGAAGAAACACTCAGTGCAAAAATGATTCCCAGATTCATCCCATCTGGTCACACAGCATGTTAAGATTTAATGAAGAGAACAATAACTTCAGTTTTAGCTGAAGTTAGAAGCAGGAAATTAGAAATCAGAGACATAAAGGGATGAAATTCATTCAGGCCGAACACATTTTCTCTCCAGCTTACAAGTTATCTCC
Organism: Maylandia zebra; assembly: GCF_041146795.1. Lineage (NCBI taxonomy): Eukaryota > Metazoa > Chordata > Actinopteri > Cichliformes > Cichlidae > Maylandia > Maylandia zebra. The sequence continues at coordinate 11,978,136 of NC_135182.1, read as the reverse complement.
TTTAAGGCTCAACGATTGTTGCTTTTTTTCACTATTATCAAGACAATCGACCTCTGTGGGAGCAGAGAGTTGGCACTGAAGACAATAAAAGTGAAGGAAGGACATCTTAAAACTCTGTTACAGCACTTTCAGAAGGCCATGTACTATAATTAGTATTAAATCCCCTGTATATTCCTATGGCTGACCTCTTTTTAAAACAAACAAAAAACAAACACAGAAAACAGTAAACTGTAACTTCAAAAGTCTGAGTTACACTCTCCCTGAATGAGCATTTAAAAGACTAAAATGTAAACAACCATTTGAGAGGTCGACTTTATTACCATGCTCCTTCCATCCTACACAGCATTTCTCCATCAGACATCTTTCAGCGTTGTACTCGCCTGTGACGTGCCTTCATTCTGGTAAATGTTCTATAAACTAAAGCTGAACACTTAAGACCTCAGTTCTTACTACTTTAACGTGAGCTCAGCTTTCTTCATGTTCCTCGGTCTCCTTTATCTAAACCCATGCCCTTTCTTTATTAGTCCATGTACCTGTGCGCTGCATTTCTTACCGTCCTCCTCATTCCAGATAAGGTTTGAGACGCAAAAGGTTGCAGCAAGCTGCAGTTTCACATTCGAATGCCCCTGTGGGAACAGCAGACATCAGAGAAGTTACAAGTCAAGAAAGACGGGACAATGACACAGATCAATCAGGCCGCGACCTCTAGTATGTGCTTAAACACTAACAGTGTGCACAGTACCATATAGTATTTGATTTTCTGGAGCATGTCGTCATTGGTCATGATGAGGTCCTTGGCTGTGTTGCCATCGGCAATGTTGACTAGGATGCACAGCGTCTGACAGACAAAGTGTTACATCAGTGCTTTTATCTGAACAGTTTGTTCTGAGGTTAAAAAATAAATAAAAGAAAGCAACAGGCAACACATTCACAAAACTGGCAACATTTGATCATCACACTTTGTGTTTGTGGACGTCAATCTGTCCACTTAGAAGGCACAAACCGAGTCAAACTGATAACAAGAGCACTGGCCAGGCAACAACAAGACAACCCCCAAACCATGGACCCCTCTATAGCTCTGCCTTGATGCCTGCAGTACACTCAGCTTGTAGTTCCCTCAGTATTGCACATCCATACGTACTGTCACATGAAGGTTTACTGCACAGCACAGTGTCAACGATGTGGAAGAAATACCACGAGGAATCAATATGACCAAAATCTCATATTCGATATGACATTTCTCATCCCAATGATGATAGAAATCACAAAATAGTGCTTTTTCTGTAAACGCTGTGACTCTCAGGCAGCTCGACCTGGGCGTCATGTACCTGGAGTCGAATGTTTTGATCGATGCATGAAACTTTATATTTGTAGATAAAAGTTGCAACAGCTGCCATTTTCTTTCTGAGTATTTATTACACGGCACGCTGCAGGGAAAAGCCTGTTCTAATGTTTTGAGCACCTGACGGCTCTTTTTTTGCTTCTCATCCTTAAACTCTCTCCTTACTCTTTCACGTGATTCGTTCGTAGGTGGTTGAGAGGTTTGTCGTGTTTGAGTCTGTGGTGGGGACCGGTTTGCAGCATAACTTGCATAGTACAGTGTTCTGGTCCGTGTCAGACTTTTCATAACCAAACCATGTCCATGCTACAGAGGGAGCCTCTCATTTAGGAATAAGGTCCTCGATTTTTGTTGACTGGTCCTTCTGTTTGGAGCTGCCTGGTTCGTCTTCACTGGCCATGCTGGTATTCTGTGTGTCTGCATCCACGTGGTGGCCATCCCAAAAAAATATATTGCTGTAAACAGTGGATTTTGCTCCACGACAAAATAAAAGATAGCTTATAATATGAAACCAGAGAAGTTTTAATTTCGTCATCCGATACATTTCGTCATATGGCACAGCCCTAACCCCCCCCCACCACCACACACACACACACACACACACACACACACACACACACACACACACACCTTCATCACCAGGAACCCAGGGCCCACTGCACCAGTACAAGGTTTATTTTATCCACTTACCAAATGCAGCTGGACGAAAACTCCCACCCACTCCATGACGTGCACCAGTGAACAACACCGGAAATCATCTCCTTGTATAACTCCTCCATCGAATGCACAGTGCAGTAGTTACACCCTTTTGCACTTGCTCTACAGCAAAGTTTTACAAATTAATGTCAATCATATCTATTTCACTTCTTATAATTGAGCTATTTGTAAATATTAGAGCCATTTCTTATATTTTGTAAACTTTGTAATATATTGTATTATTTAATTTAGTTCAGTCTGTTACTGTTATTTTCTTGGAGCAACTGTAACCACATATTTCAACCTCCTCCAACATGCCCTTTCTGAGGGCTCTCTTGTTGCCTGTCCAGTCCATCTGTTGTTACTTTCATCTGCATCAAAGCAACTGTAATAGATTCACAGTGGTTTGTGCTCCCTAACTGGACAGATTGATATCGCTGAAGTTTAAGTGAGTGAGTGGCCTTGGAACCCTTACTAGATTGACAGGCAGCAGCAAATGCTTCTCCAAGATCACCGTTATCTTTTCTACTGGGCACTGTGTTAACACACCTGAACATTCCAGACCAGCAAACTGTCAAAACGTCTGCATTTATAGAGATTGGTCAATTAAGTACATTTGTTAGCAGCACCTGGTTGCTGCTTTTCCCTGTATGATGGGAATGGTGCAATGTGTCCTGTTGTGCTGTTCATCCAGGATTGTACTTAATTTTATGACCTGTTTTGGACCAGATTATTGTTTATGTCCCGATACAAACACCACTGAATTTAATAGGACAAGACTGACCTCAGGCAGACAGCCTGTGATCACATAAGCAGAATGTTTAACTGCTCTGCCACACAGCAGCACGCTGAACTTAGAAAAAATAAATCATCTCTACGTGTGAAGCAGACGGGTGCTCACCTGCTCTTTGACCTCTATACTGTGCTCCGCTTCGAGGATGAGGGTAACTGCCTGCATGATCTGCTTCCCGTGGGAGCTCATGACCTGGTCAATGTGCTGACAAAATGAGAGTTGGGAGTAAAGGGGAAGCAAAGGAGAATCAGTCTGCATGTTGCACTTAAGACCTCTCGACAATTCATTCAAATTCAGCCCATACTGGATCGTTCATATGTAGTGATAACACAAGTGGGGAGCATTCAACGCTGACCCAGAGGTCAAGTACCACCTATGGCTACGTTCACACTGCAGGCGAAAGCGCATCAAATCAGACTTTTCTGACCCTGTGCGACCCATCTATCCCATCATGGTATGACAGTGTGAACAGCACAAATCCGTCCATCCATCCATCCATCCATCTTCATCCGCTTTATCCGAGACCAGGTCGCGGGGGCAGCAGCCTAAGCAAAGAGGCCCAGACCTCCCTCTCCCCAGCCACCTCCTCCAGCTTATCCGGGGGAACACCAAGGTGTTCCCAGGCCAGCCGAGAGATATAATCTCTCCAGCGTGTCCTGGGTCTGCCCCGGGGCCTCCTCCCGGTGGGACATGCCTGGAACACCTCACCCAGGAGGCGCCCAGGGGGCATTCTTGTCAGATGCCCGAACCACCTCAGCTGGCTCCTTTCGATGTGGAGCAGCAGCTGCTCTACTCTGAGCCCCTCCCGGATGGCCGAATTTCTCACCCTATCTGTAAGGGAGAGGCCAGCCACCCTTCGGAGGAAGCTCATTTCTGCCGCTTGTATCCGCGATCTCGTTCTTTCGGTCACTACCCACAGCTCGTGGCCATAGGTGAGGGTAGGGACGTAGATCGACCGGTAAATTGAGAACTTCGCTTTTACACTCAGCTCCCTCTTCACCACGACGGACCGGTGCAGCGTCTGCATTACTGCAGCTGCAGCCCCAATCCGCCTGTCGATCTCCGGCTCCCTTCTCCCATCACTCGTGAACAAGACCCCAAGATACTTGAACTCCTCCACTTGGGGTAGGAACTGATCCCCGACCCGGAGTGGGCACTCCACCCTTTTCCGGCTGAGAACCATGGCCTCACATTTGGAGGTGCTGATCATCATTCCCGCTGCTTCACACTCGGCTGCAAACCGTTCCAGTGCGAGCTGGAGGCCCTCACCCGATGAAGCCAACAGAACCACATCATCCGCAAAAATCAGAGATGAGATTCTGAGGCCACCAAAGCGAAAGCCCTCCGCCACTTGGCTGCGCCTAGAAATCCTGTCCATAAAAATTATGAACAGAAACGGAGACAAAGGGCAGCCCTGGCGGAGCCCATCACCCACCGGGAACGAGTTCGACTTATTGCCGGAAATGCGAACCAAGCTCTTGCAACGGTTGTATAGGGATCGAATGGCCCGTAGCAATGGGCCAGACACCCCATACTCCTGCAACACCTCCCACAGGACACCCCGAGGGACACGGTCGACTACCTTCTCCAAGTCCACAAAACACATGTAGACTGGTTGGGCAAACTCCCATGCACCCTCAAGTATCCTGGAGAGGATAAAGAGCTGGTCCAGTGTTCCGCGACCAGGACGAAAACCGCATTGTTCCTCCTGTATCCGAGGTTCGACTAGCGGACGAACTCTCCTTTCCAGCACCCTGGCATAGACTTTCCCAGGGAGGCTGAGGAGTGTGATCCCCCTGTAGTTGGAACACACCCTCCGGTCCCCCTTCTTAAAGATGGGGACCACCACCCCGGTCTGCCAGTCCACAGGTACTGCCCCTGATCTCCACGCAACATTGCAGAGGCGTGTCAACCAGGACAGCCCTACAACGTCCAGAGCCTTCAGGAACTCGGGGCGGACCTCATCAACACCAGGGGCTCTGCCACCAAGGAGTTGTTTAACTGCCTCAGTGACCTCGCCCCTGGAAATTGGCGGGTCATTCCCCTCATCCCCAGACTCTGCTTCCTCCCCGGAAGACGTGTCAGTGGGATTAAGGAGGTCCTCGAAGTATTCCTTCCACCGCCTGACAATTTTCCTCAGTCGACGTCAGCAGCGCTCCGCCAGCACTATACACAGTGCAGGTAGAGCACCGCTTTCCCCTCCTGAGACGCCTGATGGTTTGCCAGAATCTCTTCGAGGCAGTCCAAAAGTCTTTTTCCATGGCCTCTCCGAACTCCTCCCACACCCGAGTTTTTGCTTCAGCCACTGCCCGAGCCGCATTCCGCTTGGCCTGTCGATACCTGTCGGCTGCCTCCGGAGTCCCACAGGCTAACCAAGCCCGATAGGACTCCTTCAGCCTGGTGGCTCCCTTCACCTCTGGTGTCCACCATTTGGTTCGGGGATTACCACCACGGCAGGCACCAACCACCTTGCAGCCGCAGCTCAATGCAGCAGCTTCGGCAATGGAGACGCTGAACATGTTCCATTCGGACTCAATGTCCCCAGTCTCCCTTGGAATGCTGTTGAAGCTCTGCCGGAGGTGTGCGTTGAAGATCTCGCGGACTGGGGCCTCTGCTAGACGTTCCCAGCACACCCTCACTACGCGTTTAGGTGCACCAAGTCTGTCCAGCGTCCTCCCCCGCCACCTGATCCAACTCACCACCAGGTGGTGATCAGTTGACAACTCAGCCCCTCTCTTTACCCGAGTGTCCAGAACATATGGTCGCAGGTCTGGTGATACGATCATCGACCTACGGCCTAGAGCGTCCTGGTGCCACGTGCACTTATGGATACTCTTATGTTCGAACAGGGTGTTCGTTATGGCCAAACTGTGATTAGCACAGAAGTCCAATAACAAAACACCGCTCGGGTTCAGATCAGGGAGGCCGTTCCTCCCAATCACGCCCCTCCAGGTCTCGCTGTCGTTACACACGTGAGCATTGAAGTCTCCCAGCACGACAACAGAGTCTCCAGGTGGAGCACCTTCCAGCACCCCACCCAGGGACTCTAAGAAGGCTGGGTACTCCGAACTGCCACTCGGCGCATAAGCGCAGATGACAGTCAGGACCCGTTCCCCGACCCTAAGACACAGGGAACAAACCCTCTCGTCCACCGGGAAAAACCCCAACGTACCGGCAGCAAGCCGAGGGGATATTAGAATACCCACCCCAGCCTGCCGCCTCTCACCAGGGGCAACTCCAGACTGAGACAGAGTCCAGCCCCTCTCCAGGAGACTGGTTCCAGAGCCCAAGCCATGCGTAGAGGTGAGCCCGACTATATCTAGACGGTACCTCTCAACCTCACGCACTAACTCAGGCTCCTTCCCCACCAGATAGGTGACATTCCATGTCCCTATTGCCAGTCTTGGCAGCCGGGGGTCAGTCCGCCAGGGCCTCCGCTCCTGGCCGCCACCCGGCACACAATGCACCCGACCCCTATGGCGCCTCCTGCGGGTGGTGGGCCTGCGGGAGGATGGGCCCATGTCTCCTCTTCGGGCTGTGCCCGGCCGGGCCCCATGGACTAAGGCCCGGCCACCAGACGCTCGCCCTCGGGCACCCTCCCCGGGCCTGGCTCCAGGGCAGGGCCCCGGTAACCCTATCCCGGGCAGGGTAAACTGTTCCCTCGATATTCTTTTCATAAGGGTCTTCTGAATCGCTCTTTGTCTGGTCCCTCACCCAGGACCAATTTGCCATGGGAGACCCTACCAGGGGGCATAGCCCCTGGGATCCCTGGGACACACAAACCCCTCCACCACGATAAGGTAGCGATTCAAGGAGGAGCAGCACAAATCCAATATTTTCAAATCCGACCTGGGTCACTTTCATATGTGGTACTGAATCCGATACATATCTGATGTTCTAGAAAGCGACTGCTGTTTGAACGGTCATGTCGCATTAAATCCGTCTTTTATGTCACTGACACAAGACAGACGCCAATTATCAGCGCCAGAGAAGACATCGCGAATGCTTCCTGGCCATCCAGTGAAACTGTTTGGAAGACAACGTTGGAGAAACGTGAACATTTTATTTATACTGTATAATCTGCAGATTCTGACAGAAATCTGCAACTATCCTTTGAAGCACTGCTCCTCTCTAAAACAGCAATAAGGATAATTATTAGGCCATTTGTAAATGACAAAATAACATAAAGCAAAATTGGGAAACGTAAAGTCTGAAACAAGTCTTTATATTAAGGTCCATCAGTCAAACAATCCTGTTTGCTCTGGGTCTAAACAGAGCGCGTTGTGTGTGTCGTCTTCTTTTGTGCATGCGAGCCGCTTTGAGGGTTCACACTAGAGCGCGTCTGCTGTCACATTTTAATTGTAGTGTGGACAAGCAGAGAAAAAAAAAAATCGGATTGATTAAAAAAAATCGGAATTGAGCATTAAGACCTGCAGTGTGAACGTAGCCTATGACATATGGGCCACCTAAGAGCAGTTCACAAACAGCAGCAGTACATTTGTTGCATAAACTAGACTCTTTTGTGAAAGTGGATTTTGTTGATATCGAATCTGACGCAGCACGATAGTCACGATAATATTTGCATGTAACCAGTGGAAAGCTAAAATTTATTTATTCATTTAACAACATCATTTCATAATTACTGCAAAGTATCCACAGCAAACAGTACACATTTTAAAAATATCTTAAATATTATCTGGGAAATATTAATATTAGCTTTCTCTGCTCTACTGTAAACTGAACAGAGGTTTTGATCGGTAATGGGACAAAACATCACCGTGGAATTTGGGAAGCTGCTCTACACACCAAACTGTTGTAGCTACTTAACACTCATTCATTAGTATCCAGACATCAATTTTCTTGTGCTTATCCAAGCTTACCCAGCTACTGGCTCCCTGTGTGAGGATATGAATGGGAACCAGAACTGGAGACAGTCTCTCTGGCGTTGGAGCCTCACATTCCTCACTCACAGAGTCATATGCCAAAACAGCAGACTCCTTTTGAGCCCCTAATCTGAGCTAAGATTGTACTGATGGACACCTACATCAGAAACTGACTTGTTTTTCGTTGTATGTAAACATGTCTTTGTGTTGAAAGTGAGAAAAAAAACTCCTGGTGTGTTTGTGTGATTCAGAGAACACTACCTCTGCCATCAGATCTGTGACTGCAGACAGGGCCAATATAAGGATCAGACCATCGAGCCCAGCTTGACTTAGAGTTCCTCCTAAATGACCGGGTTTTCCCATGCTCTCTCTGAGGAAGAACCCATTTCCACCACTTAAATCTGATCTTTTTCCTTAGCTTGTGGCTACAGGCAAGGGTAGAAACACAGATCAACAAGTCTGGCTTCACACTCAACTCTGTTTTCACTACAACAGTGTATCGATGCAGACACTGCACTAGTCTACCACACTGTATCCACTCATTTTAGCAACTGGAGATTGGACCGCCAACTGACCTACAAAGCGCCAGACCCTCAGCCACGCGCTTGCCAAAAAGCCCCACTACAAGGCCTGACTCGAAATCGAGGGCCTCTGTATCCCTGTGCTGCATGAGTTAATCCTTTGAATGTGACTTTAATCACTGTTTTTATAATAAACTCATCAATCTGACCTTCTAACCAGGACCAATTTGCCCTGAAAGAACCTATGAGGGCTTAATTCCCCCCGAAGACTACAAATCTCACCAAACATTCATGGATTCTTTCATACTTAAGAAAGCTCAAAAGCTTCAAAGCACTTAGTAGTTTGTAGCGACTCACTTACAATAGAAACAGTGTGCATTACACCAAATCACAAGAGTTCAACGTCCTACAGGAAACACGCTACTGTTTATCTGTCCACTCCTATTAGAAACTAATCTGACTGCTTATTGTAGAGCACTGACTTTGTTGTGACTGTTGTTGTAATATCAATAAAACTGATTTAAGTTACAATGTGATTCAGTGTGAAGTTTTGTGCTTTAAAAAATGCAAAGCCTTTGAAATTTGACTCAGAACGAGGTGATTTCCATCTGAGATTTAATTTGAGCCGGTGAGTGTTCAGCAGTTAATCGACACAATAATCGAAAGCTTATCCAACAATGAAAAAAAACCCCAAAACAAACAAAAGAGAAAAAGCTTTAATTGCAGCCTTATTCATGTCTGTTCATGTGTGTGTTTGCGTGTCTCACTGCGCGTTGCGACAGTAGATTGCGCAGCAGACCGAGGGTCTTCATCAGCACGTTGGTGTCGGGGTCTGATAGCAGGCGGAACAGCTGTTCTGTGCCCAAACACCGAACAATCTCCACCTTCACCTTCTGATCAGCTTGGAACGCCATATTCTTAACACACAAACACACAAAGTAGTCAGTCGGGATATTTTAACATCAAGCTAAACACAGCAGCTCACTTTTACAGTGCAGACGAAGGGTGGAGGGGAATATTTTAAAGTAAAAAAATTAAATAAAAGCTCACCATCAGGGCCCAGATCCCATTGACTCTCAGTGCAGGACTGTCGCTCTGGGTTAGACTGCATAGTAATTCCATTACCCCTGACTCCAGGATGGGCTGCAGACACACAAAGACAACTGGACTCAACATTAAAGTAATTAAAAAACAAAAAAAGAAAACGTTACTTTACTAAACAGCTATTTTTTAACATCTCCATCAGGAACGGCATCATCATCATCATCATCATCAGTCGTGCAGTCTGCAGAGCATTTCCTCTCAAATACTGTCTGCATGGGGCTGTTGCCTACCTACATTCATAATCAGCTCTTGTAGAAACACCTTATACAAATGTGGGAGCCGGGTTTGTCTCTTTTTGGTGCTTTGCCTGTGTCAGAAATGCAGGTGTGACGTGTGTGCCTGCTTTTTGGTTAAAAGCAGCTTCTTCCTGCAGGGCTGTGAGGAGGGGTTAGTGAGTTTACAGCTTCAGAATGCAGACAATCAGAAAACATTTAATTTCTCTGCTTTACAACTCCCTCTAGTCATTCACGGTGTCGCTCCCTCAACCACAGCCGTCCACTCTCTCCGCTTCTCTCTGCACTTCAGTCTGGGTTCCTTCTCAGAGTAGGTGTAAGACCTGCAGTTAATCTCTTTTGCTGTAGGGAAATGTGGCTTCTGAGCTTCTACCTGCCCTGCTGTGTTTACCAGCACATGTTCCACCTGCTCAGTTTTTAAAGCTTTCTGCTGTGGCTGAAAACGAGGCTGTGTGAGCGGTGAGATTGTACCAAACTAGGACAGCTGTGAATCAAACAGCCGAACAACGAGATGAACGTGTCAGCAAACTCGATTCATTTCAGAACCCGGAGTGTCTCCATGAGTGTACCTCTTTGCTGGGTGAGAATTCCAGCAGTAGATTGCATAGTGTAGAGGAAGCCATAACCAGGACTTCATCCGGGGCGTTCTGCAAGAGCTGCGTACAACAGAACACACAACCTTAGTTGATATTTCCTCTCACAATCGCAGACAGGCTCGACGTTAATGTGTCAGGTAGAGAAACTCAGAGCTCCACTAAACAGCTGTGAAAATATGCTGTAAACAAAACTTTAACATCAAATTCCAGTGACCTTCATCAGGGGTTTCCATACTGCATGATCGTGGAAGCTGGTTCTCAGCTGCTGCACCGACCGAGAAAGACTGTGAAGACACCTAGGACAAAACAAAAATATAAACAGGTGGTTTAATGGAGATATTCAGTGTGTCAAAGCTTTGGTTTAATGTACCAGATCAGCACCGGAGCCTGAATTAAACTGCCTGTGGTTTTACTCATCAACAGGCAAATCCCACTGTGGTCCAAGCCAGGCCTCCAGAGTGCAACAGCAAGCTGACATAAAGGGTTAAATGTGTACAGAGAATTAATACTAATTATATGATTTAAAAAGTAATGTAACGTTTTGTCTAACACAACTGTATGAGATCTACTGTAGTTACATTGGAAACATTACCGCAAGTGGACCTATTACACTAAATTCTTCAGCTCCCTTTACATTAAGGTCCCGCCCCCCTTAAGCTAGCTTCATTCTGATAGGTTGCCCTACATCTTAGTTTTCCCCAAACAGAAGCAGCGAAAGGCTGTGGCTCTGCTGTAAACCTTTTAAGAATATCGATCTTAATTAGAAACGGCAAATTTCTCTAATACATCCGTACCAGTTTGGACATGAATCTGATCCAGAGCATGAGTGCGCACAGCACGAGGAAAGCAACAAACATTAAAGCAGGACGTCTCTGTTCAGTAAATATTTTGCTCATTACTGTTTATTGGATTATTAGGGTGGATATAATATTTCAATCAAATCTACATGACTTCCTGTTAAAAGATCTACATTAAAGCAATAAAATGGCTAAAGTGGAAAACTTTCTATGCCAAAACAGGTCCACTTTAACTTTACCAAGCTCAAATTTAGTGCTAACCTCCTCAAGTCTTTGCAGCTGTCTCACTTTGCACCATACCTGACAGCCGCCAAACGGACTTTAATGCTGGATTCTGATAGGCCACTGACTATCCTGTCCATCATGTTCTCCGTCTCTGTTATCTGAAAGCCAACATGAGGGGCCGGGTTAGCACAGAAACATATAATGACACGTTTACATAAGCAAACAGAGACGTAAACCAGAGGGCACCTTTTTGCGGATCTCCTCATCGTTGGAGCCCAGTGAGGCGTACAGTTTGAAAGCTGCTTGTCTCAGCTCGTGTGCGTGTTTCAGGTCGTGGTCCAGCTGCAAGACAGCAAAGTGAACTGTTGCTGAACATTAAGTGACAAAGGTTTTTTATTCAAGGTGAAGGATCCATTTTGTGATTAATAAATATGTTTATCAGCATTACGTATTTGTTCCTGGGAACTGAAGGCAGTAAATGACCTCAATCTGAGGGTTACCGGGTCAAAGCTGAGTGATCGAACAGCTAAACAGTCTTTCTGGGCAAAAGGAATACATTTCAACAGCCTTCAATTTGTCTTAGTAACCAAGAAAGGAAATGTTTTAGGGACACAGACAGCAGATATTTAAATGCCCTGAAAAACATCTACAACTATAAGACTGATTAGCACAAGTTCAGTTTGTTGGTTCACAGACAAATGTTACAAGCCCCTGAACTTTTCATCAGAATCCCGCTATTGAGCCAAATGGATGCAATCAAATTTGTTACGCACAGAAGAAAAGAAGTTTTGATAATCCCAAAAGGAAACTGTCAGCACTTTCTAATGCTCCGACTTTCAATTCACAGGTCCAATTTTTAGTGAGTCCACATCTTTACTGTGACTATGGTCGAAGCATTAGCTACGCTTCATTGTTGTTTATAAAACATCAGCAATCAAATCATTTCGTAACTGCATCTTCTGACAAAAATCTCCAAACACACAATTTACAGGCCACAGCTGTGCTATGATTTACACTAAATTTACATGTAAACGTGATCACTCATAGCTACACAACTAGTTTTCCTCTCACTCAGCACACGGGCAGCAAATCAGCTGCTCACTGAACAGAGCAGACATACACAGGTGTGCCTGCAGCAAATATAATTCACACTCAATTATTTAAAGTTGTAATCAAAAGTTGACACTCATCGTAGGCATGAATGCCACGGTAATGCTTTCAGTGATTTCTTTGAACTATTTTATGTTCCAGGGAAGAAATGACTGCAGCTTACATCATTAAAAAACAACAAGTGAGTGCACAACTTTGAATTTACACACAAAGTCAAATATATAAAAACCTTTTAATAGGTGGTGCAATAGGTAAGCACATTTTTTAATAAAAAAAAAAAATCAATATGAAAATTGTATTAATTGTATTAGAAGGCCGTTAACTGTGAAATCTGGACTGCACTCTCAGCAGACACTGAATGGGCCATTTTGGTCATGTTTGAAAAACAAGTGTTCTGTGTTCTTCACAGCACTGGTTTGCCCTCTTGTGGGCATAATGGGATATTTAAACAGATACGTGTGTGTTTTGTGACAACACTATTTCATGGGGGCAGTGGGAGACCTTAGACCAGCAGCTGGTTTCATCGAGAGCAGCTTAGAGAAGGGGAAATCCAAAAGTCACAAAGCCCGTGATGGATGAAAAGTTGCCACAGTGGCAACGTCTTGAACTGACGTGTGATGAACAATGCAATCAAGTTCTCTGAGATTCCTCATTTTAAAAGATAAATATTAAAACTGCTTAACTGAACAGACACGACTCACCCTCTTGATGTCAGTGATGGCAGACACCGAGCTGGGGTACTTGAAGTAGTCGGCTAGCATGGCCACGAGGTGATCAGTGGTGCTTGCGATCCTCTGCAGCTCCACGTCGGGCTCCATGAGATAGGCCAGTGTCTCTGCACCCTCCACCCTTTCCTCGAGCAAATGCTCTTTACTGCACATTCGCACGAGACATGGCAGGGTCTGCACAAGCAGCAAAAAGTCACATTTAAGGGGGAAAAAACAAAAAAAGGAGTGCCACTGGTAGAGTATCACAAGAGAAATGATGAAGCGAGGCACAAGAACATGTGGGAAAAATCTGACCTTTAGTACTATGCAGCTATCGTCTGTCCTGATGGCACTCGCTCGACACATATAGGTTAGACTGGAACAGGAGAAGAGGTCACAAATAAACAAAAGGTACAGAGGATATAACTCAGTAATAAATAAATGTTATGCCACTCACCATTTGGCTGCTGTTAGCTGCATTTCAATGGGTTGATCCCTTTGCATCATTTTGACAAATACCTGAGTGAGTAGCTCACCATCCACCAGCACTGATGAGGAAAAAAAGCACATGAGAGGAGAAAAAGACGAGAGAAAGTAGAAGAAGAAAAGCTCCTCACCATTCACCAGTGTCATGGAGACCTGAGTGTTCTCATACGCCAGGACTGAGAAACACTTTAACGCCTGCATCCGGACCTGGAGAACAGAGGACGATGTATGGAGTGTTACAGAGTATTGTGTGTCAAAGGTCATATGGTCACACGGGGTAAAGATGCACACTCCCATTATACCTTATAAGAGGGTGAAATGAGCAAAGGGGCAATATTTTGGATGGCGCCGTGGTTGAAAAGGATCGTCTGGTGCTCTGGAGTCTGAACACAACAAATCTCAAATCAGCAATCGATCAGTCTGAACAGAGACACTGTGATGGACTCCAGTGTGTTTATGGGCAATAAAATACCAACAAATACCTTACAACAGTGGGAGAAGATCTGGGTGATGTACTCCTGGGTTCTCAGAGAGTTGCTCAGAAGAGACATTAAATGAGGAATCACAGTGGGGTCCTCAAAAAGAAAACAAACGAAAGAGAACATACACACAGAATCATTTCAATGAGAGAATGGGTGATCATGTTCAAGAATAGTCAACTTTTAAACCATCTCTGATGTGAAAATGTAAACAGGGTGGGTGAAAATAAACTCCTGACAATCTCAGTTCTAAGAGATAAGATAAGATAAAACTTTATTGATCCCACAACGGGGACATTTTTGCGTCACCTCAGCTCAAGTACAGATATCAGAAGGAAATACAAAAACACAAATAAGTACAATCAGTGAAAAAAAGTAAGAGAATGCACTATATACAATGGTAGCATACACAGTATGTGATTATGGATATGGTTGGAAATATGGAAGACAAACTATATAGCTTGACATAACTATTGTACCACTACTATTCCTATTTATAGACATGTACACACACACACACACAAAATATACATATGTATACATATACATACATATATACCGGCACATGTCCATACACATGGAAGGTCCATTATGCATGAAGTGGTGACCGTGGATGTTCAGTGTCCAGTGACTTATGACTTTGTGATTGAGGGGTTATAGAGTCTAACTGCTGTTGGGATGAATGATCTGCGAAAGCGCTCCTTCCTGCAGCGAGGGTGTTTCAGTCTCTGACTAAAGGAGCTGCTCAGCCCACTCACATACTCATGCAGTGGCTGATGTGGGTTGTTCATGATGGATGTCAGCTTTACTAACATCCTCCTCTCCATCCACTCCCCCTGCAGGCCACTGCATATAAAAGGGCAGATGCTACCACAGTGTCATAGAATGTCCTTAACAGAGTCCTGCAGACTCCGAAGGACCTCAGTCTCCTCAGCGGGTGGAGTCGACTCTGGCCCTTCTTATACAGGATGTCTGTATTTGTAGTCCAGTCCAGTTTATTGTTGAGGTGAACACCCAGGTACTTCTGTGGTGCTTTGTAAAAGATAAACCGTTCCATGTCAGCTGTGTCAGAGGAAACGCACTCGCAACCACTCAACAAGAGCGATGAGTCACCATACTCTGCACGGAACCTTGCAAATAGGGTAGCCACTGCTGCTAGCAATGCTAACAATAGAGTGACTGTTTAACACATGCTTTTTATTTTTTTATTTTTTTATTTATTTTTACTTTCAGTCAAATAGTCGCGAGTAACATCTTTAACTAAAACTGTCCTCATGCTTTCTGTTGGAGATAAAAAGAATGTGATGGTATTTTTTTTTAAAGACTGACCTGCTGATTATGAGTTTGACCAAGTAAGTATCCATGACAGCATGGATACTTTTGAACTTTTCTTTAATTCTCTCATAAAGATGAAATTTAAGAACCTCTCCTTTGCCCCTAACAATGAGTTTCGACACCTCACTAAAGTCACGGTATGACGACAATCAGAAGTGTTTCTTGGCTTTTCCAACAGTAGCCGCATAGTCAGAGACCACCACTAACTAACTCATCACTAACTTTTGATGCAAACCAGTCATTTTGTTCTGTAAGCAGGCTGAAATCACTCAGACCAGGAGAGCTTCAAGGACTACTCCCAGCAAGCTTTGAAGGGGTAAACAGGGTTTTGTTGTTTTTGGTTATAAAAATGACTTTTTCCTCAACAACTGCACGACTCGAATAAATCTCAAAATTAGGTGCACCAGGTTACCACGCAGAGCTTCATTTTACTAATACAATTGGAGTATATTTACATTTATCTGACATGGTTTGCATGCCTGTGTCTAGCTGACACCAGTGTTAGTATCCTGTGTCCATCCTCTTTGCGTAAACAAACTGCTGATGGTTAAAGTCTTTGATGGCTGCAAAGGCTTAAACAGAAAGACAGTTTATATGCTGGCTAGCCAGCTATTCAAACAAGGAAATGACAGATGGGTGCTCTGGTAGATTTCTGGTTACAGTGAGACAGACACAGTCGCTCCACATTACTGATTCCATTTTCTTTCAGAGAAGAATCAATATGCTGCATTTAAACTGCTTTAGGTGTTTACACAGCATACTGCTACCAAGCGGAACAATCACACTTGTCTGTGCCACCATGAGGTTTAATTAACACCTCTAAGCTGCACGTCCGCTGCAGCAGAGGCTAACAAGTGTGGCAAAGAATTTGATAAGACTCTGAATCAAATCAGATCATATTAATCACTGCATTTCTTCCAATAATACATTTTATTAGTGCCTCTGTTCTGTATTTATTTGCTACAACAAATACCTGAGACTGGTACTCTGCGCTTGTCATGACCAAACTTGTCTACACATGTGGTATAGAAGGCATTTAAGGCAACCTACAGTATAAAGCAGCTGCACAGGGGTGACTGGACTGATGAAGACAGTTCTGAGACATCGAAGGCAAGCTTCAATGAAGACCAGGTCCGGAGATAAGAGACCTGCAAGCACACAGAGTACGTGTAATCTCACGTCACCTACAGTATTTGCATACATCTGTGTGTGCGTGTGTGTTTGACCCAACCTTGAAGAAGGGCAGGGATGATGTGACAGTCCACCAGGGACTTGATGTTGTTCTCAGTGCCCATGGCGAGGCTTCCCAACACTACGGCGCACTCTGTCCTCAGCTCCATACTGGACGAGCTCTGCTGCAGCAGGTATAATAACCTGGAGCCAACAGAGGAGGGAAGCACAGTCAGGGTTTCTCTAGGTTTTTAATAAGACAGTTGAATAAAGTCTTATCACTTCTATCCAATGCAATTTATATACAGAGCACTGAAACACACAACAGTCACCTCAAGGCACTTTATACTGTAAGACAAAGAACCTACAATAATAGAGAGAAAATCCCAACAATAAGATGACCCCTCCATGAGCAAGCAGTTTGTGACTGCGGAAAGGAAAAACTCTCGTTTAACAGGAAGAAACCTCCAGCAGAACCATACATAGGAAGTGGAAAAAGACAAATAAAGTCCCAGCAGCCTATTTTTCTAGCCTTTGCCTAGAGAGGACGTCTTTTTCCCAACTCCAACCTGGGAGCCGGTTCAACATGAGAACAAACCCTGCATAACCTGTAAGACATAGCAGAATTTACTACCAGGTTATATTGCATAGCTTTAACAGCTGTGCTGTAGTTTCATATTATCATGAACTACAACTTTATACTACTGTCAACAAAACAGGCATCAGCCTGTAGAACCTGGGGGTAAAAATAAACTTGGCCCTAACAGACCTTTTTTAAGTATCCATCTACTCTGTATCTGTGACCAAATGGGTTCAGAGGATGGCTGGGGTAATGTACTGTGGTGAGTTTCATGCTCTGTTATGATATCAAAGAGGTTGGGGGTTGCAAAACAACTGGATTCAAAAGCACCATAAGTGCTTTTAATGTGGTCCAACTTATTTGGTTGGAGGAACAGACACAAGAGGGTAAGCGTGCCATGTTCCAACAGCTTCATGTAAGTGCATTAGAATGACTTTTTCAAAGACCTAAAGAAGGAAGTAGAGAGCAGGAGAGCGTGAGAGGTGCGGGGATTCATACCTCGGCACGGCTCCGAGGACAATCAGATTGGCCTTCTGCTTGTTGTTTCCTATGACAGCGTTCTTCATGTCACTGTGAAAGCATACAAATACATCCAAATGAGACATGTGAATGTATTTGAAACAACATAATATAACCTTAAGAGTGAATATGAACACCTTGATTTATAGCATGTTATCATTTAATTGATAAGTTATAAGCACATCAGGCCGACACAGGTCAGGCAGGCTGACAGTTTTAAAAACAACAATAGAAATCATTGATATCAAGCTCATGTTCTACATATTCTCATGTAACACATTAGAAATGAACAGGCTTCATCTAAGTGCATTTTTCCCCCCATGAGCTTCTTCTGCTCTGTTAGTACCTTCAGATGATATGTGATATCAAACTGCAGCAAGGTGAGTGGAAAAGCACACTGATCTAGGAGGCAGTTAAGGCGGTCAGGCGCTCGGCTAATGAAACGATACAAGTCGTAACCAGAGCTAGTCTCCCCGCAAGTTAAAAATAACTAAATAGTCCGAGTCCAAATCACAGCAGTCCAGACCAAGAGTGAGAGTGAGACACGAAGTCACAAACAGCTAAGCCTGTGCATGTAAGCACACACTCCTGCTGCAACACTGTCGTCACTAATGTTTAGAATTTGGGACATTAAAAACAAGCACATGTTGGTAAATGATAAACAGCCTGTGGAATTAAACTCTTAGCAACAACAACAGCTGAATTTAACGTAACAGGGTGGACTGTTTGTTTTTGTTTTTTTTAACCATCAATTTCATTCATTTTCAACAAAAAAGAAAGAAAGAAAAATCAGGAAAGCCCAAAGACGTGCTATTGCAGTGGCTGAATAAAGTCTGCAAATTGGAGGCAAGCAGAATTTGACAGCTGTCATTTACTGAAAAAAAATTTTTTCAAACACTTTTTTTCCTGCACTTTGTAAAACAAAATTTAAAACAAAAATCAAAAACAAACAAAACAGCACACGCAGAGATTTTTCTGCAATGTCTCCACCCACCAAACAGGTTTTGGCCTTCCACCAAGAGAATTAATGAAAACTGTGAAAAAAAAAATATATGTAAGACTTCAATTTAATTTACAAGTTTGAAGCATAATGCATTTTATGCATCAAACAAAAACAAAAAAACTCTATAAGATGCACAGACTTCTTGCCTTGCCTACATAATGCGCGACAGTATTTTTGTGTGTATTCACATAAGTACTATTCTGACACAGGAAACACCCTGATATACATGTGTATATATCATACGCGATCAGACCCACACTTACATGACTCCCTGAAGCACTTTCTGTGGGTCGGGGTCAAACAGTCTGTCAACATAATGGCGACTAGTGGCGGTGACTTCCTGCATTAGAACAAAAAACAAAACAAAAACACAAACATGACTTTTAGAAATCACTGACTTGACCCTGGATTTACCTTGTACAGTATTTTTTCTCTACACTATCAAATGCTGTCCTCCACATCTGACAACTGACAAAGTGCACATATTTCAGCAGAGTAAAAGCCTACGGAATTTGGTTTCTAACTGAACAATTATTAACCATTAAATAAACAATAATTAATTATACATAAAAAGGGCAGTTTTAAATTGTTTTTTTTTTTTTTTTTACAACTAAAATAACACCTTTTGTGTTACACACAGGAAAAATACAGCAGCCTCCACGGCAGGAGCCTTTAAAAGCTTTTTGACACTGCGACACCAGTAAACTTTGTTTATGTCACTGGCAGCTTTGACCAGAACTTTCCGCAGAAGTCAACGTCCTCCAGCTGCCAACGGAGTCACACTTTGATGCCAGCACGTAGCTCACAAGGTGTCCCAACACGTTCTGTACCTGTGTACCTCTCATTCAGACAGCCACTGTGGCAAACATTCATTTCACAAGTATACAGCATTATGTATGTATACACAATAACGGATCAACTCGTGTTTTTAAAAAAAAAAAAAAAAAAAAAAAGAGTGAAGCTGAGATGCTAAAGTATCAGTTACCATGATATCTTCAATCACACTGCCTCCTTTCTGCATACACCTACCATGGGGGGCGTTTCACGGGGGCTCCTTATGCGCTTTTTCGTGGAACATTTTGCGTTATATTAGCCAAGTTACAGTTGGCAGTGAGTGTCACTTGCTAGAGTAAATCCCGGAGTCTTACCAATTACTACAGCTCTGACTGCCGACACACTACATATAAAAAAAAAAACCTCAAGAGTAAGGAAACCAGTGAGTTAGCGAAGTTTGCTTCGCTAGCTTAACCGTATGCTACAGTTGCTAATGTTACTTGCAGGAGCACCTAACGTTAGCTAGGTTTACAATGTTAAGTTTGCTATTGCAATTAAGACGGCGCATAACTTAAAATCAAATAATACT
Source organism: Maylandia zebra (assembly GCF_041146795.1). Classification (NCBI taxonomy): domain Eukaryota; kingdom Metazoa; phylum Chordata; class Actinopteri; order Cichliformes; family Cichlidae; genus Maylandia; species Maylandia zebra. The sequence goes on along the minus strand of NC_135182.1, from coordinate 11,958,197 downwards.
GAGTGGTTTGAATAAAAATCTCATTCCTACAACTTTTTATCCAATGTGCATGATGCATTCTATAAACGTGTTTTGACTACTGCAAAACTGGTGACAGCACTGGTACTCTTAGCAATTAGCTGCTAACTCATTCCGAGTAACACTGACAGCTAGTTTGTTCGCTCAATTTTGTTTTAGGTTACAACGACGGGGCGAGCGGGCACAGCTCGCATGTATTCTCTTTATTGTGTTCGGAAGGTTCCCGCCCGCCCGGGCAAAGCAAGGAAGAAAATCATTCTCTACAACAGCAACGTAGGCGGACCGCTACATGTTGCAATGCCTTTAACTTAGCTTTATGGCTAACAGAAAAACCTTTATACTTGAGAGCTTCTAGATGACCAAACAAAATCAGCTACTCGCAGTTGCCGTTTGCATTCTATAACCTGACAATGCTAGTTGAAATTATAAAGACTGGCACTCACAGACAGCACACTGATGCGGAGTGGGGCCTCCAATAAGCACGCCATCTCTCTTCCTCCGATGGAGCGCCCCAATCGGCGCAGCAGTCTGGAGACACTCCACCCCCCAGAGCAGCTTTGAGGGGCCTTTAAAAAGTAACTGTAGCCTAATCAGACAACTCTTTGCTAGCGTTATTTCTAAAACAGGCCCCTATATTCTTCCGTAGGCTCAGCTGTGATGTCCCGTAGCAGATATGCAACAAAAACCAACACCGCTAACTTAGCGAGCTCTCTGACAGACCGTGGACTTGTCAATAAAGTAAATATTGTTTATAAACGTGACGTGGTTGCTGTCTGCTTGAATTTGATTCGACACAATAGGTTGAGTCGTGCGAACTATGCATCAGATTAAGGTATAAATATAAAAACGCAAATTTTTAAAATACAATATATTTTTAAATCAAGACTTAGCAACAAGTATAGTAATATAATTCTACACATTTATAATGGAATCTACTGCTAGTCACTAGAATTTGATGAAGAATTGCGCATGCGCTCATATTGGTAGAGGCGAGGTGGGAACATCCATTCTGTTCGTTTCTTCCACAAACATAAGCATGTTTTTTTGCACAAGTTTGCAACTTTATGGACTATAAACCGGCTCAAAATACTCGCTAATTATACCCCCAAATCTGTAAGTACTCAGTTCGTTCACTTTGCTCTTATATAACAAATTTCCTCCATATACGCTGTCGAGTTGTTTCGCTTAATTACGTAGCCTAGCTAGCTGTTGCGTGTTGTATCGTAGGACCTGAGCTTCTAGTAGCTACCCTGCTTGAGTGTGAGGATACGAAGTAGAGAATACTTTAAAGCAGCTTGGGACACATTTGTCAGATTAAAAAAAAATTAAAAATAAAAAGCATCGTGCAATACTTACTGCACGTATTCAAGGGCTACCCGCCGGTGCAGCGTGCATTGTAGAGTCTTTAATGTCTTAAAAAAGGTGCTAGGGTCATCTTCAGTTCGCATACCTTTCGTTTAATTTATTGTTTCTAGCTAAATGAAACATGACAGTCCAACAGGAGCTCTGCTCATACGCTAAAATTAAACGGGTGTCTACCCGATTGCTCCTGGATAGCTTTAGTCACATGGTAATTCATTAGCACTGTTTAAGATCATCCAAGACCGTATTGTAGCTTATTAAAGTCCCTTTCCACTGTGTGATTAAAAGGCAACTAAAACTATGATCCAAGAAGATGTGAAAAAAAAATAATTTACCCAACTGAAATGTATATTAGAACTAGACTTTAGCGAAATTGTGTGTTAAGTGAAAGTAATCATCATCACCATTGTATGTCTTCACAGATTGCCAAATCATCTTTTAGGAGGCCGTGGACCTCGGCTTGACTGTGTCCACAGAGGCTAATGGTGTTTAGATGAGAACAGAAGCCATCCTTTAGTGTGAATGTGAATTTCTCTGCACGTTGTCAGATCACCTGTTTGCACAGGATGAAAATTGCAGTAGAAGGCTGTTGCCATGGGGAGCTGGACAAGATTTATGAGACAATTGAGTATCTGGAGCAGAAGGAAGGAGTGAAGGTGGACCTGCTGCTTTGCTGTGGAGACTTCCAGGCAGTGCGAAATGAGGGAGACTTGAAGTGCATGGCAGTGCCAGCCAAGTACAGAACCATGCAGACCTTTTACAAGTAAGTTCTTTGTTTATGTTGTGTTTTTGTTTGGTTTTTAAATCAAAGACACGAGTAAGGATATTTAAAACTTTATTATTGTCTGTGTTGCAGGTATTATTCTGGGGAGAAGAAGGCTCCGGTGTTTACCATTTTCATTGGAGGAAACCACGAGGCTTCCAATCACCTGCAAGAGCTCCCTTATGGAGGCTGGGTGGCACCAAACATTTATTATCTAGGTAGAGACTGACTGATTCCAAATTTGTTTGCCAGCTTGTCTGACTCGCCACAAGCCTGACCTATATAATCACCTGTCTCCAGGTTATGCTGGTGTTATTCGCTACAAAGGGATCAGAATTGGTGGCTTATCTGGTATTTTCAAATCACGTGACTACAGGAAGGGTATTTGTTTTTGTTTGTTTAGCTTTTCAAATAGTTGAGGCTCCACTGCTATGCATCATATTTACATGGAATGTTTTCATTTTAAGGCCACCATGAATTCCCTCCATATAATCCTGAAACACTTCGAAGTGCATACCACATCAGAAATATCGAGGTTTTCAAATTAAAACAGGTAAATCTCGCAAGTTCTTCCACACAACTCTAAATGTTTGTCCACTTCTTTAGCTAAATATACAATGTTAATTTTACATGATTATTTCTGCTAAGATCCAGATGCCCATAGACATTTTCATGAGCCACGACTGGCCTCGTGGAATCTACTACTATGGCAGCACGAAGGAGCTGTTACGAAAGAAGAAATTCCTTCGTCAAGAGGTGGAGTCAAACTCTCTGGGAAGTCCTGCTGCAGAGGAGCTCCTAGCTCACCTCCAGCCTAACTATTGGTTCTCTGCACATCTTCATGTGAAATTTGCTGCCATTATGCAGCATCTGGTGAGAGTGACAGTTGTTCAGTTAGAATTACTGCTGCTAATAAGGTTAAAATCGTTCTAACCATCATTTCGGTGATTTCTTCTTTTCAGCCTAAAGGTAAAAGTGCACCACGCGTAACCAAATTCCTGTCTCTGGATAAATGTTTGCCCCACAGGGAATTCTTACAGGTGGGACAACTCTTTTTTTTTTTTTTCTTTTTTTTTTTTTTTTTAATTGATATATTAGGATCAGAGTCTGGGTTAAAGTGTGTGAGCTAACACCTTTTGTTTTTTCAGATTGTGGATATTCCAGAAAGACCAGGTTCATCTGAGGGTCTTGAGTATGATCCAGAGTGGCTTGCTATTCTCAAGGCTACCAACACCCTACAGAGGACCACTCCTCACCCCTGGAATCCCCCAGAGAATAATGGCTTGCATGAACGGTACACACGTATAGACATACAAGTAACAAGGCCTGTAAAAGCAGAGTTAGGTTGTGCATGCATGATTTCAGTCTCCCAGAACTAAAACATTAGCTTGAACAAATAGCCAGTGTCATGCAACAGGGGAAAGGTCACTCTGGAAGAGAGGATCTTGCACTTAAAACAAGCTTTGCATTGTAACTTCCCTGAGCTCTAGGTGTAAAAGGAAACTCGAGCTCAGGGAAGGCCTTTTTGTGTAGGATGTTATCACCACCTGTGTTGCCTTGGTGAAATAAGCAACAAAAATAAGCTCTATGGGGAAAAACAAGTTTGATATTTGCATGTTTTGTTTGGCAGCATGTTCTCCACAAATTAATGCCACTTTTTTTTTTGAAGCGCAAGAAAAATGCTAATAACCAATAGGAGCACTAGAGCTAGTCACTGGAATTTTTTTTTAAACTACTCAGCTGTCTACAATGTCAAGACAGACCAAGAATGAAGTTGCTGGTGTAGCTAGTTAGACCTGTGCAAGTTAGAGAGGAAGTATGAAACTCACTGCTTCAGCTGTGGGTTTTCATTCTTTTCCTTCTTCCCAAAGCCAGCAAGCAGAACTGAGTGGGGAGCAATTTGAAGTGTGTCACACTGCTTATTCATAAAAATACATTTTACATAATGAAAATAAAGCAGAAGGAAAGATTTCTCAGGACACCAATATTTGCTTAAATCAGCTCAACGCACGTTTTCAGTGAAGCCAAAACAATACTTTACATAGTGTATTTGCATCCATACTGGGAGACGGTATAGTGGAGCCTAATAATGAGCTGCCAAGTTATTGCTTCAGATGCTTGAAGCAAAGGTCATTATGACTGAGCGGTTTTTGTTCATACTTTTTTTTATAATGTTGGATTGCATACACCCATCAGGTGGGACTTCAGCGCTTCAGAAGCCGCTATGATGCAGGTGGTGGAGGATCTGAGCGGGGAGCTTGGCATTCCAGACAACTTCAGTCCAACGGTGCCATCCTACAACCCCAACAAGCCCCATCGTCAGGCTACCCCGAGCTACAACACCAACCCTCAGACGACCGAGCTTTGCGCCAAGTTGGGTCTCACAGACATCTATGCACAGGTCGGGCGGGGAGAAGATGAGGTGGCGAGAGTTCAGGGCAGTACAGGAGGAGAGGATGACGAAGATGAAGATAGTTTGGGAAGTACTGACGAGCCCAGCGAGTATCCAACCGATACTTCAGGATTGTCAGGTTCATTTAATCCAGATGAGATCACCATAGAAGACGAGTGGGAGGAGGAGGAGGAGCTGAAAGCAGAGGTGAAAGCAGACGAGCTTTTTGATGCGAAAGCAGGTGAAATCCACACACCCAGCCGTATGGTTCTACCCGAGCCCAAATGCAGCGTCTCGCCCCCTCCTCTGCCCGACCTCATGAACCTGCCACCTCCTTCCCACTCTACCCCAGCTCACGCTCAGTTTGGAGCAGACGGGGCAGGACAGGGCAGCGGCGACGATGAGGACGTCACAGCTGCGCGCATCCTAAAACGAACCAGCATTGAGAGTGGGGACGCTGGCAGCAGAGGCCCAACTCCAAGAATCAAACGCAGAAACCAGGTGATCTATACAGCAGCGGAGGATGACGAGTGTGAGGGATAGTCAGGGAGGCAGTGTAAACTTCTCCGTTAGTTTATATTCATTAATTTATGTACCTGCAGCTACTCACACGAGCTGTTCAAAGCAGAGGCATGGCTTTATTAAAATGCCCGTAAAGGTGGACTGTACACAAGCAAAGAATTTGTTTCTGGATTCAGTTTCCACAGAAATTATACCCATCAAAATGTTTCGTTGTTTAAACATGATTTTTATGTATTTTAATCCAACCAGATTTTTTAGAACACTTTTTCTTTTTCTGACATTGTAATTTCAAGATGATTAAAGAGGCCAGAAAGATGAGAACAGCTTTTTTTTTTTTTTTTTTTTTTTAAAACAGAAATAATGACTTCACAGCTTTATTGAACACTTACATACCGTAGGTGCTGATGGAAAAAGCAAGTCTTTGTTTTAATTACTTGTTATCTTACTCATACAGACCACTGAACCTACGTTAAAACACTGAACAATGACAGTGGATGTGTTTCTTGTATATAGTGAGCTGTTAGTGTTGAGAGGAACGGCACTTTTTTTTTTTTTTTTTTTTAAGCCTTCCATTTGTATACTATTTGAAAATTGTCTTAATGAGAATTCAGTTTTTCTCATCAAAATGCTTGGATATGAAAATAAAGCCGAAGAAAAGATTTCTCTGGACACAGATGTGTGTTTAAATCCCACTGATTTATAACATTGATCAGAGTCCTTTAAACGATCCATTCCAGGTTCACAAGTGTGCTCTGCTGAAGTCAACAAACATTCTCAGTGAAATTAAGACAATATTTAACATACAGTGTATTCGACAGGATCTCTACATCCATACAAAGAGCCAGTACGGTATAGCCTAATGACGGGGTGCCAGGTTTTTGGTTTATGGTGCAAACCAACGTCAGGGAGTAGTCTTGCGCCTTGTCTGCAAAGCACACACTCAAAGAAAGCCCCAAACATGATTGACAGAAAGAAAACAGGGAGTAGGCACTTCTGTTTTTTTTGTGTGTATTTTTTATCTATTCTTTCCTCATTTTCTTCAGCCAAGCCTTTGACAGCCACTGAGCACACAGCTCATTCTAGTAAGGTAAAGGAAACAGTTATGCCATTTAAGCTGAACACAACATGTGCAGATATACTCCAGACCAAGGAGGTTTATTACAAGCCTCATAGTCTAAACCAAACAGGGAGGACAATGGAATTTAATCAATTCCTTGACATTTGGGAACACCATTTCCAGATGGAAAGCTATAGATGCCAATCAGAATAACGATTTAGTAACCCTGTCCATGTCATAGTTATACACTTCACATCCAGTGTATATTACTGCTGTAAAGAGCTACAGCAAGCTTATTCACACTAACTGCATGTACCTCAATCTTTCAATAAATAATTCTCAGACTTGCTGAGCTTTAGTTTCACTAATTCAGAACTTGTCAGAAGTTGAAATGTTTACTTCACGTCTTAACTTTTTGGGTTACCATTTAGACTAAATAAGGGAGGAATCAGAGATGCTGAAGCTTATCAGTCTGCAGCCAAGAGAAGTAGGAACATGGAACATTAAATAGGTACGAATTGACTTGTGTCAGACAAACTGAGCCACAGGAGGGTCGGGCAGGACAGAGAAGGGCTCAAACTCATTCCCGGGGTTCAATTCGGTATTTATTCACAGAAGGATCTTATTAGAGGGGAAAAGCAAGCAGCTGCAAGCTGGGGGGGGGGGGGGGGGGGTGACTGCCATCTCAACCGTTTGGCTCTTTTAATGCCTCGGCCCTTTTTTTCTCCTTTCGGGACACTCGGCAACATGTGCTGCTCAGTTTGTGCCAATCGGGGCCGTGAGTGAAAATGATGCAAGGCAGAGTGAACACGAAAGAAATTTCACAATTAGTGCTAAATACTAGAACAGGCTTGCCACCATCTTCTACATTCCTCTTAATCTCAGTCTTCTCTATACCGTGTCTTTCCAAATGTGGAATCAGAGTTGTTGGTCAACAGACACGTGTGAAACGCTGTCTCTGTCCTCCATCTCTGCTTGCTTTTTTGGTTCTTCCTCTCCTCTTATTCTCTCTGCTTGAACAGGAAGATGAATGCAGAGTAAAGGCTCACCCCCTGTAAGTTGATTGAAAGAAACGAGATGGTTGTAGGGCTGTGGTGGTGTGGATGGTAGAATACAGGTGGTAGGGAGTTGTGGAAGTCTAGTTCCCTCCACAGCAGGCTCGGGTGGAATGAGCATCTGGGTCCTGCAGGTTGACTCCCCGATGTCGGGCTGCATGCGTTGGGTTTTGGGTGTCTGTTTTTGGCATCTTTTTTGCTAGATTAAAGAGAAGAGGTTTATTTAGACTGTGACAAGCATATAATTCACGAGGCAGGACTCCTGACGTCTATTAGTCTCTTCTGTGAAAGAAATTATTCTTATATAAAACACAACACTCACCAATGGCCAGGAACAGCTCATTGACGTTCATGGCTGTCTTTGCAGAGGTTTCCATAAAAAGCAAACCAGTGTCTTCGGCATATGTCTGGGCTTCCTTTACCATTCAGCATATGAAAAGATCAAATTATTACACAGTATTTAAAAAACTACTAGCACAAATGCTAAAACCTGCAGATGAAAGGAACTAAACTGTTTTCCATTCACAAATCATGACTGTAATTCAGCATCACATATAAAAAAAAAGTCACATCCGACCGATTCGGACATAAGTGGTATCGTGCCATCTCTAATTTTAAGTAGCCTTAAGGAGGCATAATGGACTAATACAGTCTGAATGCTGCTTGCTAACCAAGCTTACTAGCATTAACATATAATTTTGTCCTTGGTTCTGCTCCACATATAATGATTTTGAAAACAAACCAAACACAGCATAGTGTAGTGTAAGCCAGAATGTAAGGTTTGTAATACGGATTCCCAAACCAGTGGATGGCGAGTACCCTTTTATATACAGTTTACCATTCTAAACTAAAATTGGATGGCTCCTCTTATTGAGCTCAGTTCTTGGTGTCATGGAGACCACCTTCCTCTGATATTCTGCTCCATGCTGACATCACTGTTACAAAGCCACTTTCAGCTACTCTCCTGTCACAAGAGGTTGCCACAGTGTGTAGCTCCAACAGAAGCTTCTATATGTACACGCATATACAGTACATCCCAAAGGTGTTCTAGTGGATTCAGACAATAGAAGTGTGGCTGTACCGGGATCCAAAAGGTCAGTGACAGCACTTACACATTCAAACCATAGCTAACTAGTATTGTGGGCCAAAGTCAGACCAGAAAGCATTCCCCACAGTATTAAAATCCAACCGTAGTAGCCTACACTGCTGCAACAAGCATGGTTGGTTTTTTTTATTCATGCTGTGAGATAATTAAAGCAAAAGATTCACTGGGGACTATTTTGTTAGTTATGAATTGCAAGTGTGTTCCCTTTGCAGCCACATATTTCTGCTTTAGGCTAGCAGTTACAGCTAACGGCTTCAAGGCTGAAGATGTGAATCTTAATAGTCTGTCAGCTCCAACAACTGTGGCCTCTGACCTCTTTCATTAACAAGGTGCTTCTATCCATAGGACTGCTTCTGTCTTCAGGAAGTAAATTGGTTATGATTTAATTTGGACCAACAGGGGTGCGTTACCTCATACTCCACCAGTCTCTTCTCGGCCAGGTCAGCCTTGTTTCCAGCCAGGGCAATAACAATGTTAGGACTGGCCTGCCTCTGCAGCTCCTTCACCCAGGCCTTGGCTCTCTCAAACGTCTCCTGCACAAACACAGAACCAAGGTCAGATAAACTACCATGGAGATACCAAGCAAATATGATGAGATTAACTTTTCACCTTTGAGCTGATGCAAATAATGGAGCTGGGCAGTATAATGTAATAACTTCTTTCAAAAGTGCGACATTCAAATGAAACGTCAGTAAGTTCAAAGCCTCTGTGTTGGAAGCATGACTGAGGTACTGACAGAAAGAAAGTTACTTGTTAAAATGTAAAAGTCTGAAGACACAGTATGTGTTAAAAAATAATTTTAAAAAAAAATCAATGTCTTGATTATAATATGGGTAAGTACAGAATCAGTTAATTTCAATAAAAGAACTAGGTGAACCCAAAGTCACAGCTAACGTTGGAGATGTGTGACATCAAAAATGTTTTCCATTTATGCTTTGATAGATTTCAGAATTGCTATTTACTAGAGGTGGGAATCACCATACATCCTACGATACGATATTATCACAATACTTAACGCACGATACGATATTATTGCAATTTTTTAAAATATTTTGCGATATTCAGATTCTGTACATAAAGGTAAACTTTATCAATATTCATTTTATCTAATATCAAAGTCTCGCACTCAGTCTTTCTCTCATTTCAGTCAGTTTTATTGTTGACAAACTGAACGGTTAAACACGGTTAAAGTTAAACACATTTGGACAGTGAAGGAATGTCAGGATTCTTGCTCAGAAAAAGGATCAACATGCTCTGAAGTCAGAGCACAAAAACTTTTTTTGTAACAAAATATCGATTTCTGCTGTCCCTGTATCGATACATTATTAGCAAACAAAATATCACGATACTACACAGTATCGATTTTTTCCCCCACCCCTACTATTTACACAAATATGCATGACTGTAGATAACAACCATTAAAAGTTTGCAAAACCTGATTCAAAGCAGCGTGTTTGGGCTGCACTTATGAAAACACATTTGAAATAAAAGACAGCTGATATTCCTACTTGGGAAGTGGAATTTCTACAGCACTTTCCTTCTCCTGCTCAGAGTCCCCAGGATTTTCTTTACTTGTATTTGCATAGTCTAACACAGACAGTCAGGCTAAGTAATCCCACAAAGGTGGTCATCGGCCTGATTAGTCCATCCAAGAAGGAGGTGTGTGTCGCTTACAGCACAAACCAGTTGCAACATGGACAGGTCCCGGGAGATGTTTTACAAATAAAAGAGCAAATTTTAACGTCTCTCTATATTCTCTTTTTCTGCCTTCCCTTTCCCCATCACCACCAGAACCAGTTAGGAAACTATGGGCATCTGCCTAAAGCATGGTTCTGTACGAGATCTGTTCCTGTTTAAACTGAGTTTTTCCTCCCTGCTGTCACCAAGTACTTGCTCAATGGATATTATCATCCTTGTGCACTGTTATTGTGAATGAGTGTTGTATACATAAAATCTAATTTAATAAACATAAAAAATATGAAGTGGTCGAACATATAATACATGTTGAATGTAATATATTTGTTGTGACACATGATTTGAGTGGTCATAAAAATAAAAACTCCATTAAGGAAAGCTGGTAAAACATTTCGACTGTCACTTCATAGACCTTACAGTATCAGTGGCCATCATGACAACACAAGAAGATCAGACTCAAACTGTGAGTACACAGACACGGGAAGAAGCTGCTAACGCCACACAGAAAGGCCCAGCCAGACGGTGGATTTACACTGTCACACAGGACAAATATAAAAACATGTTGTAAACCATTAAGTAGATCAAAACGCAAATTTGTGTTTCAACATCAGCCAGTACACAAACTGGATGCAAGGTTCAAAGTTTCTATCATTCACGTTGCGCTCAAGAATCTTTATTCCTTGTTGAAGCTTCACACTGGGCTTAGGGGCTCTTCCAGGAATGGTGACACTATTTCCCAGAGACATTCATCAGTAGGTGGTGGTTTTGCATTTGCCAAATGTCTTATCTTGAATATACAGATGTGAAGCACAAGCTACCATGGCGATTTAACTCAGTACCACCTTCATAATTCAAAACCCAGGGGTTCAATTCAATTCAATTTTATTTATACAGCGCCAAATCACAACAGCAGTCGCCTCGAGGCGTTTTATATTGTACAGTAGATCCTACAATAATAGATACAGAGAAAAATCCAACGATCATAGAGAATATAACTTCAGGTGAACCCTGAAGTTCACCTGAAGTTATCCTCCAACTCTAGCTCTGGGATCATGGGAGCTGGAGATTGAACCACCATCCTTCCAGTTATCAGATGGCCTACTCTACCTTCATAGTCACACCTAACTTCCTGAATTTCAATGATACCAAATATATCCATGTCTAATGATGTAGAGAATGTGGGACGACAAAAAAAAAAAGAGGAAAGGAAAGAACTCGAGGAGTTTCCAGGTTAATACTGATATTAGGCTGTCGGAGACATTTACGCTTTTCTACAACTGTCTTTCAGTGAGAATCTTTACATGATTGATTTAGGTAAATGAATTGTGAATGTTGAAAAATACCTATCGGCAGCAGTCCGACATTTTAGAACAAATATCAGTGCAGCCAAGACCAACTGAAATTAGGAAATATTTCTACGTACCGGCTTGGTGATGTCAAAGACAACAATAGCAGCCTGAGCGCCACGATAGTACATGGGAGCCAGGCTGTGGTATCGCTCCTGTCCTGCAGTGTCCCAGATCTCAAACTTCACTGTGGTATCATCAAGACACACCGACTGTGCCAGGAATGCAGCTGGACATAAAAAAGAAGCATGAGAGATCATTATGGGGTTCTTAAATCCACCCACCCCCCCCCCCCCCCAACCCCCAAATCAATCACCTGATTAGGAGTTCTCCCAGTTCTTACCTCCTATAGTGGTCTCTTGGAACTCATCAAACTGCCCTTTGACAAAACGCAGCACCAAACTGGACTTGCCCACAGCCATGTCCCCCAGCAGCACCAACTTGAACTGGCAAATCTTGGTCTGCGTTAGTGTGCCGTTGGAGCGGCCTCCGCTCCCTCTGGAGCTCATACTGACCAGAGACAGCAGGGGGGCTGGGCCTCCTCCCTCAGTGGAGACAGGTGCTTTTGGTCACTTGTGCTGCTTCCCAAAACAGACCGAGAGTCACGTCTCACTGACGACGTCTTGACCTCTGTTCTAGTCGTGTTTGGTCTGTGTGAAAAAGCCAGAAGACTTTTATTTCGGTTCAAGATTACACACTGTCTGCCCTATATACACACACATATCCTTCTTCCTCAAGGTAACAAATCTTCTCCCGGCGGATCCATACTTTCTAAAGATTAGAAGTTTTCTATGCGATCAAGCACAAGTTTTAATTGCGACTGTAATGTCTCACGTGTACTACCTCTCAATGTGATCACGCCTTACCTCATGAAACGGAAATCCAAGCCGATCCAGAAATAAGTTCTAAAGATTTAAGCCTCATAGGAGGGATGGAGGTCTCGCATACAATCCAGCACCTGTTTAAATCCTAACTGCATTGCACAATATGTACCAACCTTCACATGCTGCTGCGTTCACTGAATAAGAGATGTGTGGGGAGAATAGCGGCCCATTTGATCTGGAGTTTACTGGGGATGCTGCGCTTCTAATTGCTCTCTCCCACCTCAGACACTCGACGCTAACAACCCCCCTCCCCCCGGCACTGCAGCACTTTCTCCATTTGAAACATTAACCTCAGCACCCCGCTGACACGCGTCAGGACAAGAGAGCAGACGGATGACATCCTGGCGTACTCGTGTTGAGGCAACTCCCACAATGACTGTTATCAGATCAGCAACCCTTATCTCGGGTTATGTGCTAGCGGGACAGCGATCCGAGCATTCGGTTCGGACGACACAAAACTGAAACAAAGCCTCGCATTTCGACGCCCAAAGAAACACAGCCGTTCCAGCCGAGCGTATAAGTAACACAGAGGTACTGAGAGGAAAACATAAGTCTATTTACCGTGTATAGTGTCGTTTCAGCCGTGCGGGTAGCGCTGACTTAACTGTTGACAATTTGGCTATCAGCTGGTGAAAGAAAAAAATGTTAACGCTTCCTGGAAATTGGCGCATGCGCACTGAGTGCCGCATTGTCAATTCTGGGAAGAAAAGAAGAGCCGCATATCCTTTGATTTTTTTTCACTCGTCTTTATATGGCACTTTTTAAAAATACAAATTTAGATCAATTATAAGAGTCACAGAACACAAGTTCGACGAACAAAATACCGCGCACAGTAAGAATGACAAATTCATAGAAATGATTCATTCTCAGAAAACACATCACCCCCTCTGGAAACGTTCTTTCTCGTCTGCTTATATTTTTTCCGATCTTTAAAATGTATTCTAGGAAACGTAGACGGGGTTATTGTAGTGAATTCTTTGGGTAATATATTGGCAACCTTCTAGAAGCTCCTCTGAAGGTTATTATTTTTGATAACCTCTAAGGAGCGTTACCTAAAGTTAATATTTAAATTTAAATATATATATACATAGTTAAAAAAAAAAACCTGGTAAATGGTTTCACAAACAATAGAATTCCGGAATGTCCATTTAAAAAAAGAGACTAAACTTTTTATCATTGTACGAATGCACAAAGCATTGTATAATTTAATTATTGCCTTTATTTTCGACAAAGATTTAAATCCTTTTTTGAAAATAGAAAAATATGGCAGTCATTGATAATATTAACCCGAGGCTTTTAGCTTTTAGTCAAATTTTAATGTTTTAATGGCGACAAAAGTTGCTCAATAACTAGCAGATAATCATAATAATCGAGGCACAGACACCAACACATTTCCTGTTGGTGTCTGAATGGAGTTTCAGTGATTAGCCGCGTGGTTTTCTGATGCAGCCTCCGGGCTGCAGGGGGCGCCGGAGAAATCCTGGGAAATATCTCGGAAGTCAATACCACGTGAAGGATGTTTGACTTGTTTTCACCGGTGCACTGCTGTGCAGGCACACAAATGTGTCGGTCTGTTTTTATTTAAGACATTGTGGGAAACGTGGAGGTGTTTCATTGTGACGTTATGCGATAACTTGCCGTCACTATGCCAGCAACAAACAGAAAAGCGCAGAAGAAGGGGAGGGACACCGCCGTAAGTGTTGTTTCACTATTCACAGTACTTAACAGTATTATGTGTAAACACACCACTGTTTACTTTAGCTCTACTATATTATGAAGTACACGATGTCAATTATATTGCTGCTGATGGTTGAACCACAATATTGCGGTTGTATTCAAAAAATATTAGATGTGTAAGAAGATATTAAAAATGAGCTCAGTCTCTGTCTATTACAGCACTACATGCCAGATGGTTACTAGTACATATGTAATAGAATAAGATGTATCACAGTACAACTCTGTGTGTTTCTTGAACCCTAGACTAGCTTTGCATGATTCACAGTTAAAAATAAGTCATATTTACCTAAAACTTTAGGGACTTCTCATGCATGCGCTAACCTCATTATTTGAATCTGTGGCCATGTTTAATTTGAGAATCCACCCCTGTAACAGTAGTCTCATTGCACATGTGCATACTTTAAAATGATGATATGAGTATATGCAACATTTGTATGTATATGTGACATCCTTCAATGGAAGGATAAGAAAGAAGATCATTAAAGGTCTTAAAAAGTCTTGCACTGTGTTTTGGGAGATTTATTTCTGCTGGTTCTTTGTTGTTCCTTAAAACAGGTGCAGGGAACCAATGACAGCAGTGTGGTGAGCAAAGTGTCTGCTGCAGCACAGGGCTACTTCAATGACGCCTTCCTTCAACACTTTGTGTGCAAAGTGGCCAGGAGAGCGCCGCTTATCAACAGGTCAGATATTGTTTTCTCTTCTTTCATGCACCTCGGATGTATGTGGTGATGGTTTACTCTATAAACAAAATTTATACAGTAAGCAGCAGCAATAGAATTACTCTCATGTGCAGGGGAGGTGATGCACACCACATGTATGTATGTATGTAGCTGGCAGGGGGTACTGGGTAAAAATGTCTTGTGTAAATTAAAGTTTCTTTGGATGTTTCAGGGGCTATTATGTGCGCTGGAAAGCTGTGGACCACTGTGTGAGGAAATTCCTTCAGATTACAGAAAAATGCCCTGAAAGACAGGTAAGCTGTCAGCGTATCGTCCAATCAGTCTTTCTGGAAGCAGGTCACTTGTAATCATGTAATACCTCTTGGCACTTACTAGAGCAGTTATTTTAAATCATTATCCAGAGTAGTGGTCATTTCACTGATCAAAGGAAAACAAAAAGTGTCTATAGAATCTGAGTCAAATATGATTTAAAAATGCTCAACGTTCACTGACTTAATGTTTAAAAAGCTTTTTCTCTTTAAGGCTGCCATCATCTTCCATGTTACCAAATGTTCCCATCTTTTGTATAGGTTTCCATTCCGATTGGTGTCTTTATTTTTCAACCTCACTTCCCTGGTTTAGATCTTGTCTTTGGGTGCGGGCTTCGACTCTTTGTATTTCCGCCTACGTGGAGATGGAGCTCTGAGCGGGGCTGTTGTGTTTGAGGTAGATTTTCCTGATGTCTCTCAGCGCAAGGCTGCCCTCATCACTTCTAATATAACACTAAGGGGGATGATAGACTCCCAGTCACCGTCACTTACAGGTTTGTCTTTTTTTTCTTGGTAGTGGTTTAAAAAAATTATTTGTCAGGTAAAAGATGTACAGTGGGGCAAAAAAGTATTTAGTCAGCCACCGATTGTGCAAGTTCCCCCACTTAAAATGATGACAGAGGTCAGTAATTTGCACCAGAGGTACACTTCAACTGTGAGAGACAGAATGTGAAAAAAAAATCCATGAATCCACATGGTAGGATTTGTAAAGAATTTATTCGTAAATTAGGGTGGAAAATAAGTATTTGGTCACCTCAAACAAGGAAAATCTCTGGCTCTCACAGACCTGTAACGTCTTCTGTAAGAAGCTTTTCTGTCCCCCACTTGTTACCTGTATGAATGGCACCTGTTTGAACTCATCATCTGTATAAAAGACACCTGTCCACAGCCTCAAACAGTCAGACTCCAAACTCCGCCATGGCCAGGACCAAAGAGCTTTCGAAGGACACCAGGAAAAGTATTGTAGACCTGCACCAGACTGGGAAGAGTGAATCTACAATAGGCAAGCAGCTTGGTGTGAAAAAATCAACTGTGGGAGCAATCATCAGAAAATGGAAGACATACAAGACCACTGATAATCTCCCTCGATCTGGGGCTCCACGCAAGATCTCATCCCGTGGGGTCAAAATGATCATGAGAACGGTGAGCAAAGATCCCAGAACCACACGGGGGGACCTGGTGAATGACCTGCAGAGAGCTGGGACCAAAGTAACAAAGGTCACCATCAGTAACACACTACAACGGCAGGGAATCAAATCCCGCAGTGCCAGACGTGTTCCGCTGCTGAAGCCAGTGCATGTCCAGGCCCGTCTGAAGTTTGCCAGAGAGCACATGGATGATACAGCAGAGGATTGGGAGAATGTCATGTGGTCAGATGAAACCAAAGTAGAACTTTTTGGTATAAACTCAACTCGTCGTGTTTGGAGGAAGAAGAATACTGAGTTGCATCCCAAGAACACCATACCTACTGTGAAGCATGGGGGTGGAAACATCATGCTATGGGGCTGTTTTTCTGCCAAGGGGACAGGACGACTGATCCGTGTTAAGGACAGAATGAATGGGGCCATGTATCGTGAGATTTTGAGCCAAAACCTCCTTCCATCAGTGAGAACTTTGAAGATGAAACGAGGCTGGGTCTTCCAACATGACAATGATCCAAAACACACCGCCCGGGCAACAAAGGAGTGGCTCCGTAAGAAGCATTTGAAAGTCCTGGAGTGGCCTAGCCAGTCTCCAGACCTCAACCCCATAGAAAATCTGTGGCGGGAGTTGAAAGTCCATGTTGCTCGGCGACAGCCCCAAAACATCACTGCTCTCGAGAAGATCTGCATGGAGGAATGGGCCAAAATACCAGCTACTGTGTGTGCAAACCTGGTAAAGACCTATAGTAAACGTTTGACCTCTGTTATTGCCAACAAAGGTTATGTTACAAAGTATTGAGTTGTATTTTTGTTATTGACCAAATACTTATTTTCCACCCTGATTTACGAATAAATTCTTTACAAATCCTACCATGTGGATTCATGGATTTTTTTTTCACATTCTGTCTCTCACAGTTGAAGTGTACCTCTGGTGCAAATTACTGACCTCTGTCATCATTTTAAGTGGGGGAACTTGCACAATCGGTGGCTGACTAAATACTTTTTTGCCCCACTGTAAGAGGTTAGTATGGCATAGTTTAGTTTGGTGAATGGCTGCTTGTGTTTCTTCAGGACCTGTCTATGTGTCCAGCAGTCAGTACCGTCTGTTAGGAGTGGATGTTAGAGAGGAGTCCAAGGTGGAAGAGGCTCTGCGTGTAGCTGGGCTGGACTGGGCTGCCCCTACCCTGATTCTTTCTGAAGTGGTGCTCACCTACATGGAAACACAATGGTGCAGTAATGTATAAAATGTGAACTAGAGATGAATTTGCATACACTTGGGCGTGTAACGCTAGTTAGATGATGGCAATATGTAGCAAAAACTGAGAATTTATGATCAAAGCAAATCACATTTAAAGCCGTTGGATGTTGTGTGTCTTTCAGGTCTGATGCCATCATTGGTTGGGCAGCAAAGCTCCTGCCACAGTCTCTCTTTGTTATGTATGAGCAGATCCATCCGCACGATCCCTTTGGTCAGATCATGCAGGAGCATTTCCAGAAACTCAATTCAACTCTGCATGCACTTCGACAATACCCAGACACCGCCGCACAAAGGCACCGCTTCCTGGACAAGGTCAATACACAACCTATACACAAGACACTTCCTGTATCTTTTCACTTCTTTGAACAAGCACAATACCTCAGACCCAGGTACCAATTGAATAAAAAAAAAAACACAGTCGAGGCATATTCAAAACGTCCCTGTTCCTCCTGTGAAGGTTAAATATATGGCGTCTTTGTCTCCAGGGCTGGGAAGAGTGCGTGTGCCTGGATATGAATAATTTCCTCTTCGGGCTGGTCCCTGAGGAGGAGAGATGCAGATTGGAGAGCCTGGAGCCTTTTGATGAATATGAGGTCAGCTGGGTCTCAGCATTGCATCTTCTATAAAAGTGTGCACTACTGATCAGAAGAGCTCACTTGATTTGGTTTGGATGACACATTTTGTCATTTATCACTAAACCGCTGCTGAAAGTTTATTTATTGTTGTGACCTTTAGAAAACCTCTTTTCCAATTAATGTTAGTACAGCTGAAAACCACAGTGCTTATTCAAGAAGCGATCTGTGTTTGTAGTTGAGTGTCAGCCTCTGTGGGGAGGAGTGCACACAATGAAGATGTTAGGATTATTTGACTCTACAGTTTCCAACTATGAGGGGAGAGTGTGTCCAGTCTGGCCCACTCTCTGTGGTTTTTGGGAACCGTTATGGACGGCATGCTGGAGCAATGGTTCATTCTTTCACCTCACCATAGAATGCTCTAGTTTTGAACCCGGGCACTTTCACACTGGCTTCACTCTGCAGTCCTGAAAGCTACACCCGTCTTTTATTTTGTCTCTCACGTACCACTTACTTTTTACCTTCATCATTTGTAATATAAGTATCTTTGAACCTGCTATTAAACAAAGAGTAAAACAGTCAACACAGTAGCTAACATCAGAATCATTCAATGATTGTAGAAGAAGAGCTTTATGGAAAAGTTACAAATGAACTTCATAAAATTTGGTGTTAGTTCAAATAAAGAAGATATAAAACCTCATTTTATTTTTTGGCACAACACCGGAACAACTACATTCTACCACTGACTCCTCACCTGTCTGCTCTCAGGAGTGGCACCAAAAATGTTCCCATTACTTCATCCTTACTGCATCTCGAGGCTCTTTGATGGCGCAGGCTTTACTCCTTCGAGCTCCAGGTAGCTTTCACTTTTCACTCCTCGACTTGACACTAACAAGCATTTGAAATGGGACGTTCTGTATGCATGTTGAAGTTGTGTTGTTGCTTTAGAATCTCCTGTGCCATCTGTTGGCCCTTCTTGGAGCACAACAGCCCTGAGTGTTCGGACCACACCGGTATGCGTGGAGGGGCTGGGGATGGCTTCTGCGTCAGTGAGGCCAGGGTGGGTCCTGCTAACAGGAGGCTCCAGCAGAGGAGGCAGAAGAGCAGCGATCAGACTCCTGCTCAGAGAACAGGAAGGCTGGAGGTCCGTCAGTGTGGAGCCATCAGCAGATGTTGGTGAGGGTTTTTTTTTTCTTTGGGGGAGGGGCAGCCGGTCTTGATTTAGCCAGGAAAAGTTAGTAATTTTCCCTTCTTATCCCAGGTGTGCGACTTTACCACACAGTTACCCCTATACCTGGAGTGGGTGCTGTGGTATTTGGAGGTCGCTCCTCTCCACTCAACCCGGTCAGAAGCCTTTTCAAAATGACCTTTAGCCTCTGTGGTGCTCTGGAGTCAGGGGGCCAAGATGCACCGAAGCTTTGTATGGAGGAGATGATGTGTACAGGCAGTCCACCACCGCCAAGATGGAGGCACTCTGCTACCCTAACCAGACACAGAGGTGAGGGAAAACAGGAAGTCTTGTAGGATCCTTTTGCCTCACACTCTTTCTTTTTTTTCCCTCTTCCTGTTTGTAGCTTTTTCTTTCTTTTTCTCTTTTTTCATTCCATTTGTTCTTTTGCTTTATGCTTTTCTCACATCTTTGCTTCGCCTTCTCTCTGCCAGTCTTTTATCCCATCCCTGCTTTTTCGTTACACACTGACTCCCTGTCACATCTCTGCAGGCAGAGAGTTTGTGTTTGTGTTTGGTGGAAAGAACCAATCAGGGGCCGTTTTGGGTGACGGATACTTCCTGAGTGTCGACCAGCAGCACTGGACTGAGGTTTGCTTGTTGTTACAATTTTAAACCCAGATTCTTAATGTTGCACGCACAAGTTTATTATCACATCACACAGGGCCCGTATGCATATAAACCTCCACATATTAGATATGTAAGGTATATTTTGAAGGAGTCATTTAGTAGATTTCAAGAATACAAGTATGGAGCAAGAACATAACGTGCACATGACTCATACATGACCACTGGGTGTCATTTACAGATCCCAGTAGAGGGCGTAGCACCAGAGGCTCGTCACTCTCACTCTGCATGCTCATATAAAGGTGGTGGTGTGGTGTTTGGAGGGCTGAGCAGAGCAGGAGTGCCCCTGGATGACACGGTAATCCTGACACCAACTGAAAGAGGCTTCTGCTGGGAGAGAATAGATGTACAGCCCCCTCCTGTACCCAGGTCTGTTGTGCCTCAGACACCATAACCAAACTCCAAGTTTCTGCTAAAGAAACTCTTTGATGAGATTTCCATTGTGTGCTTCGTTTTAGATACTCTCACTGTGCCCATGTGAGTGGTGAGAAGCTGGTTGTGGTAGGTGGAGTCTGGCTGCATTCAGACGGCGTGCCAGGCGTTGTTGTGATCAACATCACCACGTGCAGCAGTATGGAGTACAGTCTGGACACGGTTAGTGATCATTTATTGCACTTATAGTTATTCTAAAGGAAATCTAGCACCAACCAATGTTCTTCATCGACCTCAGGCCTTAAAGCCTCCAGGTTTGTTGCTTAAAAACTAGCACTGTTCCACTTCTGTGAGGAAAAGCAGAACTGAATTATCCGATGTTAATTACTAATGTATATCCTGTCATGTGTAGACCTCAGTGCCCTGGCCTCTGATGCTCCACTCATTTTGCTCTGAGATGACGGACTCAGAAGATCCAGAGCTGCTCTTGATAGGTGGAGGAGGAAACTGTTTCTCTTTTGGGACTCACTGGAACCCTCAGCCTGTCACTGTGGACCTCAAACTCATGCTGGGCTGAATCAGCCTTGAGTATTTCCAAAATAAAGTACCAAAAGGTGGACTTATGTCAAGTCTGTTGAAGGGTCCAGACAAGTGCCTGCTTCTTATTGTAATTTTCATAATTATATAAGAAAACCTCTCATATTGACCGAGCAGCAACCTCCAGGGTGCCGAAGCAGAAGTGCCCGAAACTGTAGTTCCTCTAGTGGCCACTCGAGGCAGAGACTCCCATATTATAATGTTCAACTTTACAGCAGAAATAAACATTTCTACAACCTGTTCCGGAGATATGTTTTGTCTTTATAACTTATTTCTTCCTTTAACTATACAGACCCCTTATATAATTTAAGGGGTTTCAAGGCTGTGGCTGTGACTGACTTGCCCATAGCTGCTAGCTGTCAACAAGGTGTCAGCCCAACTAATTCCAGTCTTTGCCTTGAGAAGCCTTTTCAGTGCACTTATACTTGAAAGTGGACTTATGTCAAGTCTTTATCCTGTCTTCCTTCTCTCACCCCAACCGGTCACAGCAGATGGCCCCGCCCCTCCCTGAGCCTGGTTCTGCCGGAGGTTTCTTCCTGTTAAAAGGGAGTTTTTCCTTCCCACTGTCGCCAAAGTGCTTTCTCATAGGGGGTCATATGATTGTTGGGTTTTTCTCTGTATCTATTATTGTACGATCTACTGTGCAATATAAAGCGCTTTGAGGCGACTGTTGTTGTGATTTGGCGCTGTATAAATAAAATTGAATTGAAATATAATACGACTTTAACAGCCTGCTAGAAGTTTATTTTTTATACATTGCTGAAATTAGCAAGTTTCAACAGTTTGATAGATTGGTATGAAGTGATGATCTCCTACTGGGCAGACTCGAGGCTACACTAGCTCTATACTCCACCTAATGGTACAAACCTCTGTGACACAGAATTCCAGCCGAAATTTGAATTTGAAAACTTGAATGGACGGGTGGGTTTTTAAACTATAACTTTCACCACCAGGTGGCAGCATTTCATCAGTGGATGCTTGAAATGTTTTTAGATGTTTCCTGTTTTGTTTTTGTTTGTTTGTTTGTTTGTTTTTTGTCTATCATTTTAAATAAATTGTGTTGTTAAATAACGGTTGGAGAGATTTGCCGTGACAGCGTGTCCCACCTGTCGCAGGCCGAGAGGCAGGGTATATTTGGACAGGCCACCAGTCTGTCAGAGGGTTAACTCACAGAGACACAGAAAGCTAAGACTCAAACCCAAGACCTTCTTGCTGTGAGGTCACCGTGTTAACCACCGTTGTGCAGTTAGGAGGGATGGTGCTGGCTTGTTTTTTTCTTTAGTGAATAAACTTTAGTTATGTGCTAAAATGGTTCAAAACATGCATGGAAATAATCCACAGAAAGATTATTGTGCTTACTTGGCAGGTTTTATTTTTGAGACCTTAGTTCAAAATCGCAAACATGGTTGATGAAGGTTATAATTACATTTTTAACTCATAATGCCCAGACAGTCTTCTTGATATTTTTGGATGGAGTTTAAATTATTCAGTGAAGCGCCTAAAAGACTGGACAGCAGGACTGGCAGCACCCCAATCCCCAGGCTTGCGGTATTCTCCCTTCTCCAAGAAGTACTGACGTCCACGGTAGTTGGAGTGCTCGTAGAAAACCCACCAACCATCGTAGACCTTACAGGAGTTGACCTCCCTCCAGCGGAACTTTTCCAGAAGTGAGGGGCAGTCCTCTGTGGCCTCCAGGGCCTGGCCGCCAAAGTCTGCCTTCTCATAAAGCTGCATCTTGTACTGGGTCCCACTGGTCTGGAAAGTGAGGGAGGGAGAAAGGAGGTGAAGATGGAGGTTAGTGCAGGGAAAAGAAAGGGAAAGGGAGGATACAATGAGATTAGAATTAGAATCTAATTGGAAAATTCGTACACTACATGTACACCTAGTTTGAAGTTTGTCAGATACAGTGTGGCAGTTTAGAGAAAAGCTAATCCAAATTATTGATTATTTTTAAAATTGTAGTTCATTAGTTTCATTTGTCTTTGCTTGTGTTTAATGATGCTGTCACCTCTCAGCCGGTCACAGCACATGGCTGTCTCTCCCTAAGCCTGAGGTCTCTTTCTATTGGAAGCACGTTTCTTTTCCCCACAGTCGCCACGTGCTGCTCATAGTGGGATCATCTGACTCTTGGGGTTCACTTTAATATAAAGTTAGTTTATTGTCTTGCTAGCTGCAAGTAAAATAACAAACAAGTATCTGAGTGTATAATTTGCCTCTCGATGATCATGGTAAACTAGTCTGTTGAAGGACTGTATACTCGGTATATTTGCCATAATCAGTGAGATACCTTACATTAATCAATCCTTCATTGTTTGCAGTGTGCTCACTGTTTTGTGCCTTTATAAATAGAACCAAACTGTACACACGCATTTACTAACTGCATTGATTTAAAGAGGCTGCAGGCTGTGGGTCAGCTGGACCAAAGCCTGCTCATACAAAGAGACTGATGTCACGCTGGTCTCCATCGACACAGCACTGCGGTAGCATGAACATGACTGGATGTCATCTCTCACATAGTAAATGCTTTTTTGGGATGCCCTGAGCCCGCTGTGCCTTCAGTCTTTTAAGATATTCAAAAATTAGACTCCACACCTGCGGAGAACATTGTGAAGACTTCAGCTCTTTGTCATTGAGCGTGCAGTCTGTGCTCACAGTGCACAGTCAATAACAAATGACAGACAGGCTAAAAAAATGTGCACCTGCAGCAGAGCAGCATGCAGGCAACGCCTGACTTACAAAGTGGATCATCTTGCAGGAACTGAGGTGGTCGTTCAGTCCCATCCAGCGCTGATACTCTGGGTACTCCCCCCTGCTCAAGACATACTGGTAGCCCATGTAGTTTGGTCTCTCGTACACCACCCAGGCTCCACTCTCCACCCGGATGGAGTTGCAGCGGCTCAGGTAGGTGTGAAAATCTGAGCAGTCACTGTCGCACTCATAGCGACGGCCCTGGAAGTTCTTGTCCTCGTAGAAGACGATCTGAGGGGGGAACGCATAACAGTCTCAGTGCTCGTCCACCTTTCACATTTGCTCTGTTAGGCAGTCTAAAGCCTGGTCCCTGTCTGAAAGCTCAGACATTTTAAAGCAAAGCCACTGTTAACAGCTGCTCAAACAAGCAGTGAGGCTTTAATTTACAACAGAGTATAAGGAAACAACATCTGCAGCAAACCTCTGTACTCTCCCACATGCACTTTTGAACCCGCACATTAAAACTAAACTCTTTGCATTGACTCACCCTGCCCATCTTGGATATATTGTGTGGGATAGCCTTGGTGATGATGAGTGATGGTGATGCTTCCCCCTGAGGTCTTGATGTTGCACTGGCCTTTGAGCAAGTGCCTTTTATATGCCCGCTTTCCCACATTTATGAACAGCAACAGTGGAGGCAAAAGGGGAACAATCGCTTTGTCATGAAAATGAGATCCAAAAATTGAGTCAGTGATTCTAGTGCTATTCAGTTTTTCCAGAAAAGCGAGGAAGGATTACGGCATAATGGCCAGGCGTGGGTAAGCGTCCATTGACCCCACTACTCTACTGGCTGGGTCCAGTGCCCACCGTTACACATGCCAGCTCCACCAGCTTGCTCCCACCTGGCAAGGACCTGCCAACTCATGACTTATTGCTTTTTTGGATGGATCCACATGAAGCAGTGGTGAAAGTATTCACATCTAATAAGTAAAAATGGGAAACACAAACGGAGTGACCTCACTTCAAAATTTCAGTCTGAAACTGCTGAAATAACAAAAATAAGGAGAAAAAGTGAGTGGTGTTGTAGATGTGAGTATGAAACAAGTACTTAATGTACAATGTAGCGCTGGTTATAATATGCATGTGACTTTTAATGAAATGTTTACAATTATATACTTTTGCTCTTGATGCTACTTATTTTCTTTAACATTACTCATAATATGTGATTTACTTTTGCAGTGTTGTGTTTCTTATGCATCCTATTTTCCAGGATTTTTTAATCAATCCAATAATTTGGACTAAAGTGGATTTGTAAACAATTTAAAAGGTTGGGGTGCCGCATAAATATGAACCCATATTTTATTCATAATAAAACAGAGAAAACATAACAAATGTTTAAACTGATCTCATTTGGAGTTTGATAGATGAGGGCAATGAAAGGCTTTAAAAGTAAGCACTACTAAAAGGAAACAGCTGGAGAAACATTTACAGCTAATTTGGCTAATTGGCAACAGAAATAAAAAGAGCATGTTAGAGAAGCAGAGGTTCTCTGAAGTAAACACAAAAAATTTCAGAATCATGCTCCTCGGTCTAAAATTGTAAGGACTTTGGAAAAACTGGCATGAGCTCAGGAACACTTGCAGAAATCACTGTCTGTGAACACAGTTCACTGCGCCAAATACAGGTCAAAGAAGCCATACGTGAAAAAATGATCCTGAAACAACACCATCGTCTCTGGGCCAAAGCTCCTTTCAAACGGACCGAGGCAAAGTGCAAACTGTTCTGCGGTCAGAGAAATCCAAATCTGAAATTCTTTTTGGAAAGCTCAGATGTCACGTCCTCCGGGCAAAATATAAGAGGCACCACCCAGCTTGTTATCAGCACTCAGTTCAAAAGACTGAATCTCTGATGGTATGTGGTATTGGTGCCTATGGATCTGACTGCTTGCACATCTGGAAAGGCAACATCAAGGTGAAATACAAAGCAACAAAACCTGTAGCTTTTTCAAAAAACAAAGAATATCTCAGCAAGACCATGCTAAACTGAATACTGCATCTATCAAAACAACATGACTTCATAGTAGACGAGTCCAGGTGCTGAATTGACTTTCCTGCGGTGCAGACCTTTCAAATGAAAACATTTGGCTCATCGTGAATGAACAATCAGACAAAGAAGGCTCTGGACTATGGAGCAACTAGACTCTTATATCAGAGAAGAACAGGGCAACACTCCTCTCCCAAAACTCCAGCAGCTGCTCTCTTCAACTGATGCTAAAAGAGGCGCTGCAGCACAGTGGTAAACTTGGAACATGCAGCTGCCATCAAATTCAAAATAAGCTTTTTTTTTCCTGAAAATGCTACATTTAATTGTCTTCTGTGTTGAATAAAAAAATGATTTATGAAATCTGCAAGTCTTTGCATTCTGCTCTTATTTACATTTTACACAAAAGTTTCAACTTTTACGGAATTAAAATTTTACTGTGCGTTCTGTCGTGTAATAAAATTCAGTGGTAAGTGGCTTAACAAACAGGAAATAATGGTGAGGTACAAGGACTGAACTGAAAATGAATGAAAAAGCAGCCAATGTCCAAAGACAATCTTTGAAAGCCTCTCAGAAAGCCTGGAGAACTATTGGCACCAACATATATATAATATACCACTCTAAAAGTCTGGCTTCTTGGAAATAAAATACAAAGAAATGAAGGTTAGAAGACTTTTGCGCATTATTGTAAATATCCAAAGAAACACATAAGATGCGACCCGGTTGTAGTCAAAACCTTTATTTCAGTTTTTAACAATTAAAAATGACTTGGTGCTCTTGCACAGAGCTGTGCATCAAATTAACAGGACCATTTTTTAGTAAACAACAGCATTAAGGCGTTTACAGCATGAATCGGTTCATCCTGAAACTGTTTTAAGCACATATTCCCTTCATTTGCTATTTCCAATACAGTGCTGCCCTGATGATTTCAAGCAGGCCTTCTGTGTATAATTTACATCATATTTTGTATAGAAGTCAAAATTCAGCGTGCCGTAAAGTATATGTGGAAAGAGGAAGCTAACTGCCTGAAGTACACTTGGAGGTATTCACTGCTAACAGTTATTCTAGAGGTAAAGTAGATTTATGAAAAATAATTATTATTCAGTGCTAAAAATCGACATCTTTATTCAAAAATAAATATACATTTAAGTTTTCTTGGAAAACTGGTCACCAGTTTATTAAATCCTGCCTCAGCTGGAACAGCAGATTAGCTTGTTCTGTTGTACTGCAGAAATTCAAGCACGACTCTGCAGCAGCTGCACTGTCATGTGAGAGCAAACTCGAGCACACAAAACAGCGTCACTACAGCAACGGGTTATACACACACACACACACACACACACACACACACACACACACACACACACACACACACACACACGAAAATGCTTTATTAATATTCTAAAAAATAATACTATTACGATCTAGGTACTAACATGCCCCTTTAGATTCGAAGTGCTTAAAATGTTCAGCATCTACATCCATCCATCCTCCATCCTCCATCTTTAAATGCTCAGCAGGTTCCCTCAGAAAACTTGTATACGAGGTCTGTTTGAGAAGATTCGGCGTCAGTAGGTGCATGGAAGAGACGACAGGGTCTCCAGAGGGCTGTGATAGGAAGCAAGTTCAACATATCAAGGCTCTGTTTCAGTTAGCTAGCTTAAAAACCATAGCTTTCTGCTATCCTATTAATGTTGCTTCATAGTCCATGACCACACTGAACCACAGTTACCCATAATTCAGCACCTGAAAGCTGTCTATCAAATTAATTCAAACAGGTTTTGGTTTCTCTATTGCAACACAAAGTTCACCTACACACTGGATGGACAGTTGGTACCAAATTATGTTTGAAAAACAGACTGACTGCTTGAAAACAATGTGTCAGGGTCTATTTACTCGACTGTCAATCACAGTTAATCGTTGTGCCTAGTTTGTTCCTCCTCATCCTCACTCTGAAGAAGACAATAAGCAGGAAAATGTCTCTTTAAAGCATGTGGCGACTTCACACATGCCTCATCTTTACAGAGTGTGTGTGGCACATGATGTTGTTTGATAACAAGCCAATTCACTCCCACTTTAGACATGTCAAACATTTAGCTGCCTTTTCTCAAGAAGGAACTGTGAACTTGGACACAACTGTAAGCTGCTGGAAAAGCTTAACCAGCAGCAAGAACTCACAGCAGCACCGTGTGAGAAGAAGACCATATGTAACCTGCATGTGCAAACGGCCATGCTGCCTTAATTTACAGGTGCAATTATTCTGCTGGCAAAAAAAGCAAACAGTAAAATTCAACACGCCATGGATGACTGCCCCACTGCCTGTCCAGTCCTCATATGTTTGGGATCATTCACTTGGTTGGTGTCTGCTGCTGCCCCATCAGAGTCCTTTACAGAGGCGATTGTGGGTGGGATTAGGCTGTCCAGTTCCTGCCTGTGACCCGTTTCCAGAAGCCACTCATGAAACTTCATTTCCACCAATTCCTGGAACTGTTGCTTCTGCTCCCTGGAAAGACAGAGAACGTAAAAGAAAGTTGCATTTAAACGGCATACCGGTAATATTGAAAATAACAGAGCTTAACAAAAAAAGTCTTTCTGAAATGAAGGAGAGAAAATTCTTAGCATCATTCACCTTATTTCCTACATTTATGCTCCAGCAACAATATGCGTATGTTTAATTTTCTGTTTCTTAACCTGGTACTTTAATAGCTCGTATATAGTAGTAGCAATGTCAATGTTGTCAATGGAGACAGTGTACAGAGTATGTGATCAATGGGTCTGTGGGCCACTCTTACTTGTGGTCATGTGGGCCTGCCAACCAGCCGCAGACAAGAGCGAAGTTCTAACATACAAAGAGCTGAAGTGAAACTGAGCATTAAAACCAATGAAGCGTCCACTATAGCCACCATCTGTGCTCTTCTTCTTTTTAATAAAGGTCTTCTAATTTTCACTCCTCCATAGTCCTCTACCTGCCTGCATGCTCAGCACTCCAGATGATTGGATATCATATTCCTGTTTTGGAGTTAAAACAAAGACTAGCCTCTGTAGGAGGCATTAGTTTGTCTATATAAATTTGTAGCAGTTTTTCAAGCTGAAAACTTTCTGATTTTTCAGATTTTCTTGTGAGCACAAATTGTAACCCAGTTCAGAAAGAGTGGATCACAATCTAATGCTTCCAAACATGAATCCTCACATGAACCTCACAGCACCTTCAGTGTTGTACATCATAGTTAGAGTCATAGTATCCAATCACAACATTCAAAGCAGAATGAAGACTTTCCAATAAGACTATCTTTGAAACGACTGTTTAACTAACGTTCCTCCATTGGTCTCTGACCAGTACATGGATACTATATAAAATCGAATGTTTTGAAACAAGTCCAAAACTCTTGCCTTGTCTCTTGTCTGACAGACAATTTAGATATCACATCACTGACCAATCGAGTGGTGCCACTGCCAAAACTTTTGGTATGCAGATATACAATCGTGTTCCTGCCAGTTTAACATTAAATACGTGTATTTCCTTTAAAAGATGAACATCTATTTATGAATGTAAAGAGCCAGTGGAGAACTGCCTCGTGCAACCCGTCTGACATCAGTGTGCTCACTGAACTGCATATCTCTCACACATAGCAGTTAACTGACATTCATATTGAGTTTTTGGAATCCCTTTGCTGTTACAATTTTCCACTGATTAAAAGGCACGCTACATAATGAAACACTAAAACTTACTTGAACACATGTATAGGTGGCTGAACCACTGCTTAATAAAGGTTTGGGGGTCAATTTCTCACTCACTTGCTCAGCCGGGCCTCTATCACAGTCTTCTGCCAGTTCTGTATTCTCCTCTTCTTTTCGTCCAGAGCTGCCTGGTATGAAGGAGGCAGACCACCGGGCACCTCACATGTGTCTCCCTCCATCTGAAAAGGCACGACCAGCGTGTGGAACTCTGATGGTGGCAGCAAGCGGTAGCAGGAGGGGTCTGGGCTGGACAACGTATTGAGTGAGTGGCTGGCAAGGCCCTCGGTCACCAGAAGTAAGGGCTGATCCCAGAGATTAGGAACAACCGCCAGCCCTACGCTGGCCATGTGATCCTCCAAGGAAGGGTAGAAAGTGTGGAAAGGACCCAGAGTAATGTCCGTGTTTCCCGGCAGTAGCAACGGGCGTGTGGGCGTAAGGGCATGGATGGTGCAACGTGAGGAAGTTCCAATAACAATTCGGCCGGCCATGCACACCACCCACACATTCTGGCAGCTGTGGATGTGGACGCTGGTCTCAACGGGACCCAGAACCACAGTGCTGTCACGGCATTTGTCCACACTGACTGATCTAAAGGAACAAATTCCACAACAGAAAGAACATAAACTGTACAGATACAGCCACTGAAAACTGCCGCTTTCAGCCAGAGATCAGCCAACTGACAGTCAGCCTAGGAACGGGAATCGAGAACCAGTTCTTGTAGAATACCGGTTCCCAGTAGGGCAATTCCTTCTAATCATTAGTCTGCCTGCCTATCAATTCCACGTATGGTGCTTGCACTCTTGGCCTGTATGCTAAAGATAACCCAACTTCTATTACTAGAAGGCAACCTTACCTGAGAGGTGAGAGAAGGTATATGAAGGCATCAGCACATCTATGGATTTTAATGTTGGCACCAGTCAGCTTGTCTGAAGTTTTAGCCAGGGTCTGTTTTAAGACTTGGGACATCAGCACCATTTTACTACCAGGTGGTGCCATGTGGGTGTTCCTGGCTATCTTGGCTCTCTTCATGGCCCCTTCCACTAGAACACACAAACACACATGGGCGGTCAAAAAAAGGCACAAAGTGAAGACCGTGAGGAAGGACTAATGCCAGATGATTTTACTAAACCTTGCTGAGCCCAAGCGAGCTTCTTGCCCGAATGGAGACAGGCAGTTATTCCAAAGGGATTCAGAGTGAGGCTGCGCTGGAGGCAGGAGAGGAGATTGTGCAGAGGGAAGGAACGGGTGAGCGAGGAGTAGCCAGCTTGTGTTTCGAGGGGACCTTTGGTCAGCAGCCGGTGAATGGGCTGAACAGCTTTTCCTTGGCAAACTGAGCCCTCCAGAAGCAGACCCAAGCTCCGCACAGCGTCCAGGGATACCTGATAGAACATAACTGAGAAATCAGTTACAGTATGGACTTGTTTTTATATTTCAAATAGTATAGATTAATACAAGAGAAATTCTCTAATCAAAAATTTTAACATAATGAGTTTACTTTAACAGCTACAATTTGCTGTTAATGTTTTATTTACACTAGTGAAAGAAAAAATGTACAGCCATAAATCTAACTCATCTATCAATTAAGATGGAAAGTCAGAAACGCCAGACTGACCACCTCTGTAAATGCAGAGGTTCTGACAGTTTTCTGCTCTGGGGCATTCAGGTGTGTGTTATTACAATGTGAAGGAGGAACAACACCAGCACTGATCTTAGAGAAGCACTTGTTGCTGTCTATGAAGTCGGGAAGGGGGTTAGGCTATTTATTATCATTCTGCAGAAAGATGTTAAATGTTAAAGTTGGTAACAATACAGTTAGAAAAAGAATGGGAGGACTGTTAGGAAAAAGCCTCGTCTCTGCAAAAAACACTTTACAGTCACTGAGTCAACATCAGCTCCTCTGTATACCAAAGTATTCTAGAGTCAAACGGCAGCAAACAGCTGGATGGCTGAAAAGGAAAAGAATCAAAGTGGGGTTTTTAAATCCAGACCTTAACCTGACTGAAATGCTATTGGAGGACCTTA
The DNA here is from genome assembly GCF_041146795.1 of Maylandia zebra. Lineage (NCBI taxonomy): Eukaryota > Metazoa > Chordata > Actinopteri > Cichliformes > Cichlidae > Maylandia > Maylandia zebra. Next base: position 11,926,990 of record NC_135182.1, on the reverse strand, counting down.
CGAGAACTTTTGTGAATTAATGTAAACCTCAATAACCTGAAGCAACGTTGTACAGCTCCACAGTTTATCATCTACCTGAAACAAACTATTTTAGGTCTTCTCCCTTCCAGCCAACTTTCTTCTAATTGGCTGCCCTTCATGCACAGTGGGTTTGAGCAGAAGGTGGGTAGCGCTCGATGCTCACAGTGAGTGGTATGCCTGTTGCAGAATTTTATCTTCTGCATTAACTGAACTGTTCTGAAATCTTATGCTGTAATGCATGCAGTAACCTGATGTGAAACTACACAGACATGTTCACATCACATTGACGCAGCCAGCAATGTCTATGTCTGATGCTTTAGACACTGCCATTTCTTTTTACACATTTACAGCTACTTTCTCTTCTGATACCAGTTTTCAAATTGGCTGCAAAAGAACAGATCAACTCAAAGAAGAACGCCATCGCTAACTAGTGTTTCGGCAAAGAGATGCAGAGCAACATGGGCACACCAGCACAAGCAGAAATGTTGGCAACAACATTTGACTATCATGTAGGCTCTGCACAGATTCAGTGCAGAGGTAGAAATCAAGCTTCAGAATACAACATTAGAGATAATTACTCTCAGAGACAAGATAAAGATGCAAGAGAGGCAACAACTACCTGAAATAGACTGATTAGCTCACAGGGATTGCTTCTACATATATGTCTATAAGAATATATTTAAGAAGATATATTAAATATACTGGTATCTTAAATACTCTGGCTAGCACCAAATATTGTTAAAAATATCTAGATTGTGTCTGTGACCTAACGCAGGATGTGTGCTTGCTCTTCCCAGACCTGGCAGTCTCTTAGGGCCTGTCCAGATTGCGACAGTTGACCAGGCTCCACTAGCAGCTCCAAAATCTCTGCCAGATGGCTTTGCACGAAGGACAGGTGAGCCTGATCATCCCAATTCTGCAGAACCAAAACAGGAACAAAACAGGACTATAAGTGGTTAACTTCATATACACCACCATACAATAATTTGCACCAGATCTAATTAGAACTACACAATACTATAAATCCTGCTGCATTGTTGGTCATTCTGTTTTATGTTTCATGGCAAAGAGAACCTTGTTCTGATAGCTAGTCTTGGACTCTCTGTCTGATGGAGATGGGGAGCGAGTGCGATGGCTGGGCCACTCTTCCCCAATCAGAGAGGTGCGCAGAGACACGCGGTTCAGCTGCTGAATGTAGAGGAAAAGGAGAAACTGCAGAGTGTCCACAGACAACTGGTGCACAAAGGAAAGGGAAAAAAACCACAGGTTACCTATCAATATGCAGCCGCTCTTCCTTCAAATCTGACGGCAAGGTTACAATACTATCAGTCCTTGGAATAAATATTTAAACTTTATTTAACCTTGTTCCTCTGCTGGTCCAGCTCACTTTTAGTAGAACACTGGGAAAGACACTCAGCCCACTCCAGCCTCTCCTCTGGTGTATGACCTATCAGAAGGTCATAGGTCTCAAAGTAGAGCCACGCAAGGTCTTCTGGAAGCTGCAACTTTCCACAGGCGATATGCCTCCACATGGGCCAGCTCAGGATGGGGAAGCAGCCATTCCTTGTTCGCACATAGATAGCCATCTTTCGAAGATAGTGTAGGTTTAGCTTGGAGGACGGTGCCACCTACAACGATAGTAATTCATGCTATTTACAAGATTTACAGCTATTGGCTGATATCATAGTGGAAGTATATTTACCTGTAGGGCACCAAGTAGGAACGGTTCCATGCGTGGCCATATGCTCACACCGTTTGCCTCCATGTCTGAAGAGTTAGAGTACAAAACCATGTGACATACACCGATAATTAATTACTTGAGTATTTGACACCGTATAAGTACAATGCACTTTTAAATCACAATGACAGAGCCATTACTGGATTATGATTATTAGTCACGAACCAGGGAAGGAGCTGGGGAGCACTAGCAGTTAAACTGGTCAAACTGGACAGTTACAATAACATAATGCTTTGTTATTTCGCACAGACTCAACCTCTGTCCACACTGTTTAGTTCACCATGTCACTCATACTCCAGCCACTTTAACTCTGCACACACACAACTGTATATCAATTCAGATTAGGGCTGAACGATATATCGCATTTGCGATAATATCGCGACATGATCAAGTGCAATTTTCTAACCGCAAAGGCTGCGATTATACTGCGATTATAAAGCTGTCCAAATTACTACCATATCCCAGAATTCATAGCGCGGCCCAGCCAAACTCCAGTTTCCAGCAATGGCGGCCGCTACTAAGTTTTAAAATTACTCATACTAATCTTTCTGGGTCACAAAATAAACTTTTAACATATTTTCAGGCGAGAAAGTAGTTGTGTAAACATCAAATATCTGCTCGGTTTATCAAGATATCCCATATTTGCAAAAGTGCTTCGACGTTTTCAGAGGCGTCTGCTACCCACCAGCTCGACAGCTAGCCGGGAGCTCGAGGATTACTGATGCGGCCGAGAACGGCACAACTCCCGGCACATCATTTTCAGATCACCGCGGAGTTTCGCTGCTCGGGTTAAACGTAATATATAAGTCACTTAGACAACCTAAAAATGTTATTGTTGGGCTTTTTTCAGTGTTTTGTTTGTTCGTGAGTAAATCGGTTTGGCTGAGATTAAAGTTATTAGATTAGATAAAATAAAACTTTATTAATCCCCCGGGTGGGTTCCTCCTTGGTTTTCACACAGCTGACTAAACGTCAAACAGAAAACTTATTAAACAGAAGTATGAGACAGTCGAGAATTTACACCAGTGTCTGGTTATATTTTAGATAGCAAGAAGCAGACGGCCGAGTTTATTAAACTCCACCGAGACAGCGGTGACGCTAATCAGAAGGCTAGACCGTCCAATTTCACGCCTTTAAACTTTAAAGGCGTGTTTGTGTGTGTGTTTATACAATTGCTATTATGTTTGCACTTTATGTGTAATGTTACTGACTGCAGAGATCAGTAAGATGTGTGTATTTTTTATTTATTAGTTTTATTTATTTAATATTATTTTTTAATTGAATGACTGTCTAGTAGTTCACAGATGTCGAAAAACTGAGTGTGGTAAAGCCACTGATTTTTTTTTATGTATATTTCTGCAATCTGCACATTGTACTGACTTTCATTTTAATGTTTACACCAGGGTTCCTTGTCAGCACTTTATGCTCAGATGTTTGTAAGCTAAAAATAAACTATTGTGTATGTTCAAATATACTGTTGTGATTGAAGAAGTTAAATAAAAATGTCAGTCATCAATTCATGCATCACCTCATGTCATCATAACAGAGGTCTGTCTTCCAGGAAAGAACAGTTTAAAATTAATGTAATATAGTATTGGCCATACTATATGATGTATTGCTTGTCTTTGTTTAATAATACAGAAGACAAAGACCTTAAAAAATAATCGCATATCGCATCGCAATCGCAATATTGGGGCAAAAAATCGCAATTAGATTATTTTCCATAATCGTTCAGCCCTAATTCAGATACAGCGCAGGATGTTCTGCTTTTACTCATTTTTTTTAAACTCATCGCATTTCATGAACCTTCTCTTTGTTTTTGTTTTTTTAGTACAGCAACAACAGACCTAATCTTCAAAAATGACCGTTTAATTACAGGTTGAAAAATATCTTCCTGGCAACCAGGCTGCTCGTGCCATCAACACTAGGCATCTAATTTCAAGTTTGACAAGCTAATCAAAACTAAGCTAACATCAATCCAGTAACACAGTAAATATATGCACAAAACTCACTTGTTTTTGCTGTGGCACAACAAGAAATGAAGCCGAATACCAGGCGCACTGATATTTGCTCATAAAGTTAACTCCAACATAAAAAAGTAGGGCTGGCCAGCTTAGCTTAGCTCCAGTTAGCTAGCTGAGCTAGGACAGCTCTGGATCTTACTGTCAGACTTTGTGTCCTCGTCCTGTTACTGGGATCTTCGGCCTGAATGAGAAAAGGGCCGACAGGTCAAGGACTCATAGGTGGGTATACAGAGGAGGACGAGTGCAGTGGTTCCTGGTTTGTTGTCAGACGCACATCTGCCGTCCTTCCTATTTGGCGCCCTCCTCTCCACTCAGATCTCAGCAGACATCTGTTGCGCGCAGCTCCCGGGGGCGCGCTTCAGCCTGCACTATGAGCATGCATGGTGCCCGGGTTTTTTTATTCACCGAAATGTTCCGTTTTTTATTAGTTGTACTTATACATGTAACAAAAAACAAAAACAAAAGCAAAAAACAAAAACCCCCAAACAAACCCAAAAAACATCGGCGCAAACAGTTATATATGACAAAAAAGGGCTGCTGAGAAAGGTGTGAGCTGTCTCTTTAACGCTGGGCAGAGTTTTTCGGGAGAGGATGATTTGCCGACATCCAGTGGGCGGGCTTTCTCTGACAGGAGGAAGAAGGCTTGTGGCTGACTGACTGGCAGCTGGGATCCGAGCTTTAAAAAGCCGGTTGTTCTTTGCTACCTCCTTGAGAAATCCTGACATCTATGGCTGCTAAAGGGATGAATCTGTGTAACGTGTGCTGCCTGCTTCTTTATGCTACTACGGCGGTGCTTGCCGGGTAAGTGGTGTTCGCTCGGACAGCGGCGAAACAGCATCGCCAGCTGGTACACATGTTTCACTGTGATTGGTCTAGACGTGCTCTCCATGCGTGGAACAGTCTGACACACAGAGCTAACTTGCTAATAAGTGCTTTCGTTGTCTTTCCCCCACTCAGTAAAAAGTGTATCCACCACTTGTAAGGGCCGTGTTTTAAGTGACTACCTAGCTTAGTTAGCTTGGAGCTAGCCATTACGACAGATGAAGCTGCTGCATACTGTCTATGGAAGCCACACTGGCTTACCCCCCCGGAGATTGTAGCTAACTCGGTGTTTTACAATCTAAAAGTAGCATCATTGCCATTTGATAACGGTTTCCCGTTTTTCTTCTACCTCTGTGCCTCCTGTGTCTGCCTCATTTGTGCCATCTTCCTCTCTCCTGTAGGCGAGATTTCTATAAAATCTTGGGGGTGAGCAAGAGTGCATCAATCAGGGACATCAAGAAGGCCTACAGAAAGCTGGCTTTGCAGTTACACCCCGACAGAAACCAAGACGACCCGCAAGCCCAGGACAAGTTCGCAGACTTGGGGGCAGCCTACGAGGTAGATGTGTAGCCATTGTTGTGTTCTTGATGCTAGTGATATCCGAGATGAGCAACAATGAAATTGTTTTTGAGTTAAAAGACTGTTATATTTTCATAGTATCAGCTGTGTTCGGGGACAGTAGCGCAGATTTAATCCTATGTGAGTATAAAAGCGCCCAAGACGCCGATACAACTGTTTTATAAGCCTGAAATTTGGTTGTTGTTGGTAAGATCTCTGCGATTGGACGATTAGACCGTGTGGCTGAATCTGATTGGCTGTCAGGTAGCACAGCTGGTGTATTGAAAATTCAGACGTGGATGAGTGGGAGTGGATTCGGATAAGCGCTGCAGGTGTTTCCGTGTCAAACGTTCACGTTTCTTTTAAAAACGGAAGGATGCCGCAGCGAGTTCACTGATTTGTAACACAAAACTGAAATTGGTTATTAATCGAGTTTCATTAGTCGAGGTGGGTCTATAAATGTATCTCTAAATGAATGACAATATAATAAAAATAATAGAAAATAATTGACAAGATCTACAAATTCTTTTGAGGTTTTTTTTTTTTTTTAGTTTTTAGTTTTTTTAGTTTTTTTTTTTATTGTTATTGTTGCTATTGAGGTACCTCAGGCACCAAAACGATAACAATCTCAACCATAAAGTTCAGTAGGTATTTGTTTAAAGAAATCTAAAGTGGTGGTACAATATATAACAAATAAAAATATTTCAAAACCAGAGTTTGAAATGGCTTACTAAATGTAGGAACAGCAACATATCCAACATTCTTTGGTAGTCTCTTCAGGTGCTCACCTTGAAGTTGAGAAAAGTTTAACTTGGGACCTCCCCACTTGGATTTTTTGCCTGTTGTTGCTGAATGAGGGAAGAGAGCTCTCTGTCACCTCAGTAAACACCTTCTTCGTTGGTTGAGGAGCTCACTTACTAGTTTCAAGTCCTGTTACAACATAATCTTCATGTTGTAAATTATGCTCACTGTTAGTCAAGAAGATTATTTCCCAGTACAGTCTGATCTGCCTCTCACTTATATCTAGTTTCAAAAAGGTTGACAAAAAGAAATGAGGTTCAGCTTGATGCTTAATGATGCGAGATAATCTTTTATCTATAGTCTGTGGTTGAAACAACGGGAGATAATGACAAACTGATTAGCAGTAGTAACAGCCGTAAAAGTTTTCTATGAATTTCCAAAATCTCATCTTCTAAGAATGGAGCCATTGCTGCTTTTCTCAGGTGAAGGCACTTCTAGAGCCACAATGTAATTGCTGGCTGTTCCTTCTAATGGGTCAACTGTTTGTATTCTCATATTTGAAAAAGTATATATTTTATACGTAAGCTTTAAGATAGTTTCAGTAGTAACAGTTCACTGACTTTTCATTTCATTCTTTAATGAATCAGTCAATTTCAAAAACTAACACAGCTTTCAAGAGCCCATCGACATTTTTTTTTTCTTGTGTTTTTTTTACATTGAATTATGACACTCACACGTTGTATCAGCGGAGAGAACAAAGACTGCGGCATGTGGCCATTGTGTGATTGACAGGTTGTCTGTTTGTAGGTCCTCTCAGATGAGGAGAAAAGGAAACAATATGACATGTATGGAGAGGATGGGCTCAAAGAGGGTCACCACAGCTCTCACAACGATATCTTCTCCAGGTTGGTTTCATGAGCTCAGCTGGATTTTATGCCAGGTTCAGCTAAATGCATGTATAATGTCCACTCATGCTACTGTTCCTCCCTCTGTAGCTTCTTTGGTGACTTTGGGTTCATGTTTGGTGGCAACCGACAGCAGCAGGACAGGAATATTCCCAGAGGAAATGACATAGTACTGGACCTGGAGGTTACACTGGAAGAAGTTTACTCTGGGAACTTTGTGGAGGTGTGGAGAAACTCCTGGTTTCCAAACGAACAGTCTTTACCGTCCTTTATTCACATTTCAAGTTTGTTCCACAAATAGGAGCTAGCTATAGTGTCACTTCATTCAGTCATCAAACTGCAAGGCTTACCGATGAATCGTCTAATTTACTACCTGTAGATTTTCATGTTATCAACACTTATTTTTCCCGCTGTATGCAGGTTGTACGTAACAAGCCTGTAGCTAAAGAAGCTCCTGGTAAAAGGAAGTGTAATTGCAGACAGGAAATGAGGACGACCCAGCTTGGACCTGGACGTTTCCAGATGACTCAGGAAATGGTGTGCGATGAGTGTCCCAATGTGAAGTAAGTCAGCTCCTGTTGTCATCATTAAATGGGGCCTATTATGCTTTTCCTTATTTTCTATGCTACATGGCTGTGACATCATAGAAAATGTCCCTAATGTGGTCATCTCAGGCACACAGCTCTGGTGCAGAAGCCCCACCCACCTGCTGTTTGTGAGGCATTATGAGGAATATGTTGAACTCTCAATCAAACAAAGCAACTCTGCTGCACCAGTAAAACAAATGGACTGATATTGAGCAACACAAGTCCACAGTACAGATGTTACTACTCAATTTTATAAATGATAACCCCATTTTGGACACCAATGAAAAAGTTTGGACTTGGCCACCGATTGTACAGCTACAGGGTTTGAATCTGCGATGCTTCCATTTTAATTTTTGATAACTGCTTCAGGTTGTATGTTGGTCTAGCTCTCTCAGAATGACATTGATCTGTTGCTGCAGATGTCAGGTGTGTTTATTACATGTATCAAAGTCAGTACTGATTTTTAGATCATGTATTGCTTCTCGTTTCAATCACTTCTGATTCTTATTTCCTGATGTGCGAAGTTTCTGGCAGAGTTGATCTTCTTTCTCCATCAGGGTGTGTTTTAGTTGCCAAGACCTTATGATTGGATTTGAAATGAACCCGAGAATACAGATCCAGATCTCAAGATAGACGATCAAGCTACATTATTACACTGTTACCAACAAAACCTGTTAATGTGATGTAAACAAATATGCCACCCACCCATCCATTTTCTTCCATGTATCCGTGACTGGGTTGTGGGGGCAGGAGTCTAGGCAGAGAACCCTGGACCTTCCTCTCCCTAGCCAACTGCTCCTGCTTATCCAGGGGAGCTTCAGCATGTCCTCCTCCCCATGGGCATGCCCAAACCACCTCAACTTGCACCTTTCGATGTGGAGGTGTAGCAGCTCTGCTCTTAGCCCCTCTTCAATTATTGGCTTTCTCACACTCTAAGGCAGTGGTTCCCAACCTTTTTTGCGCCACGGACCGGCCTTTAAGGTGTCGCGGATAAATACAACAAAATAAAACCAGTACCAAAAAAAAAGATTTATTCATAACACACGGGAAGAGACCCAGGGACACCGAATTAACGATAAAAAATGATAAAAAAAATAATGCTAAAAACTGTGAATTTCACACCCGAGCCTCTACTCTCGCGGTCTAGTACCAAACGACTCACAGCGGTTCCCAGCGGTTGGGGACCGCTGCTCTAAGGGACAGGCCAGATGATCTTTGGAAAGCTCATTTCTGCCACTTGTGTCTTGTTCTTTCAATCACTGCTAAGTTTATGACCATAGGCGAGGGTAGGCACGTAGATCAACTAGTAAACTGAGATCTTTGCTTTTACACTCGGCTCTCCCTTCACCATGATGGACTGGTACAGCGTCCACATGACTGCATTCTACTAGAACAAGTTCTGAGTCACAAAGTTCAACAGCAGACTGAAAGAAATGGGGGGGGGGGGGGGATGCTTATGGGATATTTTGAAAAACACATCAGGAATCCTAGATTTCAGCTTAACGTACTTAATAAATTGACCAATAAATTGTATTAACAAATACATCCTCTGATGTTATCTTATCTGCAGGCTGGTGAATGAAGAGAGGACCTTAGAGGTAGAGATCGAGCAAGGAGTGAGAGATGAGATGGAGTACCCTTTTATTGGAGAAGGTAACTGCTTTGTAAATCTTAATTTGTTAGCTATTTTACTTGTTAAGCACCTTGGCATACCCTTGGTTTTTAAGTGTGCTTTATAAATAAAGTTTATTATTATTATTATTATTATTATTATTACTCCCTGTTTCTAACATTTTACTCTGACCACAGGGGAACCTCACATCGATGGAGAGCCTGGAGACCTTCGATTTCGCATCAAAGTGTTGAAGTATGAACAGATTTCTGTGTGTGAGAGAGAGAGAGAGGCGTGCACCAATTAGAATATAAGTATAGTGACAGACAAGTGATGTGGGGATGTTTCTACTTTATAGACATCCTGTGTTTGAGCGCAGAGGAGATGATCTCTACACTAATGTCACCATCTCTCTGGTGGAGGCACTGGTTGGCTTTGAGATGGATATAGTACATTTGGATGGACACAAGGTTCTGTATATGCTTCTTGTTTTGAAAGATTAGATTATTTGGGGAAAAATAAAAACATGTATAAGATTGATAGTAAATGTTTGTCTGTCTTTGCCTGGCAGGTCCACATAGTGAGGGATAAGATCACAAAGCCCGGTGCTCGAATGTGGAAGAAAGGAGAGGGACTGCCCAACTTTGACAACGTCAACATTCGAGGTTCCCTCATCATCACCTTCGATGTAGACTTTCCTCAGACACAGCTCGACGACCAGCAGAGAGAAGGTCAGAGTGTGGCAGTGTTAAAGGGTGGTCTGGGAGAAGTTAAGGACACGTCATATCTTAAGGGGACCTACTGTATTCTGCTCATTTAGTCCTTATTTATCTTACAAGGCTTTCCTGCTTCTCTTTTAAACGAGGCATGTTAGCTCTTTCAAGTTCTTCTGATTGGCTGCCCCTCCTAAGCAAAAGATTTGAAGAGCAGGTGACTGAATGTCTGAGTTGACCAAACTTGGGCCGTGTCAACCATAAGAACACTACGTACATAACAGAAAATAAGGATTGGTCCCCTGTCAGTGATTCAAATTTACAAAGAGAGATGCCAAAAACAAATAGTTGAATTTAGAGTTTATAAATTAAAGTTATACCTTTTTTTTATTTTTTAAAGTTTGTCTTCAGAAAAGGTTTATATGCCAAGTAGTTATTCTATATGCATTTTAATTTAATTGAATGGGACAGAAGAACAGTCTTTGTTACATGTTCTCATTTCTGAACAGGATCAATGATGTTGTAGTTCGATCTGCTCGCGGGGAAAGGTTTTTAACAGCAGCTGTCACCGTGTCGTTGCAGGTATTCGGAATCTTCTGAAACAGGGATCTGTACAGAAGGTTTACAACGGACTACAAGGATACTAACGCACCGAGCAACAGCGCCTGAACTGATTCACATACCACCCAAACACACACACACACACAGACACACTTGTTCAGTCAGCAGGAGCGTGATCTGTAATCCTAGCCAGGGTGTATTTATTATTTTTCAGATTTGTCTCAGGATGGCTTGAATCCAATTTGTTTTTACTTTTTAAATGTTCTACATCTTCTCAGCAGTAGCACAACAGCAGATGTTTTATGTGAGGTGTAAAAATGGACACTCTGAACCTTTTCATTCCCTGCATTACCCTGTAACAGTAGGTCTTTTTGTCCATATTTGTATGTCAAGTTTACTTCTTTGTATCTGAAAGCACCTACACATGTGTCAACCGCTGCTCCTTTGTGGAGAGGACACCGTTACAGCCCTCTGCGTCTGCTGAAGGATGAGCTACTGACAAACTGGATATCTGAAGAATGTTCAACCTGTGCAAGAGCAGAAGTTTCTCCATTTCTGGTCTTTTTGTTTTAGATGAGTTTTATGAATGTAACAGCATCACTTGTTGAGTGATGGAACTGTTGTTGCTCTGGCCTGACTCCTGTTCAATAATACTCTGTCAATAGGAAAGAACAAATCCAAACCTGTTTGTTGTGTTTGAGTTTTCCTAACTTATGTTGGCGCGTTTCTGTTTGACATGATGTGACTGAAGAACTGTCAGCATTGCACAGCCCCACGTTCACTGTGACAGGAGTTGACCTCTTAAGTTAAACAGTGAAGGCAGTTTGCTCCAGCGTGTGTTTTCCACACCTCTGACACTCTATAGCTCAAAGGGACTTCACTCTATGAAGTAACAGCGTCCCTGTTGACTATAATGGGCTTTTCTGATTTACCTTAACTCTTAAGCCTGATGCTGCCTCCCACTTCTGAGTGTCGTGGCCTTAAATGTAAATTATTTGGCAGTTTTTACATTTCCTAGGGGATATTGTACTTTTGATTGACAATATAAATAAAGATTTCTACAAATTCTGTTGGCATGTTGTACCCCAGATTCACCAGTAGATGATGTCAGAGTCAAGTAAATAACAAGCTTAGAAAGCCTAAAAGTTAAAGCTCTAAAGTTACAAGGAAGGAGGAAAAACTAAAAGGTTTTTGTTTTTTTTCCACACACAAGAATTGGATGTATTGGATGTACTGATGTGTAGAAATGGTTGCATCTTTGGGTGCTTTGGGAGAATTTGGTGCTGACATGAATTTACATATGGGGGTAAGTTGCATTACAGGGCAATGGGTTTGTAAAAATAATCAGTTTGTATTGTGGTCGTAATTCTGAGATCTTGGTGAGATAATCGCATAAATTTGGGAAATCACAATTGATAATAAAACATGTTAAAATACAAGTCTTGATATGTAGAATTGATAATGAGATTTTAAAGTCTAGAGTCAAACGAAAGTAATAATGTTAACACCTTCATAAAAAAGACCTGTGTCTAATAGACACATAAATCAACCTGTTCACTTGTTATAAGGCTGTGGTTCAAGTTTTTAACAGGACATTGCTGTCAAGTTCCACTGTGATGGTGACAAATACAGCATCGTTTTTCATCTACTATTCTGAAGTATTTATCGTATTCAAAAAGTAGTTTTCTCAGCATAAAACTATGCATGCACTGGAAGTCTGCTGTGGCAGACGGTTCCTCGATGAGGAAACTGGAGGGTTGGTTAGTCGCTACTTTGGACAAATGGACTAAACCCTGATCAAACACTCAATTCTTTTTTTAGATTGGTTTTCATCTGATTAGGAAGATTCATACTGCAGTAGGATAATAAATCCATCAATTCTCTTCTGCCTATCCAATCCAGCTTGGAGTGGGAGGTGGGGCACACCCTGGACAGGTTAGGATAATACAGCCATGTGAAAAAGAAAGTTTTAAAAATGCACCCGTGACTCGAAATGTTGTAGAAGCACCTTCAGGAATAATAACTGCAGTTCTTTTCTGAATGACTTTATCGCTGTGGAGGAATTTTCTTTACAGCGTTGCTTCAGTTGAGATTTGCAGACATTCATTTATGAAAGCTCTCTTAAGGTCCCAGCATAGCATTTAAGTCGGGTTCAACAGCTTCTTTTCTTTTTCAGCCACCTTATTGTAGATGTGCTGCTGTACTTGGGATCACTGTCTTGTTGTATGACCCAATTTGAGGAAAGTTGGCCTCAGATTTGATCTACAATACTTTGGTACACAGAGAAGTGAATTTGGTGCGATGTCCACTTCTAGGAAGATTATGTTAACACACACCTGAATGCTTCAAACCGGCAAACCACCAAAAGTTCACCTTTTATAGGTGCTGACACACAGGACTTCTTGGAGTCCCGTAAAAAGTTTCTTTTCCACACGACTGTCTAAATTACAGTGAAATACCACCAGACTGATTTACTAACATTAAACAGTTTTTTTTTTCATAGCATTTTTGATTGTTTAGTACAGTTTTTTTTAGTATTCTTACTGCAATTGCCACAAACAATTTATTGCTGTAAGACACAACAGCATGCATGTAGCCTAAATTCACCGTCTTCATTTAGTCATTAGACAACTTAAGTTACTGGAACGGTGCTGTATTCAATGATAATAAGCAGCCCGACGATGAATGCTGCTTTAGCTAAACGTTAACACTCAGTCTAACATACACTGAAACACTGCAGCCCACAATCAGCTGCAGAACTAGAGATAACTATTTTACTAACTATACCAGCACGACTAAGTTAAGGATTTAAAGTCAAAGGGTTTGTTTTTTTTGCTGAAGAGAAACTACTGTATGATACTGTAAAATTACACAGTAGCTTCCTGGTAATATTTACATTAATCATGAGAATTTGAAGCAGTCACATGTATTCATAAAAGGCAGGAAATAACTGTATAGGTTTCCTGTATTTGTACAGCAGTTTGTTTTAGTGTAGTGAAGAACTTTTCATTATAAAGGCAACGTTTGAGTCACTCTAGCATTGGAAGCATGAAGGTCCCCACATCTGTACAGATGTGCATGTATGTGTGGTCCATGTGACATATTCTCACCCTATGACCCCTCTACGGCTTTACTATAACGGCTTCCACGTTCACCCCTTTATCCCACAGCCGCTGACCTTGTGGGTGGAACTCTGCAGGGGAGTCTGCCTGCATGGGTGGGGCAGGGGATGCCCACAGAATCATATTTATAATGTGGTGAATGGTGTACACATCTGCCCCACAGGGTTCACATCTCAGACTGCATGTGTGTAATAGTCTCCCACAGTGGATATTGCATGCATATGAATGACTGTGTGTATGCGTGTGTGCTCATGTGTGTGGCCAGTCTGTGTGTATAATGAACTCCCACAGAGATAGCAGGGCTGTGGTAAAGGGAGTTTCCTCTTCAGCCCACCACACATCCCTTAGTCATTTTCAGAGTGATGAGGCTCTGGAGAGGAGACGAGAAGCTTTGACATCAGGCTCAGATAAAACATCTCACTGTTTCACCTCAACACTGCCTCCTTCTGCAACATCCTGATAGCACCACTGAGGCTCAGGTCATTTAAGGAACCATAGCAGACGAAGAAATTGTTTCTCAGTTGGATCAGTTGCTGCAGTTGGGTTTTCACAGCAATATCAAGTAGCTCCTGTTGTCATAATTGTTCAGGACTGAAAAGAAGTGAAGGAGTGAAAAGTAGCATGAGGTAACTTTTGGTCACCCACTTTGTGAGATGTGGTTCTGAGAGGAGATGCCTGAGTGAGTTATGTTGGGGATTTACCATCCATCCACAAATAATCAGTTTTAACCACTTGTAATTACAAATTGCAGAGCACATGAGGGCAGCATTGCCTCTTCAATCACATCCTTCACTAAATCACTTTTTATTACTCCCAGTGCTCACCAGAGGCCTGTAAGATTTGTGTGTAAAATGTGTGTGCATGCAAAAGCACGCCTACACTTGCCAGTTGTTGATGCAGATAAGCACAGGGATCACACTTGACCCTGAGTGTAATGGCTTCTAAGCGTAGCTGCAGGGTTAAGAGAGGCACAGGCTAAAGGAGGGCTAATTGAGCAATCTGTTCTGCGTGTGTGTCTGTGTGTGTGTGTGTGGTGGCGCCAACGGGTGTTGTGACCTGCTCTGACTCGGCAGTGTGCTTGGTTAATGGTGCCTGACCTGTCAGACGCAGGGTTTGTAAAAAGGCTTAAAATGACGCTGAGGCATTACTCAGAGCAGAACATGAAACTTTTCTTCTAAAAAATGATTCTGTCTCTGAAAGCATTTTAAACACAGCATGAAACTGGAATCGGCTGAGGAGTATGAAAGCTTTGTGGTGTATTAACAACTCCGCTGTGATTTGATGCTTTGGTGCTTCGCTGTAAAAACCATAAACTGTATATAAAAAACGGATGTAGCCATCTGACATCACCCAAGGTTTTGTGGAGTGGCAGTACGAAGCCTTCGACAGCATTACTTTGTGCAGACAGGATTAGGATGGATGATCTGATATCCTCGTGTTGGTGTTGTTCCCAGATCATCATGAAAATGTTGTTCCAGGTTCAACATTGCAAGTGACCAATCACATTGTTGTGACGTTATTCTTTTGTGCGCCAAGCCATTCGTGCATTTATGAAATTCCAATGTTGCAAGGACAATATCAATTCTGCTTACTGTTTATTAAAGGGTTACGGTTAGGGTTAGGGTTAGGGTCAGAGTCCGTTGATCGGCGGACAGAGGCGGTTTCATGCAGCTTTAGTACAGTTTTTTGTTTTACGCCGGTTTTTCCCGAAGTCGCAAAAGTATGACGTCACAACATTCTGATTGGTCACTTGCAATGTTGATCCTGGAACAACATTTTCATGATGATCTGGGAACAACACCAACACGAGGATATCAGATCAACCGGATTGGGATGGAGAGCTAATGCTAACTAGTTTGGTTAGCAAGCTGCATCCATAAGCTGTGCAGGCGCAACACAGAGACACAGATATCGGCTAATTAGTGCTAAACAACATATAAATAAAAGCTATCCAGCTACTATTGAGCGGGTTGTACACCCTAGACAGGTCACCAGGGCTATTATTTGACCAGCAAATGAAAGTATTGAGCAAAGTTGCCAGAAGCACAGGAAATAATTGGAGCCATAGCTGAATACATTTCTATGAACCAGTGTTGTTTTGATTTTTCTTTAACAAAAAAACCTTTTGAAACCTTAAAAGAGTAAAAGGGTATGTGATAGAAAATTCACCCTACAAAATATTCATGAAGGCAGAAATGACCGATAAATAAGGTTTTTATCTTGGGTATTTTAGCATTGGAGGCTATGAAGATTGAATCAATTCACATTAATCATATCTTCTGAAATGTATAAATTCCCATCAATACAACTTGAAAAACAAACAAACAAAAAAACCCCAAAAGAATAAATGATCCATCCTGTATTTATTTTTGGTTAACTGTTTGAAAGTAGTCATGTTTTAATGCTAGGTTATTTTCTTACACGCCTTACAAATCCTGCCCAAACCAGAATAGTTTACACCTGTTAATAAAAAAGGTCAGCAGGAAGGTTATGTGTCATCTACATTTGACCTGTGTGAACGGATCGCAGACTGACAACAAAAAAAGGTCAGTGGACTTGTTCTTTTTACAGTGTCATTGTTTTAAGTGTGCGTGTGTTTTTGGCGTTATCAATGCAGTAAAGCACAAACACATGCCAAGGCCAGGAAGGACAGCAGGAGGGGGGCTGGGGGGGGCAAGGAGGAGAAAAAAGGACTGAAATAAGAAATGTTGACGGACGAAGCCTACAATTTGTGGGATCTGAGCGTAAAGCAAACAAAGGGCAGCTTTTGTAAGGAATAATGCATGTCAGCCGTGTCCTTATCCCGCCACAGCTTTGAACACTGCTGGGGATGTCCATTGCTCCACTGTGTATGCCGTGTTTCTATATTAAAGCCAGTCACCTCAAAGGCAAAAGCCTCAACTATTCAACAATTGAATGTTGGGGCTCTCATTATGGCTGATGTGGGCAGGAAAAAGTGGCTTTGGGGGTTTCAATTCAGCGACTTAAAGCCGTCCTGTTAGCTAGGACAAGCTGCTGTTTATCCCAGTGCCTTTCTGGGGGCTAAACATAGTCAACTGTCATTATGGATCTCACTCTCTCTCCTCTTCTGTCTGTCTGTCTCTCTCTTTCTCTGTCCTCCCCTCACTAACATTTATTTATTTCAATCCCAATTTTGTCTTCTAATGACCCGTGTTGTGTTGTTGTTTGAAGGGGTGATGACTCTCCCCTCTCCCACATCCTGTGAGGAAGAGAAGGGGCAGCCGGCACATAGGAGGGTGAGTGCAGGACAAACAATGCTGCGGACCACCTATATGGATGAAAGCCACAAGTCTATGGATGACGTTCCATAAGCTGATGAAGTAGCGCTGTATGTCCTGTGGTTGTGAGTTTGACTGGATTGTATGTGATCCCAGATACGCTTTCATAAAATAACCTTCTTCACAGATATTTTTTAAAATAAAATTCCATGCACCAAATCAGGTCAGGTTCCCAGCAGCTCCGGGCTAACACAGACAGCAAATATTAGGAAAGAGTGCACGTAGTGCATATTAAATTATGTGAATATGTATTAGCGAGTGCGGGAAGGGTATAGGCTCTACGGTGGAGTGCAGAGGAAACTGAGAGCAAAGTGAAAGCAGTCTTTGTGTTTAGAGCAGAGCCCTCTGGTGGACCCTCCCCTCGGCGCAGGGTTGCCCAGGCCCCGTGGTGGCGGATCACAGTTAATAACTGTGTGGTGGGCTGTCAGAGGCACTTAGCCTGACGCTGGGCAGGCCGGGGTCAGGCTGGGCCCGCATACACAGCCGAATCTGCCTCTTGAGCTTGGACTGAAGCACTCAGCCAGAGGGGTAGACAGAAAAAGAGAAAGAGAGAGATAGTCAGAGAAAACATGCAAAAGAAAGAAATATTACAGAAAAAAAATTGATGGTTTTCAAAAGGCATGAAAAGGGTAAACAACTGAGGTAACTGAGGTAAGTTTTCAACACTGAACTTTGGATGCAGGACTTTGCGCCGGGAGGAAAGCTCAGCCTATTTTATCCCAACTCACAAAGAAAAACAGCATCAAAAACTTGGATTAAAAACAGTGAAAAGACAGTAAAGATGACTTTGCCAGATGTCTAAAGAACATTGAGATGTGGCTAAAAAGTGAGAGGTGACAAGCAGTCTCCTTGGGTTCTTGAAAAGACATCTAAAAAAAGCCCAGTTTGGTTCAAAACAAACAATTCCCACAACAAGAGAATAATTCTCCTCAGACAAGCAGCACATCTGAAACCCCTGCAAAACCACTCCATCACCGTGCCACCCTAGCATGTGGGAACAATACGTTTCAACTGTCCAGAGACTCATAAGTAAGCTCGCTAGTACACAACACAATGGGATATAACCCCATGAGAATCATCATTTACATGGCATAAACATGCCATTTTTAAAAACTGCTGTCTGGCAATACTAGTTTGTGTCTGTCAGATTACAAAACAACCAAAAATGTCAGTCAAATGTTATAAAAATAGAATTAAAAAAAGGGCTGCATGTGATTTGAACCCATTTTAGACATTTTCATGACAGCTGTATGTACTGTTTGCATAATTTCCAAACCCCTAATAAGCAGAATATTGCTGAGGATGAATGTGAATTGGTGAATGACTGACACTGGGTTGAATTCAAGTCTTTCCAATAGCAGAAAAGGCAGGGCCATGATTGGCCAGCACAGATGGATGTAGCCGCTGTGACATCACCAACTGGTCAGTGAAGTCTCACTGGGAAGTGTTTTTCAGTTTTTGCTGTCACTGTGTTCGTGTTCATCAGTTTGCTTGCTATGTGTTGCAGGAAAGGGTTCAGCCATGCCGCTCTGCTCCTGTGTTTCCTCACAGAGCAGCAAATGCGCATATTTGCCTGAAATATCACACCACCGCTAGTCGCTACTGGCAACAATTCCACACTGATGTGTCCTGATAAACGTGGCTGCAGAAATTTCACACAGAATAATCATATATTCAAACTCAACAATAGTTTGTGTGTACTCTCTATATATTTTAGTGCAAAAAAGAAAGCTAGCAGCCCACTTTGATGCAGTCTTCACCAGCCTTCATATTTCAGCCAGTACAGACAATATAATAGCTGTAATTAAGGCAACATATTTATTGCAGTCCATTTTAAGCA
Source organism: Maylandia zebra (assembly GCF_041146795.1). NCBI lineage: Eukaryota > Metazoa > Chordata > Actinopteri > Cichliformes > Cichlidae > Maylandia > Maylandia zebra. The sequence goes on along the minus strand of NC_135182.1, from coordinate 11,908,447 downwards.
AAGAAGCTGATATTTATCCAGTAATTACAGGTACTAAAGCTCAGCCCAGCTTTGTTTCCCTGTGTTGTTTGGCCATTGCCATGACGCTGCGTGGGCCTCCACTGTCAACAAGCAGGTCGCAATCTCCCATTAGATCAGATGCTATTAGTGCAGAGAGGAGTCACTGAGCAAACAGTATCCCTGCCTTTAAAACCAGGTTATCTAATCTAGTGAACGGGGATGAACTGGACTTTGGAGTTCACAGACAGAAAGGGCAGTTTGTCCACAAGGATTGTTTGGCTCGGGAATGAAAACGCCACTCAAGATCAGACAGGTCCTCATTGGTCGATACCCGTGACAGCACTCATTCGAAGCTTTACGAGAGAGGATCAGATAAGAGGTTGTGGAGATTCTTTGTTGAAGGTCAGAAAATGTCTGGTGCTGATGATCGGAGATGGTGCTGAGGTCCGAGCTGCGTTAGCTGAGCTTCAGCGGAAGGTGGTCATAAAGGCCGGATAGCTGCCTTTATTTTATGTTTACATTTCTTATGTGGAACAAAAGGAACAGCATTTGTTCTCCTTTTTTGTTACATTGTATATCACAAACAGTTAGAATTTTTAATGTCAAAAAAAATTAAAAAAATCCCACTTCTGTGCTGTGATGGAGACATAGACACTCGGGGTGGGAATTTTAAACATAGCTGAAATTTTAAGAACCTTCAAAGGCTAAAAACAATGTTAGAATTCAGGCCACCTAATAAGTCCAATATTTACTCACGTCTCTGCCAACGTGTGAGGCAAACATCTGCTTTAGGTGCTAAATGTTGCAGTAATTATCAGGTAGTTGATGACGTCCTGTGCAGATAGAGGCACTATCAAGCAGCAACCTTGAGGGCTTGCAAATTAAGCCAATGTGCAAGGTCCAAAAACTTGCTGTACTTTAAGTGGACAAATGAGGTCAACTTCAAAACCAAGTCAAGTCTTAGCCCTTCATAGCAACTGTGCAGCAGGTAAATATTTGATAAGTGTTTTAGATTTTATTACAGTTTGAATTATTGGGGGTGTGACTTCTTTCACTGACAGCATCTGTAGCTGACTGCTGTCTGCTGAGCCTCTCCTATTCTCAGGGGAGTGAATGAAGCAACCCTCTGGGGTCTGATTTAGAGTTCTGCTGTGAATCTTTGTAGAGTGTACCACGTAATCTACGTAAATGCCGACATTGTTCCCAGCATTTATGCTTGTGCTGGTGCATTATGCGTCAATTACCTTGTGGTCATGTCCTGGTGTTTTATATGTGGTGCCAGTCGACAGAAACAAATAAAAAACTGGGACTTTTTTCCCTCCCGGGTACCCGCTCTTTGTTGTGGTCAGCTTTTTGTTTTTTTTCCAGGGGCAAACATATTTGTCGCTCAAGATTTTCCACTTCTTTCTACATTCCCTCATGTCTCTCCAATCTTGCCCCAGGAATTTTATTTTTACATTTGTGAGTCCCTTTATTGATGCTATGATTGTTATTCCTTATACTGAGACAACGATTGTTATTCTCTCACTGGTACAAAAAAATAAAAAATGGCCAGAAATGTACAGCAGAAGTCAACAGGCTAATCACAATAGTAAGTAAGTAAAATTAAGTAATTAAAGTAAGTAACATTTTATTTATATAGGACCTTTCAAGATAAAAATCACAAAGTGCTTCACAGAAGCTAAAACATTAAAAAGGTGAGTTTTTAGCTGTTTTTATAAAAGCGACCACTGAGTCCACAGATCTCAGGCTCAAAGGGAGAGACTTCACAGTCTGGGGGCCACAGTTACAAAAGCTTTGTCGCCTTTTGTTTTCAGCCTCGTGTGTTGGACAACCAGCAAGCCCTGATCACATGACCTCAGGGACCTGCTGGGAATGTATGGATGTAAAAGGTCACTGATATATGTTGGTGCTTGTCCTTGCAGAGCTCTGAATGTCAAAGTCAAAACCTTAAAGTGGATTCTGAATTTAATAGGGAGGCAGTGCAGCTGAATCAGTAGGGGTGTGACATGGGAATATTTGGAGGACTTAGTCAGAAGCTTTGCAGCAGCAACAACTTGCAGAGGCTTTACATAAACAAGTAAACAAAGAATTACAATAATCCAGACGAGATGAAACAAATGCATGAATGCCAATTTCTAATTCGGAGTGCGATACAATGGGACTCCGCTTAGCAATGTTTCTCAAGTGATAAAAACAGGAGCGGACCAGAGATTTAGCGTCCAAAGTCAGAGCTGAGTCAAAAGTTACACTGAGGTTCCTGATAAAAGGTTTGTCAAAAGTAGCAAGTGGACCCAAGTTTTCCATAACACTAGGCACAAGTTTTTAGGAGCACAAATGAGGACTTCAGTCTTCTCCTCATTTAGTTGAAGAAAGTTTTCAGCCATCCAACCTGTAATGGAGTCTATGCACCTATGCAAAATCTGTAGCTTGGAAACATCTTGGGGCTTAAAGGAGATATAAAGCTGAATATCATCTGCATAGCAGTGATAAGTAGTGTAGGTTACAGCGTAGGGTTTGTGATTACAATGTAACTATGGCATAGATTTCCTGCTGAAGAATGACTCCTAGAAAGTCATCTTCAATGATGATCCTATGTTCTCAGTTTAAAAAAAACATTCTTGAAGGTCCTAGCAATCAGGGGAGAAGCAAATAATCTAGGCTAGCAATGACTAAGACTACTTAGGATTCAGGACTGGAGTTGGGGTCATTGGAATGATGGCTGCAATATGGAAATGTCCTCATGAGGAGTCTGTGCTTCAGTTTTGGTGAGTGAAATTCTAATATTTTATTTGTATATTAATCAGTTAGGTGCTAACTAATTAGCATGTATTTGTGCAAGTGCAGTGTGCCCGCACAGTCCATGATGACTGCTTCCAAACCAGTCTTTGTAGTGTTAGCCAATAGCTTAGCACTCTCATCCAAACATGGCCATTCCAGGCTCCAGCATAGTGGTGGAGGGGTCATGATCGTTTTGTTGTGTCACACCAAACTCCTGTGTATGTGGAGTTTACCTCCGTACATCCTGCAGACTCCCTCACCTGTCTGTCACCTTCATGTAATGCCCACTTTAAACTGTGACTAGCACCAGTTAACGTGGGCGTGTTTCCTAAATCAGCTGCCAGTGAAGGCGAAGCCGTGAACAGGATGCATGGAGATGTTTTGTGAACTGATTAGTGGTGTTGTGGGGAAAATATCAGCTCATGATTTAGATTACAGAATCACAGGTGAAAGGCTTTTTTGTTTTTTTAATACAAATAATTTTATCATCAGATAAAATGCATTTGCACGAGCTGGAGATGGAAACTTTTTTTTATGTTGTCTTTAATCTTGTCAAACCGTGTGACACACTGGCAAACAGAGTGAAAGTGACAAATCTGTGGATGTAACATCTGGAACAAGGAGAGTGGAATATGTAAACAAGTCTAACCAGTTAATGTAAAAACTAGCTAACACCAGCTAAACAACAACATAGCGTCACAAGCTAATGTAATGTCAGTTAATTTTATACTCTAGCATCCTAAAACTCTTTCCTCTGATCAATAGTTTAAATTACTTTCCCATTTTGCGTCAATATCAAAATGTGTTAAAATCAGGTCCGCTGACTCTTTCTTACAAAAACTACTGATAAGCTTCCAAACCTTTGTAGGGCTTCAGGTCCAGCATAATTTAAAGGGGGTTGCTGATAGCATAATGAGTGGTACCAGAGTCGCACTTCACAGCATCAACAAAGTTGGGGGGAGTAAGTAAGCATCCATCTCCAGGCCTAATTTCCCCATATAACGAACAAGATGTTTGCCATTAAAGTGTTTTAATTCCTCCGACAGAGTATAAACACTTGTTTGTTTGCTCATAGTTGCTATAGTTTATCTCATCAATGTAATGTTTAGTAGGTTTTTCACTGAATTGATGTGCCAAGTTTGTTATATGTCCAAAATGGCCGACAAATTAATGTCACGCGGTAAGCGGTCACGGCTGCAAAACATCAATAAACAAATGCTTGCAAACCAACGAACCTCCGCAATCAATGAACTGAAACAGCGTACAGAAGAGAGGGCCAGAAATCCTACTCATGGGGTGAGAAACTGATAAAATCGTACAAAACACTTTGTGATTTAAGTGCAAAATTCCCAGTAATTAATTGTAATTCCAATATACTTTATTTGAAATTACAATATAATTATTTTTAACTTCATATATTTATACTGCATATACTACATAAAGATAGGTACACTGGAACGAAGCAGTAACAAGTCAAGTAATTAAGTAAATATACCGTAAGAACCATTGAATAATATGTAAATCATTTTTTCATGATGCATGAGCAATTTTAGGTGTCGCATAACTAAGGAAATGTGACACAAATGCTACTGTAAGCAATTTTAAGTACAGCTTAAGTCATTTTAAGCAGTGTGTTAATTCAATTCAATTTTAATTTATATAGCGCCATATAACAACAACAGATGCCTCAATGTCTTTATACTGTAAGGTAAAGACCTTACAATGATGCAAGGAAAACAGAGGAAACCCCAACAATCACATGACCCCTATGAGCAAGCACTTTGGTGACACTGGGAAGGAAAAACTCCAGTTTAACAGGAAGAAACCTCCAGCAGAACTGGGCTCAGTGATGGGCGGCCATCCATTTGGTAATATGTCCCCATCTTATATCGTAAATATGCTGTACTTTTCAGAGCATGGAGAATATAGAGTAGAGTGTACAAAAGTCTTTGTTCTTATATCAAACCATAGGCTCATTTTTTTGTACTTAAAATTACTTGCAGTATAATTTCGGTCTCATTTTCTGTAAAATACCCAGAAGTCGGGCACTATATAAAATTACACTACTTAAATCTACATACAATGTAATTCGTTCTTCTTTCACTGTAAAATACAGGAAGCTATGCATTACTTAAAATTGCTTACAGAATCATTTATCTCCTTTCCAGTAAAATACTTGATGTTTTACAATACTTAAATTTACTCATGCACTAACTTCACCCTGTGCTGTTGGCTTGTGTCTTTCTTAGAACTTTGCATACATGAAAACCTCCCGAATGGTTCAAAGAGTGCAGATTTAAGAAGAAGACTGCTCTGCAGCATATGACTGATTTTTAGGTTTTTAAAGCCTTAAAGTAAAGGCACTTACCAAATTAGAAAACAGTATCAAGTATAATAGCAAAGTGGGACAAAAATCAAACAATTAGCTGAAATATGCTAAAAGAAAAAAACAGGAGAACTGCAGACTTGAGCAGTCATGTGATATGCTGTTGATCCAATGGTACATTGATGACTTTGTACTGACGACATGTCTGTGAAACATATATCTCAGCGCTTACCTTTTCCTTCCACATTCATGTTTCTTACTTAGTGGAGAGGGTAGAGTTCAGTCACTGGCATAGCTGTTTAAATCATCACTTCCTGTTCTCAATCCCCACGTCTGCTTATCCATCACTCCATAGGAAACGCATGTTAATGTGTGTGTGTGTGTGTGTGTGTGTGTTGATATGCCTGGGGTCTTATTGCACCGACTCCAGCTCCTCCCAGGGGTGGCGGTGGTAGGTGCAAAGGGGACTGCTCCAACAAGATACCCCTGAAATTATGGCCTAATCAGTTAGCCCCAAGAGCAGAGTCTTCCACAGCTTCCAGACACTCACACACACACACACACACACACACACACACACACACACACACACACACACACACACACACACAGACAAACAGACGAGCCCTCAGGCCGACAACAGCTTTACCCTCCCTCCTCCTCTACCCACCACACAACCCTAGACCTGGCCTTGTCCCTGCAAGGACCCTTCTCCCTCTTTCTCTCATCACGATGAGATAAAACAGGTCCAGCTCCAGTTTAAGAAAAGTGTCAGCTCTTAACTTCCCTAAACATTGCTCTTGTCTAGTCTGCCTGGCCAACTGCTCTCTCTTCACATGCACACACTTTTTCCTGTATTTGCAGACACAGTATAGAAGATGTAGTTTCATGCTCTTTACAGACTGAACCAGCATATTTTATCCAGAAAAAGGACTCAGCTACCAACTGGAGTGGATTTACACACTTTTAAGAGCTGAGTAAGGTCCATAAACTTGAAGTACATGAAACCATTTCCAGCTGCACTGTAGAATAAAAAGAAAGGCACGTCTCCCTGGGTGGAAAATAGAAAGTTCTCTTGTTGTTTCTGACACTGACACTAGTGGCACGACACTAATCAGCTGAATTATATTAGGCTTCTATTGCAGTTACCACACTTTCTATCAAAATGACCAAACATGCCAGTTTCCTGATTTCTGTTTTAATATTTATTGTTGCTGCAAAGTGTTTTTGCATAAATCATCACAAAAGTATTGCAGCCGTTCCCCCAGTTATAAAAGACGAATAGCACCGTGAGAAATAAAACAATGGCATGATATCACTTTGGCACCTCATTTTATTTCAACAAGTATCTGGTTTTCCCTGGATCATTAATCTAAACACACACACACACACACACATTTGGATCCATAGCACTAATGTGATGCTTTGTCAACTAAATCATTCCAACTCTGCATGGTTAATCAATGACACATGGCAGGTTCTGGCAGCGTCAGACTTTCACCATTCCCCTCATCTGCCTTGTCATTCCAACTCCTCCACTACCAGCCCCCTGACACACACACACACACACATACACGCTCACGTGCCAAACCAGACCGCTCGGCATACATATTAATGCTTCTGTTTCCTTTGAGCAGCTCCATCAGTCATTATCGCCTCACTCAGGATTCCCATTTCTTTTCATTTCACAGCTTTTGCAAAACATTTCACACACTCATGCAAATATTTGTGTGCACGCGTGTGTATATACACACAGATTTACACAAGCAAAGAATTTTATTAAATGTAACCGTTTTTCTTGAACATTTATGTGAGCTTATAAAGTCTGTCATATGTAAAAGAGGCAAAGAAAAGCAGGTGCTGCATCCACTCAGAAAAGGAACTGCACACGATAAATCGTTTTATTAGTTGGGAGGGACATTAGAAATAACCTGAAGGGCGTGGCTGAGGAAAGGAGGTGAAGGAGGCAGGAGTTGAGGAGGAATTATCTGTATCTGGTATCTGTGTCGTGATTATTTGAACAGCAGTTATAAAGCCATAAGGCCTGGCCCTGGTTCCTGAACATGTTGATTTTAAACCTCCCTGGACTGTAAATAATGACTGATTAAGTGGATACTCTCTTTTTCTTTCAATCTCTCATACATGTTCACCTCTGTGGTCCACCACACCCCCCTAAATATGTTCTGTATTAGAGGGTACTTGTTGAGTGATTGAAGTATGAAAATGGAAGAGGTGGGTGGCCAGCCGACCACCACACTCAGAGGAGACCTGTGACGCACACAGAACTATCCTCTGACACCACTAGCATACCTCTGCTGGCACAGCTATAGTCAGCACCACGGCCTCCACAGCTCTCTAATGTGGCTGCACCACAGAGGGGTCTGGAGGCCAAAGCTGATAGACACAGCAGATCAGTGGACATGTTTAATACACGTCCACATCATTCATACAACCTGAAATATCGCTCTACAATCCCAGTAGTCCAGTTCCTTGGATTGTTAGCTGCTTGCCTGTCGATCCCTCTTATCGTTTCCACTCACACTTGAGCTACAATCAGCTGATTTCAGTTTGTATGTTGGAGGAATAGCTGTACTATGCTGCTAACACAACTTTGGCTCATTGCAAGCACCTGCACACACAGCATGCTAACGCTAACAATATAGCTGAGTAAATATCAACCCAGCAACCAGACCCAGAACTTCAAAGGTAACAATCAGCCTCTGTTTCTACCTGTTCATGTTTCTAAAGTAGACTCACTGTGGCACTCACCTTAGTATGTTTGTGCTGGTTTTCATCTTTGATACAGGTTTTGTGAAATATAACAGATAGGACTGTATCTTCATTTTCTTGGAATAACATGGGGCATTTTGGGTTAAATATTACTTCAGCTATTTAAGCCTCTGAGTTTTATCTGTTTCATTTTAATGATTTCATCAATTTTAGCTTTTTTAGCATTAGAGGATTTTTGTTATCGTGGTTTGAAATTTCCCTGTGTGACAGTAATAAAGTATCTATCTGTTTTTAAAAAGAATATAAATAGCTGTTGACGTGTGTCAATTAGAATGATTATTTTAAGACTTAGGAGAACGATTAAAAAAACACACATTACATGTTCTAATGAGTTAGAGTTGGAGTTTGGGGTCATCGCTAAGTCTTTAACTCCTCTTCTGCTGCCGCCAGTTTGAACCTGCTCACTCATAGAAACCAATGACACGAAGCTCCCAGGACACAGTTTTGGTGCTTGGAACTCTGCAGCGCCGCTCTGTAATGATGTGGTCAAAGTACTGTGGTTCCTCAACACGTCCACTTTGCAATCTCACCAAAATTTCGCTAGCTGAGCTGGTGAAATGGGGGCATCCTGTTAACAGTACCACACTTAAATTCAATGATCCTTTTAGAATGAGCCAATTCTTTCGAAACTAACTGTAAAGACATTTCTAAGGGACTGAAAATCAGAATCACAATACTTTATTAAGGAAATTATGTGGTTAGAGCTGCTCCAACACAAGAAGAACAGTAACAGACGGAACTATATTAAATAATACAATATATTACAAAGTTACAAAATATGAGAAATAGCTCTAATATAGTCAAATAGCTTAATTATAAATATCCAGAATAATACAGAGATTAAACATGTACCATTGACATTTTACTTTAACCTGTAAAATGTTGTTATTTGTTTTTTCCCTGTATAGTTTGTGCAAAAGGGTGTAACTATCACAGTGTGGAAGGTGCATTAGATGGAGGAGTTGTACAGGATGATGATTTCCTGCCTGTGGCTGATTTTCCTCTCACTGAACGCGCTCCTGAAAACACCACAATTCAAAGATTAAGAGAAGTAAGTTTTACTTTACACACTTTTGTCCATGTGATATATTTAACAAAGATTTAATTAATAAATACATTTGCTTTTCATTTTTTGAAAATGTGACAGAATCACAGGCAATGGCAGAAGATAAGTGTAGGACTGGGGTGTGGAGTGGCACACTGAATCACATAGATTTTATTATTAGAGCCTGATTTTTGATTTATTCGTGAAATAATAAATAATATTAATTTTTTAATGAAGTACAAATGCAGCATAGCAAAAACAATACAAATTAATAAATAAATGAAATCAGGAAATAACTTTCAAGTGTATTAAAACTGTACTTCAGTAAAGTGCACGAGAAGCCCTCCTCTGTGGTCTCAGATCAAACTGCAGCCACTCGCTTGAGATTCCACCAAACACAAAAACAGTCACAGAAGTGACTTTCCACTCTGTCTATTTTTTTTTTACTGAAGCCGCTTCGAGCTGCATAACTCAGGTAAGCATGGCAGGAAGTCAGGGACAGAAAAAGGACACCAGGAGTGTTTTGCTGGTGTGAATTAAAGCTGCACAAAGAATGGAACAAATATAATTCCAGGTAGCAACATGCAAACAGTGAATTTCAGATGTATTTATTTAAAATAATGTCAGGCATTTAAATACTTTTATCCTAAAAAAAAAAAGTCAGGCATTGACAACACATTTTTAAAGTGAAGTTAAATATTTCTTAATAAATGTTTTTATTTCCTGCATGTCATTTGCTAGTTGCCCAGCCCTAACCCTGCCTCTTAACCTGCATAACTAGTAATATGTAATTTTAGTTTTTAGTAAATTGTTCTGCCAAGTTTTGGAAGTGAGGGAGCAATGAAAAAAATCATGTCAGCGGACACGCGTCCACATTTACACGCAAAAAACCCTCCCCTCCAAAATATGGGTTTATGGTAAAATCGCCTAATTACACTTCAGAGAATTAATTCAGGAAAAACACATTTAAAAAAAAAATCAAATAAAAATAAACAATAAAACAAATAAACTGATGTTGATATCTAATTAAAAGATAAATTCCTTTCATTTACACACAGTGCTTTTAAAAAGGATTTGGCTTTTGGGAGGTGTGTTTATTTACTGCATTATCACACACCTGTTGCTTATAGTTAAATGCAAAATACTGTGTAATGGTCATGCTGTAGATGCTGGTGTCCACATGTGCCCAGGAACTGCTGCAGACAGGTGACTAAAATATTGGGTTTGTTTTGTTACATTAAAGAAATTAAAGGTAAAAATGTTCCAACAAACCAACAAAATCTAAGATTTTAAAATGAAAGAGTAAGAGGAAGCAGTCCATGTCCCAGTTAGCTCAAACTAGCAACTATGGATCCAAACCTGTGTTTTCTGGAAAATATCTTAAATGAAAATGTAAAAAAAGTGACAAGGTAAAATATTCCACTGAACCACAGTAACATGCATAACTAAATCTCTCCATGTTCTCCTGCACATTAGAGGATGAAGAGAGCAGCAGTGGGGGCCAGCTGAGCTCCTGTCCTCCCTGTAGTAGGATAACATTTCACCAGTTTAGATTAGCTCACTCAGGGCCCATCAACACATGTGGAAGTGACCCTCAGACGGCTCTCACAGGCCTTGTGGCTGAGCAGTGTGTGTGTGTGTGTGTGTGTGTGTGTGTGTGTGTGTGTGTGTGTGTGTGTGTGTGTGTGTGTGTGTGTGAGCGAGACAGGAAGTGCACAGACCAGCTGATGCAGTGTGTGCTATGTTAACCCGTCCAAGGGCAGCACAGCAATAACAAACACAAGATCACAGCACCGAGGTCACCTCTGACCCCGCAGACTCGGCGCAGCCAGGCTGATCGCTCTGACGGCCGCTCAGGAATCCCACAGAACACACACAGACACACACATTTGCGTATTTACACACACTAAATACTCGACAGCCCAGTATAGGTTTCCTTCGGTGCGTGTTTTCAATCATTGACTTCCTTTAGACAAATCAAAGGGATTTACTCTAAGAGACAAAAGCTTCTCTGCTGGTGTCTGACAGTAAATGATTGACATTTACTTTGAATGCAGTGGCTCCACCCACCCAGGGGGGAGACCTGCAAAGTGAAACCATCCACTACACTATACCCCACACACCCTTGTTTACCCGCAAGGCTGTTTGCTCGTCTGTGTCCTGGTGGTCGAGGAGTCAGAGACGAGATGTGTGGGAAAACTGTGACAGGGACCGTGGAGCACGCATGTCCAGCAGCCTCCGAGGACCAGCATGCTTCATGGTAAGAGCCCGTATGCGTGTTTTGTGGGCGGGCTTTTTGTATGTACAGTTTTACCCCCAACCCTGTTGTTTCAGTTGGTAGCAGTGTGACCTGTGACCTCTCTCTGATTCCATTTTTCACTCTCTCCTCTGCCCCAGCAGACACTTTTAAAGCATATCCATTTCCTGCACACATCAGGCCGCTCTGGACACGGGGCTCGCAGGAATACGAGGCCGACCGCCTTGTTTATTAGTACAGACAGCTTGACGTGGGGAGTGTTTGCCAGCGTGATTGTGTCAGCCTTAGAGCGACGCAGAAACACAGCTGAAGTTAAAGTGGTTTTACGAGTCAGTGTGAGTGCAAGGACAAATGATCTTAGAGGCAGAGAGCATTTTGTTTTACTGGCGTGGCTGTCCTGTATGTTGGGTGTCTCAATCTAGGGGCTACAAGGGATACATTTCATGGTGGGGGGAAAACAAAAAGGCAGCGAGAGGGCTTAATTTTTTATTTCACCGAGGCTAAATATTAAGGGCCAAGCTGCAGGAGGAATTAGGCTCACCTTTTTTGATGAGTCCACCTCATTTGTCTGCGGCCCTTAGAGAAGCTCGGGTACTCTTTCCTATATTTCCTAACAGATTTAGTGTAGCTGGTGGTGAACGCCTGGACAGCTGAGCTCTGCGTCTGGCTCTCTGTCCATTTTGGAAGAGAATCCCTCTGGCAGGTCAAGTAAACCCTGGCCCCTCAAACACTGAACACACTTTCCAAACCTCATTACAGAGACCTCCGCTGTTTTGTTGCTCATGGGCGCCAATCAAACCCCCCTCTCCTCCTCCTCCTCCAATTCTTTTCAAATGAGAATTGAATTTCTTTTTCTTTTTTTTGTTTATGTTATCATTTGTAAATCTTACCAGAAGTGGACCATGAGGCACAAGAGAAGGGAGCTCGTACACACTTTAATGAAGTATTTATAGATCATTCCAGCTGTCAAATACTTGTGCCCAATGACATAGTGCAGAGTGCTGACGCTCACAATTGCCTTTCTCCCTCCAACTCGCTCTCCCCTCGTTAAGCAGCCGGATTTGATTTCAGGTAAGAACTTATTGGGAGGAAAAGAGGTGGCGGGGGCTGCCAGCGAGGGCCACGGCTTTTACAGAAAGGAAAACAGTCCTCTGTGTTGCATATCGGAGCTCAAGGAGCCCAGACGCTGAGACCCCGAGATAGGCATGAGGGCATTATAGCTGGTGTAGCTGATAGATGCAATTTGCTCCCACGACGAACCTCCTGCACTTTGTTTTGGAATCTAAAGGTCAACCTGTTACTGCCAAGTCTGTTAAATGATTCTGACTTGATTTTCCTTGGATATGTGTGCCTCAAAGGAAAATAAAAAGTTGAATCTGCTGTTGAATTCCTTAATAATACTGGAAAAGGTAAAATCTGCAAAGGGTTTCTATGTTTGGATGTCATTTTCTAAAGCTGGTCAGTGCAAAAGCATTTTAGCCACTTTCAGTAGAAATAGCAGCATTGACAGCAGTGATTATGCTTAATCAGCTGCTATTAGGAAGATTTTGTTCCTCTGATCCTTCTGCAACACTTTTCCATCATCATAAGATCTAATCAGCCCAGGATTCTTAGAAGTTATTAGAGCTTTTCTCATTTTTATAATGTTCATAATATGACAGTATATAGTATAAAATAATCATATTACATATATAATATGACACTAGCTGTTCTATCTATCTAATTGGTTATTAATATTAAAGAGTCGGCATTTTTTAATATATGTATTTTTATTTTAAAAGAATTCCCCCCCCCCCCCTCCAAACTGGTGTTTGTGGTGCTAATGCTTTCAGAGTAAAAGCAGTGATCCAGTGAGAAATGGTGTGAAGGTGCAATAATGGACTCGTGAGTCGTGACCTCTGCATGGAAGCAATTTGGAAAAAAGGGTTGAAAGTGCCGTAAAAGACAAATTAATCCTCGACGGAAAGGAGATACATCCTTAAAAACAAGCTATTTGGGCCTCATTGGCTCATACTTTACGCTTTAAATCTCACAGCATTTTTGGAGCTGACGTATTAGACAGAGTAAAAAAAAGTAAAACAAAAACAACCCAAACTTAAATACTCCGTTCATTAAGTGTCTTAACGGGATAGTGTTGGAGCAGTGAGGAGGTGGCCTGCTTTAAGCTTCAGGCCCGTACCTTTCATTTCCCCTCATTCGCTCCAATCAAGCAAAGCGCAAACAAACAAATGTGAAATGGGTGTTTGTGAAAAACGTATTTATGTTCGCTCGGAGCTTTTTGTTTAATGGTCTGCTTCGGGTCACAGGCCTGCTGTTCGTTAGGGCTGACTTACTTTCGTTTTCAATTAGCGCTGATTCGAAACATGGCCGCTTAATTTAGCGGAAAAACTGGAAAACGCAAGTTACAACACGTTTGAGTCGGCCCTAACAGAACGCCGCAATGTAGTAATAATACTAATACTACAACTATTCCCACTAATAATAATAAATCCAAATAACATTCAGCAAAACAAGCGAGTTTATAAATATTTTTAAATGATATTAATGACGCAATATTAGTTTGGACTTTTAGATTTTATTATTGTTATTAACAACAACAATAACAATAAGAATAATTATTATTATTCTTATTGTTATTATTATTAGTATCGTCAATATTATTACTTATACTACTGTTCCAGTTATTATTATTATTATTATTATTATTATTATTATTATTATTATTATTATTATTAATATTATTATTATTGATATTATTATTATTATTATTATTATTATTATTATTATTATTATTAAATACTATGCCGGTTCGATTTTGTTGTCATAAAATGAGCAATTCTGGCATTTTGGAATTTTAACTTTAATATTTCCGACATCATTTCTGCCTCTTAAATTCACAATTTTTCTTCTCTTTTTAATTTTGGGGTCAGTTTATATCTGAGAGAATTATTTCCACCCTTCTTTCACCATTCACGTCAATAAATGATCTTTTCTGTGGAGTTAAGAAACACGTGGTCTCATCAGGAAGTCCAGAAGAAGCTCCAGTCAAGAGTTTCCCTTATGTTTTGTATATATTTTCTAAAAACGTATATTTTATTTATTCGTTTTATGTTTTTAAGAAAAGAATGTACGACAGCCTGATAGGTGATCAGCGTCATGCTGTCAGTCAGTTCGTACTCCGTGTTGCTTTTGTGTGTATTGATCCTAATTTGTCATTATGGCAGTACTTTCTATTAAGGATCAGACAGTTACATTTAAATATTAGTGTTTGTCTTGCAAACGGTTTTTTTTTAAACAATTAAAGCAAATCTTTATTTCAAAAGAAAAAAAAAGAATTTAAAACTATTTCAGATTTACTCGTATTTGTTTTTCAGAAAGAAAAAAAAGTCAGTATCCAGTCAGTGTTTGGCGCTTAGTTCTAACAATTTTTTTAAGCGTTTCTAAACTAGCTGAAATCCATCTCACGACTCAACCGCGACACATAACCGCTGACGGCTTCCCATCAGGACTCGAGCCTCTGCTGCGTCTCTTTTCTTCTTCGCCACACAGCTGCGCTGTTCGCACAAATGACGCCTCCGCTCCCCTCTGGCCCGCACTTAACAAGGTGACAACAGGCGGCTGGAAAGCCATACGGAACCAGATGGCAAATGCACGGCACAGCCTGAGTGGTGCACGAAGAGCGATGTGAAACATGCACTCGTGATCAAACACAGAAATATGACTACGTCTAAGCAAAACAGCTCAGAGGAGCACTTAGATGCTGTCACTGAGATTAAGGGCAAGAAACGGCTTTGTATTTGGTTGCGCAGGGGCGTTTCCAGAATATTTTGAAATGGGGTGACACGGGTGGGGGCCAATAACAAAACATTTGATAAGGAATAAATACAATGCCAAGAACTGGAAGGCAGTGGGCTTTATATTGAGTATTTGTTTTACAAAGTGATTGTTCAATTTTGATTGAACAATTTTCTCAAGCAAAACCATCATCCTGCTTAAGCTCCATAATAATGGAACGCTACAGGCTTCAAATATATAAATATACTGCAAGTACCTAAAGTAGAAGTACTCATTAAATCATATGTGTATTATTTCATCATGAATATTGATTCATCAATGTATAGAAGTTTTTATATAGTTGTTGGCAGCTTCATCTCTACATGTATTACACATATTAGCATATTTACTCTTTGAAATGTGTAAACATAATCTGTGAATAAAGCTATAAAAATAATAAATGATATTAAGTACACAGTAAAACATTAGAATCCAAATATAGATGAGTGGGAGTATAAAGCCGCAGTAATGTGAGTAAATGTCCGCCGATACATTCCATCAGCGGCTCTTTGTGCGCGCTCATCAGGTGGCACCGGACACTGTGAGATTAATGACGCTCTGGTGCAAGGCCCTTGCTAACCCCACTGTCCCCACAGCGGACATGCTCCTGCGCCTATAAGCTTCCACTGTGTAAACTCGAGGCTGAAACAAACCGCGCTTATTTATTAATGCGTCATTTTCGCCTGATCCAAGCCAGACGCATTCTTCTCCAAATGATTCCGCTGACTTCTTGAATTTGAAATTAGTTTTGTGCCGGAGGTCTGCTCTGTTTAAAATCACAAGATCACTTTCTATAAATTGCTCTGCTCCCTAGATGTGAAACAAGGAAAATGCATATATTTATTTATTTATTTATTTATTTTGGGGTGGGTGTGGGGATCCTCGGGGCCTTTACCTGCCCGACAGATGCGCTCTCGCTCAGTAATGATACCTGCAGCACATTAGTCTCTAATCACTCGCGTTCTTCTTGAGCTTTTCGATCTGCGGAATCAATTATTCACTCCAGTCCCTTGAATTCGTTTCCATCAGGAATATTTCAGGGATCAATTTTTCATACTATTCCACGTATTTTTTTATTTTATTTTTTGCGCTTGTTTGGCTTCGTTCCTAGATTCCCAGTTCCCCGAGAAGTGGAAAACAGATAGAGGGAAGAATCTGAGTGAGTGATGCAGCGGAGAGTCTCTGTCCCCACGGCCTTTAATAATTCAGAGCGCCTGCTCCAGCCCGGTGTCTTCGCATGAGGAGGTGAAAGCCACATGATGCGGCTTATTAACGGGACAGTTCTTTGGGTAAACACAACACGCTCGGGTCCCGTTTAACTGCGGAAAAAAACTCGGAATTTAACTACACAATAAGGACCCATTATATCTGTTTTGTTTTTTTCTTGAGCCAAACGAAGTACTTTAAATATTTAGATACGCGGAGAACTCTGACTCTATTCTGGTGATCCTTGTTCCACATCTGCAATGATTACACATTATATTTTGTTTTATGCAACTTTCCTTTGAACAGCCTGGTTCAAAGGATGGATTTTTAAAAAACTGCGAACACGACACTGCTCACATCAGCGATTAAAAAAACAAAAACAAAAAATAGCTGACAAAGGGGAATAAAAATCGAAAAACGAAGAGAAATTCAGACGAAGTTCGTCGTGTATCCAAGACTTTAATTAATTTCAAAATAACATTCTGACATAAATAAAGATAATAGCTCAGGGCGCATGCGTTTTTTTTGGTATTGAGGGGAAAGTTTGGAGCGCGTTATTATCCAAAACCGCGCTCACTCTGCATCCAGCAGCCTGCATGTCTGGTAAGAAACAAAGCTTTAAACGGACTTTAACGCTCCTGTTTTGAACGTCTAACGAGCTCTGCGAGAATCCAGCACACCCAGTATAAACCAACAAATGTGCTCGTTTTCAACAACCGTCTGACATTTCATGAAATGTTCAATAAGCTCTTATCACTCTCGCTTTTATGCACACACGTTTTGTCATATCGCCTCTAAGAGGCCTGCATTTCTTGCAGTCCCACGCTGTTGCTGGCTACTCCCCCCCCCTCATCGCGAGCGCAGACATCACCGTCATTATCATATTTAATATTATTGACGAATGAGCGCCGAGAAGCGGACTGGCTCTCTGCCACTTAATTCTCGCTTCGCTTCTCTGGTCCCGCTTAATTCTCGCTGCGCGTCGGCGGGAGCTGGCGGTGCTGCCAGGTGTCTTCACGTTCCCGTCGAGGTCTCGGAGGAAAGGTGAGTGAAAGGATGTGTCTGTTGTTGTTTTATGGTTTTTGGGAGAGTGTTAAAGATAATCGCCCTCTTGATGGAGAGTGGGGAAGAACCAACTGGCGTCTCTCTCTTAATGAAGCCCTGCGGGGTTTAGTGTCTTTTCCACGGTTGATCTTCGCTATAAATCTGTGGTCACGCGTCACTTTTTACCTGTTACTAACAGATCTCCAGTATGCAGGCCCGTGCCGTCTCCTTTCCCCAGCAGGCAGGCGTACTGCTTGCGCACACTTTATGTCTGTTTTTTTCGTGTTGTTGTTGGACCCCGCTGCCTCCCCCAGTACTGAACCCATAGGCCGAGAGTGAGAGAGAGCAGTAAATGCGTGACCCCGCCTCCCCTTCTCCTCACCCACTTCTTCTCCTCACCGGTGCCGCACGGTTACTTGCTCCATGAAAAAGCTGCAGCCAGCAGTGCGTTCCTGTTGCAGATGTTGTAAACCGATGGCTTCATTTCTCTCAGTTCGAATGGGCTTGCAACAATGTGCGCGAGAGCCTCGACATGTTTGCAGTTTACAGTGAGGCTGCATGCAAATGTGCGCGCACGCAGGCCGGATAGGACGCGGAGAGCAGAAACAGTAGTGCCTTTAAAATAGTTCAAAAACAGCATTAATATAAACATCAGAAATACAATCTTGAAGGTTTTCACGCAGAACATCAGCACAGCTAAAACAAACAAAAAACAAATCTCATTCTCACCTACATTTGTTCCACATTTTTTCTGTCTTGCGTGACTTCGTGACAACGATATTTTCAAAACAAAGGTTAAAAAAAAAGCCTTTAGGCCATTTGACCCTAGCTGGCTCCCTTATCTATTAGACAGGGCGCAGTGGCATCTGTCTGTCAAGTCGCAGGTTTATCATTAACAGGGATCCCACAGCACTGCCCACTGCTGTTCTATTGAGCCATCTAATAAGAACAGAGAGAGAGGGAGAGAGCTCATCCTTGACTTATTATTAGGCTACTTATTAACATGTATCAGCACATGGACTTCAGCTCGGATGATACTGACATGCCTGAGGGTATTAGAGGAAAGCTGCGGCGCTGATAGCAGCGCGATAAGTTACTGCTGCGTGAGGCACAATCATTCTAATCGAAGAAAAAGTGACAGCAGAGCGCACGCGTCAAGGTCGCTCTGATAGGTGTGCGCTTGTTATGGCACAGAGATCTGAGGGAGATATGAGTCAGGAAAACTCAGCTGCTCCTCTTTGCAAGGAGAGATCATAAAGTCCGAACAACCCCACCCCCTTCCCTTCATCTGAATCTCCAAATACTTCAAATATGAAGGAGGAAGAAGAAGAAGAAGAGCTGTATGTCCTGTGAGAGAGATCCGGCCCACAAAACGCGTTCATGGGTTAGATTAGCCGCTTTTGACGCCCCCTCTCCACCCTCCCTCGCTTCCCTCCGCTTTTGTCTCTCCTCCCTTCTCTCCTCCCTCTTACAAGTCAGCGCGCCCGTTGGCACAGGAAAGATTGAAAGTGACATACACTGATTAGAAACCGGTCCTCTGCGTTGTTAAACCCCGCTGTGACACCGCAACTCGAACTTCGCTGGTTGTTTTCTTTTCTTGCTTTTCGGTCAGATTGCTTTTCTTTGCCCGGACTGTATAGCGTTTTTTTCGCGGTGCGTCGCGCTGTTTGTGAACATTTTCTCTCTCTCTCTTCCGAGGATGATGCCATGAGTTTAGAGGAGAGCACACTTGTGCCACAGAGACGCCTTTTGAGCTAAAAGGCGGGCAGACGCTTTAAAGAGGGGACGAAGATTTACAAAAAGAGCCGAACACATTTACGTGTGTGCGCTGCTGTCCACAAACTCTCCCTTTTCTTTCCTTCTCATCTCCGCTCGCTCCGCTGCTTTGGGCGCTATCCACACACACACACACACACACACACTCAAACCCTTCAGCCTTCACTACCAATAAATCAACTTTTCTTCTCTGTGGATCTCCTGCGCGGTCTCGACTCCAGACCCAGCAGCACAGGACCCGCGTGACCCAGGAGTCGAATCAAAGCCCAGCCCTGGATTCAATACTCCTGATCAATGGACAAAGCCTCCTCAGCGGGCAGCAGCGCTACAGACACGTCGTAAACAGTGAGTACACACACACACACACACACACACACACACACACACACACACACACACACACACACACACACACACACACACACACACACACGGACTGTCAGCAGCAAGTCTGTACTGAAGACTGTAAGATCATGTAGAGATTTCTCTGCAAAGTCCAAACAAATGCTACACAATCCAACCAGCCGACAGGAAACTCCAGGGACTTTGATTTTATGCTTCCTTGCGAAAAGTGAGTGATTCATAATAACATAATAAAAATAGCTATGATAATTAGTAAAAGTTGTACTTGTAATCATTCCATTTAAGGACTAATAATGTACTAATTATTGCATACTCAAGGCTATTGGCATTACGTTATCTTTAACAGTATTTATAGTAATAATTAAGTAGAAGTAAGTATAATAAGTAAATAAAATTAGAGAGTGAAAATCATATTTCTGCCTCAAAAAGTGTCGAAAATTACAGCTCACGGCTTCCTATAATTTCCTTAATGTAGAAAAACGCTCTGCTTTCTAATTACATACGGGTTATTTCTCCTAATTAGTCTTCGTGTTTGACGGGAGGTCACTTTCATAAGAAGTGTTTGAAATATTATCCATAGAGAAATATTATATATGTCTATAAAATTACGTACTATTATTTTATATTTTCATTTTTGAACGAGCTATTCTTCAAACATATTTAGATATTAAAAAAAAAAAAAGTTTGCCTTTAGTTCACATCTTCCCTTTATTAATTAGCGCTTTGATAAAAACACAAACAGCGTGAAAATAACGCAATGTTTAATTTTATTTTTAAAGTAAAGGATCAGGATAACTCACCCCTGTGTGTGTGTGTGTGTGTGTGTGTGTGTGTGTGTGTGTGTGTGTGTGTGTGTGTGTTTAAGTGTGCTCAGGTTTAAAATACACAGACAAAAAATGAAGTTATATTTTCAGTAAACTAGAGAGAAGGAAAATAGAATGCGTCACAGGATTTCTTCACTTTGTAACTTTTTAACCTCTAAAAAATATAATTCATGACGAATTACTTTGAGAGGTGTTACAAATTAACACGTGCTGAGCTTAAATAACCCCTTACCACCACCCCTCGTTAGTTTTACACTGTTTCGTTTGCAGAGAAACACATATTCACCAGAAAACGGGACGAGTGATGAATAAAACATAGCGAGGGGAGCAGAGAGGTGTACGACAGCGTCCAAGTGTTTCCTGCTGCTACAGGGGCCTTCTAACCTCTGCGACACATCGCACACTCAGAATCTAAAAGTTACCTGCTGCTTTAGAGGTCTGTAAAATATTGGGGGGGGGGATTCAGATTCAAGTATTCAGATATAGGAAGAGGTTTGGGAGTAAAAGGCCTCCATGTCTGCTGCGCGTAATCAGAAGAAACCAGAGCCAAATGCGTTTGGCTCCAAATGAGAAACAGTCCCTCTGCAGACCGTCATGTCAGGAGCAATAGTTTGTCCTGCTAAACACAAACGCTTTTTAAAAAGCTTTTCCCCCCCAAGACAAAGCCACACTTCTTCTGTTTCCACGTCACAGTTAACAGTGTTGTGTATGTGTTGTTAATAAAGCAAAGTTCATATCTAAAAGAAAGGCAGTGCTCTGTCCCCCTTTCCCCTCGCTTGATTTTAAAGTGATTCCTTTTATTTCGGCTCTGTGCGTAAAAGCCGAGGTTCCTCATGCTGGAGTCTGTCCGTCCTCTCTGACCTTTAAGAAACTGCAGGCTGACTCAGTTCCTTCTTCGTCTCCAAACCACCAAGAATCCAAAGCAGCGCTCGTGTTTAGAGTGTTTTTCTCATGGAGTTTGACTCGCGTGAAGTGCCAGCTTCCCTTCGCACACACGTCAGGTTTTCTTTTTTAATATATATATGTACACACACACACACACACACACACACACACACACACACACACACACACACACACACACACACACACACACATATATGTGTGTGTGTGTGTGTGTGTGTCTCTCTTATTTTGTTGTTTTGGTTGGTCAAGCTAACTAATATTAATATTAATATTTAGAATATTTACATTTTATGAGTTGCAGTTTCTAATTATGAAATAACGAAAACTGCCGACAGCAAGGTGCGCGCAAGCTGCACCTCAGTGTCCACCTTTTCTCATTCTCTCAAGACAGCAGAGTTCCTTTAAAATATGTGTATGTGAAAGGGGGAAAGGGGGGGGGGGGGGGGGGGGGAATGCAGGATTTTATATATTTATTTATATATTTTAGCCAACCGCGAGGAAAAATGAATTCGTTTCGGCTGCAGTGATGGCCGCTTTCTGGGGCTGCCTGTCTGCTCAGAGTTTACTCACAGGTTCAAAAAGTTGAAGAGAGAGGAGGAGATAGTGTGGAACTCTAACCCTGTTTTTGTATATTTAAAAAATAAAAATAAAAACCTGATGGTGATGCTTTTTAAAGCTTGGCCCGAACACCTAAAAATAGCCATTCTTTCATTTATTGAGAAGTCTTTATTTCTCTTAACTTTAATATCTGGATATACTTTGGGCTTTCAGGAGTTATCCAGCTATAAGAAACTGAGGTTTCATCTACCCTTAAATGGTCCACTGGAAATATTTCAGGGACTCTCTTTCTCCATGAACCCGACTATCTGTTCACATATATTATAGGTGTGCTATTGAACCGTAGATTAGATTAGAAAATGTGTGTGGGCGCTGATGATGATGCTATGGGCGTCACTGCTGCTCTGTGCGCTCACATATACACTGTTATATCTCCCATTCAGCCTGTTTCATAATGGTCTCACTGACCTGGTGATCATAAATGAAGCTCTTAAAGCCTGAGGAACCCCCCACCCCCTAAAGTAATATCTACAGTTATTCTCATTCTGGTGAGGCCTGCGTGAGCTGTGGTGAATGGTTTGGCATCAGTGTGTGTGTGGATGTCACAGTAAAATTTTACCATTTCCCTCCAGCTACTTCTCTCCTCTGCGGGCAAAGTAACAGTAACTTTTTTTTATGATGTAGTGCAGTTTGAATCTACACCTCCTCACTGTTACAAGAACCTGGTTGTGTCCAGCATCGTCGTTTTGGATGAGCACGCGCATGTGTTTGCGTCTCGTGCACCGCATTCGTCCCCGCTGTGAGTGGCTGTGCTCTGAGTCAGTGTGTGGTCCCTGGATGTGTTAAAGCAGAGTCTGTGTAGCACGCTGGCTGTGGTTTGTGTGGCTCCGCGTCTGTCTTTACGCGGAAGAGCGTGCGCATCCTCCCAAATGGAAGGGCGAGGCAGTAAATGCTCGCTCTTCATCCTCGCGTTATCGAATGAGATGTTTACGAGAGAGCCAAAAATGTTTGCCAGAAGGGCCATCGTCTCGCCCCCTCACTCTGCTTGCTTTCTTCACTCCGTCTGCGCGGATGTGAGTTTGCGTGTGTCTGAGTGCGTGGAACCACCTCAGAGCTTCAAAATAGTTGTGTTTCTCTTAAAGGTCCGTCCCGCCCGCCTCCCCCCTCACACCAATGCTCTCCACATCACAGTAACACATCTGATGGCCATAAACAGCAAATTCCGCACTAATGTAACCTTCCCGAACAGCAATCATTCCTCATAATCAGCCACATAAAAATGTTCATGTAGTTCCTCATGTTGCTTTCAGACTTTCAAAAACACATTTAGAAAGTGACACTTTTTTAACTTCCCCCTCAGTGTATTTTTTATTCCTTTGCATTGTCTCACGTATTAATTATTAGTGTCAGTAAAAGTGATGCAAAATTAACAGATTGACTTCCTAATGCCGGTGCCGTCATTTAGGGATGCACTGATACATCAGTGAAGAAAACACTAGCCATGTTTACTGATAAATAAGATAATATTTACTGATATCTGTAGTCGATATTTAGCTGTTGTGTTACATCAACTTTTATTTCGGCCAAATAATCCAAAACTCTTTAATAAAGAGCTGAAAATCTACAAAAAAATTCTGTTACTTTTTCAACATGAACATTTTCTTTTGTCTCCAGGGAGCAAAGTAGAAAATAACAAACCACAAAAAATAAGTAATAGGTAAATAAAAAGTCTCTATGGGTATTTATAATCCATGCTTCACAATAGGTCTAGCTCTAATTTAATTATTTCTGCAGACATCCAGGAACCAGATTGATTAATAAATAAATATCTGGCCACATGGATCTGAATACATTTCTGCAGCACTGTCTGTTGGTAGTTTCAGCTGGGATACTGGTCTAACTGATTGATATTGACATCGACATTTCCCACCATCACTGGCTGATATTTATCTGCTGTGTTGCATAAATTTTGAGCTCACTAAATAATTTTTAAAACTGTGTAACAAAGAGCCAGAAGACTTTAATACAGTTTGGTTACTTTTTAAATGAAAGATTTTTCAATTTCCTTCAAACAAAGAGGGGGAAGAAATGACGTGAAAGATGTGTTCTATTTAGTGTCAGTGCCGGGTTACAATCCCAGATTCACTGCATCCCTGTAGTTTCATTAATTCCACAGACATTCAGAATGTAAGCTGATAACTTGAGCTAAAATGATCTGTTCATTGATCAACGATAAATAAATAAATACTTTGAATAAATTGGCAACAATTCTAGTCATTGATTTATTTCATTTTTTTTTAAAGGCGTGAACTAATTCAGCTCAGTTTTATTTTTTATAGCAACAATCCACAACAACAGTTGCCTCAAAGTGTGACTAAGGACTCGAGAGTATCAGAAAGATAAGTAACCCTATATTTTGGGGAAAGGGAAAACTTTTTCTCTAACAATTTAAAACATAAAAGACACTCTGAGGGCCTCGGATTAGGGTTAGGGTAAGGTCGTCATAGATTAGTTGTCACATTGGCAGCAACCTCGGCTGGTGTACCTCTGTGTTGGAACAATGTTACTTTACCCAAATCAGAATCTCAGAAGTTCTTTAAGGAAACACAACTTTGACTACAATATGTCACTTCAAGGCACTTTCTATTGTAAGGTAAAGACCCTACAACATTAGAAAGAAAACCAGACTCAGGGAGGGGCGGCCATCTGCCGAGACAGGCTGAGGGCGAGGGAGACAGGACAAAAGTAACACCATGAAGTCAAACAGTTCAGACGTTTAAAATCCGAGTCGGTGGATCCACAGGATCAGATCCACATCAATCCACTTGAACCGAACCAAACTGGCTTTTTGGGGGGAGTGGCTCGCTTCTTTCTGTGGGTAATGTTCAGGCAGTCTTTGCGTCACATGCCGTGTTCATGCCTCCCTGCATATACGTGTGTGTACATTCTGAACATCTTTGACGACAGGGCTTTTAATTTTGCCCCCTCCTCTTCCTACTCCTCCTCCTCCTCCTGCCTGCTTGCCTTCTTTTATCTGTGCTGCAGAGCCAAGCATTAACCAATAGCTTGATAGCCCTGCTATAAAACTGGATGTCAAACGGGAAGAACAGCCGTATCTGTGGATATTTCCCTATAGGTGACGCCTCTCTCTTTCTCCCCTGTTATCATTGCTAATAATGCCCTCATAGGTCACTTTTTCTCTTCCTCCCTCTTGCTCTCTCTGGCTGGTTTTGCATGTTGAAGGCAGAAACCTTCATTAGCAGACACATATCATAACGGTAAAGAGAGATATCGGACAGGCAGTTACAGGAGAGACTCGCAAGTCTGTGTAAGTTTGGCTTCTCTTCTATAAGCGTCTCTACGACGGCAGTCTTAGAGGTCAGGAGGATTTCCTGCTAATGCTTTCATACGCGTACGGAGGACTGAGCAGCTTATCCCGCTGCTTGGCTCACTCTGTAACTTTTTAACAACTTTTTGCCTTTGTTTAAAATCTCAACGTGTGCGTGTGTGTGTGTATGTGTGAGTGAGTGAGTGAGTGAGTGCTGGGGCTGTGGTGTTTACTGCCCTGTTTCCTGTAACACTTATCACAATGGGATTAACTGTGTGTGTGTGTGTGTGTGTGTGTGTGTGTGTGTGTGTGTGTGTGTGTGTGTGTGTGTGTGAAGGTGGGAGGCAGGAGGTTCCTTCTTTTGGTCCATCTTCTAAACATTCGTTGCTCTGACATTTTGAGCACGCGTCCACACTTTTAAACAAGCCTTACAATCCAGGTGAGACAAAAATAAAAACCCACATGATGCAGCGATCATCTTTAAAAAGTAGAATTAAACGGTGACCAGAGGCTCCCGGCTTACCCCAGCCACCCTTCGGTGTGTGTTTCACATGGACGGGACTACCAGTCAGTGTTTGTCATCTGTCTTGATTTGCAGAGTTTAGGCTGGCTTTGAATTACACGTTAGCCTCTGTTTGTGTGTGTTTACGTCTTTGAGCTGGACACATTGTTTATAGGTGTGTTTGTTGTCGTGTCCTACTCTTCTATTTCTCTGGGTGTGTCCTCATTTTTGCTCTGCAATCTCGTCCTTGGCCTCCAGTATGTATTTGTTATGTCTAGAACAGAGTAATAATGTGGAATTTGATAGTGGCTTATCATCAAAACATGAGGTTGTCCCACTATCAAAGATTACGCGGGACAAACAGAACTCTTTCTGACACTCTCAGAGCACGCATTAAAGGGTGAGATTAAAAAAAGAAGGAGAAATACTTACGTCTGCTAAAATAAAATCAGCTGTTATAAAAACAAGTCATTTTACAGTTTTCCAAGAGCTCTGACAGTTGGCCAGAGAAGCAGTAAATTGGTAAATGTGTCATGACCCTCTCCTTATCAAAAAGACATTACATTTGATCCTTGTCTCCATAGCAGAAAGATGTAACAGCCCATCTTATCGCCTCTTTATTAACTGCTTTAACTATCACACACCTTATCACACAATGCACCGCAGATGAATTTAGGATGCGGATGATAACGATCTGACTTTCTGAAGGCTAAATCCATGATTTTAATGACAGTCTAAGCCATTAACATGTGATGCATTGTAAAGACACTCACTTAAAGACATTCTTCAGAATAAAAGGCTATTGTGAAACCAGCCTGTAATAATTGCATAAAATAGATTAGCATTTATCAGTCTGTTGCAGGATGTTTACGTGATACAGTGACACAAACACACACACACACACACACACACACACACACACACACACACACACACACACACACACGCACACACCCAAGTTATTTTCACCACTTGACACAGTTTTAGGGTTTTTACAAGGAAGACAGCTGAAATAAAAACTGAGGGAACAGTGTGTTAATGATGAACATCGCTGTCTGCTCCAGTTTGGTGCTTTGAGTACATTTAGATTGAAATACTATTAAATTAAGCAAGTATGGAGTGTTTTCACACAGTGGAGCTTTACCTAGGATACACCCAGCATATCATCTGCAGTCTTTCTGCACGATGCCTCAATTAAAATCTAAATACCTAAATATAATTGCACATTTGCTCTACATATATTATAAAGTAGATTACCCTGCACAAAGCTTTACTGCTGATATGAGCTGCAGCTGTCATAAATTTGCAAGTTAGATTTTTTTTTATCCTAAAAGAAATGAATAAACCGAATTATTCAAACTCATAGCAGCTACTATAATATAGGAGCATACAAACATATATATATATATATATATTGTTTTAAAAGGTGCTTACAGTGTCACTGTCATTGTGTAACAGTTCTGCATTTAACCCTCAAACTGTTGACAACGAGAATATTGATTTTTTTCTTATCTTGGGTTTTGGCAAGCACGCAACAAAGAAAGTGATCAGTCTAACTGAGACATATCAAAATCTATTCACACTTTTCCAAAAACTCTTCTGCAGAATGCAAAAGGGCAAAAGGGTTAGAGCCCCTCGATGACTTAGATCTCATAAGATTGAAACTCCTGGTCTTGCTTATCTCAGCAGGACAATGTCGAACCACACGATGCACTTATTACAGAAACATCTGGATCTGGGACCAGAGCATAAGTGTGAGGGCTAAACTGGCATGTATCTGTCATCTGTTTAAAACACTCAGTGCATTATGAAATGATGACAAAGGAGGGCTTGAAGGGCTGAATTGCTGAAACACTATATCAAGCCTTTCAAAACTACTTAGTGCTGAGTTGATGGAAGACAACTCCACCAACCCCACCCTAAATCTGTATTTTGGTAGAAGGCAAAACTGAGTATTCGGTGCAAAAAAAAAAAAAAGTTGGATTAAAGAATTGAGAGAAAAGTTTGTTTCTGGTCTTCAATAACATTGACTCAGACCCTAAATGTATCATTTAAATGACTTGTAGTCATTACACTCTGTTAGTAAGACTAATATTTAGTTATTTTTTGGCTAACAGAGTTGTGGAAAAGTTGAACTCTCTCAGAAATACAACTCAGTGTAATGCTATATTCCTAAAAGACATTCTGCTGTCGTCCTAACGGGAGTGTCTTATCTCAGGCACGCCACCAAGTGAGTGAGTAAGGTTAACAAGAAAGAAAAAAATGCATGGCTCAGTAACATTATCTCCTGCATCAAATGAAGTATAATTGAGGCAGAATGCATTTAGAGATTAAGAAACTGGTCATAGATTGTGTGTTCTTGCATGTAAGTCTTAGGTGAGATGGTGAGATGTCGGCATGTGCAGGTCTCGATAGAGATCACTAGTAGCAGTGTGGGGAGCTTAAGCAGGATGGGACCTGTTGGTGATGAAATCAGACTCTTTGGAGGATTATTTGTAAATGAGAGGCAGAACAAGTGAAATGAAATAGTTTCATCCTTCGAACCCTCTGACGTCAAAGACAAAAACACCAACAAGCCCTAGCTCCAAAACAATAAGTCAGACGCACAATCACACCTCATAAATGAATGAATGAGAAAAAAAAGCCAAAAAATAGAAATGACATATTGTGATAGCCTCTGGGTCACGGTTAGGACCAGCACCCACGATCCTTATAAGGTGTGGGTGTGCACTCCTATGGCTAGAATTTCTACATACTTTTCTACCTAAAGCCAAGCTTAATGTGATAATTAATGTATGAGAGTTGGATTAAAAGGTAACGTTTTCACATTTTCTACTTTCTGAAATGTTGCTTGTCTCTCAGAATATCAACAATCACAGAATCCCAAACCCTAAACTCTTGACCCCCACCATTCAAAATACATTTCCACTCAGGATAAAATATTTGCCTATAACCTAACCTATGATCAGTGACACAGATACTGCAGCAACTAAATAAATAGATAAAACAGTTGACTTCATTATTTGTTGCACTTTGTGACCAAATAGGAGAGATAAATGTGCTAAATGTGACAAATTACTTGTGCTGTTGGAGGTCTGCAAGGTGGAGTAAACAGTATGAAAATCCCGTCGGATGCACGTGACTTGAATCAAACCAAACCCCTGCCATTCAGACGGCACTTCCACTCAGGACGTGTAGGTGCAAACCGATCAAACGGGTGAATGGAAAAAATTGCATCATTAATGATTTTGATAAGTACAGTAACACTTATCATCTGCAGCTGCCAGCAGCCACTGAATTGATCTCAGTCTTGTGTTATATTCAGTTGTTTTTCATCGCTGGTAGTGGTTAGATTTATTTGCAAAGCCTCTTGTTTTTCTCAGGAAGCCTCACACTGAGAATTACAGCTACCATTGTACTCGTATTTAAACCCACTGCTTTCCACTCTGTGTAACTCTCTGAACTTGTCTTTCTCTTTCTTTTTTTTGTTGTCCTTTAAGCCACTTTTATTAAACTCTGCCGCTTACATTTTTGGCCTCTGTGCCTCCCACCCACACTTTTTAATCACTCCAAAGCTAATGTTTTTAATTTATTATTCATTTTGAAATTTAGCCCAGGCTCTTAAAACGTCTCAGATTGTCAGTATGTTTACTTTTTTTTCTTCTTCTTGTGGTGGTTGCTTGTTTTCTTTTCAGCTGTTGTTGTGTAAGAAGGAAAGCTTGGTAGTGAAGGTAGAGAAAAGACGAGGCGGAACGAAAGAGGAGGAAGAAGAGTGAGTGACACCACCACAATAAAAACAGCGCCAGTAAAGCCTGCAGAAATATTAAGAAATTCAAACAATAACCATGGATTCTCCCTCATTTGTTCTGGTGAATTTCTGTCCAGTGTCCAAAAACCAAAGACCCTGTGTTTCTGTTGGGCTTGCAACTCTGCCCACAGCATAGTTACAGTATGGAAAATAGTGCAGTAAATTAAAAAAAAGCCTCACGTTTGCCTTTTTCTACTGACAGTTTCTAATCTCTGTGTTCACTGAGGGTCACACATGCCGGCTGATATTGTCCAGGGCTCTTATGTAAATAAAAGCAGTCCATTTGGCCTGAGTGAGCTGGCTGCTCTTTGATACTTTGGCATGTGTCCCCTGTCAGGCTTGGAAGCAGAGCTAATGGCATTATCCTATATTAGACTTTTGGCTGACACGCGCTCATCAGGGGATGGAAGCCCACGAGGCTCACGCTCTCATCAGTATATCAGCACATGGAGGCCTACATGTTAAAGGTAGCAATGTTATGAGGTACTGACCATGTGATAGCACGGGTAGTGTGAAGCTCCCAGATATACAATCTGCCCATCTCTCTTTTCCTTTGTTTATTCGTTTGCTTTTAAATATAATTTATGAATATATTTATTACATTATTTACTGCAACATGGAATGGGAAATTTAATTAGTTCATTGTGTAATACAAAAAGTTTACAGTTTACCTTTAAAATGACATCTGTTCTCTTGGCTAGAGTTTTATTTATGCTGATAAAAGCTTTATACTGTAAGCTAAAGGCCACGGGGAGGACTCTCCTTTAAGAGCAACCGACCTCCGGCAGAACCAAGTTCAGGGAGGGGCAGCCACCCCATCAGGTGAGGGGTGAGGGGAAAGAGGAGCACGGGGAAACTATGACAACAAACGGGATAAAAAAAGGATCTATGAGATAGATAGTAAGCAAAAGATAACGTTGTGGCATAAAAATCCATGAAGAGTTCAAACGGGTGGTGGAGAGGAGGTGCTGTGTGCATCACAGGAGGCCACCCAACAGCCTGAGATAACATTCAACATAAATAGGTGCTGTGAACTGCCTCTTAGAGCTTCCTGACTTCTTTGTTTTCCTGCCCGTAGCGCTCAGTCCCAAGCCCTTTAATTACTGAAGATATAAATCTTTGAAAATGGTTGACAAATATTTAACACTCACACAGCACTAAATTGTGCATTTGTTAGCCACAAATCAATATAGATTTAGTGTAGCAGTGTGTGTTTACAGCAGCAGGAAAGTGGATTTCTATGGCACAAAGAAACATGATACATCAGGCTTTGACTTGTATATACACAAACTTGCAGGAGAACAAATTCCTCGTTTTGCCCGTCTGAAAAATACAGATATCAATGTCTTATTTTTGAAATTCTGCTAATCATACTGTAAAACTTTTTTTTTGCAGACTCATTCTCTCTGGCTGGAGATCCTCTGGGAGCCTGGAGGAGGATGGAGCGAGGAGGGGAGAGTCCCATCACCCAGGACAGTCCCGAGCAGAGGGGGGGCAGCCCAGATCTCAGCGGCCTCCCACCACCGGGGAAGAAAGGCCGGTTGGAGCTCAACGGGAGTCCCACTGGGCCACGAATACGCCACAACGGAGCCCCACTGAGACCCCTCGGAGGTAAGGCTCATATTGATCACGAGGCGTGAATAAAAGAAAGCAAATTTCTATCAGAAGATAGATTTTTCAAAAAACAAACACTACTTCTAGAGTCTTGGCAATCAGGCAACAAAGAAAGTAACTTGTACTGATGCATAAATTATTAGCACGTTACCCACAAAATTGGCTCTTCCTTTTTCAAAATATAGAAATAGAAGTCATAGAAATACATTAATTAGTTTGGATTAAACTGTCAAAGTTAAACGCTGTCATCTTTTATTTAATGAAAACAAATGATCATCAAGCTATTGATTACTGCAATTATTTAAAATCCATAAATCCCTGAGTTTGTGGATCATTCGATTATAAAAAAATATATATCAGAGAAAGCTGTGTGATCACGGTGTCAGAGGTTTTAAAGCGCTTATGTTAATCAAACCCCAAAAGCAGCTTTTGGCTTTACAGTGAACCACATCCCGCCCATG
Source organism: Maylandia zebra (assembly GCF_041146795.1). Classification (NCBI taxonomy): domain Eukaryota; kingdom Metazoa; phylum Chordata; class Actinopteri; order Cichliformes; family Cichlidae; genus Maylandia; species Maylandia zebra. The sequence goes on along the minus strand of NC_135182.1, from coordinate 11,877,024 downwards.
AGTGGAGTTTGGCACAGTGTGCCATGTAGTAATGTGGCGGTGCTGAGGGGAGATGCTCAAGCTGCTTCTGTCCAGTTAATGTATAAGTCTGGGGGGAACGGTATAACACAGGCTTACCAAATAAAGGAGATTGCTCCATATAAACAAGATTTATACAAGTCACCGTGGCTTATTGATCCCTGCATTCATTGTCAAAGTTGGTTCTTGTTAATGTGCAGCTGCACGAGGGGATGCAGTTCCCCGTCTGTGTTTTGGGGTTTCATGTTGCCGGGTGTTTGCAGTTTTTTTAATCTCTTAAACTCACTTTTACACACTTTGTCTGGTTGAGATTTTAAAACATTTGCACATCATGAATTTCAATTTACTCCTTTTATTCATTACTCGTTTTATGTTAACTGAAAATTCTAATGACCAAGATATTATTTGAAGTGTGCACTTTGATATCAAATGAAGGTATTTAGTTGAAAACAGGCTGGATGAGATTTGGTGGTGTACTTGAATGAAAATGTAAAATTGTCAGATTGCAAAGCTGCTCTGGAGCATAGAGATAAGTAAGTGAAAGAGCAGCTCCTCGTGGACTACAGAGCTTAGTCTAGACAAAACATTCAGAACAATCAGCCTGATCTTTGCATCTTTGGGACGCCCCACACCGTTAGTTATTTAGGTCACGATGTGTACCCTCTTACTCGCTCTGGGAAAATTCAGGTCAGAGAATTATTTTCTTTTTTTAGAGTCTCTGTATTAATGTTTAAATGATACATGTTATGAGAATTGTGAGAATTACTTTTTGAGTACCACTAAAGGGAAAGATGGAAACACTGTTTAATTTTAGGGTCTACATAGTGGACCTTATTTGCTTTTACTTATTTTCTGCCATGTATAATATAATTCAAGTGTAATTCTATTTTATTTATATAAATAAATAATGAGCAATTAGTAATGTAGAATGCAAAAGTGAAAATTTGCTAGACTTTATGCAAATTTGCATCAAAAGTCATGCTGCATATTTCTGCAAAACTCTAGGATCCAGCATAAATATCTGTGGCTTTGAGCAGTGCTTGGCTACAAACTGTGAGTTTGTAGCGATGAATCTGCGTGAGGTTTTTGGAAGAGCAGCTAACAAATCAACAAGAAGCTCAGGTTTGACCACAGTAAGAAGAGAAGAAGAAAGAAAGTGTTGAAGCAAGAATGGATGATAAAGTGTAAAAAAGGAAGGAGACAGGGGGCGGGCTTTTCTGAGCTGAACGGATGGATGGTTGGTTGGACTGCAGTAATGATGGGTTGTTTTCAAAGACAGGAAACTCAACGTGTCTCCTCCAAACCACTGCTGCCATGAGGAGGGGGCCACACACACACAAACACCATATGTCCACCAACTTCCAGGCTGCGACACTCACAACAAAGAAAAGCTGCCAAGATACACACACCCCCTTCCACTGCTTGCATACACATATCTTATTTTAATATCCCTGTTCACTCATCCCTATACATATTAGAGGGATTAGAGGTTTGAGGCTACATCACATCGTCCAAACCAGATCATACAGTCGGCGGGCAAATCACAGGACACTGCATATGAGAGAAGACAGATTGAGGTGGAGACGGAGGAAAGAGCGAGATAGAGGCAGAGAGAGAGGGAGAGAGGAGTGCTGGTCGGAGGGAGCTGCTCTGTGTTGACAGTTATATTTCCCTGTTGGGGGAAATTCACTTACTTGAATTGGCATGGTGCTCCAGTGTGTAATTCACTCCATGAGAGCCTGGAGGACTGGGAGCAGAGTGATTAATGAGGAGGAAATAGAAATATAGAAATTGACTGATTAAAACAACGGGTGGGATGGATCGGGGTGCAAGGGGAGCTAATGCTGCATGCACCCTAAAGTGTTTGTATGGATGTGTGTGTGTGCCGGGAAAAGGAGACAAGCATGCCTCCGTGTGTCTGTGTGTGTTATTGTGTGGTATTCATGCAGTAAAACACACGCCATGCATTATTAGTGCTGGGACGCTGCCTAATGCCACAGTCCGTCATTTCTTCAGAGGGCTTTAATTAATTGCTGGTTGACAGGTGGCCCAAAACCAAAAGCCTTTTAGGAAAAAGGCGGATATTGGAGAGGACGGATTGATATTCCACTAAATAGCCGAGAGGAAGAAATTTTGGGATTGGATTCTTACCTTAAGCAGATAATGAAGAAAGAGGAAGAAGCACATGAATAATCAAGACCTGGATGACAGTGTTACAGGGGCGTCAGACAAAAAGTTTGAGAGGAAACAAAATAAAAGAGAACTACAGGATTTTAAAATAAAAGGCATCCACCAATTAGCCGTGGAGTAAGAGAGACATCAGCTGTTATCGTCAGAAGCTGTAGATGTTGTCATAAGTCACTCAGACCTGTAAGGCTTATATTTTTCTGTCTTTAAGCCTTTTCTCCAAGCTATTTAAAAATGAAATCCATTTGGTTTAATGCAATCCAGTTCAGATTACAACATTTCTCACCTTAGAGCCCCTTTAACCTACTAAAATTGAAACATGGCAGTATTACAGAAGAAAACTAACAAGTTCTCCTTCAGCAGATCTTTTTCTTTAGTGAGAAAAATCCAAATCTTGCCTACTGAACTTCAGCTCTTTCACATGCATGAACTGCTGCTCAGTGAAGTAGGTGTGAGTGTTGAATTGTTGGTTTTAGACAACAGACAACCCCAGCTCAGTTCTGAAGAGAATGTGACAGATGAAAATCATGCAGATGCTGTTAGTCTGTCACTGTCTCTATCTATCTATGTGTATATATGATGTGATAAAAACTTTAAACTTGCACATGTATTGCAGCGATGTGGTTCAAAGCATTGCTGCTGATGGCATTAAAACCAAGTCAAGGATTTTGCTTTCATGAATGCATGCATGCGCGTCTGTGTATGCGTGTGTGGTATTAATGAGGGACAAGAACTTCTTCACTTGATGTGTGTGTGTGTGTGTGTGTGTGTGTGTGTGTGTGTGGTAGAATTTTCCAGAGAATCTGGTTTGAGTTTTTCACCTGGTTTAAATTTGCATACTCGAGAAAGACTTATCATGTTAATTCAAGAAGCTGTGACCCTACACCTCTCTTTTACCATATATTAATCATCTTTTGCCACAGCTCTTCCACTTTTTCTGGTTGCGACACTGTTGTCACATTTTTATTTTTATGTTATTAATAAACTAAGATAAGCAGCTGCTGCTTTCACCCTTAAGTCTTTTGTATATTGGTTTTGCATACGTGCTATGGGAACCATTATTATGACTACTTATCTAATAGTCCGTTAGATGCAATGCCTGTGAGCGTGCAGCGTGCAGGGAACAACACTGTTAGAGTCTATGTAAGATTGCATATCATTTTCCATTCCTAGCTGGTTGCCGCATATTGAGAGTTTCAGGTGTTGCAATACTCAACAGTGTGAAAGAAAAAGGATGAATTGATTACAAGCTTAACCCGCAGTGAATATAATCCACATGTTTTCTATCTATGAGGGATGAAATGCCATGTGATCGCAGACAATTAAAGCCAGGCATTAAAAAAATCTTCCTGTTGCTTTTCTCCTTCTTCTTTTTATTGTCCTCCACAACAGGTCTGATGATTCCAGTCTTCTGTGTGGTGGAGCAGTCAGATGGAGGGATCCAGACAGACGGATGTGAGGGACGAGAGGAGCACGCAGAGTTTGTCCTGGTCAGGAAGGATATACTCTTCTCTCAGCTGGTGGAGACAGCTCTGCTGGCCCTCGGGTACTCCCACAGCTCTGCAGCACAAGCCCACGGTCAGTCAAAGACATGCTGTTACATCTGTAATGCGCCTATTCTCTCCATGTTTTAAAAGACACACGTTCTTACACTGAGACAAATTCTTGAAAGTGAACGGTGTAATTGTATAAGACACTTGTCAGAATATCTACATGCTACACTGTATAAATGTGACTGTGCTAACGCTAACAGGTTTGCTGTCCTCTCAAAGACCAAAACCCCCAAACTAAAGTATAACTACGCAGCAAATGATTATTTGTTTGTCAGCCAAGACGCAGACAAACCATCAAAGTTTGAGAGCATGAATGGGCAGAGTATGAGTTTGGTAAGCCTCAGGCTGCAGTAGGTTCATACATAAAATACACCTGTTCATGTGTGTAAAACTAGATTATATATTACAAATATGCTGCAAACAGCTATCTCAAAGGCAAACCTACATCTGTTTCCAGTCTTTATGCGAGGCTAACTAGCAGCTAGGTAGCTGCTAACTAACTAGCAGCTAGTTAGCCTTTCATGTAGCCTGAGATTAATACTTGTAAATGAGTATTCCTCCTTAACTAAGGGTTAGAAACTAAATAAGAGTGATGATTATCAGTCATTTTTAGTCTATTTGAAAAGCTACAACAAGCAGCCTATTAGCTTAGCTTAACGTAAAGACTGGAAAGCTCAAAGGTAGCCTAAAATGAGTGTAACTTAGATTATTAATAGTGTTATAACAGTTGAACCAAAAAACCCCTCCTTTATCAAATTCAAAATCAAACTCCAGACATTAAGTCAACATCAAAAGGAACCCAAACGCAACAACAACGATGCTGCTAAACAAAGTAAAACACTAGGTAAATACAGAAAGACTACCGTATTTCCCGGACTACAAAGCGCACCTGAATATTAGCCGCACAAGCTAAAATCAGGGGAAAATCCTGTTTTGTACATACATTAGCCGCACCTGACCAAAAGCCGCAGGTGTTTCAATATTGACTTATCATATGTAAGAGAATATGCACAAAGCGAATTGTCAGGAAAGAGATGGCTGTTTGGAGACACACCCCTTTTATTAATATTTTGAAAATCAAGTTATGGGTACATATTTGCACATGTGCTGTGCTTCATAAATGAGTAACAAATGTAGTACATAACAGTAACCTACAGCACACCAGAAAAATAGATTCGGACTACCTTTTAGGCTCAGGTGCAGTGACACGGCTTTAACAAGAAGAAAAGTCAGTCATTCACCACCATCTTCCTGCGCACTAAAACCACCAAAGTCCTCTTCTCCAGTGTCGGATACGAACAGGCTCAGGATGGCTTCGTCATCCACTCTCAGCTTCTTTCCTTCGTTGTCACTTTCAAAACCAAAGATAATCCTCATTGTCATTGTCAGTGTCGGAGTCGAACACCCTCTGAAGGGCCGTGGCGGTGTCCTCCTCTTCATCATGCAGCAGTCCAGCCCTTCGAAATCCGTTGGTGATCGTGGATGTTTGCACACTTTTCCACGCTGTCAGAATCCACCGGTGGAGTTGAGCACAACTTGCTTTTCGCAAGTTTATCGCCGCTCGTCATCCACGACTCCCGCTGAACGCATAGCGCTACTTTGAAGTTTGTTTTTCGCGCTACTTGTACGGCACTATGTTGCCTGGCGGATGGACATGTGACCAACATACCACTCTTGAACCCCGATCCTTCCGCCAGGCAACGTAGTGCCGTACAACAGCGGAACAAACAAAACAAATCGTCTTACGATATCACAAAAATCATGGAAAATCTATAGAAAAGCCGCACCTGACTAAAAGCCGCAGTGTTCAAAGCTTGTGCAAAAAGTAGCGGCTTATAGCCCGACAATTACGGTAATCCTGTCACTATACTATTACTTAGATTCTTAACATGCTATGTCATGCTGACTCTTGTTGATAGCATGACAAAAGTTTCACTGAGGCTCACAGTGTAAACTATAATACTGTGTCAGAGTTAAATGTCCTGCAGCTCAAAGGTCAAGACAAGAATGAAAGAAGACTCTCCCTCTAATCAGTGGTCTGAGAACAAAAGTGGATGTGAGGTTGCCTATTTGGAGCAGACACTGAACTATTACAGTGGCAATAAGCTAAAGAATGCTTCAAAAACACAACTGAAGCACAGACAGAGCCTGTAAAACTCATTAAAGACACAACAAAGAGCTGGACAGGAATGTCTCCCGAGACAAAAATATATTGTCTATGTGTGTGTGTGCGTGTGTGTGTGTGTGTGTGCGTACAGTATGTGTGAGAATGTTTATGAAGCAGAGAAAAAGAAAAAAAACTATAATTTATTGTTGCACACATGGTAGTCATCTGAAACAGGACAGTGTCATTTACTGCTGTCTTTTCTCAAGTATGCAGAATATTCCATCTGCGGGAGTTGCCTCACATCACTATAAAATGGTAACAACAGAGTGACAGTGAGCAACACAGCTATTGCAATACTTTGAAAATGGTGGGAGATCCCCATCTGTTTGAAATCTCGATTGTTTGTGTGTGTATGCATCTGCCATATAAGGTCCTGGTATTCAGGACAAAAAGAAATCTTGTTTTGCATATCGTCCTAAATATGATACATCATCTGGTGACCGCATATGCTACTGTTTGTGCAGTAGCATATGCAGCAATGCATGCAATATTAATAATATAGTATAATACGTTTTTTTCTTTTAAGCTGACCTTCCTGTAGGAGTTTAATTTAAATGATCTGATTTGCTCCACTGTACATGTTTGGAAATCACTGTCCTATAATATGTCTACTATAGATTTCTGTGATTTAACTGACTGTGCCTGCTAAGGTAGCTCACAGCACCAAAAAACCAGATGAGGATAAGTCTATACAGGAAGTACTGCTGCATATTCAGGTTAAAAAAGATGACATTAAATAAAGAAAACTAAAAAACGGCTTATGTGAGTTGTGGAAATCTGGATCTAATGTTTACAGTGTTGCAAGTAGCCATCTCTAAGCTGGTTTATTGCTAGCTGATGCTCCAGGCTGTGGTTGTTCAGGTACAGCTGTGGTCTAAAGCAGCAGTCCCCAACCTTTTTTGCGCCACGGACCGGTTTATGCCCGACAATATTTTCACGGACCGGCCTTTAAGGTGTCGCGGATAAATACAACAAAATAAAATGGTAAATGGCCTGTATTTATATAGCGCTTTACTAGTCCCTAAGGACCCCAAAGCGCTTTACATATCCAGTCATCCACCCATTCACACACACATTCACACACACATTCACACACTGGTGATGGCAAGCTACATTGTAGTACCGGTACTGAAAAAAAGAAGATTTATTCATAACACACGTGAAAAGACCCAGGAAAACAGAGTTAACGATAAAAACGATAACAAAATAACGCTGAAAACCGATAAAAACCCTGGAAACTATACATTTCACACCTGAGCCTCAACTCTCGCGGCCCGGTACCGGTCCGAGGCCCGGGGGTTGGGGACCGCTGGTCTAAAGCTTACATACGCTCATCACAGTAATTTGGGGATTTTAATGATTTCTTTGAACGGTTCTTTTTCTTGGTGGTATAATTTTACAACATACATCTTTAATGACTTGGGTGCATAAGTTAGAATTTATTTGGGGTTTTCTTTAAAAGTATGCATATAGGCTCAAATAAACACACTCACTTGAATCTTTTAATAAATGGCTGAAGTGACTTGTATTTTCACGAGGCCAAGTCCAATTAAATAGTGATTATGAGTGACTAAAACTGGTAGTTTCTCTTTGCCAACAAAAAAAAAGAGATTTGTTTGCTAGTACTCACTGGATTAATCAATACACAAAACAATGGGAAAATCACTGGAACTTGGTATATGGACTGGTTCTCATATACTGCTTTACTGCTCCACTTGAACACTTTATACAACATATCTCATCCACTCAGTCACACTTGCATTCATAGAAGCACTTTTTTGTGTAATTTCTTTCTATCTAACGCTCACACTCTGATGGTGAAGATGCTGAACTGCCGATTTGCACAAGTTGGAGCAATTTCTAAACAATGCCGATTCCATGATGATCACTTCAAACAGCTGCATGTACGTACATGTCATTTGGATGTGTTGCCACTTTGCCAAGGTCTTGAAAAAGACGAAAAACGAAAAGTAACTGGCAACCCAGAAAACCCCAAGATGCAATGAAGTCGACACTGCTGGAACACCAGTATCACCAGTATCACTGACCACAGTGAAGCATGTTTTGTGCCATGTATAAGTACATGACACAAAGTAGATGGAATATTGAAGGTGAAGAAGGAATGCCTCCAAATTCTTCAACTTAACAGGTAGAAAGTTGAAACTTTGACTGGAATTATGCTAGAAGATTGTTAATAGCTATCAAGAGAGGTGGAATTTGAAAAGGAAATATTAGTGTGAGCCTGTATGCAAACCCAAAATAAATTCAAACTTCTGCACCCAATCCTTGATTTTTCAAGTCACTATAGATGAATACTTTTTTGAGTGTGAGTGAACTTCTGACCATGGCTGTGACCCTCTAATGTCATATGTCAGTCAACAGTAACCTTTGCTCTCATTGGAAGTTGGTTCAATTGCTCACCTCAAAGTCAGATGAAGTCACTGACTGTCACTGACATCTCTGTGTTAAAGCCTGCTAAGATGTTTCCATCAGCTCAATTAGTTATAATTGCAATAGCTTTCTTTGGTGAGAAAAAATAACAATGGAAAAATGGAACATCTTAATCCCGCTGTGTATTATTAGTGGTACTGTCTATGCCAAAGCATAAAATGAAATCATATAGAAAGGCCCAGGTGATTTGAGAGTGTAGAAAATATTTTATTTCCTTTATAAGATAATAGTGAGGTGATCTTAAACCAATTGGCCAATCTGCTTCACTGATATTAGTCTGTTTGTATTCAAAGTGTAAAGAAGAGCATTTATAAACTGATTGTTGTGAGCTGCTTATGCTGCTCGTCTTTTGTTCTTCTGGTTGGAAAGATTCAGAGCTACAATTGAAGCCTTGTTAAATTAGTTAGAAAAATAAACTTTACTCACATGCACATCATCCAACACTGATGCACTGAAATAGCACGCTAACTGCTATACCAAGTGTTTGCTGTGGTCTGCAGATGAATGCCATTAGTAGCATCAGGGGAGTAGTATCAGGGGAGGTCTCTCTCTGTCTGTCTCATCAGTGTGCATGGAAAACAGTGAGACCACATTGGTCTCCTGTCCACATCAATGAACAAACAACAATAAAAAAAAAAAGCTAGACTGAATGGGACATCCCAACTCCACACAAACTAAACTCCTGCAGCTGACTTGAGCAACGTTCACGTGTTACTTGTAAACTCTCTTTAACCCCTGCAAGGATCCACTGGCATAGAATCGCACTTAAACTGGCATGCACGCTTGGCATGGAATACCATGTAGTCATGCAGTATCACAGACACAACACACTCTCTCTGTTAGACACACACACACACACACACACACACACTTCTCCTCAGCTTCTCTCAAATGAATACTTTTTGTTTTTTAAAACAAGCGTTTATGTTAAATGAATAATTTCTGGCTTAAATTATACATTTTTTCCCCTGCGGTCCACAACCAAAATTACACAGAGTCCCAGCTATTTTCTCCCTGTTTGAATTGTGTCCTGCATTCTTGCGTCCCGGCGTTGTATTTAAAGTCCCCGGCAAGGACCACGGCCTTTCTTTAATTAGCTTAGCCCAGTAATTAACTGGGAGATATTGTTTATTTCAATTATAAGGGTTTGAAGGCTTTTATAGATTGGATGAGAGCAGACCTGTATTTTAAGGATTTAGTGAGCAAACAGTTAACAGTGGTCACTGAGAGAGAGCGAGAGAGAGAGCATTGTTGCTGTGCCACGTCTAACAGGCCAAAAAGGGTCAGTGCTGCAGAGCTGCAGTTTACTGGACATATGACTTTAAACTGGCTGTGAATTGCTTCTGACAGCATGTCGTTACATTTTGGACACCACTTTGTTATAACACATTCTTATCAGTTAAAAGCTAAGCTTTACTGCTTAATAAATTACTTATTAGTGCTTTGTGAATCTGTGAAAAGCAATTATTAAGGACACCTTTTGATTTGTAGGTTTGCCAGGTCTATTTTCGACCCTTTTATTAGAAATGATCATAGCAGCCCTTGCAAAAAATGTTTGATTTACCGAAATGAGAAAATTTTGCTTTTTGCAGCTGGCGAGTCACAGACAGGATCATAATAAAATCAGCGTATTAGTCAAAATTCACAAGTACAATATGTATCTTTAAAGAAACTTTTCAAAGGTTTTACTGAAACTGTGAGTTGAGGTTAAGAAAAGATCCTGTTGAGTTTAAACACACAGAGAGCCCACAGTGACCTGAGACACAACGTGTTTATTTACATAAAACCAAAATCATCGTCTTTTTTTAACTGAAACCAAACCGAGTCTTTCCATTCGAGAGCTCCATCCCAAACACCATCTAGCTTTAAAGTCATGTCTGTGAACATCACTCTAAAACTGGACTCACTGCTTCATAAAGGCAGATGATCAAAATCAGTTTTTAACTTGTTAGTATTTATCAGGCTAGCAGTGAAACACTCGGGGTAGTGTTAGGGTCATGGTTGTATTTTAGCCACACAGTCCATAACCAGTTTGCCCAAATATTCCACATAAATGGAAATTTATGTATCCAGCACCATCTCGACCTCTAACTAGGTCACAGGCAACCTATAGGATTGTAAGAGGAACACAGAGATAGAAGTCAGCGTACTACCTACAGACGACTGAGTGTATGCTGTGTTTGAACAGTTGCAACTTGCAGTCAGGATTGTCTTTACAACAAAACCTGAAGCCTTTATATCACTGGCTTGTTGACAGAAATAATAATTTTACCTCATAGAATATGTAAGTTTAGATATCTTTCAATTTGAATGCCAAGACTTTGGAGAACGATAAAGAGCCTGGTGCCTCATAAGAGTTCATGATTGTATATACTCAATCAGTGGCACTGGCAATAACCCAAATCCTAGTTGTGAACTAAAACCCCAAATTTTTTGGAAAAAAAATATAACTTTTGAGAGTGACTACTTTGTGGTTCCCAATTTTCAATACTTGGGGGAGTGAAAAGGAAAAAAAATACATCCTCTGATTTCAAAGGGTTAGGATTAGGGTCATCACTGGTGAGAACGTAGAGCTCAGAGAGTTCTGTATCCAGTGAGTTGCATCATAAGACCAACTGGTGCCGTTACTGAAGCTTTCGCTCCCGCTGGGCCGTTAGAGTAGACAGAAGACGTGTTTCACTCCCTGAAATGACAGCCTGATGGATTTTTATTTAGAGGAGTACCTCAAATGATAGACATCAGAGTCTGACGTGTGCGGTTTCAGTCAGTGTGTTTCCAGGGGCAGAACCTGGAACCATTTTCGAGGTCTCACATGTGTGTGCCGGCTTCGGCCTCTCTAAAATGCCAAATTGGATTAACATGTGTATATCTGAGTGTGCGCGTGCATAGTGGCATCCAGTGGCGTGCAGGGCTGTACGGGTGTCGACACAAGGAGTCAGAGACATTAAGTGTGTGTTTGGATTTGCATTTGTGTGGATGGGCACCCTTAGACATGAGCCAAGCCACCAGCCGGCCACATAAAAGCGTGTCTCTGGGAGGCGGAATTTTAATGTGGAAATGGGAACAATGATTTCTACTTTTAAACGTAGACGAGAAGCAGAGCCCATTGAACAGCAGACCAAAAAAAAGAAAAGATGAATCAATTATTAATGTATTTACCGTCACACTGAGCGTGAGTGTGTGAGTGCGTGCGTGTTTGCATGTGAACTGCTGCATGCATGCGTCCACGTCTCTGCATGCTGTCATGTGTCCTGTGTGAGTTTGTGTTTGTCTGCTTATTCACCCGTTTGCTTCCACCCAACTTGGCATCAGTGGAATTGTTGGCTTGTTCTCAGATGTGCTGATGCTACATGCAGAAAATTAGTAGCCAGGGGGTGAGGCTGTTCTCTGCTGCTGTTGTTGTTTGGGTTTTAGAAAAGAACATGTCACATATTATATAGTGCTGCATTATTTCCGGTTTGATTTCCTCCCTTAGCTCGTTTTCCCTCTTCTTTATTGCGTGCCACACCCTCATTAGTCTCACCTGTTTTCTTCCACACCTGTTCCCTGCCTGTGTCCAGTGAGTTGATCGCATACCTCTCTGTATAAACTCTGCAGTTTCTTTCTCCTAACAGATCACCTTGTCTGTTTAATTGGGTCTTCGAGCAATCCCTGTATTCCTGATGCATTTCTTATTTTTCCCATGATCCTTTTGGGCTGTGAAATGGAGATTGCCCTTTGCCTGCTCCCTCACTACCAGCCTTTCTCTACTTCTGACTAAAGATTTGGATTTTAGACTTCTGTGTATCTTGCATTTAGCTCCTCTGCCTTGCCTTCCTTATACATGTATTTTTATAGGCGCACAATATACATGCGATTGCATGATTGATGAGTGCAGATTTTAAAAGCGTGATTGTTAATTTCTTTTAACGTTGCATTAACATTTTCCGTTAGAAGCACCGTAAGCCTCCCTCATCTGAACTGTGCGTGCACGTGTGGGAAGTGAGAGCACTCCAATCTTTTTAACCTTCTTTATTGCTTCTGTCTGCATATGTAAACATGTTCTTAGCAGATTCAAAGCCGTATGACCATGAGGCAGTTTTAACTTCCATCTTTACGCCTTTTCCTCTTATTTACATCTTTGTTCTCGTTCCTCTAATTCCACGTCCGATGATGGCAGGTGGCTGCTCTTTCCCAGGCCTGCTTCTGCAGACGTCTCTTGCTATCATCACCAAGTGCTGCTCACGGGATTGGCTGATTGTTGGAACTTTCTCTAATATCATAGGGCCTCTACTTACAATATAAGGCACCTTAAGATGACTGTTGTTGTAATTAGCACTATATTGATGAGACTATTTTGAACGAGGGAAGCTTTCAGATAAGATAGTCATTGATTGGCCTGTTAGGAATATTAGCTTGGATGCCATAATTGAAGAAATCCAAACATATGGATGCGTGGCATTTCTGATACATTTGATTAAAACTTGGTTTATTGTACGTGAAATAACTCAAGAAAAAAGCATTTTAGAAATACAATTAAAGCTTTCATATAGAAAAAGAAGCTTTTTCATGTGCTGCAGATTCACTTTAGCTCACTGTGCTGCTAAAATCTAACTATTTAGTTCTGTTTGAGTCCTTAAATGTCTCCATGCTGGTCTTTAGCTCCTCTAGGGCAGCGGTCCCCAACCCCCGGGCCTCGGACCGGTACCGGTCCGTGAGTCGTTTGGTGCCGGGCCACGAGAGTTGAAGCTCAGGTGTGAAATGTATGGTTTTCAGGGTTTTTATCGGTTTTCAGGGTTATTTTGTTATCGTTTTTAATGTTAACTCGGTTTTCCTGGGTCTTTTCAGGTGCGTTATGAATAAATCTTCTTTTTTTCGGTACCGGTACTAGTTTTATTTTGTTGTATTTATCCGCGACACCTTAAAGGCCGGTCCGTGAAAATAATGTCGGGCATAAACCGGTCCGTGGCGCAAAAAAGGTTGGGGACTGCTGCTCTAGGGTTCTTTTCCTCCCTTAAGGGGGTTCAGACTTTTTTGTGCATAGGGTTTTAATGATGCTCTCTCTGTATGGCCAAATAATTAACAACACAGCTCTGCCTGAGTGGAATCAAAGATATAACTGAGCTGTAATCACAGCTAAAGGAGAGAGGGAGATCAGAGAGGACAACTCAGAGAAAGGCGGGAGGAAAGGACAGGGGGAGATATGGAGGAGAGGTGGGAGGGAATAAGGGGATGAAAAAAGAGAGCGAGAGAGCGAGGGAGCTTCTCAGGACCCGTCTGGATCTCATTTAGAGGATAGTAATGCGATTAGCTTTGTTTAGTTTTCACAGCTCCAGCCAGTCCGCATGAAAAACCCATGTGAGTGAGTGCGGTACTGTGTGTGTCTGCTCGTGTGTTCTGGTAAAGGTGAAATGCTCGTGTGTGACTGTGCGTATTACGCTAATATTCTTAAAGAGATTCAACTAGATTCCTTAAATCAAGAGATCAACAGTATCGTGGCAGTGCAGACCCGCAGAAACACGAGTGCCTCATAATTCAAAAAGAAAAAGCATGTTTCTGTTTGTGCTGACAAAGACCCCAGAATGTTTCAAACATTAGCTGAAATCCAATTTAGCCCAGTCCGGCAGCAGAATTTCTCACAGATCTATTTGCAGAGGGGTTTATGATGTTGTGTCTCTTGACTCTGTATCCATGTAACCAGAACACTGAGAGATGGTGATGTGTAGATTTGAAAAAATAATTGCAATTTTTGAGCAACAGAAATAAAATCAACATGTAGGGATAAATATTGCAGGGCTTGAATGATCTAAACTGGCTGCTTAGATCATATGCTTAGCTTCTGGGTGGGAAAATGATGCCTGTGTGAAAGTACCTTAAAAATGCTTCTTTCTCATGGCCAGCAGAAGAGACTCCTTTGGTTGGGAAAAGAAATTTGGAAATCTAAAAGAAAATTGTAATTTTGTAAACGATGGTCTCCATTAAGTTGTACAGGAAGATCAATCGGGCTATACTTTTGATTTCTCAGTCAGAGCCACTTGGCAAGGCAGGACTTTCCTAACTAGTGGGTGTCTCCAGAGCATTTTAAATGTACATTATCCCAGTCTTCAAAGTGTCTGTTAACATTCCCATCCATCTAACATTCTCAGAATAAAACAAGGGCAATAAACAGTAAATTGAACAGTAGGTGAAGGTGGTGTGTTCAATTCAATTCAATTTTATTTGCACAGCGCCAAATCACAAGAACAGTCACCTCAAGGTGCTTTATATTGTAAGGTAGACCCTAGAATAATACATACAGAGAAAAAACCAACAATCATATGACCCCTTATGAGCAAACACTTTGGTGACAGTGGGAAGGAAAAACTCCCTTTTAACAGGAAGAAACCTCCGTCAGAACCAGGCTCAGGGAGGGGCGGGGCCATCTGCTCCGACTGGTTGGGGAGAGAGAAGGAAGACAGGATAAAGACATGCTGTGGACGAGAGACAGTCTTTTCAATCTGACTGCAAGTGCTGTCTTTAAAGAAAAACACCAGTCAATAGAGTGATGGCCATCCAACACTCAGGAGGCCACTCTTTATTTAAACACCACTTCTCATGGTTAATAACAATCAAAGCCAAGCCGTCTAAAATGTACAACACTTTTCTAAGCTACAGTTAGCGTGCAGCACTGTAGAGATGAAACACTTTACTAGTCACAGTGAGTGCTTGGGTGAAAATCTCTTTTGCTGCTTTCCATCATAGTCTGCTGAGTTTTGTACTTCCTCTGTTGTGTGATGTCAAAAGGTTGTTTAACAATGATTGAAAATTGACAGAAGTATGTGCTCTCTCTTTTCAGGCATCATAAAGGTGGGAAAGTGGAATCCTCTTCCCATTCACTTTTTGACTGATGCTCCAGAAGCAACAGTTGCTGACATGTTGATGGAGGTTTACCACATGGTCACATTACGCATTCAACTACAAAGGTCAGACTGTGTTTTGAAAGACAGATGTGAGAGGATGTTTTTTTTTCTCATTCATTAGACTTTAGAACAAACTGTGTGCAGCACTGTAGCAGAGACTTGTAAGTCTGTATTTTATGGGTACAGTGTGTATGTGTGTGTGTGTGTGTGTGTTAGATCAGATACTTGGTCCACTGGGCTGCTGATGTCATTGCAGCTGATTGCAGTTCAGGAATTTACCATATATATCAAATTTGAAAGCAACAATATTGAAACACTAAAGTTCTATTTAAACAACCCGGTAGGGAATTATCTATTATCTGTCTCCGTCAGGGAGAGCCCGCGTGCCAGGAACTGTCGGTTCCCGAGAAATGGTGAAGCAGAATCTTGATGGGTAGATAAAACCAGATAAACTCCAGATGAGAGGGTTATTATTGTTATTGTCTTGGCGCATACCAGCCAGGTTTGTTTACATGTTTATTCATGTATCCATGGCAAAGGCAGACGTTTCACATGCTTCGTGCTCCGAGTTGAAATTATTTATTTGAGGTTAAAATTAAATAAAACCAGAAAGATTAAAAGGAGATAGACCCTAGATGGGAAGTAGTGGTTTGTGGTTGATGTTAATACATGATGCTTGGATTATGGTTGGGGTTATGTGTTCATTCCGGTTTACATTTCTTTTCTTGCTTAGAGTTACATGAGCAAATATGAACCTAATGGTGGCTTAGTTTAACATTAAACTACTTTTTAAACTTAAATAAACCTTGTAGGATTTAAACCAACCAGTCGTTGGCGATAAGTAATCTAACCCCTGACCTTATGTGTCAAAAGAGGTGACTGTGACAGAATAAAATATGCTAACTGATACAAGTGCAAAACTACTTTTGTCTCCCTCTATAACCTACAGGTAGATGTGGAGGTAGGTTAGTGGTTGTGCTCCTGTCCAAAAATGAGCCTAACAAACTGATGTGTGGTTTTGGTTTGTATAGTTTTTCAAAGCTGGAGGATCTGCCCTGCGAACAGTGGAACCATGCAACTGTCAGGAATGCTCTCAAAGAGCTTCTAAAGGAAATGAACCAAAGTACTCTGGCCAAAGAGTGTCCTCTATCACAGGTATGACTCACCAGAATGTAGCATCTCTACTGCGTCTTCATATCAAGGAGTTAATCTGCATGCAAAAAGTGCTCTAAGTACAATGATCCTCTACAAGAGATATCTTTACACATGTATTTTAGTGACAAGCTCTTCACACACCCTGGCTACAGACAGCCCTCACGAGATCCATTTGGGCACATTTAGAAACAGCCACGAGCTATTGTTGCAAGCTTTTAATCAAACTCCACCCCAAAAGTTTAAGTGCCGTGTTAAAGTCCTCAGCTGTATGTTTGGCCCTCTAGCCTGGTCCTATTCTCACTCGTGTCTGAGAAGTGTTTGCATACTGTGTTTAAATGGATCTCTGGTGGGGGTGGCGATCACTGCATCAATTGCAAGCATATGTGTATGTGGCTGGAGATTCCCTCGCTGCACCGTACTGGCTCGAGTTTCCATGGGTGGCTTCCAGTCATGATTAATGTTTGTCTGTTTCTATTGTGTGCGCGCAAGAGTGCATGTTGTATGTGTTTATGTGTGCATGCCATGTGGTTGTTGCGTGAGTCTAAGCATTTCATATTATGCTGGTTATTAATTATCTCTCCCCTCTTGTTCCCTCTCAGAGCATGATTTCCTCCATAGTGAACAGTTCCTACTATGCCAACGTATCCACTGCCAAATGTCAAGAATTCGGTCGTTGGTACAAGAAGTATAAAAAAATCAAAGGTGAGGCTAATAGAGTTTGAGCCAGAGTTCTTAAATCATCTGGTAGTTGGACCAGTGGCCAAGGAGTTGTAAAATGATTTCTGGAGTAAAATAATAAAAACATACAAATCTGTCTACTTTTCTGGTGAAATGATAACACAGTTTTACTTCTTCTGCAATATACTTTGAAATAAGTCACACAAGATTATCTGAGAGTGCAAACTCTTGAGCGAGAGCTGCAATGAAGAGCATTAAATGAGTGCTCCACTGATGCAACACTGCACTCCTATAACATTAAATGGACAAAAGATGATCGAAACCATTTTTTCAACATCTAATCCCACATTGTCTATAATGCAGCTCTGAAGACAGCAGAATTTTATAACTAGCTACTAAAAGGCCCAACTCACTTTTATTTTAGCCATGCAGCTACAACATATGTGAGCTACATGTAACCACACATCTTTATGGCAACCCTTGATACACCACATGAGGAGTGCAAGAAGCGTGACTGGTCAGCTTGGGCTGAGTTTCTTAAGCCATAGAGAGGGACAGTAGCATAGGTGGGCGAAAAGGTTCAGTGGTTTATTCCAGAACGTACTTCTAGCAAAGACTTAACACTGCAAGTCATCCAGGTGCCACTTGCCCTCTATGTGAATAAACAAACACTCACACAAGCCCTGAATATCGAGAGCTTGCTCAGTATTCCAGCTGCTGGTGTATCCAGCAAAAACTAATAAATGAAATAAAATAAAATATTGGATACAAGTCAGAGCAAAACCTTAGATTTGAGAAAGGATGAAGCCCTCAGTAACTCTGTCACTCTCTCGGTTAGGGTGTTGCAGGTTTGAAGTCACTCACAAGAGCCATTTTCAGCCTCTCACTTTCCAGAAAGATGCTCACAGGTTAGATTGTCGTAGCTAAAAGGTCCAGTTGACTGATTAGAAGCAGTAGATTAGTTCCATCCATGAGGTCTGCCTTGGTAATGGGACCTATGCTAATGTTAAGTGTTAAATGTCAAGTCATTGTTACTATTATTTTGTCTCACAGTTATTAAAACAATTGTTGCTGCTATATCCAATATATATATAAAAGTATCACTTTTAATTGTTACAGCCTGACTTAGAGTTATACATGCGTATCTGTGTTTAATATCTACAACTGGAGTCCAGTCCAACTTGTGAATCATGCATCTTAGAAGATGTGGAGGAGTAGAAATCAGGATGGCTTTATGTAAATGGTTACAGTGACACTGATTGGATGTGATATTCAGTCATATAGTCCCCATAATATCCCTTCTTTTACTTAACCACACCAGCTTGTCCCACTCCCAAAAGCTACATTATAATAATGTAATAATAACAGAATAAACACTAGGCCAGAAGAGGAGAGAGGATGTAAGAAGAAAGTGAGAGAGGATGGAGTTATGCTGGAGCCTGCTGCGCTCCTGCTACGAGCTGGTGTTAAGTTACATTCAACATTTCCTCCATCAGTCCTGCTCCACAGATGTTGACATGACAGTTTCTTCAGAGCTGTTGTGGAGCTTTCAGCCGAGAACCCATGACACAATCAGCATCAGCATATGTAAATGTATATACTTACATTGATTTTTGGACACGTTAGGAACTTTAACTTTGGCTCAAAAGCTTAGCTCTCTTCTTTAAATGGATGCTGACGCAAAGTCATAGCTTTACACCAGCAGCATCATGTCACTCTTCTGATCTTCCGTTTGTTTTGTTGAGCAGGAGATTACTTGGAGAAGATGTGGTCTGGACGAGATGCTGCTGACATAAAAAGTAAGGAATATAATCCATTTTTCTGATACTGTGCTTAAATGAAGATATTTATTTGAACACACTCTCTGATTATCTCCAGTTGAGAGAGACAACATGGCCGACTTCTGTGTGTTGGGCCAGAGACCTCCACCTCATCTGGCTGGCCTGGCACAGCTTGGTCACCTGGGAGCCAGCAGTCCCCTCCTCAAATCTCCAGATTCGCAGGCACCCTCCCAGACACCTCAGCAACCACCTCCTCCTCCTCCTCAGCAGCAGCCCTCACCTCATGGTCCCCTCCATCACAGCCCTCCTCTCCGTACAGGGCAGGTGCCTCCTCCTCCCCCACCTCCACCGCCTGGTGCCCTGCAGCCCCTGCTGGGCCCAGGTGGACTGCTCTCTCCTCAACTCTCCCCGCAGCTGGTACGGCAACAGCTCGCCATGGCCCACCTCATCAACCAGCAGCTAGCCGTGAGCCGCCTGCTGGCTCACCAGCACCCTCAAGCTCTCAACCAACAGTTTCTGAACCACCCGCCGATCCCACGTGGTCCATCCAAAGCTGGCGGTGACCACCCTGGAAGCAACCCCTCTGCTTCTGAAGTCTCCTCTGAAATCTACCAGCAGGTCAGGGATGAGCTGAAGAGAGCTAGCGTGTCCCAGGCTGTGTTCGCCCGTGTGGCTTTCAACCGTACACAGGTAGGAACGCAGAGAAAGGTTAAGGCTAAGGCGTCAGGAGAGGAAGTTGTAAGGGGAAAATGAGAGGAAGAGGAGGAAGGCGATGTGACAGAGAAAGGAAATCAAGTTTCTAGTTGAATAAAACGTATGCAGAGGTTTTTAAATCTAAAAACTGAAATATGGCATTCAATGGCGTTAATCCGTCAGACGAGACCAAAAATACCCACACACATTTCTTACATTATATGGATCATATCAGGTGAGAAGAGGTTTACTGGGTAGAAACAAATGCCAGTTGCCCTTACTGGTCTGATTTTCACAAACACACACACTCAGAAAAACAACTCGGCTAATTTATGGTCACCCACCTTTTGGTATTTTTGGTGGGCTTATCAGAAGCGTGGCTGGGTTGCTCGCTGCGTCATTCAGTCTCCTCCTCCACCATCGCAGCAGCACAAACACCTGATGCATTCAGGCTGTGCTAAACTGGTTACTGCACGGCCCATTAGATCAAAGTAATGGGAGGTGGCTGATAGACCTATTGGTCTAGAGGCCAGGTGTTTTTCACTGGTGCATCACTTTGTGGTGGGTAGCCTCTGTATTTGAGAAGCTCAAACCAATATGCAAATACTTTTAAGTGTCTAGTTGTACGTTTATACGAGAAAACGAGCAGCTTCAAAGTGATTTACATTTGACAAAATCTATTTTTCAAGTCAAAATGATAAACATGTCTTTGTGTCAGCTTAATAAAAGTGAGGATTGTCTAGTTTTGAACATTTGGTTTAGAGGTTTTTAAAAAAAAAAAAAATTCTGGATACTTTTGATATGCATTTGTGAAATGAAAGGAAAAAGCAAATTGCCAGTCTGGGTTTAAACAAAGAAGCCAAACGAGTCCAAGAATAGCATTAATGGAGCTTCAACAGTACACTTGAAGCATGGGAAAGGGACCATATATTTCAATTTTCCATGCTAGGGAGATGCAATAACATATCCTGCTGTGTGCGTTTGTGTTGGTCAGGGCCTGCTCTCAGAGATCCTGAGGAAGGAGGAGGACCCTCGCACGGCCTCGCAGTCTCTGCTGGTGAATTTGAAGGCCATGCAGAACTTCCTCAACCTGCCTGAGAGCGAGCGAGACCGAATCTACCAGGAAGAGAGAGAGCGCACTATGAACCCTTCGGTCGGCCTTCCCCCCTCCAACTCCTCCAACCCCGGCGCACCACGCCTTTCACAGGTTAGTGTGCCCAACGGGCCATAAACTGCGGTTGCCATAGCAGTGCATCGAGCGAGAAAACAGCGGTGTTTTGTATGAGTAATCATATGTGATGCTAACATGCCTTGTGTCATGTATGAGCTTAGAAAGTGTGGGAGAGGAGCTTGGAGGACCAGAAAATCCCAGATACCTGGGCCTCAATCTGGAAGAACAAGGCCAAGATCTGTAACTCTGTGAGTTATCTACCATCTTTAACTTGCCCTCACAAAGTAGACTGCAGCATGTCATGTGCTTCATCCTAAAACCTGCGCTGGGATTTGAAAATTTTTATCTTAACAAATTCCATTTATAATGGAAAACAGCTTCAAAGCCATCAGAGGGACATATTGTAAACATAAAGGACATTATACAGTATTTGGAAATTTCCTTCCACAAGCACGTGGAGCAACATCAGTGATAAGAAGTACCCCTGATGTCAGGACAAATGCCCATTCATGGATCTGGGTGAATTGGTGCGCTATTCTTATTATGGCTATGTAAAATTATCTCAGCATCGTTTACACTGGGGGAATGTAAGCTAGCTGGTCTCTACATGTCTTGTGGATGACTTCAAACGCTGTGTATACAAGCTTTCTGAGAGCCAATACATGTTCATTCAAACAGAAACAACAAAGAAAGACAAAAGAGGAGGACTTAATGACTTTGATCTGTAAACACAACTCATGTGGGGACATGCGCTGCAGATGTGCAGCTGATGCTTGTACTGGGAACACTGCATGTCTGTTCTCAGAGCGACTTGGCCTGATCATCAGCTGATAACCTCTCCTCATATGTGTTTGTTTTTGTGGTTAAATTTCATAGTAGATTCATAAAGTAAATAACAAGCCTTAAACAATACGCGGTACGCCTCTGTGACTGTTTATCACTCATCTTGTTCTGTCGAAGCACAATAAAGTTCCTTTTTAAAAATTTGTGCTCTGCATTACATCATTATCCTGTCTCCCAGCCCAAGCCGTCTGGCCCGCCCTCCGACCTCCCACTGAAGCTGGAGTCACTGGTCAACATTACATCAGGCATCTATGATGAAATTCAGCAAGAGATGAAGCGAGCCAAAGTGTCCCAAGCTCTGTTCGCAAAGGTGGCGGCCAACAAAAGCCAGGTGAGGAGACTGTTGGGGAAAACAAGCCTACAAAATGACTTAAAGTGTTTGTTTTTCAGGTCAGATTCCAAGTGCAGTCACATATTTATATGTACTGCGATAGCGTAGCTGATATTTTTTGTACCCTGTGAGTTAGATAGTCAACTTGTTAGTGAGCATCACGATTGAACCAAAATCATTTGAATTAATAAAGATTTATTACAAACTACAAAAGTTGTGGGACTGAGTAGAGCCAGCAAAGCTGGTACTCTGCCGGTAACACGATCTAAATGTTCATCAGCTGTTTCACCATCACTTCAAACCGGACGTGTGTGATCAGTTATGCTCTTAAAGCTCTGGTGACATAATGTTTGACATTAACACTGGCTGCAATTATTTATACCTCTATTGTTTTTTTTTAAATTTTGAATCTTGGCCGCACGCATTAAGACATTATTTATATTTATATGTATTTACTTCTAATTTTTGGATAAAAATGAAAAAGGAAACACTTCAGTTTTTGCTTCTTGGTCTTAATTTCAGACCACGATGACTGAAACAATAATAGGAATTCTTTAAAAAAATAGTTTTTTAAATTTGTAGCAACTTGATGTTGCAGGATGTGACTCACATGGGATGTAGGTGGTCTATAAAGAAGGCTTGACAACATGTATACAGTATGTGCGTTGCTTTTGTGTGTATTTAGCGAGGTACCCCTGGTTGGTGGGTCTGGGGGTGGCTGAGGGTCATGGCTCACTGCACCCATCTGCTGCAGCTGGCCAGCAAGCAAGGACAGCAAGCAAGCGGGGGAGAGAGAGAGAGCGAGAGATGATCAGGCTATTAGCGGTGCATGCTGCCCGAGGTGGCTGGTTGAACACAACAGCTGGTGTCACAAACTGAACCAGTCTAGCAGATATAATTGAATCTTCTCCGTCTCTCCTTCCTCCGTCTTCCTTTACCTCACACATCCTGCATCCTTCCAACTTTTACAACTTTTTATTTTAATTCGAGCTTCCCTCCCCGGGGTGGAGGGTGTCAGGTTAGGTGGTCTCACGATCTTGTCTGTGCTTGTCGCAGATGATGTGGTTGTGTCAGCCTCGTTGAGCCGTGACTCTCAATGGGGGGGTGGGATGAGAATGCTATAGATCTCAGCCAAGGACGAGGTGCTGCCCCAAGTGGACAAGTTTAAGTATCTTTGATTCTCGTTCATGATCGAGTGGAGTGGAGCACATTGACAGACGGATTGGCGCAGCTTCACCACTCTGTTGTGAAGAGAGCTGGCTGTGAAAGCAATGCTGTTAGTTTATGGGTGAATTTGCATTCCCACCTTCATCTTAGCCGTAAGCTCTGCATACTAATCAAAAGAATTAGATTGTAGATGTAAGCAGATGAAATACGTTTCCTCTAAAGGGTACCTGGGCTCTTCTTTAGGGATAGGGTGAGGAGCTTGGGGTTCAAAACACACATCAAAAGGAACCAACAGATTTAGTTCAGGCATCTGATCAGGATGTCTTCTGGGCACTTGCTGAGTGAGGTGTTTCCAATTTGTCCTGCCAGGAGGAGGCCCTAGGGCTGAGAGAGATGCTGGAGAGATTATGTCTCTCAGTTGGCTTGGGAACACATAGGAGTTGGAGGTGGTGGCTGTGGAGAGGCAGATCTGCTTCCACTGCTGTAACACAGACTCAGATAATGGATGAATAAACTCATTCATGTCTATCTCAGTTGCCACTTGTCATGCTCATCCCCGCTGCCACTTTCCAAACAGAGTAGATGCAGAGTCATCTGCTCTGCGTGCACGTGTGTGAGAGAGAAAGGTCGTAAAAAATTGCATAACAATTCTTTCTCACTGTGTATGACACAGTAGCAGAAGTCACCCATTAACATCCCTGTCAGCTATCGCACAGTCCACACTTCCTTTCTTTTTAACCTCACCTTTCCCCCCCCCACGCATACATCTTTGTCTCCTCTTCAGGGCTGGCTGTGCGAGCTACTTCGGTGGAAGGAGAACCCCAGCCCTGAGAACCGCACTCTGTGGGAGAACCTGTGCACCATCAGGAGGTTCCTGACGCTGCCGCAGGCCGACAGAGATCTTTCATACGAGGAGGAGTCCAGACACCATCATAGCGAGAGGCTGCACACCGTCCTCCACATGCCACAGGACACACAGGTAAGTGTTTGCATGTGGAGGTAACGTGCACCTCAACACTCCATATCCAGATGCGGTATACAATGGGTGGATTTTATTTACAGCTGGCACAAAGACGGTGTCTCTAGTAAACACACTGAACAGATTTCCTGCACATCACCTCATCTCATAATATTTACAACTTGAAATCGGGAGAAAGTGCTTGGTCTTCATACCTACAAACACGTGTGTCCTAAAATCTATTTTTGATGGATTACTCGATTATTTCAGAACTGTTTCTTTAAAACATGGCCACCCCTTCTAATTACAATCTCCTAAAAAGTACGCAGATATGAATGTGCTGAACACACAGTACGGTATAAACACTGACTGATAAGGATGACTAAGATGCTGTAAAGAATGATATTAGAAATAGTTGTTACTGAGCTCCATTTTCATGGCACTTCTCACGTATTAAAACAGATGGAAGTGTATTCCTCTACCTTCAGAGACCAAATCTGTCATTATTATTGAGTCATTATATTTATTTAATCTAAGTTTGCGCAGTGCTGTTTGATCTTGTGGTGGGTGCACATGTGTTTGTGTGTCCCTGTGTGCCCCAGTGGAATGAAGAGTAAACAGAGTTGCTGGGTGGTGTGGCACTGGAGGAAATGCCCCATTAGTTTTTGAGGAGGGAGGCAGAGGCTGAAGGAGGCTTGAGAGAGAAGGGAGATCGATGGAGGAAGCACAGAAACGTGTTGGCATCTTTGGTTACTGTGAGCGCTCCAGTTGGACACACGCTGAAGCCGCCCCACCTAACTTTATCTGCATGCCTGGGTTTTGCTTTTTCTTCTAGTGCAAAGCTTAAATAAATTAGAAATGTAAGTCAAGTCCAATTAAAAAGTAGGATAGCACTTTATAATACGGCCCGTGACAAAGGTCTTTATTTCTCTGCAATTAAATTGAATTTAGGTGTATTTTATTTGAAAGAATAATGCAGTTATATTAACATGCAGATGCTTAAAGGTAGAATAAAGGGGTAACAAAGCAACAGTTATGCTCTAAATCAATTTAAGTAGTCCTCAGTAATTTTAAGTATTTTACAGGAAGGAGACAGAAATTATACGGAAAGCAATTTCAAGTATTTACTTTTAATTTTAGGTATAGCATAACAAATTTCACTGGTGTGTAATGAACAGGTAATGTTGTTCAATATTTTTCGTATTATGGTGTGAGTTAAACGTGCCTTCATTATTAAATCTTTTTTAATCCATGAAGGATTTTCCATTCATCAGTTGTCATTTTACACTCAGGCTGTTTTGTACATTACTTACAGTACAATTATTCTCTTCTTTCCTGTAAAATACCCAGTTATGCGAGGTAAAGTCACAGCATGACATGACCCACGCCCTGAAAAGAACTGTGTACTTATGGTGTCAGATAAAATGCACTTATAGCTTAATTATTTCCTGACTTGTAGCCCCCCCCCCCCCCCCCCCATTGTAATTATGCATTAAGTTGCAGGCCTTCCACAGCATGTCTTTATCCTGTCTTCCTTCTCTCTCCCCAACCAGTCGGAGCAGATGGCCCCGCCCCTCCCTGAGCCTGGTTCTGCTGGAGGTTTCTTCCTGTTAAAAGGGAGTTTTTCCTTCCCACTGTCACCAAAGTGCTTGCTCATAAGGGGTCATATGATTGTTTGGTTTTTCTCTGTATCTATTATTGTAGGGTCTACTGTACAATATAAAGCGCCCTGAGGCAACTGTTGTTGTGATTTGGTGCTATATAAATAAAATTGAATTGAATTGAAAGTATCGATAAAAATTTTTTTTTTTATAAATAGTGCCATGATCCAGTGGCGACAGCCTCTATCAGTTATATAGTTATATTTAATGTAGGAGTGCTGCCACAGCATGCAAACCCTGTATACATGCCTGTGGTTTACCATACTTGACTCCAGAGGAGGAGCTTGTTGGTACATGAAGGTATCTGTGTTTATGTTAATGTTGAACCTGCCTAACACAAACACCCCCGTTCCCCTTCTCTTGCTTGAGGTAGAAACATCAAGCAGCTGATTATAGTTTAATTTTAAAATGCAAACATGAAAAGGTTCAAATTCCCCAAAATGTTAAATCGGTGTAATGTCCAGAGAAGCAACAGGAAGTGTGTCACTTCTTCATCTCCTGACCTCGCTGAAAAGAGGTGGAAGATCAGGTTCGACGGTAGAAACAGCATTCACTGCTTGGACTGAGTCTAGGTCCTCTGGTTGAACCCGCCAGCTTACTCTGCCCACAGCCCCCGTCACCCCCAGCTCCAAAGCTATTATAGCCCACATATAGTACATACCATATGCCATAAATCAAAAACAGGCCAATGCTCAGACTTCCCATTTGGTATTGTGACATGAATCCTACACGGCTTGCTTTGCAGCTCCACCCACCTTCACTCTACCACCAAGCCTTTTTTCTCTCCTCCCAATTCAGAGCTTTGTATTAAAGACTGATGGGAAGATGCAAAGGAAGCTGTGGTGGCACCATTAACACATTCCTCTACTCCTCTCGCCAAAGTCTAAAAATAAAATTTACACTCATAAACGCCTGTGTAATAACCCTCCCACCCCCCACACACCCCCAACCCACCCTCACTCCCACCCCAAGAGACACAGGGAGAAGAACTGTGGTGAAACGCTGGTGATTTATTAATCGGAAATGAGGTGTGTGTGTTCATGTTGCTGTCTTGAGAGCCCCCCCCTTCCCTGCTCTGTCCCAGATGAAGCCCTCCACCAACCTCAGGCTCCAGCCAGCCTGCCACCACAGACCACACATGTGTCCCATCTGCCACACATACACACAATCTCATACTGATAGTTGGTAATGTGAGCACTCTGTTGTGTTTGGACAATAAGAAGGTCTCTAAAACTGTAACAACCAACCCCGGGATACACATGAAAAATGAACGCAGTGCTGCTCTCTGAAGCAAATGTTCACATACCACTGATGTGTGTGTGTGTTTGTGTGTGTGTGTGTGCTTTGTACTGGACTGTATGTGCGGTACCATGCTAGCGGCTCTGTGTGAGCGTGTCTATGAAGTGTGTAGGTGCTGTAAGAGTGTATTTGTAACTTCAGTGAGCATCACATTTCTTCATGACTGACACAGCCCCAGCGTTGGCTCTACAGCTCTCACTCACATGGCTCGAGCAGTTAAGTGCGTCCCACAGCTAATTTGGCAGAGTCTGCCCTTATAAATAATTACTTTATTGTTTTTGCTAAATTGATTTCTGCTGCAAGTCTGGAGGTGTTTATGTGTGTGCATGTATGACCGCTCACAGTGGCCGAGACCCCAGGAGTGGTGGACTAGAATCAGAAGTTACAAGCCTTACTCCACTCATTGTGTCTCGCTTTAGCACAAAAATTACACAAAATTATTAAATTATTTCTGTAATAATATTTGTTTCTGTAATGATAATATTTCTATAATAATACAATTTAAGGCCAAAGTGTTGTGACAGATTTCTTTACTACAACAAACATGTCTTTATCATGTGGAAATCTTATATTAAGATATCTCATTGATTAAATATGTAGTTAGATTTGTGTACAGTGACTGTGGCCCACGATGTAAAATGAGTTTGACGTTCTGAATCAGAGCTATTTTTGAGCTGTCTTTGCACACAGATCTATGCAGGGAATCATATGCATTCTGATTGTTGAAAGAAATGAACGCTTTTTGGGGGGAAATGATTGATGAACTCATTACCATATTATGAAAGATATCATGCACATTCTTAACTCACTTGTTTTACTAGTAGGACAAATTGTTTTGCAAAAAAAATTGTGAAAATATGAGCATTAGATAAGAAAAACACAGGGCCCATTCCTGGGTTGTCACGGTGATTTAGTACTGCAGAGCCATTAAAACCGAGGGTCTCGAGGTGATGTAGGTATGTGGTGTTTAAAACAATAGTGATCTAAATGGGGACACTAGACAAATACAAACTGACTTATGGGTCAAGCCTGTTCACTGGACTGTATGCTGTCTTTAATGAAACATCAATCTTCATTGGACCCTCCCTGCCTGATAAACGCCCCCCCATTTTTCTAAACTCCACACCCTTATTTTGTAACACAAGTTTTCTGTAAAAATAAATAAATAAATAAATAAAAATCTCCAAACCCAACCCAATGCCAAAACAACCTCAATGACATCACCAGGCATTATTTTTCCTAGAGCTGGGAAAGTTCCCACCAGAGCCGTTACACAACTGATTTCACCAGCCGAGCAGTGCTGATGATGAGTAAACTGATCTCAGTGTGTGAAACAATAGATTCTCTGGACCGTAAAAAGCAATGGTACCCATACCTTCCTTTGGTGTAGACAATAAAATAGCAGCATTTCCTTTAGCTGCCTCAGTTTTAAGCGACAGCTAAATTACTTAGCATGCTGGCTCACTGTTACGACTTACTGGAAATAAAACAGAACCACCTTTGACATAATTTCCTATTATAGAAAGTCAAAATGTGTCCTGTCAGCGAGTTGTGTAAGCTTTTATATGTCTGACTTCCATTGGACAGCACGTGCTGCTGTTCACTGACACCAACTGTTGTGATCAGCTCTCACAGAGTTGATCACAACTAACAGCAGGAAAAAAAACTGCCAAGAGATTAAAAAAAAGGACTGTACAAATAAAGCGTAGGTCTATAGTCGACTCTATTTGCTTGTTTTTACTCTGTTTCGCTTAATGCCATTTAATGTCTGCTAAAAAATAACACTAGAGCTTTGAAGCAAAGTCTAGCATCTTATGTCTAAAATCTTACTGAGCTTCCATAACAATTTAATGCAATAAAAATTAATGTGAAATGATTTCATCATGTTGTTTTGCTTTTGGTAAATGTAGTTATAAGTCTTTTCCCCACTGATAGAATCCAGCTTAGATGTCTTAAAGGAAACAGTTAAATGACCTCTGCGTAACTTCCAGAGAAAATACTCTTATTATCAGTTATCACTTAATGATTGTTTTGGCCTCTAGCAGATGAGTTTGACTCCACGACCTGGCCAGGGATGAGCTCCAGCCCCCACGCGACCGTGATAAGTGGAGGAAAATGGATAGATAGATTAGTGGTTAGTTAGACAACGTTTGCAGAACAGTTTGTGTCATCTAACTGTGGGCGACCGCAGCCAACTGTTAGCGACAAAGACAAACATCAGAAAGTTTTGGGGCAGCACCCACTCTCCCACTGATTTCACCCAGCAACAGCTAGTGGCCTCTGGCACCCACTCACCAACATGTCAGGGAATATACTTTTTCCCCCAGTAAACAGATGATGCTGAGGGTCGTCAGGTGATCAATTTCTAGGCCTGTATGACCTGTACTGTTATGGAGAAAATCAATAGCATTTGTCATACACAAGTCAGATTACACAGGTTTACTTTGTTATACAAGTTAGCATCATGGATCAGGGATTTGACGAGGTAGCCAGCTAGCATTTCTGCTCAGATATGATTCTATTACCATTAATGTAAACAAGCAAAAGCTACCTAGGTAGCCCACTAGTAAGTGGCACATCTGTTCCATCCATGGTGATGGTTAATTCATAACATTAGTAATTAGTAATTAGTAACAAGTAATTTTATAACGACAGTTTTCATGACTAAACTAGTCTCACAAATCATGTTACAATCTTTCAAACACTGTCAATAAAAACGGCTTAATAATAGAAAAAAACACAACCAAACACACATTCATGCAGATCTAGCGCTGCAAAATATGAAAATAATTGTACGATAAATGATAAAGCAGCATTTTTCAGTTTCAGTTTGTGTAGTCTATCCATTTCACTTCCAGACAACATATCTGCCTCTCTCTTTTCCTCCTGGTTTGTCTCTCAGTCTTCAGTGCATCCCGGTGGCCTCACTCACTGTTGCAGGGTGGAGTTTGGGCTTTTTGGCAAACCACAATTAAGTTAATTGTTTAATTGCAGATAAATGGAATGAATACCACACACACAGTTTGAATGAAAAAAAGATGCGACAATGCAAGTGCGTGCATGTGTATACACACATGACCCCAGCGCTCAGTGACATTACGTGTATACAGTTTTTCATCAAAGAAACATTATTATACCAAAAAAAAGTTATGTGCAGTGACTCATCTACTCCATTAGTCCGGATCCAGTCTCCATGAATCGCAACCACACACACTTCTTTAAATGCAAGAGTGAAAGAGACAGACAGAGACAGAGATGGAGGGAAAAGGGGGAAAATAAAAAACACACTGATTAACAGGAAAGGTGAAGTCATGCAAAAAACCAACAGAAAAGTGATTTTTCCTTCATTACATATTTATCTCTGTGTTAATGCCGTCTCTTGTGGTCACCCCCCCCCCCCCCCCCCCCCACCCACAACCAAACACACACACACGCATACACAACAAAACACACACAGACAGAGAGCGAGAGTTAGAGGTCCTGCAGGACCAGAGCTCATTAAGGGGAAGATGAATATTTCATGTTCTATAATTCTTTCATAGTTCTGCGTCGTGATTTGCCTTGATTTACGTTTTTAAAGAAAACTTTTTCATTTCACTGCAGTGCACTCACGGCGCTGCCAGAAGAGTGAGAGAAAGACAGAGAGAGGGAGGGGAGAAGTGAGAAGGAAAGAGAGAGAGGGGGGGATGTTTTTCAGGAATATTGAATCATGCCACAAGAAGAGCTGGTCTGGCGCTGGGCTCCAGTGCTTGTGGTTTTGGGAGAGCAGGGCTGTATTGTGTTGCTCTGAAGTGACATGTAGTCCTTTCCAACGTTTAATGGTGAGAAGTAGGCAAGCTGGACTGCATGGGAAGGGGGACTAAAGGTGAAACAGGCCAAATAAACTGTAAACGTTTAAGAATAATTGTAGCATAATCGAGATCACGTCTGACATGTTACGTTTGGTGAATATTTCTGTAAATTTGCTCATTCGAAAATGGGACAGCAACTCCAATACTCTATGACCCGAGTAAAGGCTTCTCTGGTGAGTTTATACTCTCGCTTGTGAATTTCAAGTCTTTTTTAAATACTGTATCATGTTCAATATGTCAATTATGTTCCCCATTAGAAAAACAGGAAGGATAAACCAGTGCACGTTACTGAGCATGCAGTATACGCTGGTTTCTCGGTCAGATCATAAAACACAATTTTTTAATAGTCTATATTCAGAATGATGCTACAGTGGTCGCGTTAACAGCTAAATTGCTCACGTTTAAAAAATGCAAACTAAAGCCGGGTTCATGTTGCACTCCTCGGTACCACTGAATGCATGCATCTTAGCATTTTGGTTCCTTTTCATGTACTTTTTCATATGTTGCATACTGAATTTTTCCGACACTGAATAGTAGCCAAGTTGATATCTACAACATCAGACTTCTGGATGTCATAGTGGGTGTTTTCCTAAAAACAGGATCAGGATGCCGTATCAACACGTCACGTTCTCCACTGGAGACATGTTCGTATGTTTCTGTTTCTTACATGTATGAACTGCTGCTGTTTTCTTTGAGCCTGTGACCACCACAGTCTTTTCCTGACCTTAACAGAGTACAGCAAGTCCTCATTTAGTTATGACCATGATCTTTCCCTGCCCTTAGACATATGGGTTTTAAACCCAAACCATGATCTTTCCCAAACTGTAACCCAGCACTTTTGGTCCCTAAACTTAACCAGATCATTACCAGAGAGGTGGCTGCCTTATGAATCATTATTGTGGACTTCATATGGCAATGAAAAATGATGGGTAGTTGGGCAATGAAAAGCATTTTAGCAGAACTTCTTTGCCTGTGATCTACAACGATTCCAGCTTGCCCAGTTAGTCTAGGTAACTAACCCCAGACTGTAGGTCAGCCCCCTATGACACATGACCACGGCTTGCTGTTTTGATTTTCTTTTCAGTTTTAGCTTTTAATTACCTTCGCCAAAAATTGGTTTCATGATTTTTTTACTTTCTCACACACCCAGAGTTTGCCGTACTGGATTCTGTAAGATGACAGAATCCAGTATGGTGACGGTGATTAACAAAGTGATTAATTGAGAAATAGTGGAGCTCAAGAAGCAAAGACACAGAGGGTTAGACTGAAGTCGTAAAAAGTGGAAAATGCAAAAGGCAATCAAAACAAATCGAGTCGAAACTAGTTTTTAGGAAAAATATACAACAAAAGTGTTTGATCATGATGCTGAACTGCTCAAAATTCAACTAGGATCCTAATTTATTATAAATGGTAAATCAAATTTGGTGTGGTACAAACATTTATTTTAAATACTGAATCAGGGCTTGCAGAAAGTAGTTAGAGAGTGGTGTAGGTAGAGGACACGGGGAGGTGGGAGCAGGGGTTCCTGGCATCTATGAATTTTTGGAGTCGTGTTGGGTTGGCCGGGACTCGCTTCATTAGTGTCCTGAAGCATTAGAAGTGAGTACAGACGTGGAAAGGAGGTAGAGACAGAAAAGCTTCAGGTATGGCAGAATAAGACAACAGATAAGAAGCATTTGGAGGTGAACTTTGAAGGAGCCCTGTGTGCTCGCCTCTGCTTTCAAACATATCCGTTATAACATGTAGGAGTCCAGGCTCCTCTGTCGATGCATGCATGTGCGGCCCCTGATCCGAGAGTCCCTGCCGTCAGCTCAAATAAGCATTGAAATGATGAAGGTCTGTGTGGGAGTGTGTTTGGGGTGGTAGGTTTCACAATCCCCTCTATGGTTTACCCTCAATTTAGCTATTAAGTGTCTCAGTATGTTTGTATGGGGGATATTTGTGGCTGTGTGGTCCTCATTAGAACAGGGATAGACTCTTTTTTTCCCTCTCTTTTCGGTCTTTGCCTCTAACTTTGTATTGCTAGTCTGTCGCATTCTTACAGTCTTCTGTTTTTTTCTTCAATATCTAAAACCGTCAATTTGAAAAATGGCAAAATAAGGAAAAACCTACAGAATTCCTGTAAATGCCCCCCCCCCCCCCCCCCCCCCTCTGCAGAAATAAAGCCCCAGAAATGAAATTGGAGCAATTTCATGGTCTGACCAGCCCTCGATATTATTTAAGTAATACCCTGTTATTATTGAAAAGAGGGAGAGAAAAGTGAATGACTATTATCTTTATGTGGGTCCTTTAATTTTAATGCGCCACAGATTTATAGCTGGGCATTCCAGTGGGGAGGCCCCTCCCTGCTCTTAAAGTGAGCGGGCGGGACAGAACCGCAACGCTCTCACAACAGCCACTACCTTCTGACAAACAACCAAAGTCCCCACGTTCCCTCCGAACACTTCATCCGGCCCTCCTCAGTGCTGTCACACGGCCATCAGGCCCATCCTGACAGCCAGAGGATCCTCTCGGCACAAGCTCCGCTTTTCTATGTATTTCTATTGCAGCTCTCTGTACACATAAATCCTGCTAAACTTTGAGCTCTTTGTGTCATAACCTGGATTACTGAATAATCTGAGTTGATAAAAACCCAGGTACACTTGCACCAGCTGTTCAAGCAGCAATAGTAGAAGTTTTGTTTTTGTTTTTCTTAAACTAAGTTTTGGTTCATCAGGCTGCGTTTGACACAATGTCTTCATTTTATATGAAAGTAAAAATCAACCAGATCAGATTTAAGAACAGATCAATAACCAGCCAGCCAGTCTGGAGGCTTCTCCTGACGAGTAACTATAACAAGGAAAAATTTGTTTTTAGCATGATGTGTATGAAATACTCCTAAAAATAGCCTCTATGATCAAATGAGCACAAAAGCAGTGCTAATGTACTTTGATCTTACAGTGACTAAGTTAATGTGCTGAAGTAGTTTACAATGAATATGCTTTTTTAAACTCCTGTTTACCCCTTTATTAAAAGAGAAGTTCTAAAAGAGAGCCAGCGTATATTGTATATGAAATATTGACTAATTATTGAATACTTGTTATAAATACAAGTCTAATCAAGTAAAAGATAACATGAAGTTTTTCAGTTTCTCGATTCTGGAGCTCTTTTGTTCATAAATATGGTGATGATACCAATTCCCTATGTTATCAAGTAACAGCAGTTCTGTTGGTGTGTCCGTTTAATAGAGTGTCAGTTACAGTCTAATGAAGTTAATTGTTTTGATTCTGCTCTATCTCTATCTGCTGGTTTTTTGGTACCTTATATGTTCTTCTGTTGTGTTTTTGTTCATTTACTCTCACAAGTTTTCCTCCTTGTGTTTCCTATCCTCTACTATCAAACTACAACAATAGCTGCTTTCTGCTGACCTTATCTAAGCACCAATTGCAGATGATGACTCCTTTGTCCTCATTCCCCCTCTACCCTCTGCCCCTCTGAGGCTTTGAATTTGCTGGTTAAATAGTGATTGGGTCTCATAAGTTTGTAAATAAGAGACTTCCTGGCAAACAGGTGGTTGGCGTTTTACTAGAGCTAATCTTACACACATTAGGTCAAAGGTAACCAGGATGCATTGGTGTTTGAATGCCAGCCTTGGAGCAGCTTAATAGACCATGACACTGTGAGCACTTGTTCTCACCCTGTGTTCACCTTGCAGCCCTGGCTACTGTGTACTGCAGGTGGAGGGCGGTATACTGGATGATTTATAAGATGTTATGTAACATACAGGGTTTTGTAAACTGAATATAACACTTATCAGGTGCAAAACTGTATTTCTGATCAAATGTGAGGCATAAAGTGCAAAAACCCACGGTCACATAAATGCTCACACAACACATTTATATACATTTAGATCAAATAGTGTGCACTCTCGCTCCTGGCTGCAGTCTTGATCAGGGGTCACTGTGCCCCATTAATCAGCTCTTTTGCCTTTCTCGCCAGGCACTTCACAGGCCACCCCCAGGCCCCATGAAGGAGCATCACCTGTCTCCAATGCGTGAAGAACCATTGTCTGCCCCAGCGAATGAAGAGAGGTCACAGAATATGGGTGGAGGACCTACAGGTGTTGCATCTGGCACTGTTGGCGGTGCTGGAAGCAACAAGAAGCCCCGATCGCGCACCAAGGTACCGATGGTTATCGTGTTTTCCCATTCTGCATTTTGTTATGTGGGTTTGTTCATTTCTTTATCTAGTTTTTGACACTTGGCTGTGTGTATTCTAGATTTCTCTAGAGGCCCTGGGTATCCTGCAGAGCTTCATCCAGGATGTTGGCCTGTACCCAGACCAGGAGGCTATTCATACTTTGTCCGCACAGCTTGACCTACCCAAACACACCATCATTAAGTTCTTCCAGAACCAGCGGTATCACGTCAAGCACCACGGCCGCCTCAAAGACCTGGGCGAGGGTGCTGCCGCCACTGGAGGGGTTGATGTCAGCGAGTACAGGGAAGAGGAGTTGCTTTCGGGCTCAGAGGACCCAGAGTCGAGCGAGGATGGGGCTGAGGAGATCTACCAGCCCACTGAGGGGAACAGTGGGAGCAGTGGGGGGCTGAACCAGCCTCCGACATCCTCCAGCTCCAACTCCAGCCAGTTGTCTTTAGGGTCCAATGCGGCTCAGGAGGATTGCAAGGACAAGGGGCAAGGCAGGCTTAGTGGACCTCTTGCACCCGGGAGCTCCTCATCCAGTCCTCGAGAGCAGGCTGACTACCAGAGGTAGAGACTGACGAACAGAGAGGACAGAGATAAAGAGAGAAGCACGAGAAACGTATGTTCTGTGATAGGAAGTGAGGAATTACTCAAGAAATTATGGAGGGTGGCAGCAAAGGAAGGTTAACGTCTACCCAGGCACATTAACCAAGACAGCATTGGGCTGAAACACTGTACATCTGAAATGATCAGACAGACTGTGTACAGTACCAAACGCAGATTTGTAGAGTGAAATTACCTCAGTAGAAGAAAACAGGTTATTGGTGTGCTGTGATACGGCAGTAGTTGTATAAATGTGAAAGAATACTCCCCCGAGGAACGTTTAAATAATTCACCCCAGATTTTCATTCGTAGGAAATACTTTTTCTACTCTGACCTCGAAACAATCGCACCAATTTATCCTAATCAGCCAGGAAAGCCACGCTCCTCCTCTTTAAAGACAGAGCACAGTCATATAGAACTTAATTGGTGGGCTGGGTCCTCGACAAAAACGACGAAATCCTCAGGACACACGCTGATGTTGCTAATACTTTTGCCTGCCTGAGACCGCAGGTACACAGCACTCTCTGTGCATCTTCAAGCTTTATTTCATTGTGGTAAAGGCCGACATACACACACACACATACTCCCTGCCTCTGCCTCACAGTCACACTCCAGAATAGTCCAATCTAGCACTTACTGATCACAAGGACCCTGATATTTAGTGGATGTGCTGTATTCTCGTCCCCCTTCTCCCATCCATCTGTCTCGCCGCTCAAAGCTGCAAAAGACAAACTGTTTAAAACTGAGTGTGGAGAGGAGCAGTGGACAGTTTGGCAGGAGGACAGCGAAGAGGATGTGGCGTGGAGGGACCCTCACATTCGTGTGCAAGAGGGAAAAAATGTTAGGAAAGAAGAGACAGAGCAGCAAGCAATCAGTCTTTCTCTATGTGGTAGTCCACCCCTTCCACTCTTCCTCTCCATCTCACTCTCTCCCTCCCGCCTCCTCTCCTCTCTCTAATTGGTGCCCACAGTCTTGTGTTTCACCACACCTACCCGCACTTAAACTTCACCAACCCTATTTATTGCTATCTTTATCCATGATTATTATTATCATTATTGTTATTATTGTTGTTATTATGGTTAGAGATGCTGTCATTGCGTGCTATTTTTAGTTTTTATTTCCATGGTTTTAAATATTGGTTTGCAGAACTGGGCGGTTGTTTGGATAACAAGAGACATTAAGAGTGCCCTGCCCTACAAGAAGAGGAAGAAGAGGAAGAAGAGGAGCGGAGAGAGCGAAAGAAAATAAAAGAAGCAGTTACTGAGTGTTATTGGGTGAAAAAAAAAAAGCCCTGTCAAGTCGTATTATGCCAGTTTTCTTTGGGTTTTTTTATAGTTCTTTTTCACATAAATAGAAAATTTGCTGGAAAAAGAAGAAAGTAAAAATGTGCTTTTTTCTGCAGTTGATGACAATCTACTTTTATGAGCCATTAAAGAAATGTGGCAGGTTTGACTCTGTTCTTCACTTTTAATGTCTGTAAATACCCGACATGGGATAAATTGTTGTTGATATACTTTTATTTTGCTGAGTGACTTTAATTGTTTGAGCCAGTTTGGAGATTTTTTTTTTCCTTAAGACAACTCAGTGGAATCGGTTCATTTTATTGTGAAAAGCAAATTCAGTCACAAGACTATTTAAAAAGAAAGCAAATATCTTTTTCTTTTTCTTTCTTTGTTTGGTGTCTCTTGCAGATGTGTAAGTAAATAGTATGTTGGAAACAATATCTGAGCATGGATAGTGTCTCGTTTGACTATCCCGATTGGCTGCTACACTCAGAAAGACGACCTGCCTTTTTAATTTTTACGTCAATCACTCTATATCATTATGTTGTGCTTTTCTGTATGACAGGAATCAGGGTTAGACTCAAATGCAGTTCTGATGAAATCTTAGTTCAGTTCAGTGTTGAAGTGAATTAAAACTTGTGAATTCAAAAAGTGTCTGTTTTTACTTCTATTTTATACATCCTCTCAAACACCCCAGAGCATAAAGACACACAGATTGTCACTGGGCTAAACCTTTTGCTAGACCAATCAATTAAAGGTCTGTGTAAAGCCTCTGGGGCTGGTTTTTCTAATAAGCCAGAGAGAGTGACAATAATTTAGACAGAAAGGCTGCCAGCACTCTCAGCTTGCATTTTTTCTCTCTGCCGTGCCACACGATTAGAGCTGCTGGAAGCTGACATAAAAACAAACTGAGCCTGTCCTGTGAACATGACCACTGCCAATATTATTACTTCCCTTGCTCTTTTATGAGATTGTTTGAAAAAGAAATGTACAAGAAGCAGTAGAATTAATTAATCTCTCTAGGTTCAGTTAAACTGGCACAAATATTATTTTGGTTATTATCAACTTATCAAATGTAATGACCATTCATATTATAAAAATTTTGCTGCCACCATTGGTGTAACTTTACTTCAAAAATGTACTTTTTATTCACATTACAGGATTAACTTTGGAGGAAATCAGTGGAATATATTTGTATTAGCGTAAAACAAATACATATTTGTAATTAGCTGTATGTGTAGATTATATGGTTTAGTGTAGTCTTGTGCATATTTATGTTATTAATATTATTATTATATTTCTCTTATATTGATTTTGCTGTGTTACACAACAAGATCATAATGGTCCCTCCACAACATGACCAGCATCGAGCTCATTCATTTCTCTTGGAGGAGCATTGTCCAGCAGCTGAAAGGCACAAAATAATGTAAATTAGGTCACACACAAAAAGGTTGTCCTCTCTGCCATCTTGTTAGCTATCCTTAACGGCTCTTTAATAGACTTTTATATAATTTAAAAAAGGAGAGAGATTGCCTGCTTGTTGCAATCAATCTGAGCCTGTCTGCACGGGTGAATGTAACTTTTTTTAAATAGATAGTAATAATAATGTCAAATTCACCCACTGCAACTGCATGGGGAGAGATATAGCAGACCGACTCCACCTTATTGCCATTTTACACCAAAGTTGCTTTGAAGATGTCAACTTATTGTGAGTGGCCTAAGACCTGGTCTGTGGCTTCAAAGTAACCATTTCAAAGGCAACAAGATCGCAAGTTTATCGCACACAGATGCAGTCGTTTTGGTCATGCTGCAGTCTCATAGCACTGTTTTCCATTGCATGACTCTAGCAGCTGTAACACAAAACAACAATGGTCCCGAT
Organism: Maylandia zebra; assembly: GCF_041146795.1. Classification (NCBI taxonomy): domain Eukaryota; kingdom Metazoa; phylum Chordata; class Actinopteri; order Cichliformes; family Cichlidae; genus Maylandia; species Maylandia zebra. The sequence goes on along the minus strand of NC_135182.1, from coordinate 11,838,235 downwards.
AATCCCAAAAGTTTTTGTTTTTATGTAAATCTAAATTATTTGCTTTGCTTTGGAAAGCATTTGTCATCATAAAAAAAATGAAATAAACAAAAAAAAAAAAACCCAAATATCCACCAAGGAGTTTTTAAGAAGTGACGCCTACAGCACATTTTGTTCATTTCATTAGTTGAATTTGTTTGACTCGTCTATAAAATAAAATAATGTAAAATCAGTCAACATCAGTCAAGGAAAAAAGTATAGAAAGTTCTTAAGCTTGAAAGAAAACTTTTGTACTAAGTAAAGGAAAAAATTTGCGAGTAGTCTTGTAAAAGAAAATTATGATTAATAGATTATTAATAATTTGTAGGTAGGTTTGGAGATTTTCCAAGTTTAACATGAACTAATTAGTATCATCAAATGCACATAAAAAAGAAACACTGAGGTGTCTTATTATGGCATATTGATTGTAATTTTGTGTGTATCTGTAACATTAAGATGCTTCAGGCGACTTCAGACTGGCAGCATTACAAACACGACAGGCTTTCACACCAGCAGTTGATTAATCAGGAACCGTGTGGCATCCTGAATACTGACTTGAAGAAATGAGTAAAATAAAATAGCTCATTTGTCAGGCAACCTAAGGACAATCAGCTATAGCAGCAGAAAACACACACACACCCATACATGCACATTTTCTTTAAATTGCCTCACTAACGAGTTTTAAGTCTGATGAGGTGTGACAGGGCATAACAATCTTAGTGTTTAACCTGCAAGCAGGGGTTGGGTCAAATCTGTGTGTCTGTGTGTGTGTGTGTGTCTGCGTGTGTGTGTGTGTGTGTGTGTGTGAGTCGGTCTGTTGGATCCTTCAGTAAACAATGGAGCCTAAGTGTTGATGATGAGCTGGAGGGCCGAGGTCTCCTTGCAGAAGCGTTTCCACTCAGCTTGTCTTCTCAGAGTGAGGACAATCAGCTCACGCTGTGACTCTGCCTCTGTAGGATAATTATACCTGCTGAGGTACACCGATGTCTCTGCGCTCTCCCCTTAAAATACCCCGTCTGTCCTTTTTTCCTGGTCTATGCTGCAGGAGGCTGACAGTTCTGACAGATCTGAAGAAGCTGCCTCATAAATGTGAGAATTCACTGATACTTTGTTCAAGTTTGCCTTTGACTGTTGAAGCTGGTATGACCATTAGCCATCAGATAGAAACCTGTCATCTATTTCTTTATTTCAGCATGACTCACTCGTTTATGTTTAGCTGCTCAAGTTAACTTTGCAACGACTCGTTTGATGATGTTCAAAGGCTTCAAAGACCATTTTGCAGCGCTTTGTCTTTTGAACAATGTTGTGCATTGTATATAAACTTGAAGAGGGCTTGGCTTGAGGGAGGATGGTGGGGGAGCAGGCTGGGCCGAGTCAACTGTGTGGCCACAGGAACCAAATATTGCTTCATTTGTTCATGTTCACAATCAAAGAAAACCAAGACTGGGGAAAAAAATACAACCCAAGAGGCTGTTTTGGGTGGAATTTACTGGAAATTGTGGATGACAATGCAGCTTCCTGTGTTTATATAGTGAAACAATACACTTTTAAAAGCACCATTACTAAAGGCTGTATGGATGTTTAAGGAAATTTAAGCAAATATGCTCTGACAAGGCATTCCCTTCTAGTCAAAGTTCTGAGATTTCATTTAAACTAATCAGACTCAAACTAAATAAAACAGGACATTATGCGAGATAAAGCTAATAAGTGGCCAACGGTGCGATCTGAAAGGTAATGTTATTCAAACCTGTCAATTCTTCTTCGAGCAAACCTGGACTCAGAATTGTATTAGTAAGGAGGTCTCTGCGGATATTTTAGGGAATAAAAAAAATAAACTTTATCAAACTGTCGCCTGGCATAAACACGGAGACACACGGTTTCCGTTTAATGCTCCAAAATCCATCAGCCCAAAATGCACCAGCAAATATTATGCAAAATACGGCTTTTAAAGGGACAGCAACTTAATCTGAATGGAAATGCTGTATTCCGCCACGTTATTTCATCTCAGTGATGACATTTATTCCAGTAATAGTATTTGTGGCCTGCGTCTCCTCTTTCTTCTCGTGGTAAGTGCTAAAATGGAGATTACATCTCAAAATGTGTTTGTCAGGGCGTTTGGGGAAGCAGGCGCGTCTCACCGCTGCTGTACCCATCCGTTCTAATCCAACACACGGTCTGACTGCTTCCTCTGCTTTGCGGTAAGCACCTCTGGTTTTCATTCAGCACCACCCGTTCCCTTCTCCTTCCACCTCGTCCTTAAATCTCCTAATTCAACTCATTATTCGCTCAATTGGTGGGCTTTAACCCCCCTGCCTCAGGTCCTAAAGAGCTGGTAGTCATTAGGAGCCAGGATTTGTGATGGAGCGGAGCAGGCGGCAGTAGGCCCAAATCCTCTCTTGCACATATGTAGTATCATAAAGCTCCTCGAGAGCCTGTGGGGTGTCGCTGCAGTTTTATCAGCCTCCTGTGTTAAAGAGCGGGGCTGTCAGAAGTTGGAAGAGAGTCAGCTCTGCTCGGCTGGAACAGAGTCGCAGACAGACAGCGACGTACGCGGCGAGACCACCCACAGGTCTGTGGTTCTCTGAGATGCTAGCTGCAGTCTGTGTGCTTATGGCTAATAGGAGCTATGCATCTGCACGGTGATGACTCCTGGGAAGCCTCTGGGGAAACGGGGGATGATCATTTGACCTCCCATTTTAAAAACATTTGACACTTCCAGGCCTAATGTGTTAGTAGTTTCTACTTACTTTTCTCTACAAGATAACATTATCAAAATGATCAAATTTTAATGATTTCATTTATATAGCATCAAGATTCTTTTCCCTCATAAACATGAAGCAATGCTTCAAATAATTAATCATTGTCTTGGTGCAAATTGAACGTATTTCATTCGACCAGATTTCATTAAATGTCACATTTTACTTTGTACACGTGTAACAAAATTTACATGAAATTTAAATGACATAAATTCAGCTGTGCCCCACCCATACTCACCTCCTGTCCAAACCTTCTGTTTCTGAGGGACAGTCAAAAGAAAGCTGCCTTAAAAGGAGAGAGACAAGCTAGCTTCAGAGGATAAACTGGGCTGCACCGAGGCCCAGTGTAAGATAAGTAAGTATTATTAGGACTCGAGCAATGCCTAACTCAAACCCCTGGTGCTTGCTTTTCACAAGTGTGCAATCCAGTGGTCGCTGAATTTTTCTTAGATGAGATATTTTTGTTTGCGGCGTCTGACTGTTTGTGTGTTTTTGCATATTAGGGGGAGAGAGAGATTGACAGGTGTCTCGATACCCAGAGTCCCTCAGACAGCTGTGAGGGCACCACTGTGGGATATTAGGCCTGATAGAGGGATGATTAGAGAGCATTAGAGGTGAAGGCGGGAGACAGGGCACAGCTGTTGCTGCTAACTATTATTACCCACATTGCAGCATCTGAGAGGAGTTTCTCTGCCGAATAGGCTCCCACACCTGTGGCCTCCCGCTGCGCTCAGCAGAAGTGCATGGATACACTCAGAGAGCACGTGTGGGTCATACCTGGCAGTCCCTTCAGCTGTTACACACCACAGAATCTCAGGAAAAGAGCTTTTCTTGTGACACGCTGCTATTAAATATTTTGTCAGCGTGTTTTTTGATCCATGACAGCAAACTGCACACAACTGAATAAGACAGGGGGGTAATGTGATTTTACATGGAACAATCTCCTCTGGGAGCTTTGACGTAGCGCTGCAGAGAGGGTTGGGGCAGCTGCTGGGTTTGTGGCGTGGCAACACTGTAGATCAGTACTAATGCACTGAAGAAACAGAAGGCAGCGGTGGTAGTCACTTGAGGGGCAACATGGAAACAAACAATAAACAACAGCAGACATTCAATTAGCCAAATGTTACGGTGAGATTAACAACTGCTTGTCAGGGCTGAGCCTTTCATCGTATTCTTGCTGAATATATGGCTTGTGACATTTCGAGCTGATCAGAATACTTTCAGATGTTGCTTTGGGACAGAGCGAGGACGACTGGAAACCACAGTTGTGTTTGTTTGATTGGATGTGCGTTTGAGAGAGGGGATTTATTTGGCATGAGGCGCAGACAAAAACTCAAACATGGCTATTTTGTCAGTAAGATGCTGAATGCTGTTTGAATTAAAAATGAAGCAGGTCGCGTAGGGTCACATTTGTCTCTTACAATCTGGGTCTTTGTCAGGCAACATCTTCAATACGAGAAGGCTAACAGCTGCTGTGATTAAAAATAAATTGCACTCAGCACTTCTTGAAACCCTGGAATAACTAATCTGGACTGGGGCATAAAATATAGATGAGGGCAAATGTAATAATTTCATTCATCAAAGGATTTACTTAAACACTTTAAACCAAAGTACTGGATACACATAGAGCGAGGATTGTTCCACCACAGCAGCAGCAGCTATGCCATAATGAAGACAATATTAGTTTGAAGCATCAGCTGGGAAAATAACATGTTTAAAGCATTAATTTATAAAACTGCTGTGTTTGTGATTACAATTCAAGGGAAACTTGAAAACTCACTTTCCTCTGAGTACATGGAGGCAGTACGTCCTTTTTTTAAGGTAGTACATGTAACCAACTTTAAGGTATAAAGGTGAATTACAGCGCAATAATTACTTGGGCTCGTAATAAGACCCTGGCCAGAATCAGAAGACACCAAATTCGTATGGAGCCAAAGTATTGAGCAGCAATAATGACCTGGACACAATGTTAACTTTTGAGTAGCCACTCTTGTATTGTTACAAAGTATAACAGGTATTTGTCCAATTTGTACAGATAAAGTATAAAATAAAATAAATAGTGTGCACACTCAACAAAATAAAAGTACTCGTTGGGGCCCTTTAAGAATTTAGAGTTAAGCTGGCGATAGCCAACTTCAAAGGTCCTTGTGAATGTAACTGGAATGTATGAGTGTGTGGTGTGTATCTTCTTTGGGGTAGATCGTCCTCAAAGTGGTTGGCTCGCCATCTATCACAACCAGAATATCGTCCTGGTCCTTGGACTTTTCCGTCCTCTCCAAAAAACCTGACCTATAATCCAGGTCATAAAATGTACATTCTAATCAGTCTGTTTCAGATGCATTGTTTAAGGTTAAAATACAAAATCAAAATATTGCATCACCTCATATTCATTGCATCAACATCTTAAATCTTATCAAATCTCACAGTTCTGTTGTACAACATTCAATTTTCAAGCATATCAAATATGAGAACTAAACATCTAAGTTGCTCAAATATTTCTCTATTCATGTAAACATTAATTAAACAATACTTATGGTAAGTAACCATCGACACTCAAAATACAATACACCATAACAAATTCAGAACTATGTGCAAATAAGCAACAAAATATACATATGAGTTCAGTTCAGAGGCATTAAAGCAGTGTGCTTAATTTCTCCACGCTATAGGCCTATTCGTGAGAGAGAAATGCACTAAAAATTACCCTCTAGATTACTTTAAACTCACAGTGAACTGACAAAAATTAGCTTTAGAGCAGCTAAGAACATGTTGCTCACCGTTGCTCTGTTTCACAAAAGCCCAACACACACTGGCGTTGGAATTGCAGCAGCTCTCCGGATGAAAGGTGAGTGGTTAGCCTGTGAGACACCGAGCTAGCATTAGCATGATCGCGACGGTAAGTCTCTACAAGGTTTTTCCATCAGAACAACACTCGTCTTACCGACGTTGCCTCTCTCCTTCATCCAGCCACTCGACTCCGGACTTCCAGCAGGTAAGTAGGCTGGCTTCCCTTCCTCTCAATCCTGAGTTTTCCTCTCTTTTGTCCGTGGATTTCTCGGTTTGAGTAGCAGATGCCTCCACTCCTCTTGCTGAGATGAGAAAAACCCGGGAGCACCATGCACCTCCACTTCACTTCCTGGCTGACAGGGTCAATGCGGCCTGGGTAGGCTCTGATTGGTTGCTGAGCTAGGTGCCCTCACGTGGGGTGAACTGAGAGGTGCATTCAATGGTCATAGGAAATACGACGCTTGTTGATGTGGACAGTTAATATAAAGAGAATAAGTATGATATTTTTCATCTGGGCTACACCCTCCCCTCCTGAACTCATGCACGTCCCTGTGCATTGTAGACAGTTAAATGATGATTATTTGACGGGTCAAGGAAGAGGGCGAAGCAGGCTCTTCACCATCACTGATGACATCGGCCCAAGCTGAAGACAGTCCTTGCAAGAATGATTTTGCTGCAGTGATCAGAGGATTGCCTAGCTCCGTATAGTCAAGCCGTCGTGGCGGACGACGGTTTCTCTCAGATCTCCTTACAGAATCATTTGTATCCATGTTTTCCCTTGTATCCACTGGGACTATCTCCTCCTCTCTCTCCTCAGAATTCGCACCTCTGGTGCCAGCCTCCTGAAATGGAAGTTGCCTTTCTTGGACGTCTGGGTCATCAACAGGTGAGTCAGTTTCAGTTAAGGTTATTTCATCCACTTGTTCGGTCGGTGTGACTCCATTGGTAGATAAGTACTCAGTATCATCTGTAGTACTGTTAGGCATATCAGGTATGTTGCCAAAATCAGATTGGCTGTCAAAAACAGGTGGGTTGTCAATATCAGGAACATTTACAGGACTCTCACTCACTGTGTGGACAGGGGAACTCAACCAAACAGGAATGAGCAAATCATCTTCTTCGTCTGAGGAGTTCTCTTCCTCTAGCGCTGGATTTGCACGGGTTCTTGGCCTGCGTGACACTGGCTTCTGTACATGCTCACTGCTTTCCTCCACAGGTAGGTAGCCACATGGTAGCAACAGATCCCGGTGTAGTGTTCTTAGGGGACCATCTTTGTTTTCAGGCTTAACTGTATATACTGGGAGGTTGCCTGCCCTTCTCACCACTACATGCACAGTGTGTTCCCACTTGTCTGAAATCTTATGTTTGCCCCGGATACGGACATTCCTGACCAATACCCGATCTCCAGCTTCCAAGTCTGATGCAGTTACATGTCTGTCAAACCTCATTTTGTTCTTGTGAGCCATCTTTGCAGCCTTGTCCATAGCTAACTTGTAGCTTTCTTTGAGACGTGACTTGAGTTTTTGCACATATTCAGAGTGAGATGAGTGTTGTTCCTCTTGCACTGGCAGGTTGAATGCAAGGTCAACTGGCAACCGAGGTTGGCGTCCGAACATCAGTTCGTACGGGGAGAAACCAGTCACTTCATTCCTGGTGCAGTTATAAGCGTGGACCAGGGGTCTTACATGGTCACGCCAACAGGACTTATCTTGATCACGGAGAGTTCCCAACATATCAAGCAAGGTACGATTAAATCGTTCCACAGGATTGCCCCTAGGATGGTATGGGGTTGTCCTCACCTTGTGGATACCAGCCACCTGACAGAGCTCCTTGATTGTGCGGGACTCGAAATCTGGACCCTGGTCACTATGCAATTTTTCTGGGATGCCATAGTGTACCATAAAGTTCTCCCACAGACACCTTGCCACTGTGCGGGCCTTTTGATTAGGTGTTGGGATAGCAACTGCAAATTTAGTGAAGTGGTCCGTGATCACCAATATATCTTTGGTTCCACTCCTGTCAGCTTCCAGGGACAAGAAGTCCATGCACAAGAGTTCAAGAGGTCGTGTCGTATTAATGTTGACCAAGGGGGCCGCTCTTTCAGGCCGTGCCTTCCTCCGCACGCACCTGCCACACGTCTTCACTTTCCTTTCCACGTCCAAAGCCATCCTTGGCCAATAAAATCTCGACCTTACAAGGTCCAGTGTACGGTCGACTCCCATGTGACCCATATGGTCATGCAGGCTGGTGAGAACTGTGTTGCGAAGCTCAGCTGGAAGTACAAGCTGGTAGGTTTTCTGGGACCTCTCTTGGCGTCGCCGGTACAAGACATTGTTGCGGAGCTCAAGACGGTTAAGCTCTCGGAGGAGCAGTGGAAGCTCAGGGAACTGTGTGCGCACGGTTGGAGGTGGTGTGTCCCCATATTCGATCTGAGAAATAACATGCTTTATACACTGATCGGCTCTTTGCTCGTCTGCCAGCTCTGCCTCAGTTAGATGGGGAATGGTTGGCAGACCTCCAAACTGTTCCTCTTGCCCATAGCTATCAGGTACAGCACTAGGAGACACAGCAAGCACCTCCACCAAGGCAACACAATCTGCATCTGCCTCTCTTTCATTGTCAGGACTGACGCTGTAGGTGAACTGCCTCTCACAGATTGCTTTCACCACAGACTGATTTACAGCATTGATGTTGTCTGGATCACAAAGGTGATCTTGAGTGAACTGTTGTATGCGTTCAATCTCTTTTTGTGATTTCAGGTCGTCCGCTAGCCCTCCGTGTGGTCTGCGTGATAATCCATCCGCATCTCCATTCTGCTTCCCTGGACGATAGAGGAGTTTGAAAGAGAATGTGGACAGTGCTGCTAGCCACCTATAGCTAGTTGCGTCAAGTTTTGCGGAAGTCAGAATGTAAGTCAGCGGATTACTATCCGTTACAACAGTGAAGTGGTTGCCGTAGAGATAGTCGCTGAACTTTTCTGTAACTGACCACTTGAGCGCCAGAAACTCCAACTTGTGCGCTGGATAGCGATTTTCGCTCCGTGACAGCCCTCTACTTGCATAGCCTATGACTCTAAGTTGTCCCTCTTGCTCCTGATACAATACAGCACCAAGCCCGGTGGTACTGGCGTCGGTGTGCAGTATATAGGGTTTCTGGGGGTCAGCGAAGGCAAGTACAGGGGCAGTGGTGAGACTTTGGATGACTGACTCGAAGGCTTCCTGGCAAGCTGGCGTCCAGCGACCTCCGAAAGGGTCTTTTGGGTCATGGTACTGATGTGCACTTTGTCTTGCGTTTACTTTTGATTTCTTGTGGCTAGGTGGGTACCCTGAAGTTAAGTTGTGGAGAGGTTTCACAATGCTGGAATACCCCTTAACGAACCTTCTATAATACCCAGCAAAACCAAGGAACGACTTTAACTCTCGCAGGGTCTGTGGGACAGGCCATGTTTTAAGGGCCGAAATCTTCTCAGGGTCAGTCCGAACTCCATTTCTGGAGACCACATGTCCCAGATAACGGACTGAAGTCTGGAAGAAGACACATTTCTCTGGTGACAGCTTTAACCCAAACTCTTTTAGACGAGTGAGCACTTTCATGAGTCTTTCTTCGTGTTCCTCAAGGGTTCGGGAGAATACTATCACGTCATCAAGAAAGACCAATGCATCCTTCAAATGCATATCCCCCATGCACCGCTCCATTAACCGCTGGAACGTGCTGGGGGCGTTCGTTACACCCTGAGGCATTCTGTTGAACTCCCAGAAGCCGAGAGGGCACACAAAGGCCGTCTTCGGTTTGTCTGCTTCTTCGACCTCGATCTGGTAGTACCCTGATTTTAGATCAAGAACAGAGAACCACTGTGAACCATTGAGGGCCGAGAATGTGTCCTCTAGCTTCGGAAGGCTGTACGCATCTTTTATAGTCTGAAGGTTTAGACGCCTATAATCGATGCACAACCGGACTTGGCCGTTCTTTTTCCGGACTACCACTATGGGTGACGCAAATGGGGACTCTGACTCTCTAATAACTCCTGCATCAAGGAGTTCCTGAATGTGCTTCCGGACAGCCTCAATGTCCCGTGGGTGGATTGGCCGGGCACGTAGTTTGAAAGGCGTGCCATCCGAAAGTTTTATATGATGTCGCACCTGGTCCGTCCGGCCAAAATCCAGGTCATGCTGTGCAAACACCTCAGGCATGCCGCTGAGCTGCTGAGTGATGCGCTGTTTCCATTCCAATGGAACTGGGGAGTCACCAAAATTGAAGGTTATGGTGGGCTCTTGGAAAGACGGAGTCTCTGGAGTTCTCTGGGATAGTTCTGACCGTTTGGTCTTGTTGTGTTCCTTTAATAGGATGGTCTGATAAGCACTAACCTCTGCAATAGTACACTTGGCAGGGATGACAATGTCGTGGTCAGACTCGTTGCTTATAACAACTGGCAACTTGTGGGGCCGCCGCTGGGGAAAGTCCACCAGACCGGCTTTAAGTAGCAGGCCACCGGGCAAGGGGGACGATGATGGGTACTCAATTACAACTGATTTTTCATCCTGAAGGCCCTCGCCAAGGGCGACTCCCTCCACCACTACAGTTGAACCAGCTGGAATGACTTGAGGCATCTTGCCAAGTAGCTTCACTACCCCCTGATGGGTGTCACTTGTCTGCTTCCGTCTCAACGCAATGATTTTGAAGACTACTTTGTAGCCATGTGAGAGGGGTTGACGATTGGCTAAGTCAGTCTCTGAGTAGATGTCGAACAGTACATCTAGGGTGTTTGTGCCTATGAGCATGAGGGATTGTGAAGTGTCAGGGACGATTAAAGCAAGTGTGTTTACATCTACTGGAACACCTATAAAGTCCTTTGGAAAAGTTATGGTCATTTCTATATAGCCAAAGTAAGGCACTAGCTGGCCATTAGCACCTTCCACTTCTAAGAGGTCATGTAGTGGCTTGATCTTTTGCTCTGAAAGGTGCTGCTGGTAAAATGACTCAGGAACAGTGGTAACTTGGGAGCCTGAGTCAAGAAGACAGTTGACTTCTTCACCTCTCACAGTCACTTGAGCTGTACTTCTGGTACCAATCAACTGTTTAGGGAGTTGGAAAGATTGGTTCTGCTCTGAATGGTTTAAGCCAGAACATGTTTGTGCTTTGACAGTCTTTGCTGGGGTACTTACTTTGTTAACCTCAGCTGTGATTTTGTCACCATTGTTTACGTCTGAGGGACGTTGTTGACTCTCCTCAGCTCCTGTTTGTCCCACAACAGGAACTGTTAGATGTTTAAAGGTGAATCTGTACAATCTCGCGCTTCCCACTGGCGTTGTTTCTCCTCCAACTGCTTCTTTTTTTCTGCTACTAGGTTGGGGTTAGCGGGGTCAACACAGCATGGAGCGATATGTCCATCTTCACCGCAGTTGAAACAATACCAGGGCTTGGGTCTGCCCCTTTGCCTCTTTGAAGTCTGTCTTTGCATACGTCCATCTACACCATGTGGCTTTGACATCTTACTCTGCGGCTTCCCTGCAGGGTCCTTGCTGTTTGCAAACTTTGTTTTTTTCTGTGACATGAATGTAGTTAGTTGACTTTGCAGACTCGCCACCTGCTTTCGCAGATCCTCAATAGCAGCAATGCTACTCCCATGTTTCTCCTCTGGTTCACAAACATGTGCACCCTGGAACTGTAACTGAGTTCTCTGCTTTGTGGTGCCAATGTGTTTTCTCATACGGTTAGTTTTTGCTTGCTGTCGATCTTCCTCAGAGCGAATCATTAACAACAGGTCTGAGAATTGGGGTGGGCTGCTCTTCTTTTGCTCAAGTTGCAGGGCGCTGAGTAGGTCGTTGTCCCAACATCCCCTGCAGAACTGTTTAAGTAGATGTTTGTCCACTTCTTCACATGCGACTCCCCCCCTCCTCGTGGCTCTGTTTAATGCTAGCTGTAGCCGGTGAAGGTAAGTGGATGACTTCTCACCTGGATCTTGAAGGGTGTTCAGGAATTGAGCGAAAAGTTCCTCACCATCTTCTACAGTGCCAAAGGCTGAATCTAGAAGCTGCAAATAAGTCACAGGTGGTGACTCAGGCCGCAAACTCTTAACTATATCAGCTGCTGGTGGGAGCAGGCTCTCATGGATCTTTCTGGATATTTGCAGGGGGGACATGCTGGGATCATTTTGGAGCAGTTCAATTTGTGTGCGCCATGTGTCATAATCAGTTTCATTGTTAGGTCTGGGAACCTTACCGGAGAAGGAACGGAGTCTCACCTGGGACTGGATGTGTGGGACAACATCTTGCCTTCGTACGATATGCTCTACCACAACCTTCTGAATGTCAGGTGGGTTCAAGTCACTTACTGAGAGGGACGCTGCTCTCCTTCCATTAGTGAGGGGAACATCATCAGTGGCACCAGTATCACTTGGTGTAACATCTGAATGTGAGGTGTGACACTGTCGCTCTTTAGAAGCGGGCGGAGATACAACAGTGGTCTCGACATACGTGGGAGAAGGTTCTTCAGTGGTAGGTCGCATGGCTTCAACATCCTCCCCAATCTGACACATCATCTCCTTCAGCACCTCGCCGTAGTCTTTGCCACTCAGCTTGGCTAGTTCCTTGAGTTCCGCCAAGTAGGTTTTTGTAACATTACTCCCAACCGTGGTAGTGTACATGCTACTGAGTGTTTTAATTTCATAGACAACGCTGGGATCAGCTTGTGCTGTGTATGTGTATGGTAAACGAGGTTCTAAACCTTCTAAGGCTGAACTGCTAGAGTATTCTACGATCAGGTTTTGGTAGAAGTTGGACAGTGAATCATCAACAAAAAGGACTCTTGTGATTTTACCATACTGTTTCAGAAAGTCAATGACCTGTTCATCTTTCTCAGATACCTGTGTTATCCCAGCGACAACAACCGCATTAGGTATTTTGACACCAGACTTTTGTATGAAATCCATGCTGGTCATTGCCTCAATATTGATGCTCAAATCAATTGGCTCCTGGCTGGCTCGCCACTTCTGTAACCAACTTTAAGGTATAAAGGTGAATTACAGCGCAATAATTACTTGGGCTCGTAATAAGACCCTGGCCAGAATCAGAAGACACCAAATTCGTATGGAGCCAAAGTATTGAGCAGCAATAATGACCTGGACACAATGTTAACTTTTGAGTAGCCACTCTTGTATTGTTACAAAGTATAACAGGTATTTGTCCAATTTGTACAGATAAAGTATAAAATAAAATAAATAGTGTGCACACTCAACAAAATAAAAGTACTCGTTGGGGCCCTTTAAGAATTTAGAGTTAAGCTGGCGATAGCCAACTTCAAAGGTCCTTGTGAATGTAACTGGAATGTATGAGTGTGTGGTGTGTATCTTCTTTGGGGTAGATCGTCCTCAAAGTGGTTGGCTCGCCATCTATCACAACCAGAATATCGTCCTGGTCCTTGGACTTTTCCGTCCTCTCCAAAAAACCTGACCTATAATCCAGGTCATAAAATGTACATTCTAATCAGTCTGTTTCAGATGCATTGTTTAAGGTTAAAATACAAAATCAAAATATTGCATCACCTCATATTCATTGCATCAACATCTTAAATCTTATCAAATCTCACAGTTCTGTTGTACAACATTCAATTTTCAAGCATATCAAATATGAGAACTAAACATCTAAGTTGCTCAAATATTTCTCTATTCATGTAAACATTAATTAAACAATACTTATGGTAAGTAACCATCGACACTCAAAATACAATACACCATAACAAATTCAGAACTATGTGCAAATAAGCAACAAAATATACATATGAGTTCAGTTCAGAGGCATTAAAGCAGTGTGCTTAATTTCTCCACGCTATAGGCCTATTCGTGAGAGAGAAATGCACTAAAAATTACCCTCTAGATTACTTTAAACTCACAGTGAACTGACAAAAATTAGCTTTAGAGCAGCTAAGAACATGTTGCTCACCGTTGCTCTGTTTCACAAAAGCCCAACACACACTGGCGTTGGAATTGCAGCAGCTCTCCGGATGAAAGGTGAGTGGTTAGCCTGTGAGACACCGAGCTAGCATTAGCATGATCGCGACGGTAAGTCTCTACAAGGTTTTTCCATCAGAACAACACTCGTCTTACCGACGTTGCCTCTCTCCTTCATCCAGCCACTCGACTCCGGACTTCCAGCAGGTAAGTAGGCTGGCTTCCCTTCCTCTCAATCCTGAGTTTTCCTCTCTTTTGTCCGTGGATTTCTCGGTTTGAGTAGCAGATGCCTCCACTCCTCTTGCTGAGATGAGAAAAACCCGGGAGCACCATGCACCTCCACTTCACTTCCTGGCTGACAGGGTCAATGCGGCCTGGGTAGGCTCTGATTGGTTGCTGAGCTAGGTGCCCTCACGTGGGGTGAACTGAGAGGTGCATTCAATGGTCATAGGAAATACGACGCTTGTTGATGTGGACAGTTAATATAAAGAGAATAAGTATGATATTTTTCATCTGGGCTACATACACGCTTGTGAAGGATGCGGTTTAACTGTACTGTAAGGAATCCCATCTTAAACTGGAAACTTTTAATTTTTTAATCTATCATTAAACCTCCCAAAGTCAGCAATGATATGGAGTTTGGGATTGTTTGGAATGATTCTATGGTTGTGTTTGAAACGGATCACCAGTCAATTCAGTTTTTTATATAGTGCCACTTCACAACAACAATCAACTCAAGAATCTCCATATTGTAAAGTAAAGACCCCACAATATTTGAAAGAAATCCCACCAATCACACAACCCCAAGCATTTGGCGACAGTGGGAAGGAAAAACTCGCCTTTAAAAAGAAGAAGCCTTTGGCAGAACCAGGATACAGACATCCAAACACTCTCAGCCAATGTGGAATCACCAGTTAACTGAACACGCATGTCTTTGGATTCTCACTGATCAGCTTTGCCTAAAATAATAGATATCAACATGCATATTTGTGAGAACCACATGTTTCACCCAGCAAGGATTCTCAAATATAAAATAAAAAGGACTTATTTGGCTGTTTTCAGGTTGTTTTACAAAATAAAATTAGTGGTTTAAAAGTAGTGTTTGCAGAGATTATTCAGCTTTTTAAAAACATGTAAACAAGTATCAAAAACGTTTATTATCAAAATTAAGAATCTAAATTTTGTATGTTGTCTGTGAAACAATCTAACTTTTTGTTAGAGGACTAAGGTCCGGCTAACTTCAGAGCTGCCTTACAACAACAGCATCAACCACAGCTACAGAAAGTCGCCCCTGCAGCACTCTGCTTTTGTCACTGGCCTAAAGATCCCTGAGCAAACTCTTCTATGCAAAAGTAGGTGAGGTAGTGGAGTTATAACCTACTGTAGTTTGATCCACAAGTCTGCAGGATGAGTTTTCCACTTAGTTTCGTATGAGTAAAACTACTCAGGCACGCTTAGAAAAAGATCAAGGTTGTGTTCAAAATATACTCTTTTGCACCAATAACCACAATAAAGGGTTCTTCTAAAAAAGCAGGCTACCTGGCAAGAAGCAAAACTAGGAAAGCATGAAATGTCAAAACTTAGGTTAGTCACCCATGTATGTATCACAAATCTGGGAGAAAATCTATTTCTCTTGAAATATAAATGCAAAAAAATTTTTTAGAGGATGGGGCAAGAGTGTGCCCGCCATTCATAGGATATAAGATATGAGTTTGTTAAAGAAGAGCTGCTGCGAGTGTTTCCCACAGCAGTAGACTCGCTTGTTCTCTTCAGGTAGAAGATCAGGCATAGAAGTTCAGATCAGCTCTCTCATCCCCGATACCCTCCACCTCTCCCCCAGGCACGACTCAGGCTCTGAGGCTGGGTGGGTCAGAGGTCTGGCATGCTGGGTAAGGGGAAGCAGGTGTGTGCAGGGCAGTGCAGCCTCAGGCCGTCCCCAGGTATCAGCCTTCATCTCAGCTGCCACTCATGCTTCCTGACAGAGAATATGAAACAACTACTAAAATGAGGCAGTGATGGGAACAGTAAAGTGGACATAGTGAGCTGTTGAGTTACTTGTTGAATTTAATTCAAAAAGGTAAATTTTGTGTATTCTGTATTCATGTGAAATGAAAAAACTCAAGCCAAAGTCCTCTTTTCAAAGAAAGAAAATGTTGCATTTCATTTAGAAATCAGCATCCAAGAAGCAAAAAGGACGGAGGAAGTTTCCACAGTCTGATTTAGGATGCCATGTCATCAGCTGCTTCTGCTGCTTTTGGTCCAAAGTCACCAGGATCTGACGACAAGCTTCATGGAGATGTCCATTTCTTGGTCCAGCAGGATTTAGCACCTGCCCACAGCGCCTGAACTACTACTAAATGGTTTGCTAACCATGGTATTACTGTGCTTGATTGGCCAGCAAATTCACCTGGCCTGAACTCCACAAAGGTTCTGTGGGGTAATGTCATGAGGAAGATGAGAAACACCAGACCCAAAAACACAGATGAGCTGCAGGTCGCTATCAACACAACCTAAGCCTGAGTAACGCCTCAGCAGTGACACAAGCTCATCACCTTCATGGAGCCAATGCAGTAATTCTGAGTGCATAAAAGAATATACTTTTCATAAGCTGGGTATATCTAAATCCTTTTTTTAATCACTCTTTAGAAATATTCTAATAATATGAGATACTGGATTTATGACTTTTATGAGCCATGGTTATCAAAAATTAGTTTAAAAGGGAGCTTTAAATATTTGCCTTTATGTGTAATCACCTTAGTCTTTTGACTATATTAAATTTTTTAAAGATACTCCAGCACATAAAATATATATGTCAGTGATTACATGTATAGATGAATGTATTTATTTATATTTCCAGGCCTGGCAGATATATTATATCTTCACACTGTTATCTGTAGCTTCTCACCTATCAAACCCAATTCAGTCAGCACTGATCACTAATCGCAGTCACATGCTCGTTTTTATTGCAGTCTGGTTATTGCACAAAGATGCACTGTTGCAGGCAGATGATTCATCACCAGTGTTTTTATGGGAGTTTTTAGCTGAAGGAAAGCTGATTCTGGACAAGTTCAACACTTTTAGAACCTTCATCAGCTTTTGGCTCTCGGAGCTCTTTCCTTTTCCCCAGTTGTGGCCAAAGCAGCTGAAGGCCAACATTTTCCTGGGGTTTCCATGATCTTCTGTCTTCCCATTAAAGTTGAAATTTCTTCTGGTAAAGGCTGCTCCAGTTACTATTATTTCATTCCTTCATTAGCGTAAACTTCTCTTGGGAAGCAAACTTTATGCATTTAACTAAAGAGCTTTGACATGTTCATGCAGGCATCCCCAGCAGTTTCAGGTGGTTTCTCATTTGCAGATCTCTTGCCTCAGAAGCTGTTCAATCTCAAACAAAGTGTAACCTCAGCCTCCAGGACTGAAAATTAGGGAAGCTTTGATTTGCCCCCCAGAAAAACTTGCAGTAGCACAAACAGCTACTTGAGGCTGGCTCAAAAAGGGATTATTCCCACAGAGTCCAAACCTAAAATGGCCGAATACAAATAAAAGGAAGTAGTTACTTTTTTTACACAGGCTCACATGGGTTTGGTTTTTTCTCTTAATAAATGAAATCCTAAATTTAAAACTGTTTTACCTACTCAAGTTATATTAAAAACATGTAACACATATGAAGAAAGGGGGTGAATACTATACTAATATATAGATACAGTGGCTTGTCTATGGAATATAATGGTGAGTGCCACTGTAGTTACCTGTCAGTGCATATCTCCTTTACTCATGTCAACAACAAAGCTAATGGGTTACAGAAACAATGAATACATTCAAACTAAATTTTCCCGTGATCATTTTGAGCACAGATAGCAGCACTGGAAGCTCGAGTTCCCTTCAGTAGCTGGTGTGGTCATTTCATTTAACTGAAGTTAACAATTAACTCAGAGTTAGCTAACTTCACATGCAGCTGTTTTACTGGGCTGAAATGACACAGCATGAATGGATGTGACATGAATAAAGTGAGTCTGAGTCACACTATGCAAAATATGGGTGAAGACAACAACTCCCCAAATTTCACACTATTTTACAGGCCTCAACAACTACACACACATCAGGTAACACTCATACAACTTAATGCTATAATTATATTTAGAGGTTCTTTGATTGTATTAGTTTGGATAATAGCCGGTCTACTAACACAGAGGGAAGGAGGTGATGACCTGTGCTGCGTTCAGCCTCCAGGGGGTGATTAATATATTTAGGATATATCGTGTCATCCAACAGCACTCAAAGCTCTTTATACAACATGCCTCATTCATTCATACAAACACTATTTCTATGCAGAAGTGCTTCCTATGCTGCTCTACCTTCTCACCTGCGGCCACCCAATGTCTCCTAAAACACTGTGAGTTGCATCATGCTGTCAGTTAGTAACTATTCTTTTTATCATTTGCAAATGTTAGTGGTGAATTCTCATTAGGCATTAACTGTATCAGTCGTCTATTGAGTAGTATGTCCTGCTTGAATGGACACTGTCACTTATTCTCTCTGTTTGTTTTATCTTAATACACCCAAACGAACATTCTGTAGATTGGAGGAACATTCGCTCCCTCCATGTTTGCTTTCCATCTATTCAATCAGAACAAAAATAGGATGATTTAAATATTTACTGTTGTTAACATAAATAATAAGTCTGGGTCTATAAATTAAAATCAGGATCAGCATGTGACTTGCACAAATTTTCCTTCCTGAATTATCACATATTTTAGAAACGCAGACACTAACATGGGAACACAGTGTATTCAATATTCATCACCACAAGCTGGGCTCCAGCTGAAATAGTTACACAGCTGACAGAGCAGTGCTGTAGTTAATGCACACACAGAAACAAACAACACATGGATGCACTGGATTTCTCTGCAATGTGCTATAATAAAATGAGAGGACAGAAGTGAAGAGAAGTGCATATAGCAATAAAGCATTACATGGATCCACTGCCATACTGGCAGCTGGTAGCACGCTAATCTTCACTGATTAACAGAAATGGCGAAGCACAGCTGGGGTTGATGGATTTGCAGATATTATTTTTGTGGGATGTTAATTTGTGGAAAATTTTCACACTTTGACTGTGAAGGTGCTGGGTTAAAAAGTCAGTGGATCAACGAATTATAGAACGAAATGTGTCTATCCCTCCATCTTGGTCGAGGAGCAGCAATCGAAGCACACATGCCCACATCTCCCACTTCCCGCCACCACCTCATGTTCTTCATGAAGGTAGATGTGTGAAATGTAAGTGCTGCTGAAAGAATTCAACCAACAACTGCTGATACGTCGTACTCAGAATCTCAAGGCTTGACCTTGAATACCAAACAAAAATCAATTAGACTGTACACCATACAGTATTAGTTTCAGTGACTAAGAGCAAATCTAGCACTCCTTCAGTATACTCCAAACCAGAGAAAAGTATACAACTAAGTAAATTAAATACATAATATATAAATAGCGTGGATAATGAACCAAACTTATTGAATTTTGGTTCAGACAGAACCAAACAACTGCAGGAAACAACTTGAGGAAAACAAACAAACAATACTTGATGAGAGATATTGACTGTCCAAACTCGGATGGATAAAAACATGGTATACCTCATAGAGACTCTCCCCCGTCTATTTGCTCTTTCATTGACCCACTTGCTATAAAAATAAGGAAAAGCAATAAAATCAAAGGAATTTGTGTCACAGACATTGAACATAAAGTCAGTTTGTATGCAGATGATATTTTGTCATCCTTAAAAGATCCACATAATTCCCTTCAGGAAACTGTCAATATCAATAACAACTTTTCCAAAATCTCAGACTACACCATGAACTGGAAAAATGGACTATCCCTGCACTCTCTGACAGGGATTCGGATTCTGCATCTCAAAATACTCCACACTCTCTTACAACTGGAAATATAATATATTTAGGAATAAATATTTCACCCAAGCTGTCAGAATGATTTATTCTTAACTACACCCCACTACTTTAAAAGGTTAAAGATGACCTTAAGCCCTGTACAAACCTTCCACTTTCCTTATCAGCCGTATATCCACAGTTAAAATGAAGATACTTCCATAACGTAATTACCTGTTTTCAGTGTTTCCAATTGCCCGCACAGACAACTGGTTTAAATCTATTGACACATGCATTTCCCACTTCTGTTGGAAAAATAAAAAACCTAAAATATCCCCATCAACCCTGCAAGAGAAAAAATCTTTTGCCTGCCTGGGCGAAAGTGATCAGAATCATCAAAACATCACTAGAACCTTGTTAACAAACTCTAATCTGGCACAAAACTGATTTTAAGGCACTTAATAACAAGGTCCACTATTCATCCTGGGAATCAAAGGGAATCACTCATCTCCAACACCTATTTCAAATTTATATATATTTATATACATATTCAATTTATATCATTCTGTGCACTGACCCAGAGGTATAGAGTTGGGAGAGATGAGTTCCTCTGCTACTAACAACTGAAATCCATCATTGAATCTAAAACTAACTCAGCTAATAACTCATGGGAACAACTTAAATTAAAAACTCCTTGGAAATGACAACAGCAACTTCACAGTGGGAAAAAGATCTGGCCTTCTCTCCCAGCTCTTACTTCTGGGTTAAAACCTGCAATATGTATTTTCCCCTACAAGTAACACAAACCTACAATTTATACAGTAAAGTCATTCACAGATTACCCATTACTCAAAGTAAAAAATGTAATCAGTACCTGATTTTCATATTTATTTATCTTCTATTGGTCTTTTAATTTTATTCATTATTAATTAAATAATCATATTTAATGAATTTAATTATTTTATATGTCCTTCTAAATCAGTGTCTGGATACTAACTACAAATAATAGACAACTGCCTAACTAAGCATACAAACAAGAAGGTACACACACACACACACACACACACACACACACACACACACACACACACACACACACAGACAAACTTCTAGCAGTTGCACTTACATGGTATTTATCATTGTTGTTGTTGTTATTATTGAGGATAATAACAACATTGTCTTTTAATGCACACATTAGGAAACAAAGAATAAAACAAAGGATTAAAGAAGAAAAAAATAATAATATAAAAAACTGTAATACACATAAAAGGATAGTATGAGCATGATTTATGAAGTCCTTTTAATGCATCACTAAGGTTAGGGCCACCAGAAGTATAACAAGCTTTTAATATAACAACAAGGCAGACATGTCAGTGTTGGCTGGTATGGGTTGAATAGGTGCCTCTGGACTGGGGGGTGAATGGGGCGTGCCCTGGGGTATCCTCACCCTCCGCACCTGTGGTGGCTTGCTCTAAGGGCGACACTTACAAGTGGTTAAAAGAGAAATTATAATTTTAAAAAATCGCCCATCCCCTTTCCTAACCATTTACTTATTTGTTTACTTAATCGATTGATTTATTCTTTCATCTATTTTTGCTACTTATACATTGTAATGACACTACTATAACTGTTATTTTATATCATCATTATTATTGCTATTATTAATATTATAGGGCATTATTGCATTTCAGAGCATTTTATTTTGTATTATTTTCTTACATAGTTTATTCATGACTATCAAATTATTTTATTTGCCATTTCAATCAACACACATACTGCACTGTGCATAGCTGATGGACTACACTGGACTAATATTTTTGAACAACCAAACTCAGAATGTTGGGTATGAGAATGCTGAGATTCAAGATTTTAAAAAGCGAAGAACCATAAATACATTGAAGAAGAGATTTTACAGGCTACAGAGTTTTCCTGCATCTTCAGACGGGGAAATGCTCAATTATAAGGTCTGAACTGCAAAGGCTCAGTCACCTTTAGTGTCATGATGCATGCTTTGGAAATCCCCAAAAGTTTATTCTGTTCATCTGGATGTAGCGTTTTCAGTTGGAGAAGCATTTCATCACTCGTTTAAAGTGACTCTTTCAGTCTTAGCTACAAGTTTCCCCAACCTTATAAACAGTACCTTTGCACAATGACTAAAGCACCACTGAATGAACAATTGGCTGTGAGGTCAGTTTCTTGATCATTAGTATCCAAATTCTCATGACCATTGATCAAAGCCCACCGATCAATGGTTCCATTCACAGAGAGTTGGGGAATGGCTGCAATCACAGCATTGTAAGATGCATTGGCTCCGCTTTGAGAGTCACCACCAGCTCTAAGCAGCATATTAAAAACATTACATTCATGCAAATGAATTACATGCACATTGGTTTTTCCCCTGTTTGTTGTGGTCACTGTTGGGGTCATTACTCAAAAAAATAATTATTGCTCCTATTACACAGAACACCTTTCTTACTGCCTAACGGAAGAACGTATAATGTAAACAGAATTTGTCCTGTGGAACTTCAAAACATTTGAGGAACACAAAAAGCAAAAATATTCATTGAGACTAACAAGTTGACGTTTCAGTCAGTAATGAGTGAAAAGTTAAAGGCAATCGAAATCCTGATTAAAAAAAGCCACTGAACTTTTTAAATGGAAAGCGTTACACTTAACTATACGTAATAACTATGTTTGCACCCTAAAACGGTAACTGCTACATCTGTTGACACGATGCTCTATCCAAATCCAGAACCAATCAGTCGGTACTAAAAATACAACCTGAGACTTTCTGACCTGCAACTTATGTCTAGTCCAGTTTGTATCCTGCCAGCTCTTTCCATTTTCTCTACCATAAGAAATTTGGCTTTGTGTACGTGTTGCATCTCAGGTCTCAAATCTGCGTAACAGAGGTGTATTAGCTCACCTGCTCGGGAACAATACCAGCCATCTCTGCTGACACGCTAAATTAGGCTTCACTGGACACGTGTACACATAAACGTGCATCCACACACTGGCGATATCAGTGATTGGGTGATGGCAGTGGCGATATGACTGCACCCCTGTCTGCTATAGGTAACGATGCCTGTCTGTTGATGCCAGCATAGATAACATTCACAGCTCTGCTCAGAAGTCTTTCATCCACTCCCATCTGGAGCAGGACACATACAAACACACACATGCAATCCACAGATTTCCTCTCACGTTGTTTATGTGTTTGACACTGTTAACATGTAGCTCATTTTACTGGAATGGCTGTCCCAGAAATAAAACCAGAAGAAACATACCAGTGCAGTTTCACAGAGAGGATCGAGAATCTTCCAAAGGCCACATGCGTTTACCAAAGTGTGAATGAGAATGAGCCATTATGTCACACATCAGACTTGCTCTAGAGTGCAGCTCTACTTGTCTGGATCTGGAAAAGACTGCAGACTGGAAGGCCAGATGATATCATGGGCTGGAGTGATGTGTTATGACTGCTGGAACTTGGCCATATGTGACATTTAGTATAAGCTAAAAGGTGAGGATGGAAGGCAAAGAAAGGGAAAACATTTTATTATTTTCATGGTTCATTGTATGGTGATGATGCAGTTTTACTGTACAAATACACAGTTTATTATCCTGCTGATAATTTATTTATTAATCTGTCCAATTTCCTGAACAGTGCGCAGTCTTGGATGTATTAGGAGAATTGCATATCACCACATCTCATTATTGTTTCCTTGCTGGTCCCACCTGCAGGTTCCAGCATGGCCCTTAGATTTCACATTGTGCTGCTATCATAATAATTTGAATTCAGGGTACGTTTTACAAATATTAAACCTCTGTTTAAACCTCAACACTTTTATAGATGCCTCTGTTTCCATGAGGAAAATCTGTTTTGGCTAGGAAAAGGTTTGCATTGTGCCACATCAATGGTCTTAATACTCCTTGAAGCATTCAAGGCTGAGTAAACCAACCAAGCATGTCCCAGCTACACATCCACTCTTATTTCTGTTTTCCTTTTTTTTTTTCTCTCGGGGTACACCCACTATGTTTTATCTTATCTTCCTCCTCACCCGTTCGCTCTTTTACTCTCCTCCCTTAGTCTTCCTGCATTTCTCCTTCTCTTACTCCTCCCTCCCACTCTTTCCTTTAACTGGGCTGTGCCAGTCAGTGGGATCAGGCCCGGGCCTCCTAGCCTTACCTCCCAGACAACTGCAAACAATTAGGGAAATTAGTGGCTCCAGCATCACCATCAGGAGGCCTGCTTGTTTATAATTTAATCGGGGCGCATGTCAAAACAGTCAGGGTTTGAGAGAAACAAGATGCGTCGGCAAGATGAAATTCAAACTGCCAGCCAGCTCAAAATATTAGGACTGTTTGTTTAATAGCGTGCAACCAACTGGGTAAGAGCAAAAAGTAGAGGGAACCCAGGGGAGGAAGGAGAGAGGGAGAGGCAGAGCACTAATGAAGAAATGTGGAAAGAAAACAGCATGGGAAAAAATTTAAAATTGTTTTAATTCCACTGAACATTTTCAGTTAATGCACACAATGTTTTTGGCCTCCCTCGTTCGCTCTCTGCCCCCACTGCAGCCACCCTCCGTATTTCACTTAGCAGTGCTCTGGGAATTTCAAATGCTTGGATCTGTGCCGCCTTTCAAATTCATTATAAAAGCTTTTTGCTAACTAAATAGAGAGCAAGGGGGAGAGCAAAAAAAAAAAACCTGCCACATTCATCTCTTAGCCCCCATGCTCCCTCCCCCCTGCCCCTTGACAATATATAAATAAACTAGAGTGACCTGATTGAGATGTAAAAGGCAGGGAGTTAGCACTGGGACCCATATATTACTTCCCAACATTAACAGTAGTCTACTCAGCTGACACATGGTGGTGGGACTGCAGCCCCTGGGCAAATGCTGAGGTTAGAACTGATGCCCCCCTCTTTTAACCACTCTTCTGTTCACACACCCTTGGAAAGCGTGGTTGGCAGCATGATGATACCACTACAGGGCTCACATTTTTCATATCCATGCTCCCGGATTGTGGTATCCGTTAATGTAAAGAGTTATCATACTCAGACCGCTTGCCCATTTTTCCTGCTGCCTTTACCCCCAAAAAGCACTCAAGTAGCAGTTTGGCACATGAGGGAAATCCAAAAATTAGAAATTTAAAGACCTCTAGAATCAGAAACCATCCCCTGTGCTCTGTGCTGTATTGTGTAGTGAAGTAAACATACACCAAAGGGAAACCGGAGCCTTCATATTTTAATGGCAATGGAAAACTAAAAAGCTCCACCACCCAAACAATAAAGAGTGTTTAAAATTGCCAGGCCACATTTATGATAAGCAAAAGAAGAGCAGTAAGAACTATATATGCTATTAGGCCCTTCTCTGCTATAATTTAAATTTATAGCTTTGGCCATTGCATCTTTTTATATGCAGATGACACTCAGCTTTTTAAGACTTCTTTAGTTTTTTTTAATCTGTTTTAATTTTTTAAAATTTATTTTAGATGAAGACATAACATTTTACTCAATTACTGTCACGGAGTGTGATGAGGAGAGGACCCAAACACATGATCCTAAAAAAGAATGAGCAAAGACAAGATCACCAGCACAGGGAACACAAAGGGCATTAACACAGAAACAGGATGGACAGAGGCAAACAGACGACTCACTCCAGGTGGGTGCAGCCGAGTGCATGGCTGCCAGAGCTGATCGCACACAGTCAGAACACTGAAAGAACTAACTCTTTTACTTCATATCACTTGAAACAGTGTTGGGTTCACTTTTGATGGGAGCTTCACCAAGCTGCACAAAGCAGATGAGGATAGCAAGAAGACACAAACCAGAAACACGAATGGTCAATTTCCAGTCTGTGTTGACTAATTGCTCTGCATCTGAAGTCATCCCAAGAACATAACAAGACTACATTAAAGAATAATTTAAAAAAAAGATCACAAAATCTCAAATTCATCACTAGAATAATAAAGACAAGACAGAACTAAAAATTCGAAATGACAACAAAAGCAGAAATCAAAACAAGAACATCAAAAACCAGAACCATGATAACGGCTTTACTGAAACACTTTAATTTTTTATTAAATTTTAATTTATTGCTTATTTTCACTTACTTATTATTAACTTATGAATCATCTATTACATTGTGGATTGTGTTAGAAACAGCTCCCCAGTGGCATATAGGAAATTCAAACCATCTTTAGCTTCAACATTAAACTCCACTATATAAGATTCTCAGAAATATGAATTTCAAAGCATCTAAATATTTGTTTTGCGACTTTGTAAAGCAGCTATTTGACACAAAACCATTACCAAAAATATTTTCAGGCTCATGTACAGTGTAACCGCTGTAAACTGTAAAAGCACTTTTACATTTTTACATTGTATTTATTTCTGTTTGAATATTACAGTTTCCTGTAAGGGCCCTGATTCGCTTTAAACACCCCCACCACCCCACCCCCCCTTAAAAATCCCGGAAAAGCCCTTTCTTTAAGAGAATCCTGAGCTGACAGTCGAATATAGTTGTAGAGCGAGGGGTGAGGCCGATAGAGCCCCGCTGATGATGGTCTCTGTGGAGCATCATTAAGCTGATGAGAATCACAACAAGACAGTAATTGGTGATAAGCTGATGCATGGTGAAAGTGATCCAGAGCCAGAGATGGTGATAGCAGAAATACAGACCAACACACACACACAGAGCACACCTCAGTGACAGACAGCGCAGCGAGCAGACTGCAAGGCTGGCAGACATGCAGGGTCCTGGTCAAAGAGCATTATTTAGAGTACATGACTGCATACAGCACGGCACCAAACAGCTTTCATTACGCTAGTCAGCTAGCTCGCTAATGCACGCTCCCCCAGCTACCTTGGTCGGCCAGTCAGACAGGCACACAGGCCCTGACCATCAGCCGCCAGTCCGCGCAATCAGCCGCCTACTATCAGCTCTCTAATTGGATCAGTGGCACGAATGTGATTACAGCAGGCGTATTTATTTACATAATAATTATTACTGCCCTCCCCAGAGGAGCCAGGGGAGAACGCCAGGGTCTGGGGAGAGATGAAGGTTGGGATAGAAGGGGGTAGGAAGTGAGGGAGGAGGTGGACAGTGAAAACAGCAGGAAGGGTGAAGAGTTTTCCTGTTGAGGGAGAGAGCGAGAAAGACAGATGGGCCAAAAGACAAACATTTAAAGAATGAAAGCGATTCAGAAGAGATACAAAACCATGAAAGGTAAGACAGTGCGCTTTTTTGGTAAGACCATGTTCAAAAGATAATGTACGTCATAATGGTGCAGCGTTTAAGGAACCGACGCAAGGAGATAAAATGACTGTCATTTCCTTATGACATGAATGGGCATTATGATGCAAGGTTTTTGTACTTTTACTTCAAAGTAAAACTGTTAGAAATAAAGACCTCACAATAATTACTTACCACCATGTAGTCATACAAAATCACCTGTAAATTTGCCTCTGGAAGGCACTACATCAGGGTGCAAGGTCACATTAGCAGCTCAGTTTTTTTTAATTGGATTTTGAGACTCCCACAACCTGAGCCAAGCCTGCCTCATCATCATATCTGTTTATCAGTAAAAGTCAAGTGTTATGGTTAAATAGTCATGTCACTCTTGATAGTTAGCTTTACAGCATCATATCATAGATTTTGATGTGTTTTATCGTTGTTCCCTTTGACTCTGATGAAAGTACAGTAGTGTGAAAACTGTAGTTTATTTGCACAGTTAAAAGTTGTTATTTTATCAGCCATCCATCGTCTTAATTGTTTGAAACCTCGAAACCTAATTACTGAAACCTGGCTCATATTCAGCCACCCAGGGTCGTGGAAGTCCAGAAACGAGAAACTTGTTTTGTTTTTTTCTGTCTAAAAACATAAAGAACAAATTATTTCCAACATTACTCGGGATTTGGGAAGCTAATCTCTCCCTGTTACTGTTTTGCAGTTCAGTTAGTATTAATACAGTATTACTAGTATGTTATTGTTATTATTCTTGTTGGTGTTACTATCATAATGATTTTTTGTTATTATTATTTTTGGCACTTTCAATAAAATTTCAACACTTTCTGTAGGCAGCTGATTCACTGTCAACATCAACATCCTAGTCTAAATAAATATATTCAATTCCTCAACCTTGATGTGTTTTTGCACATTTTTAATCTTTTTAAGGTTGTTTTCTAAGTTAGTCATTTCCAAAAAATAAATTCTAGTATATTTTTCAGTTAACTTAAATATATTTTTGGTAGTTTTTAGTTTAATTTAGCTCATTTTTACATATTACCTATACATATTAGAATAACTCTCAGGGCGCTTTATATTACCAAGTAACAAAGTAATAATACTCTATGAGCAAGCACTTGGTGACAGCGGGGAGAAAGAACTTCCTTTTAAAAGGAGCCATAATTGGTCAAGAAAGCTGATTCTGATTATGAAATGGTAGCATATGAGGATGGAAAAGTGGGGAGAGAAGAGAAGAAGTGTTAAGTACACCATTAAAATTCCACCAGGAGCCTAGTGTAATCTTAAAAGAAGAGAAGGTGTTGATCTTGTCAACTGAGAGGAAAGTATTTTATTGCATGAATTTGGTGTGCCAGGGTGGGGTTGGTGGCGTTCTAGTAGATGAGTGGAGCAGTGGGTTCAGGGCGTGGTGGTAGGGAAGGCAAAGCTTCGCAGCTGGTGAGCATCTTCTAATCATGCCTTCATTATTTCAGAAGCGGCTGGGCCGAAGAGGAGGAGAGCTGCTGGAGCAGAGGGGCTGCCTGAGCAGTGAGCACGGTAAAATGGAAGATGGACCCTTTGCGTACACCAGCAGGTTGCACATCGCCACGGACAGGTGGCTACAGCCTGCACCTATGCCACGGGAGACGCAACTGTTCAACACAGTGGTGCTGGAGCAATTCGTGGAGGGGCTCCCGGTCGGGATGGTGGAGTAGGTCCACTGCCTCGAGGCTGCGGTGACGGTGGCTGACGATTACCTGGCGATGCGAATGGAACGCCTGTGGGAACACCTGAGGCCAGAAATGATGGGCTGACTGGTCCCGGTCCTGTGAAAGAGCCCTGGGGCCACCTCCAACAGCCTGCCCCATATGCCGTGGAGCAGAGGCCATTTCCACCAACTAACCCCTTCTCATCTGTGTTTTCTCCGCAGGTCCTGGAAGTTACGGACGCCACGTCCAGCTCGCTTCGGGGCAGGAGTGCTGGAGGTGTGGGCAACCGGGATATCTCCACCGGGACTGGCTATTAATAATAATAATAATAATAATAATAATAATAATAATGGATTGGATTTATATAGCGCTTTTCTAGGCACCCAAAGCGCTTTACAATGCCACTATTCATTCACTCTCACATTCATACACTGGTGGAGGCAAGCTACAGTTGTAGCCACAGCTGCCCTGGGGCAGACTGACAGAAGCGAGGCTGCCATATCGCGCCATCGGCCCCTCTGGCCAACACCAGTAGGCAAGTAGGGTAAAGTGTCTTGCCCAAGGACACAACGACCAGGACAGAGAGCCCAGGGATTGAACCGGCGACCTTCCGGTTACAGATACGCTTCCCAACCCCCTGAGCCACGGTCGCCTGGAGCTGTGGCTCCAGTTTAAGAGAGACATACTGGTGAGGTGCCAAGGGGGTACACACCAGGCTCTGGTGGATTTGGGATGTTCGCAGACCCTGGTCCACTAAACCCTGGTTGGACCTGGGGCATTGCTGGAGGCAGAGTGGGTGGAGGTGAAGTGTGTGCATGGGGACATTCATAAATATCTCTTTGTGCCGGTGGAAATCAGATATCGGCAAAAACCGCATAGACTGCGGCTGCGGTTAGTTCGTACCAGGGAACAAATTGGCCCTGATTCAGTAGATTAATGGGGCAATGTGTCGTGGCCTGTAGGGACAAGCGGGGCCAGTTCTGCGCACAGCGGGGATGCAGGGTCATCTGATACCGGCTCTGGGGAGGAGGAGGAGCTGGCGGAGCCTTCCCAGGCGGTCCACCGCTCCAGTAATTCACTCTATGGAAGATTTTTCACTGGAGCAGTTTCGTGATGACACCCTATGCTCAGCCTTTGACCAGGTGATAAGAATTGATGGTCAGACAGTGCGCCCTGAAGCAGCACTGTTATTTCTGCATTTTGTATTGATAAGGGACAGATTGTATCGAGTGAGTCATGACATTCACACACTGGAGGAGCACACCCAGTAGTTGGTGCCAAGAAGCCACCGGGAAATGATTTTCCAGGCGGCTCATTACAACCCAATGGCCAATCACATGGTGTATGACAAAACTCTGGATTGAATAATGGCTCAATTTTATTGGCCAGGCATCCAGGCAGGTGTGTGCCAGTGGTGCATGTACTGCCCAGAGTGTCAGCTGGTTAACCAGCCGGCCATCCCAAAAGCACCTTTGCGCCCTTTACCATTAATGGAGGTCCTGTTTGAGCGCATTGGCATGGACCTCATCAGGGGTGTTGTACGTGATTAAAGAAAACTGGGAGAAAGGTCCGAGCCCGGCGAAAAATTAGATTCAATAAGTCCTGGACCTGAGAGCAAAGCTGCACATGCTGGGGAGGATAGAATTTGCTCCAGGCCCAGGAACGTCAGCAGCACGTGTGCAACAGAGGGAGTAGACTCAGGCACGAGGAGATAAAGTACTTTAAAGCACTTCTTCTAGCTCAAAGTTACTCGCCAAGTGGCAAGGACCCACACGGTGAGTGGGGGACGTAGACTGTAAGGTGGTACGGTCAGACAGGAGCCACACAGATATATCACCTTAACCTCCTAAAAGCATGGATAAACCACTTCTCTGGTGAGGATGCTTAAGGAGAGAGATGAGTTGGGGCCGGAGGTGCCAAATTCCACCATTCCCACCTCCTTCCTTTGTAATGACCATCTCACACAGGCCCAGAGAGCGGATGTTGCTGCATTGCAACGGCATTTTGCTGATGTGTTGTCCCCCCTGCTCGGCCGTATGAATCGCATGGAGCATGACAGTGGTACCACTTGGGAGGCTGGCAGCTGCGTCCACAGATAGATAAAACAGCAGCTATTGCATCCTGCCCACATGCCAAGATGAAAATAGAGGTGAGGCGGTTCTTGGGTTGGCCGGTTACTACCATTGGTTCCTGCCCGGCTTCACAGATCTGACCCGCCCCTGGACCGACCTCACCCGAAAGTGTGTCCCAGCATCTGGTCCAGTGGACGGTGGTATCTGGCTTTACAGCCTTTTAAGTTTATAGTGGTCCATAGCCGGGGGCGCAGATGGTTGTGGCCGATTTCATCTTCCCACGAGCAGGAGAGGAAAATGTAGCAAACGGGCCAGAGAGGAGAGCTGCTGGAGCAGTGAGCATGGCAAAGTGAGTATGGCAAAGTGCTGAAGTGACATTGTGAATAAAATAAAATGCCAAACACTAGTTGCTGAGTTGTGTTGGGTCCTTTGGGGTTACCATTGTTACTATAAGATCTTTAAAAAACGATGAGTCTGATATTCATGACTTTAGAAGCCAGAATTTTAAATTCAGTTCAAAATTTGACAGGTTGTCAATGAAGATAGTTAATATGGGAGGAATATGGCCTGTCTTGGGCCAACTAATAATATCAGTTAATAATTATAATATAATAACATAATATAATTCCAGTAATAATGGATTGTAGTAGTCCAACCTTGAAGTAACAAATGCATAAGGTAGTTTTTCAGCATCTGAGTTACTGGTTGTTAGGATGTTACTGGTTTTGACTGACCAAATGAAAGGTGACAGACTTAAATATTTATTGACAGAACTGAATATCCTGGTCAAAAATAGCTCTATAGTAGTGTTGAAAGCCAAGACAACGTCTCCCAGGTAAAGCATCTATGTTTTTCAGACCAAATACAAGTCGACTATAATAACTCTGGTGTTGTGCAATAACAGAAGGCTAACTAACTTAACAAACATTAAACTGAACTTTTATTAAGAAAGAGGCTTTCTGTTGGAGTTTACTGTATTCGTGGCTGACTGTGTGGTCTTTGGCTAAACAGCTCAGCATGTAGATTCAGACAACACAGCAGCAGGTAAGGATTTAGTGTGCTGATTGCACGGACTTTAGTTATTGCAGTCTCTGTCTGGGGATACTGTTTTGCCCAGCAGCAAATTATTAACTCATTCTAAACCTTCATGCTAACATATAGCATACATAATAGCATACAGTAAACGTCACAAACTCACAAATGCATGAACAGATTTATTCAGCCTCAATAAATTTACAGAGTGGGAACCGAGTTCCTCTACAACATGGGCTTCTCATTTTACCAGTGGCCAGCGACATAATATGTCTTTACTGTTTGGACAAATTTTAGATAAATTTTGGCCCCTTGAGGATCCTTCTCTAAACTAAATATAAATGCAGCTCTCTATTTCAATAACAGACGGAGAAAGACAGACAGACAGACGGGGTGAGACAGGCAGAGAGGGTTGGAGGGGCTCTGGGGACACAGTTGCGTTTACGTTTGCTGCCATTGAAGTTGTCCAAAGCCAGGCTTTGCTTACCGCTTAATGGTGCTTAATCACGGAGCTCCTAAAATAGGCCATTATATCAGCACTGAGTTCTAGAATTACACAGAGCCCTCAGGGCCTGAACAACAGAGCTTTTGTTAATAAGCTGCCATTAATCAGATCCATTACGGAAGCCATTGGTCCAACGGGCAGCACCGCGGTTGATAAATACCTCAAGAATAAAAAACAATTTACTCACCTAGTCTAAACCGCACTTGATATATGTAAACGTGTGTGCGGTGCTGTCTGTGTGTGTTAACATAGAGGCTGGGTGGGACAGGAAGCACGCAGACTGACTAAAGACACCCAGAGGACTGGTAGCAGAGCTGTTCATTGGCGAGCTGAAGATAGAGATTAATACTGTTCTCATTATTACAGAGCTGGAGCAGCAAATATCTGCTAACCTCTTGAAGCAACTGTGCAGGGCTGAAGCCTGTACTATGTAAGTGATGGACACCCATCAGGCGATCACTGTCATCACAAGAGCTCCTCTGGGGGCAAACACAAGTTCACGCTAATGGGGGTTAATCAAATATCTGGCAACCCTGCACATACTAACAGCCAAAATCGCTTTTGCACTGTAAGTGGTTCATCTGTTCTTTTCAATAATTAACTCACTGCTCAGAAAAACCACACAAAACCATAAAGCAGTATTTTGTGTTTTAACATTGATGGACACGCAAACTTTCCTCCAACCCTTCTCTCCATGCTTCAGTTGTCACATTGCGCACTCTTTTAGCTCACAGCTCTCTCTACTCATTACTGCCACTCCTGTTAATCACTTGTGTCTTTCTCATCAATCTCTCCCTCCTTGCCCTCCGCTTTGTGCCCTCCTCCCTAGACATCTCCCTACCCTATCTGTCTCCCTCCAGTTATCCAGAGACAGACGTGGGGCTCTTCATAGTAGTTAAAGCCACTAATTTCATTAATTATGAACCGATGTGTGTGTGTGTGTGTGTGTGTGTGTGTGTGTGTGTGTGTGTGTGTGTGTGTGTGTGTGTGTGTGTGTGTGTGTGTGTGGAGCTATGGTGGGGGGATATGCGGGTCCCTTGAATTGGCATCTGGTCCATTCTGGCATCCTGGGAACAAGAAAATAGAAAAGAAATAGGGAGAAAAGAGAGCAGAAGGGTGGTGAGGAAGACAAGTGAGTATAAACTCACATCCAAGTGGATGATTTCTCTCACCATTAGAAAACACACTGGTGCTTATAGGCCTGTCTTGGAAGAAAACCTTTGAGATCTTTATTTAGGTTAGAGGTTAGATAAAAGGCAAATAAATTTAGCTAAGAAAAGCAGGAAAGTAAGAAGCATATATCGAACAGCAAATAATCTGTTAAACTTACGTAGACTATGAAAATTTCCTCTACATACTCATGTTATTTTACGTAGTTCTATCTAATGTTTAATCTCTTTAATTCAATTGACTAAAATGTATTTTCTCAAAGATCTTAATACTATTATATATAGATTATGAATATACTCCAACGATCATATAATCCCCTGTGAGCAGTAGCCTGAAGAGTGATGTCCAGAACAAAGCTCAGGAATAGACGCCTTCTAGGTTAATGTTGAAGGACACCAGATCCTTAGTCATACCTCAGTGGGATAACCCTTTTCCACATACAGATATGTGAAAAGAAAGATTTCACAAATGCATCTGATTAACAGATCATCAGCAAGTGTGAGCACTCCTGAAACAAGTTTTGTCACTTTGTTAACATGGAATATTTAGCTGTGACAAATTCATCTCAGACTCTGTCCGGTCTTTAAGTCTGATGCCATTAGCTGTGCCTGGGCCCAAACACTGCAGGTCCCTAAGTCACCCGATCAGTGCGGCATCACTGAGAGTTAAAAAATGTCTAAATTCTTTCATCTTTAATAAAATGATCAGCGTTGCTGCTCTACCAGGTGTAACCATTAAGTTTAACATCCAGACATCCATGTCTGTGAAGGTTCTCAGTCATCCAGGTCATCGTAGTCAAAGGAGCTTGCAAAGAAAAGCGTCTGGACTTCTTTAAGTTGCTTGAAGACGTTTCACCTCTCATCCGAGAAGCTTCTTCGAAGCTGAAGAAGCTTCTCGGATGAGAGGTGAAACGTCTTCAAGCAACTTAAAGAAGTCCAGACGCTTTTCTTTGCAAGCTCCTTTGATCCAGACATCCATGAAAACAGAATTTATTAAGTTAGCAGGAAGTCTAGACATGATATACCATGCTCTGAGTGAGAGATTTCAGAAACCAATTAAGACGTACAGCTCTGCTATCACTTCCAACATAAATGAAGACAGGAAACTAAACAGCAGTGACGTTTGCAGGGTTACTGAAGTTGGGCTAGCTGGTATATAATGATGTGCTATGTGATCGCTAGCTACACAGCTATGTTAGCATAACATAAAAGCAGTGAAGTTGGAGGATGAACGCTAACTTTTTTCCACTTGATAACAGTTAACGCGAGGGTTCCCGATGATTAGGGACAAATGCAATTGCATGGCAGGATGCTGTAAATGGACCAAATTTCAGTCAGGAGAACAACTGAGATAATCCATCCAAAATACGAGGTTAGTCATTAATATACTGCTGCATGGACTGGGCTGTAGTTACATCTAAGGTTTTGAAAACTGAGCTTTAAAAATGATTAGTGGTAATAAAAACCAAGAGCAGCCGACAGTGATCACTGACTGTTTTTAAGGGCTTGTTGAGATTAAATAGAACAAGATATAAAACATTAAAACATGTTAAAAACACAACAGCCTTATTAAACGCAGAGTAGTTTGGGCCCGGAAGCAGGATTCAGACTGGTCAACTCTCAGTTACTATATTAAGTGTTAAAGTTCAATTACAATTAGAAAATAACTGAACAAATATGGCTTATTTAGAAGAAATATGTATCCATTTTCATCCGTGTTCTTTAACTTGATGATAGTGCATCCCACCAAACTGCACCTTTTACATATTTTTCCGTTTTCAGCTAAGAGACAGCGTTAACAAGAGGCACCTTCACGCAGTTGAAAACAACCAGAGAGCTGTGAATTGTTTTCCCCTCCAGTGTGAGCAGGACTTAATATTGCTATGCCTCTATAGAACATTGACATTTATTTATTTTGTTTCCACACAGAGACTAAACCAAAGCAAGACCGAACCTTTACTTCTCCCTGTCATTACCTCACGCTCATCTTGGAGGGTCACTAAATGCTTGCTAGTGAGACTGTTGGTGCTAGCGCTTGTTCATGTCTATGCTTACTCCTGTGTGTCCCTAACAGGTGTGCCCCTCACGCTACACTGCCTCCTGCCTCTTAGCGCCGTCTTTCGCTCTCCAATGTACTTGCACACATACTCACACGCACACAAACACTCATGCATACACAGAGCGGCCTAATCAGTCACGCTTCAGATCCAAAAGATGGCACAATGCAAGCAGAGGCGCATGTGTCTTTGGTATTAATAGTAATTGTGTGTGTAAACTGTTTCACATCAACCCGCTCTATTACAACAGCTGCCCCGCAAATCAGCACAGGCTGTGGCAGCTGATCACTTTGTGTGTGTGTGTGTGTGTGTGTGTGTGTGTGTGTGTGTGTGTGTGTGTGTGTGTGTGTGTGTGTGTGTGTATCAGGGAAAAGAAGCCTCCATATGCATGTTCCTGATTTTACTAAGGTTCAAGGATTCATGTGAGACATGAGTTTTATTTGACAAGGGTGACCAAGTACACTTATATCTGAGGATTATTACCATTTCATTGGTTGATAAATAGTGGTTTAACAGTCCGGATATTGGAGGGAAGCAACGGTAGTGGATGGGTGTGTTGTGTGACTTACACCCAAGAGGACAGCCCAGGTCGTTAAATTGTACTCATAAGCCAGCAGTTAAATGTTGGTTAATGATGCTCCCAGAAACCGGGAGAGACAGACAGCAAAGCAACCTTTGGACTCAACCTAGTGTCCTCAGGATAATGCCTGGTCATAAATATCACCCTATTCATTCTGCACGTACACACATTCATGCTCTAGCACACTATAAAGTAACTGAACACACTCACACACCCACAAAGCCTTTGGGTTTTTTTGCCCTATCGTGAAAGGTCCTTTGGTCCATAAGGGTCAGTAGTGGTTGTTACAGTTGTTGCAGCACACAAACACACACGCACACCATCTCCGCTGCCATGGCCGCAGACGCCTAGCCATGCCTCATGATTAACATTGCCTTCTCCATGCTTTTGTTTTTCCCTTTGTTTGTTTGCCACTGTGCAGAAATATTTCAGTGGAATCTAGCGTGATTGCACCATAGGTTAGCGACACCCATCTATTACAGCAAATAAGAGCCTTGTATTTAGACTGCCTCAGCGGCAACTATATTTATCAGCGCATGCATAGTCGGGGCCAGACGCAGGCCTGGTGGACTGGTTTTACTGCTGAGCTTTCCCCGCACATTCCAACGGCCATCACGATACACATCTAAAACTGGCTCGAAGATGAACACTGAATCAACAAATCAGTGTGAGTCATAGTTTTATTCTAATAATTTTATCTTGAAACAAACTAGTAAAGCATTTACATTTTGTGCAAATCCTTTCTACTACCTTCCAACAGCAGCATTTACTGGTAGCTTTGCAGATTTTATGAGTTTATAGGTTACTTTTGTGTGGATTTAAATTTGTATTGATATTGACGCTGTACTTTCGCAATGCTTGACCCCAATACAATACATCTATATACATCAAAAACTGAACTAGGGTTGCCACGGTATCCCATTTTCACCTCACAATTATCTTGGCATCTTGTATAATATTGCCCATATCGCTTTATCAAGAGTATTTTTAATGCTATTAGTAAAAGTTTTTATTTCCACGTTTGGTAAATCAAGATTTCTTTCATATAAGGGGAATTTTTACCAGTTGGATGCAGGGTTGTGGTTTAAAGCACAATAATACTTTCAATAGGTTTCAACAAGCATTCAACAAACAATATAAACAACCTTTATTTTAGGTGGAGTATTGAAATCCATCAAAATCCAGAATAAAAGAGGAAATTCAAAAGTCTGCATGAAAGAACCCAGGTGGATGACAACAAAAAGAATTACACTAACCAAACGCAGGGAGCAGGAGAGTCCAGAGAAAATTTTGCAGAAGTTCTGCAGATTTTAGGCAGAGGAGTAGTTATGAAGATCAGCCCATTTGCAGGGCAGGGCAGAGTACAGAGGAGAAGCTAGTCTGAGAGACCCTTCACAGGCTGTCTTGGAGGCTTAGCAGACCTCGCCAGAGGTAATGCAGACAGTGAAAATCCTCCAAAAAGCAGCCAGGAGACCAGCAGAAAGTAAGGAGCCTCTCTGGAGGCCAGCGAGCATGGAGGTGGCTCTGGATCCACAGGCTCAGGCTCAGGCAGCACAGGGCACACGGCTTCTGGATCTGGCAGGATCAGCTTAAGATGCACAGGATATGCAGGATGCACAATGTTAGCAGGTCACCCAACACAGTATTTGGGTTCACCTGATTAGGTTGCTCAGGCCTGGGGTACAATCCCTAAGACAGCTTCCACTAGCTCAAACTGCACTGCCGAAGTCTCTGGGGAGGCTCCAGGCTGACCAGTCTTTGGCTGAGGCCCAGCATTGACAGGCATGGCTGAGATACAGGAGGGAACCTGCCAATCTTCATCCTTGGCACAGGAACTGGCCTGGACCTAACCAACCTCATCCTGGGACCAGATGGGAGCTGAGGGAGAACCATGCGTCTTCCTGTACGAAGGTGGCTGCAGCATTGGCAAGATTGCTGCCAAATGCATTGAGAATGTGGACAAAACAAAGTCTCCTAGAAAATCAGGCAAGTAGTCAACAAAACATGGATTGGAGCAAATTACCCACTTAATCTGACAGACTCTGAAAGAAATCTTAAACTTCATACTGTGTGAGGAATACAGGAACTACACAGGAACAAGCAGGACACAAACGAAGACACTACACAGAACAACACAACAAACTGAGGATTTAAATACACAAGAGGGAAGAGGACAGAAGAGTGAAACTGAACACAGTTGAAGATGACAAGAAAAGGGAAGTAAAACCAGGAACAAGACACAGAAGACAACAGCATTCAAAATAAAACAGGAACTAATTCAATTCAATTTTATTTATGCAGTACTAAATCACAACAACAGTCACCTCAAGGCTCTTTATATTGTAAGGTAGACCCTACAATAATACATATAGAGAAAAACCCAACAATTATACGACCCTCTGAGCAAGAACTTTGGTGACAGTGGGAAGGAAAAACTGTCATGGTCCTGCGACCATGACTCAGTGACTTTGTGTTTATGTTCTTTATTGTTATTACTTTCATTATTATTCGTGGCTGTTTTGGGATGGTTTGTGTCTGGGATTTTAGACACTGGGTTCTGGGTTTGTGCTCCCTCTATTGGTCCCTGTGTTAGTGTTCCCCTGTCTCGTCAGGTTAATCAGGTCCAGCTGTTTCCCCCACCTGTGTGTGATTTCCCAGTGTCTCTTTGTGTACTTATAGTGTGTGTTTTCCTCTGCTCCTCGTCGCGTCGTCTGTGTTCTCACCTTGTGAAATCCCCTGCGTGCTCTCCCTGCTGTTCTCTCTTCATGTTCAGGTTTGCCACTCCTTTGTGTAGTTTCTTCCAGTTTAGTTCGTCCTTAGTTCAGTTTTGCCATCTCCACTTTATGTTGGTATTATCAATAAATCACCCTCACATCTGAATAAGTGCTGCATTTTGAGTCCTCCTTCCACTCTTCACACGGCCGCTGCCCCGAACCGTGACAGTACGACGCGACCACAACATGGACCCAGCAGCACTTAATCCGTCCAGGGAGCTACGAGAGACTCTCATCGATGCCACACAGGAGCTCATCGACCTGTGGCTGGAAAACCCGGGTGGCACGTCTCAGCACACTATAGAGAGGCGGCTACAGCGTCTGGTGACCGGTCTCCCATGGCTTCTGGGCTCGCTTTGTTCATGGGAGCGGGAGTTTCTTCTTTTGGACCTCGGGCTTCACCCCCCGTCTGCTTTTACTTTCGAGCAGCCCGAGGCGGTGAGCGAGCGAGATGCTCCGGCTTCCCCAGTTTCCGGGACTGTGTTTTCTGGGGCTATTCAGAGCGGGATGGGAGACTGTACGGGTCGCTTACCCACCTTCGTGGTAACAGATCCTTCGCAAGTGGGCGTGTACAAACCCTCTGTAAAACCGAGAGACTGTTTCTCTGCCGCCCCTTCTGAGCCAGGACTTTATCGCCATTCTCCGACTCAGTTCTGTGTCCAGCCACAAGCCTCCCAGTCAGTAGCTCAGCCGTTAGCCTCCCTACGGACACAATTACCTGTTCCACCGCCGCTCCAGTTAGCCACTCAGTCACCACCACCGCTAGCATCGCCGCAACCCATAGTTCAGTTAATGGCTGAGTCACAATTTTCACACTGCTTTTCTACCGCTGTTTCTGAGCAGGGAGACAAACTGTTTCACTACGGACCTGTTCCTCAAAAGCTGGCAACATTAGAGACTATTGCTCACTCCGGGGCTTCCCCAGAGGCTGGGTTACTGCCCTCAGCTTACTCTGGACCCCTGGAGGCCAAGATGCCAGCTGTGAACTGCACCGGGCTGTCACTGCCTGAGCAGGGTCAGTGCTCTGCGCAGCTGCAGCCCTCCTTATGTGTGCCAGAGGCCCATGTGCCTACTGGTTTTGTTTCATGTGTGCCAGAGGCCCACGTGCCTACTGGTTTTGTTTCATGTGTGCCGGGGGCCCCAGTGCCCACTGGTTCTGCGGCTGTTTTCGCTGGGGGGCCCGAGGAGCCCGTCCAGCCTCCTGTTTCGCCTGCTGGGGGGCCCGAGGAGCCCGTCCAGCCTCCTGCTTCGCCCGCTGGGGGGCCCGAGGAGCCCGTCCAGCCTCCTGTTTCGCCTGCTGGGGGGCCCGAGGAGCCCGTCCAGCCTCCTGTTTCGCCTGCTGGGGGGCCCGAGGAGCCCGTCCAGCCTCATGCCACACTGGCTGCCACGTCGGCTGGGGGGCCCGAGGAGCCCGTCCAGCCTCCTGTTTCGCTAGCTGGGGGGCCCAAGGAGCCCGTCCAGCCTCCTGTTTCTTCAGCTGGGGGGCCCGAGGAGCCCGTCCAGCCTCATGCCACACCGGCTGCCACGTCAGCTGGGGAGCCCGAGGATCCCGTCCGGCCACCTGTGGCTGCTTCTCCACCTGTGGCTGCTTCTCCACCTGTGGCTGCTTCACCACCTGTGGCTGCAGCGCCGCCTCCTGCAGTACCATCACCTGCAGCGCTACCACCTGCTACTGCCATGCCTCAGCCTGAAGCTTCATCCTCGCCTGGCCCGGCTTCATCCTCGCCAGGCCCGGCTTCAGCCTCGCCTGGCCCAGTTCCATCCACGCCTGGCCCGGCTTCATCCACGCCTGGCCCGGTTCCATCCACGCCTGGCCCGGCTTCATCCACGCCTGGCCCGGTTTCATCCACGCCTGGCCCGGCTTCATCCTCAGCTTCAACCTCGCCTGGTCCAGCTTCAGCTTCAGCTTCGCCTGGTCCAGCCTTCGTGTCTGCATTCTCGTCTGGTCCAGCCTTCGTGTCTGCATCCTCGTCTGGTCCAGCCTTCGTGTCAGCACCCGCATCTTCGTCTGGTCCAGCCTTTGTGTCAGCACCCGCATCTTCATCTGGTCCAGCCTTCGTGTCAGCACCCGCATCTTCGTCTGGTCCAGCCTTCGTGTCAGCATCCGCATCATCGCCTGCAGCGGCGTCTTCAGCATCTTCGCCCGCTGCGGCCCCGGCTTCCGTGCCTTCCGCCTCGCCTGGCCCAGCCTCGTTTGGGTCTGGAGCTAAACGGCCGTTTTCTGGACCGCTGGCTAGGCTACTGGCCGGGCGCCGTCGCCTGACTGGCCGCCGTTGCCTTCCGCACGGCCGGCCCCCGGACCGCCATTGCCTGAGCGGCCGCCGTTGCCTTCCGCACGGCCGGCCCCCGGACCCTCTTCGCCTGTGTGGCCGCCGTTGCCTTCCGCACGGCCGGCCTCCTGAACTGTTCCGTCCGGGCCTCCTGTGTTATCGGGCCCCAGGCCGGCCACCTGAACTGTGTTTCGGACTCTGCTCCCCTGTGAGTTTTTTGTGAACGTTTGTTTGGGACTCTGGGGCCTCCATCTTTGGTCATGGCCCGGTCCCTCCGTCCTGGGCCCCCTGCCGCCCACCCGAATCTGGTGGTGTGTTTCTGTGGCTGTCCGGGGCCAGCCCTTGAGGGGGGGGTACTGTCATGGTCCTGCGACCATGACTCAGTGACTTTGTGTTTATGTTCTTTATTGTTATTACTTTCATTATTATTCATGGCTGTTTTGGGATGGTTTGTGTTTGGGATTTTAGACACTGGGTTCTGGGTTTGTGCTCCCTCTATTGGTCCCTGGTGTTAGTGTTCCCCTGTCTCGTCAGGTTAATCAGGTCCAGCTGTTTCCCCCACCTGTGTGTGATTTCCCAGTGTCTCTTTGTGTACTTATAGTGTGTGTTTTCCTCTGCTCCTCGTCGCGTCGTCTGTGTTCTCACCTTGTGAAATCCCCTGCGTGCTCTCCCTGCTGTTCTCTCTTCATGTTCAGGTTTGCCACTCCTTTGTGTAGTTTCTTCCAGTTTAGTTCGTCCTTAGTTCAGTTTTGCCATCTCCCCTTTATGTTGGTATTATCAATAAATCACCCTCACATCTGAATAAGTGCTGCATTTTGAGTCCTCCTTCCACTCTTCACACGGCCGCTGCCCCAAACCGTGACAAAAACTCCCTTTTAACAGGAAGAAACCTCCAGCAGAACCAGGCTCAGGGAGGGGCGGGGCCATCTGCTGCAACCATGCCAAGGCAACACCTAGCATCGAGACAGAGACAACAAGATACAAAGGGATACAGTGGAGGCACACGAACTTAGGGAGTTGAATATATACTAGAATTATAACAAAAAAACAGAAACGAGATTGCAAGAGGTAGCTAAACTAAAACTGACAAACCTAAAGAAAACCTAAACTGAGAAACTAATCATAAAAAACAACCAGGAAATATCTGCAATGAAGAGAATACAAACTTCAAGGATGTCAAAACACCATAAAAACAGTAATCCAAATATTTATATGAAAACTCAGGCAAAAACCCAGGCACATGACATAAACAGACTGCATCTAATTATCATCGCAAATGAGGTTAATAGTTTAAAAAAAAAATCACTTACATTGTTTAAAGTACTCCAAGCTACCCAGTCGTACCAGTCACAAACTATAGGCCCAAAGGGTTCAGTTTTAATGAAGCAGCTAGTGTTAGCTTAGCGAGAAAAGGCAAAGCTGCAGGAAGAGCATGCAATTCTGTTACTTAATCAAGAATTAACTTTTCACCCATCTGCACTGATTCATTCAGCACAGTGACAAAGACTAACTGCATCTGTGTAATTTTATCTAATTTGCAGGTTTGTTGTGGGAAGTGAGTCTCTGCTGGCGCATGACAGAGTTTGCTGCAGCAATAGAAAAGTGTATGCCATTAGCGATAGTTAATTTGGTCAGCTATAATGACAGGCTGAGGCTGCACTACAGTAGAGAGTCAGTTACAGAAACAGAACACAGAAACAGAGTTTAACCTTGACTATACTGGCACTGTATTTTTTATTGCATTACCATATGTGCGTTTTTGATGTGATATCATCAGTCTTAGTAGTTTGATGTTAATTGCAAATGCATTCCAATCAAATAAAGTTTCCATCAGCCCAATAAAGGTTTATCTTAAATATTCACCTGTGAGTCCACGTATGCCTCAAATAATTACAGTGCTGTGAAAAAGTGTTGTTCCTGATTTCCTCATATTTGTTACATATAACTGCTTCAAATCATCATGTTTAACTGTTGTTTTTATGTAATGCAGTGTTAGTTTTATTTATACACCATATAGTATTGTGAAAAAGAAGGTTTTCACAGGATTCTGTGCAGTCCTGTATATAAATTACACACTGATTCAATAGTTTGTAGAACCTGTAGCAGCAATGACTCAAAGTAACGGTTTTCTGTATTTATCAGTCTCTCACATCATTATGGAGAAATTGTTTCATTTAATTTCATTGAGATTTGTTTATGCATGACTGTCTTAATGTCCTGGCCCAACATTTCAGGGACTGGACCATTTCAGTTAGATTTTTTTTCCTCTGTCAGCCTTTCTGTTGTAGATTGATTGGTGTGTTTGTGCTCACTGTCCTGTTGCATGACCCCATTTTGGCCAAGCTTTAGCCGTCAGATAGATGGCCTCACATTTGACTCTAGTATGCTCTTGTATACAGAGGAACTCTATATCAACTCAGTGACTTCACGGTGACCAGGTTCTGTGACTACAAGGCAGGTCCAAGTCAGTACACCACCACATGTTTGGTTCTTGTCAAATGTGGTGGCCAACCATCTCTACTTTGGTCTCATGTTAGCAAAGGACATTGTTCCAGAGGTCTTGTTTCTTCAGATGCAATTTTGCAAACCTACACAGTGGTGACATCTTCTTTTTAGAAAGGAGGAGCTTTTTCATGCCAAACCTTCCAAACAAGCCTTACATGTTCATGTTTTTCTGATTGTACTGTCATGAACATTTAGGATGCTAACTGATACCCTTTGAGTCTCTGGGATTTTTAGTTTCTCTGAACATTGGAAAGTCTGACCCTGGGTACTCGGACTACTCTTGGAGCACTGTGGCACACCTGAATGCTTAAAACTAAAAAACTTTCTGTTTTCATTTCATTAAGATTTGTTGTCTGGCTGTCTTAATGTCCAATTAAGCACAGTTCCTGAGAGTCCCACCCATCCTCTAACCTATCAAGCGGTATATTACGATCAACCGTATCAAATGCAACACTGAGATCAAGCAATACTAAGACTGTAACTTCTGATGCATCATTATTAAGCTAAATATTAATTAAGACTTTGATAAGAGCGGTCTCAGTACTATGATATGGAGGAAATCCAGATTGAAAGGCACTGAATGAGAAACAAATTAAGTTTCTGATACACAAATCAAAAATGTTAAATTAGATATGAGTCGATAATTACTGAAGTATCAGAGTTGGAGTTTTTAAAAAGAGGTTTAATAACTGCAGTTTTCAGGGCCCTAGGAAAATGCCCTGATTGAAGAGATGTAACTATCT
This sequence comes from Maylandia zebra, assembly GCF_041146795.1. Classification (NCBI taxonomy): domain Eukaryota; kingdom Metazoa; phylum Chordata; class Actinopteri; order Cichliformes; family Cichlidae; genus Maylandia; species Maylandia zebra. The sequence continues at coordinate 11,794,208 of NC_135182.1, read as the reverse complement.
GCAGTATTTCTGAAGCTACACAATTAAAAATGTTTTTTCTTTTAAAGAAATAGTGGGAAACATATTTTGTTGTAGGATTCATCTGTTGAACTATTTCTGTCAAAGGTCTAAAGGTTTAAAATTTCTTAAATTCTTAATAGAATAAAAAGGCACAGGTTGTTGGTATTGTTATTGATGACCTTTGACTGTCTTACCCATTTTGACTTTTGATTAAAGACTTATTATATAAATATTGTAAGGACCCTTATGTTCAGCCTGTCTACACTCCGTTTCTGAGTTCTAACCATCAAATTATTCCTCCAAGGTCATTTTTTGGTCTTAATTGGAGCAATAGAATTCATAACAGTCAATACACTGAGATTAAAACCATTTACAAGATCATCAACAGAATCCGAAAGTAGAGATGATTGTGGTTTATAAGCCTGAATAAACTGTTGACAGGTCTAATCAATGATTTTTTGATCATTTTAACTTTACCTGTACTAATGGAGATGGTGATTTTAATTATATACAAAGGCTGCATCGTTGACCACAACATCAATTACTTTTAAACCGTTACAGATAGATACATCCATCCAGACCTTTATTATGTGTTTCATCTGTCAAATATTGAGAACATTATCAAATTATCAAAATATCTTCATTAGCATATCTATCTTTTGCATTATTTACATGAATATTAAAATCTGCAACTAAAACAACACAATCAAAATTAATACAGATAATATACAGAAGTTTATAGAACTCATCAAAAAACTTTTTTATTATATTTAGGCTTCTATAAATACTTAATATTATCACTTGACAGGAGAAACTGAACTGTAGACCAAGATTTTTGAAGGAAAAATCTATATTATCTTCATATTCTGAAAAGCTTCATTAAATAAAACAGCTATTCCACCTCCTTTCTCATGCATGCTTGTTTCACTTATAAAACTATAATCAGGAGGAGCCGCTCTACTGGGTCCTGGCTGCCGAACATGCAGTCACATGGTCAGATATGGCATCGAAGCCAGGACCGAGAACACATCAGTTATTGATCAAAGCAGCACAAGTTACTGTCCTTTTATGAGTTTGGACAAGATGATGATTACTCTGATTTCTATACAAAGGAGATAGGTTCAGGAATTTCCTAGATTCCAAATGCAATGGTGAGGATCGCTCTTTAGGTCGCAATGGGATAATAGGAGAGAGAGCTGAAGTAGGACGAGGGGTAAATGAGACCCAAGTTGTCAACTTCAGATGAGAAGGAATTCATTAGGAAGTCCAGGAACAAACCTGGAACCATCAAGGCTCAAGCAACAGTTTCCAGTATCACTATCAACCATGAAGTGAGTTTCACATAGCCACGGGCAGAGAAGGAACTTAACAAGAACAAAGCTACTGCTTTAAAATTGAAACTTTCAGGCTTGACTGAAATTTGCAGCTGCCCACATGGACAAGCTAAATGAGACAAAGACTGAACTGTTTGGCCACAATGACGAGAAATTATATATATATATATATATATGTATATATGTATATATGTATATGTATAGATAGATAGATAGATAGATAGATAGATAGATAGATAGATAGATAGATAGATAGATAGATAGATAGATAGATAGATAGATAGATAGATAGATAGATAGATAGATAGATAGATAGATAGATAGATAGATAGATAGATAGATAGATAGATGGAAAAGTAAAGATGAAGTTTTCAACTGTAAGAACACTGTACTAACTCAGGCATGATGGTGGTAGCATCATGCTCTACCTCGGTACTGCACAAAGTGGAGTAATGAAGGAGGAGGACTGCAGGTCAAACTGGATGTTCAGGGTAGTGGAACAAAGCAACAGGGCAATCATCCCAAACACACATCACTACAGGTTTTGGAATGGATAAAGCAGAGTAACATTAGGTCCATGAAAGGGCTTCCCAAAGCCCCGACTCTAACCCTACTGAAGTTTTGTGAATTATGGTTAAAAGTTGGGTCCGTGGGTCAATCCATTTAAATGAACAAAGAAAACATCAGTAAAGATGTTCATGCTGCAAAAAAGAGATAAATGTCACTGAAAATGTCAGTTTTAGAATCTTTTAGCACCATATCAGTCCTTCGATCTGCCACCAAGTGAAACCACACCTGGTTTTGAAATCCATTCATAGCAACACAGACAGCCCGCTGCGGTGTTAGGTACTATAATTCTGCTTTCACTTTTGTTGTGTCTTTGCTGTGTATTCAAATTCTTCCTTTTTGTGTGTTTATTACCAGCATGTAAATGTTGAACCTACAGTAGCAGTAACATGTGTGTAAATTGGATAAGTTGTCAAGGTAATGAATAAAAAAGAACATCGACTCCAGAGCAGTTTGTAACACCGTTCCTGTGTTCCAGCGTGAATCAAGTGGCCTGCCCTTTATCGCCTCACACACCCCACCACATTTCTTGTTTTCCAGGTTTGCAGGCGCTGATTCCCTGAATAATGCAGGGTAAGAGGGGGGTTAGGGAATGACTGTGTGGGTTTGTTTATGAATGCATTTTTCTGCATTTGTGTTAAGGTGCAGGTGTTCCATGTGCATGTGTGTGTGTTTCTAAAGCCAGGTTTTCCTGTGTGAGCACATGGCAACATGTCCATAAAAAAGAAGTACAGAAAGAGGATGGGTAGAAAAAGAGAGAGGGAGCAGAAGACGCAGAGGTGAATCAAGCAAATCATCACTTTGACTTAAAACGGACTCATTATGTGCAGTCATGAATAATTTTGCACAAAAACACTAATTTTGCATTAGACGTACAGTATGATGATTCTGCAGCTCAGGAATATTCATACACTCGTGGGGATTTTTAATCCACCAGACTGGGTTTTTTCCTACCATTTAATGGCGCTTCTTTGGCACAGAGAGAACCACGGTAAATATAGGTCATATTCACACTGGGCTCACTGGTGGCACTAAGGATGGTGCTGCAGGTCTCTAAGCGACAGCACCAGTGTCGAGGGAGTTCCCTCCCTGCCACAGCTTGGCTGGTGTTTACACACATACACACACATGCATGCACTGTGGCTAGCACGCCGTGTTGCTATTAATACAGCCACAGTCATTTTAATATTTAATTGCGTTGATGGACTGCATCTGTGCTGCTCTGTGATGCAAACATTATTATACATACTAAGTGGCTTAATTGTAATTAGAGCTGAAAATTTAATTAAACTCAACAATAAAGGAGATCACAGGATTTTTTTTTTTTCCAGAGCAGACCTTTTCTTTCCCCTCACTGAGTTTTAACTCCTTCTGTGCTGCATGCCTCAGCTCAGTCTGCTACTGTCGTCACAGTCAAACAGAGAGATTCAGTGTTTCTCCTGTAATATTCTGAATGAATTTTAAAAGTATAGCCTAATTGGAGCTGGATGGTTTGTCCTCAAAAAGATAAGGAACACTTCATATGTCTCGGTTCCTTATCTACATCAGAGTGCCTTTACTTTTCAGACTGATGATTTTGAAAAATTTTTACAAAAATAACATTTAGATAGTCATATATCAGTCACTGGTTTATTATATGTTCCCATATAAACTTTTTTAAAGATAAGCAAGGTGTGTGTCCATCACAGAGACACAGATACCTGTTATTTAGTAGGCTACAGTATCTATTAGAGAAACTGAAGTTTTCTGCATTGGATTTTTTCATCCCCTAAAGAGCTGCCACTTGGATATCATGAGAACTGAATGTGAAACCATCACGTGTGAATATACTGAATGTCTGAGTCAACGATGAGGGAGAAGTTATTATTCAAATGCCAGCATATGCATCTCAAAGTGAGGAAACAAAGAGGAAACATCTGAAAGTGTTCAAAAAGAATACTGAAAATAAATTGCAGCCATGGAAACAAAAATGTATCAAATACATTCATAAATATTAGGGTGGCTCATATTTCTCATCAAAACGGCCATTATGAGCAAACACACATGCACACAGAGATGCATGCAGCAGTGCCCGTCTGGTGGTGCGTGTATTATTCATCAGGCGGGAGGTGAGTCGGTGCGGAGTGTTTGCGGCCTGGTGTGTAAACATCTGTGTGTTCCTTGACATGCTTTTGCACTCTCGGCTCAGCACTAAACGGGTCTGTTTGGTGCTGATCAGACCAGAGCCGAGGCGACAGGACCGCTGCCAAACACCAAGTACTGGGCCGGCCTGTCCTGCCCCACCTCCTTCTAAACACACACGCACACACAAGGCTACAGGCACTTAAATTGTCACATAAATTGACAGACTCTCATATGGACACACACACACACAAGCTAAGCCCCAGTAACAAATCAACACAGCTTTGCACTAATACATGAATAAATGAACAGACCTGCAATGTGTCTTGGTTTTTCTTTCAAGTTACACTGCCTTCTTCAGCTGCTGGCTCCATGTCTGCAGATAATAGTTGGGTGGAGACCAGAGGATACTTTCTTCAATAAACCAAGAACAAAGACATGGCAAGGAGCAAATAATGTGTAGTGTATAAACAAGGTGTGAATGAATGAATTAGAAGGCACAGTGCTGTTGTGTCCTTTTGGTGAAAACTTCTTCTCTTCTTTTTACATGTATTTTCCCTTTTTTGTCATATGAAGAAGACAGAGTCAACAGATTGTCATTAGACCTTTAAATGCTGTATTGGCACTTCCATTTTGGTGAATGTGTGTGTGCTTATGTGAATATTCAGCCCATTTGCACTGCTGCTACAAAGATTACTGCAATTAGGCCAAGCAGGCAATCAGCATGGACACCGCCAAACAACTAGGACCCCCAAGTAGGAGTGCCTTCTTACATGAAGGTCAGCTCATCACACCCACCTTCTTTTAGATTATATTTACAGGAATCTGCCTCCAATGAACTGTACTTAAAATCATGCGGTGAGCACTGTTGCATCATCATCTGAAGTATTTCAGAGCAAGGAAAAAAAGAATAAGGGATGATCGACACTGAGAGACAAAGAAGAGAAGATTAAAGAGTGAAAGGGAAGTTAAATTGAGAAACAGAGTAAAGGCGGGAGGCGGCGTTTGGAGGGAAAGGTTCAAATCAATGTAGGGCCTAATGTATTCAGTGCCCGCTCTGTTTACGGAGCATGTGGCTGGCCTGATGATATCCAGACTTTTGGCCACAATCGAATGAAAACCTTCCACCAACTGCTGTTTGTGTCTCAGCCCCACATGAACAAGCTGCTATACTAACCCTGCCACACTAAAGTGGATCCGTCTTTACTGTTAATAAACAGGTAGGTAGTCTAATTAACTCTCAAAGATCCAAGTCATTTGTGATAATTCTACTCTAACCCGACATTTTTAGAGAAAGGCAAAATAGACTTTTGTGAAAACATAATGAAGATGATTTTCTTTGTTACTTGATTGCCAACACTTAGGAGAACAAGTTAGAGTTGGGGTTACCACAGATAATGACTTCAGACTTCAGAGAGTTAAAGAGGGGAAAACATGCAGTAGCTCTGACACTGTTTTAAAACCAGTTATTGAGAATTCTAATCATCTAGAAGGTGTGGATGAACTTTGACAATGATGCAGGTATTTAACACTCTGAGGTCAAAGTAAAAAACTCTACTGTAACCCTATATTTTAAACACAAGTGTAATCAACTTTTTTGTGGGGAAAATGACTAAAAAAATCATCTTCTTGTTGCCTAGTAGTTGGGGTTGGGGTCATCACTGATGATGACTTTATTTAAATTCCAGGTAAGGACAGCAGCAGAATGTCAAAGATGGTAAATGGACTGGTTCTTCCATAGTGTTTTTGTACTTGAGCTCTCAAGTTGCTTTATAAAAACATGTCTAACTCACCCAGTCACACTTTTATTCTAAATATAAGTGCTTTCTCTTAAACATTCACACTCGGGAGCAGCCAGGACTCAAACCACCAAACTTCCCATTAGTAGACAACCTGAGTCATAGCCAACCGAAAACTGTGGACGTTATAATCCAGTCATAAATTTTTACGGGTTATTTGTGAGAGTGAATGGTTCTTTGTCACTTTGTATTAGGTCTTAGGACAGGAGTTCCTGTCCAGGATGTGGGTAAACTTCACCTTTGCCAGCATTTAAATATTTCTGAGAGCTTGAGGAAAAATATTTGTCCGTCTGTACTACAAGTCTTCTATCTGGTAACATGGACCAGCTCAAATACAGAGAGGTCCTTGAAGACAATCTGCTGGAGGCTGCAGGGACCAGAGACTGGTCCCAGGGTGGTTTCAGGACAAGTTCCTGACTGCCCTCCGGTGACCCAACCAAGGTCCAGACTCAAACCCAAACATCTGTGGAGAGACATGAAGACGGCGCTAAACCAACCAGTCGTAAACTTCAGACTGCCACACATTTCAAAATCTGAAAATCATTTGCTGCCCACCCAAATCTTTAATCACATGAGCAAAAGATTAGGTATTTCCTTTTTTGTGTTTTCTCTGACTCTGTTTGATCTTCTGACGATTTGCTTGTTGAGGCTGATTCCCAGCTTTACATGTGGTTCCTGACAGCCACTGCTCCATTTGCGGCTCTTTCCTGCTAATGACTAAAGAGGACAAATGACAAGAGGAGTTCATGATTAAAAATAGTTCCAACAATGTAGAATAAAGTTTCATTTATAAATCCCATGACGGTTTAATTACTCCCGCTTCTTTTTCCATCTAGACATTAAACTTTAAAATAGAAAACATTAGCAAAATAGAACATTTTGTTTATTGTAAATCACTTCTCACAGCCCACCTGCAGACAACAGGCATATACAGTAGGATATCAAATACGTGGTGATTTTAGTTTTAATTTTCTTTACAGGTAGACAAGAGAAAAATGCTGTCTGGACAGTAGTTTTGTGCAGTAGCATGAGTAAAACAAATAACAAGAGAAAAAAGTAAATGACATTCAAAAGGAAAATACTCAAAACAACATTCAATCAAAGGTGAGTCCACGAACAAAGCCCCATAATCCGAATGGATCCAGGAAGTACCTTTCAGCATCATTAGCTAATTGAATCCGGTATTGATTCCATATCAGTAATAAGTGATATATGGAGCTCATATTAGTTATATTAGGTTAAATAGGCAGACATAAGGTCATGTGCACAAGACATTTCGGATTCAGTCATAAATTGATCTGCCATGTTTTATTAGATTGGTGTGTTGCAGTGGCCATGTGGGGTACTTATTAAAAGTATAGTGCGGTTGATGCGGTTCTGCACGAATAAATGCATTTGGAGATATGTTCTCACTCTGTCACACTTTGGCATTTTTAAAAACGCAGGAGATTTTTAGAGGTACAGTGAAACTGAAATCCAGGCATTCAATTACTGGCCAATTAGAGCTGCTGGAAATAACTGACATGTCAATAAACAGAAAATTAATCGATAACTAAACAAATTAGCCATGACATTAAAACCGCTGGCCTAATATTGTGTGTGGCAACCTCATGCCAAAAACAAACAAAACACTGGCCTGTCAGTGTCATGTTCCTGGGTCTGTTGACCCAGCGTTTTAAGTTTTAGTTTATTTGGATGTTGTTTATGTTTAAGTTCATTAGATTAGCAAAGTTCGTTTGGTTATTAGACTCCTTGTGTTTTCTTCCCCTGTATATAGTTTCCCTCACCCTTTGTGTTTCATGCTGCGTGTCTTATGTTATCAAGTTTGTATTATTATGTCTGTCTCATGTTTCCTGTTTTATTTTGAAGGAGTCGTGTGTTCTTTGTTCATTGTGTTTAGTTTCACTTCCCTTGTCCTGTCATCAGGCTCATGTCAGTCAGCTGTTCCTCCATGTGTTCCCACTTCCCCTAATCACCTCCTGTGTATTTAAGGCCTCTGTTTTCAGTGTGTTGTTGTCAGGTCGTCTGTTGTCCTTTGTGTCATGTTTCCAGGTTCTGTGTGCTATGTTTTTTTGTGTCCATGTTAGGGTTCATGTTTTGGGTTTCTATGTTATCTTAGCTCTCCCAGTTTAGGTTATTGTTTAGCTTCTCCTCTGCCTTTTGTTTTGTAATGTTTTCACCAGCCTTAATAAAAGGCTCGCTTTCTGTTAACATTTAAGCTTTGTTTCATGGTGTCTGCATTTTGGGTCCTTTTCATAATACATACAGTCTGCCTCTGCCAGACTGTGACAGTCAGAGCACTGGAAACAACCTAGAGCCACCTAGACCCAGACAGCCGGACACCTCAGGATGCCCACAGATGATAAATTAAGAGACACCATAATGAAAGAATCCTGGATAGAAATCTACAGATAAGATGTTGTTTGAAATTCAGTTGCTCCCCCCACCTCACCCCTAAAGATCATACCTAATGGTGTTATTTTGTTGACACAATTGATGAGGCATCTTAAGCCCTGACAGCTGAAATTATAGTGCTCTCAACATTTATTTACAGTAAATGGGAACTTCAGAATAAGGACCTGGATGAGAGATGGCTGACTAATCACAGCTTCTTTTCCTTGTAGGACTTTGGTTGTGGGGTCAGTGGATTGTACTTTTTTCATTGCATGCTACAAGTGCTTGATACTCCTGGGATCTGGGAACCCTGGAGGTCAGGTCGGGTGTACTGCTGGGGGAGACTGCAGCCAAAAGGGAGTGCCACTGTCAAGAGACGTGCTTGGCGTATGGCCCTGTGAGTTGTACCGTATGCATCAGTAATGGATGCCATGTTCCAAGGTTGCTCAACAGAGCATTGCATTATAACAAGAAGAAGAATATTATTAACTTCATCTGTCAGTGGACTGAAAGCTGTGACTGGTGTGTGCTGCGTTAGGAGAGTGAAAAATAATATGTAACCACATACAATTTCCAGTGTATTCCTTTCTTATTTTGATAATGTGCCGAGGATTTTTTTTTTTTAATACTATGAGTCAAATTAAATCCAAGATCAACCCAAGATCTTTAGTTGCTTATCTACTATCTATTTGTTAAATCTTTACAGTGAATCAGCAAGATCTGCAGCTTTGATCGAGTTGTTTTGAAGGCTCCCTGGTCAGGAGAGAATAAGTTGCCCATTTTAATAGTTAAGGCTAGCAAAAAATCTCATAAAAAATTACTGGGCTGATACTCTTCTTGTAATTTCATCCAATTTTTATAGGCTGGTCAAGGTTTAAAGTGCATAACAACCACTGCGGCAATGTGTTTTCCATGTTTTTATGATGGTCGAGTGTGATGTATTGGCAAACGATGCTGCAGTTAATGACAGTGCTGTTTTATGAGTGGTGTCACTTGTCAATGCAGTGTGTAACCAAACCTACACTTTGACCCTTGATGTTGTGACACAAATGGTGGGCGAAAGTGTGTGTGTGTGTGTGTGTGTGTGTATGTGAGTATGTGAGTATGCATGAATAAGCATGCATCGCTGTGCACATGTGCCTGTAATGTTCAACACTGCACCTTAATCAGCCTTGCTCAATGTAATTTGACCATTTGTAAGCATTACCGGATTAGTGCGTCCAATTATCTGCCATCCTCAACGCTGATATGAACAAATGCCATATCCATAACCTGGACTTAATAGACGTATGTTAGGTTGATGTATCGCATAGCTAATTTCGTGATTACATTTTCAGTGACCAGACCTTTTCCTGTCTGCTAATTGCTGCAGGTTAAGTAGCAAGCAAGGCAATACGAAATCTATTGGGTCATGTTCCCAACACAGGTCTGTTCTCTGTGTCTACTGGCTGCCATCAATCAGGGATGTGTACGTATATCTTGTGTGTGTGTGTCTGGGAGTGGGTGTGTATTTGTACATCCATTCCCTGTGAACTCTCGCCTCGTCCTATTGATGGCTCTCATATGATCACCCTCAATAAAGCAGCATCTCCATTAAAATGAAATACATGTTCAGCAGGTACTTTTTTACAACTCCAGTAAAAATAGAAGTGTTTTACAGCGTTATTGTTTTCAGGCAGTGGGTAATGATAGTGATGAGGAGGTATTTTATGGAGATTTTATGGGGGTCTTCTTTATGGAGAATCTGGTGATTATAGATATAATAAAGGGACCGATTCTCACGCTATGTAACAACGTGACCCAGGGCACCGCAAACTTTGTTCGAAACTTGATCGAATTCAGGTAGAAACATTTTCCCTATGCAATCTTTCTTTCAGCATCCACCAGGTTGCCACAGATTAGGTGTATGCCTAGGTGGTGCCACGGTAAAGCCATGTCACAGCCTGCCCTAAGCATGAGGTTCCTGCCTCCTGGGTTAGGGTGAAGTTAACGGCCATTAATCTCCTGTTTTCAGCTAAGTGAATTTATATATATGAATATATCATAGCAGAAGAAGTATAATAGCAAAAGAAGAAACGTAACTTGAAAGGTAACATCATCTAGTTTCCACAACCCTAAGCTTCAGGGATTGGCTGGTTGATGTTGATCCACTCTGGCTTTGACAGAAATTCATTTACTTCGCCTTGTTCAAACTTTATTTTCACAAGTTGAGGTTTTGAAGAGACTCTGTGATCTCCTTTTTCCAAACATTCTTTCACTAGATTTCCAGGTAGCTATCTGATGTTTTCTATTGTTCCAGGGGGAGATGAAATATCAATAAGTCCAATGCCTGAGCAAGTGATTTTCAAAAGGAATGAATGAACCCCCTGCTTCTATTAATGCCTTTATGTATATTTTAGAAGAACATACAGTATTTAAATAACTGTGGTAAATAAGTGGCTCGGCATCTGCATAAATTAAAGACAAGCATCAGTGATCAAAAACCAAATTCAAAGAGAATGCATTAATCGCTATTATTTAATTTATATTCATTTAAAATGTAGAACACCAATAGCATATTATGAATGTCTTTCATTAGCTGATTTTTCTTAAATGTGATCGACAGTTATTCATTAGAAATGAGAGATGGATGAAAATCAGTTTAAAATTCTGAAAAGATTCCAAACATCACTCACTGGCTTCAACTTTAAAGATAAAGCATTTTTATGCATTCAGGTTCTTATGTCAGTGAAAGTCAATTTAACACCTAAAGTTATCTGTAAAACAATCTTACTTGAGCAAGCTGAACAATATTATTAAGATGAATATCAGACAAAGTCTAAGATTCAGTGTTTGATGCAACCTTTTAATATCCACCTATTTAGTGTTAGCAATAGGTAAGCTTTAGTTCACACGTGCATCCTTATATATATCCAAAATTTGTCAGATGAGAATTGCAAGTACAAAACAACAACAAGCTCAATCCAATTATCGATAGTATCGATACCTGGTATCACTGGTATCGGTGTCGATCGATAATAGCGCGATGGGATCGATACTTTGTCTCTATCCTCTAAGTTCAGCATGTAGCCTACTGGACTGTGTTAAATAAATGATTCTTTGAAAATGGAAAAAAAAAAAACCTGAAAAGTGTTTTTTGTGTTGATTGTCACGTCTATTTAATTTATAGTCTATAGCACATTTAAACAACAGGAGCCGAACCAAAGTGCTTTACAGACGGGCATGTTTACGTTCCAGGTCAGGTGACTGGTCAGTCATGGGGTTTAAAATAACATCCATGTATGTCCTGATAGCAAGAAGGTTCCAGATTCAAATCTGCTGGCCGTCTCAGGAGACTGCTAATTAAAAAACTGCTCAAACAGTTTTACACATCAACTGACTTTTTTTTGCTACACAGCTACACAAGTGCTCAACTCCACCTTGTTTAATTATTAGAATGTAGAAGATGTCAGAATAAAAAGTTTTAGCTTTAGCTTCTTCTAAGTCTTGGAAATCAGGGAAATAAAAGAAGATTATTTTTTTTCCTAAAATAAATAAATAAAATAAAAAAGTCTGATTTGTCTTTCTCCAAAATATATGGTTGGGTTATAAGCTACTGTAACTTTTCAATAAGTTTTTGCTGGTTGGGTTGATTCAGTTGCCTCAAAGGTGCTTAAAGGTTAAGACGACAGATCTTTCAGAGGATTATTCCAGACATTTAAAGTTTTTATCCCATGTGGGTTTTTTAACACTGAAGAAGTCTGGAAGGTTAATAACACTAAACCAAACCAGAGAATCGTCATTTTAAACTCATTCAGTGACATAGCAGCGGCCAGCAGTGATCTCAGAACTGGAACAATGTGCTCCACTTACTTGCATAAATCATTTTGATTCTCATAACATTTTAATACAGCTGTAGTCCACATGAAAAATATGTGTTGGATTATTTGGAGTCATCTGACAAGTAATTATGTTATAGTAATAGATATTGTGTGAATTTGACATTCCAATGAAAATCTGTGTATTGTTCAAGCATGAAGTCTGTAGGAAGTAAAAATAAAACAGTTTTCAGGGTGACCACTCTGTGTTTTTCCAGCTGAAATCCGAGTGGTTGGGGATTTTTTTCCCCCTCTGCTTACAGACAAGTATATAATGCTAAAGCTGAAAATGATCACGGCTGGTGTTGGTGTGAGGTTTTCACAGGGCATCGGTGATTTGTGTGTTCTTGTGAAGTGGTGGACTCTCCGCTCGCAGCTCATTTCTCTCTGGGTGTGAGCAGATGCCAAGCAGCTCTGTGGTCAGCCCTGCTCACTCTCTCTGTGTTGTTGTCCAGTGTGTTTACAGTCCATGGGCTGCTGCTGGCCAGAAAAGGCCTTCCTTTGGCCCGGACTAAAGGCGCCTTTGTGGGTCAATAATAGTTCCTGCCCCCCCTTCATCATCTTGACCACAGCTTCAAGCCCTGCCCAGGCCAGCCTCAGCCACAGGACAAAGTGACCAGAGCCTGAGAAAAAAACCTTTGCTGGTCACTCCCTTGACAGAAAGCTGACACAAGTCAATATAGCAGGTAAAGGTATAGGTCTCTGGATGTGCCAGCTCAGAACTACTTTGTTAAATTTAATTTTTATCCTATTACATCCTAACTTGTATGTACGTTTTTACGTATGTATGTATGTATGTATGTATGTATGGATGGATGGATGGATGGATGGATGGATGGATGGATGGATGGATGGATGGATGGATGGATGGATGGATGGATGGATGGATGGATGGATGGATAGATAGATAGATAGATAGATAGATAGATAGATAGATAGATAGATAGATAGATAGATAGATAGATAGATAGATAGATAGATAGATAGATAGAGAGTGATTACTGGGGTAATCGCTACTATCATTACCCTGGACATCTCAACCTTGTCTCTCAGCCCAGATGTCTCCAGATGTTGCTATCATTCAGCAGTCCTCGGCTTCTTTTTGCTTAGTATACAGTCTCGGGGTGGTGGATTTGGCTCTCAGTGGCTTCTATCTCCTCCTTTGGCCGGCTCATTATCCCAGCAGGGTACCCGATCACGGGCAGGGTGTAGATGTTGATAGCCCGGATCTTGTGCTTCCCATTCAACTGACTCCTCAGGACTTGCCTTACTCTCTGCAGCTGTTTGGTGGTTGCAGCTTTCCTAGCTGTCTCCTCATGATTCCCACTTGCCTCTGGGATTCCCAAATACTTACAGCTATCCTCTATGTCTGCAGTGTTGCCAGAACTGAGTGCAATTCCCTCAGTTCTGACTAATGTCTTTGTCCTCGTTACCATCTGACTACACTTGTCTAGTCCATTTCAATATGGTTGCTGCAGATCCTAGTAGTGTGGATCAATGAATCGGTGTCTCGTTCACTCTTGGCACACAGCTTGATCCCATCCGTGTACATGATTGCTCCACTTGGTGTCCATAGTCAGTCTTGTCAATGACCCCCCTGAGGGGGCCTCTGCTATTCTGCAGAGGCCTAATCCCGCATTCGATGGTAACTTTTGCTACTGGCTTGAAGTTGTCCTCTAGTGTTGTTCACCACACCACCATTGAGTTCTTGATGAGTCCATGTGTGAGGCCATGAAGGGGGGTGGCAGGTAGATATTTGGAGAAATATGGATTATTTTAATCTTTGAATCATAAAAAACTACACTAGTTGAGTCCAAGAGTTAAAATATCAGGCTGAAATGAGTAAGATAAATATAGACAATGGGTTAAAATGAGTATTGTGGCTTGTGAATATTTTCATTTATTATTTTAATTTTATGATTTAAATGTGATATTTTTTTGTTTTCTCTTCAGTAGAAAAAACATACATAACAGTGACATTTCATGTAATATCACACCCTCGAATCTACTACTACATTCCACTACATCAGGCAAAACTTTTTCATTTTTAACATGTTTACTTGGGCATATCAATGACAATAATTGATTTTTGTAAAGCGAAAATTAAACATGAGGTCCTGAAACAATAAGTCTTTCCATATTGGCATTTATTGGAATAATCAATTTGGAATTTACTCTGTAAGTTTTCTAAATATGGTCTGATCCTACGAACATGTACAAGCAGCAAAGTCATTGACTGAAAACCTTGAAGGAGAAAATGTTTGACATTGAATGTTCTGCCAGGTCGATTAATGACTAACTATCTGAAAAAATGGCAATGAATTATCAGCCTACCTGGGCCCATAATACATAATATATCACGATTCATCACGTAGAAAGGAGCCATTCTGAGTGACGACTGCAAACTTTAAAAACTTTAATTCCTTCTGTTGTGCTAGGAGCCAAAATGACCCCTTTGGCCTGTTTGCGAAATGGGTCATTGTGCCATAGAACAACTTATGAAGTGAAACCAGCCACTTTCACAAGAAAATAGTGTCCCATAAATGTGAACATTCTGATCAGGGCACCGTGACATCTCCTGGCACTCAGCCCCGACAGATAAATTCCCTCAGGACACAAATTATAACACACAGCGGTTATCATAGAACATATGGCCAAGCAAAGCAGCAATCCTATACTTAGTGGAGCAACGACTGGTGCCTTTTTACACGGACGTGTATTCTGATTAGGCTGTCATTTGGAGGGATGTCTGCGGCAGCCTCAAGGCCACTGGTTACAGTTCACATGGAAAAAACAACAGAAAAACAACGAGCCTGCCCCCATGCAGTCATGCTCACTGTCACTCACTTTCTCCTGCGTCCACAGACACATGCACACACCCCTACGTCCATCAGTCACATTTGTTTCAGACGGACTGTATATGCAGTGTTGCTGAGAGACATTTTACAGTCCCGTTTTCTCCCTCTTGACACACACACATACACAAACACACACTAGGGAGGCAGAGTGAGACTCAGAGGTGAGGAGAGCGATTCATGTAGAGTGCAGGGTCAGTAATAAAAGAGAACTGCTGGTAGATTTTTAGTCTTTACCAGGCCTCTACTGCTCCCTTTTGGCCACAGGGGAAACTTCCACCTTCTCACACACTTTTCACTCATGTCACCACTACATACACTCCATACACTCTTTTTTTAAAGAATGAACACTACACATGGGGTGCAACTGTGCACAAAGAGCCACAGTTCCTCGATTCTAGGGTTCGCTTGGTTTTGGCACAAAATAAAAAATAAGAGAAATGCACTTTTTATTTATTGTGGCAAAATGTAGGCTTTCAAAAGTGTCTCATTCTTAGCTTAATTCTTCAGCATTCAATCTCACACCAAGCTGAACGCACCAAACGTGACAGTGTGGGGTGAATGAACATGCCGTAAGAGCTGTACTGTCTAAAGCACTCTCGTGTTCATTTATATCCCCACTAAAGTACCTTCAAATTCAAAACCTGCGGCTCTTTGGCATCAAAGGCCCCCCCAAGAACCCGAGACAGAGTTTATTTGATTGCTGGTCAAAATATGTGGTGTCGCTATGGGACAACAAAGCTGTGCATTGCAAAAAGCTGCATAACACTCCATATGCATCCACACAAGCAGCTAGAGTTACAGCCGCTGACCGCCACAACCTGTTATTCAAGCTCCTCTCCTGTAAACACGCCATGTCTCTATGGCTTTGCTTGCTTTCATCTCATCTTCGTTCTGATTGTTGTGGAGAGGTGCTCTTGAGAGAATATACCCCCCTGCCCCATCATCCCCCAAACACACTCGCAGCAAGTCACTTATTCCTCTCTGTGTAAAGCAGTACAGAAATATATACAGTACACTTGCAGGCATGCAAACTTAGTCCAGTTTAAATATAAGCAGCAGACAAAAAACTGCACCGTGCAGAAGTTTTAAGCACTTTAGATGTTTAGATTGTTATCTATCAAGCAATCAGAGGTGTTTGATTGCAACTGGACAACAAGCCTAAACATAAACTCCAGCCAGAGTCGTAAAAAGCTACGTTCAGCCACAAGGAGATCAAGCAGTCCTGCAGCAGACCGTTTATGGCCCCCCTGATCTCCTCGAGTCAGTGTGGGATTACACGATCTCAGAAGAACTGTGGCGAATTCTCTGCGCTGTTTGGAGTGTTTACATAAACTGCGTCCTGAGACGGAGTTTATGGATTTAGGGTTTAGTATTTTTCATTTTTGGTTGTTTTTTAGCATCATGTTTTAAAAACAATGTATGCCTAAAACCTTCCACAGCACTGCAGAGGTGCATGAACTATATCCCAACAATGATTAGTTGCAGACCTTTAACAAGTAATTGATAATGACAGCCAATTTTCAAGCAATACACATGAAATATTTCATTATACATTAATGTGTAATTATAATTTTGAAAGCTTTGGTACAGTTATTGTAACACTGATTATCAAATAAGACAAAAAACACAAAGAAAGTTATCAATGAATTTGACTGATTCATGATCAACATGCTTGAGCTATCATAGTAACTATTCTTTCAGTAAACTAGATCAGGAAAGGCGCATAAATTGATAATAATTACAAAAATGTGTAAATAAAACCCTTTAAAATCAGTTTGCTGCCCACAAAAGGTGAATAACTTTTGTTAAATTTAGATTTTTATTTTTAGATTTCAGGTTCGTTTCTCAGTCTTCAACTTGAAATTACTCTCATCGCAGATTTTCACATTTTGACTCATGAAACTGAAATTATTAGTCACACTTTCATCATCATTTTTTTTTCTTTCATGTCTGATTTTTGAATGCTGAGTTGTATTTCCAAATCCATTATCAGGCTTTGAATGTGTTTTTCACAGCTGGCGAGTGTCAGCGTCTCATTGGACCCGACTCCTCGTAAGAAGTCCCAATCTTATCTGAGGAGGCTCCCCGAGCACCGCGTGCCCACGAGAAGAGGCGCAGAGGTGGTGGGAGGGGGCGATCATGGACAGTATGACAAACTGCCTGGTCTGCCCAAGCACAATAGAGGTGGCAGGAGGGAGCGTGGGAGTACGAGCTGTGTGTAAACTTTTTTGTAGATTTGTGGATGCGTTCAAGACTGATTACCTCCTGCACAGTTAACAGCCATCTCTCTTTCGCTTGGCTTTCTCTTTCACTCCTTTGGAGAGTTAGCCTGTTTTTCTTTTTGGTTTGCGGCTGACACTGAAGGCGGCTGTTTGCATGCATCGTATGTGGATATACATACATACATAGCGTGTAATGTGTGTCGCTAGATCTTGCTGTCATGATTGACATACTACAGCCTCTGGGTGTCCAAGAAGGCATGCCCCTCATTTGTATGTCACTTGCTTTCTATGTCTCCTCTTACAAATTGCTCCAACTGCGCTAAAAATCTGCATTTGAACTCAAAGCCACTTTAAGTTGTAAGAAAACCATCAAAGGGCGGCGAAGCAGTTGGAAAGCAGTGACAGTTAAAAGAAAGAGAAGAGAGGGGAGGGAGAGAACAAGGGAGCAAGACGCTGAGAAAGAAGGCTGAGCTGGAGGAGAAAGAAGATGTTGAATCAGAGCTGCTCGGCGACATGTGTTATTTATTTCCCTCATGTAAACAGAGAGAGAAGGCAGACATAATCAATAGGAAACTCCAGATTGTAAATAGACGGCTCTAATAGCCTAAACACTGGCCGCTATAGTTACACTCACACACATATCAGCAGCACTTAGACTCCACACACAGACGGGGAGGGGGGATGAGTATACGGAGTAAAGAGGAGATGTAAGGACGTAAGGAGCGAGAGAAAAAGGAGAAAAAGAAAGGGCCCAGCTCGGCTGGGCAGGCCACCCTTATTTACCAATAAAGAGCCCTGATGAGAAGATAAACACACAGGAGACAGTCTGGGCAGGAGGAGGGGGCAGCGAGAGAGGGAGGTGGGAAGGAGAGGGGGGATCTGAGCCTTTATCCTCCACTTTGGTTCAACAATAAATAAGCAGCAGTGACGAGCTGAGAGAGACGAGGTGTGAAGGTATAGACGGCTAAACGTAGTTTTCGGCTTCCATTTCCCAAAAGTGTGCACTGCCAAACCAAGTTGCACTAATCAATGTTCTTAGAATAATCAAAACGTGTGTGTGTGTGTGTGTGTGTGTGTGTGTGTGTGTGTGTGTGTGTGTGTGTGTGTGTGTGTGTGTGTGTGTCTGAAAACGCAAAAGTAGCTGACACGTAGTTGCGTCCTTAAAATGCTGCAGCAGTGAGCATCTCCCATTTGTGTTTGTGTGATAGCAAGCGTGGCGTGCTCCACCACCTCAACCACCCAAATATAATCACACACACCTGATGTACTCTACACAACCACGAAAACGCACAAACCTCCTGCCTCCTACAGGTTTTCTCTGCAGAGAGTCTGTCACATGAAAACTATAATATCCCTTGAAAGCCATAAGAATTATCAGCAGCCCCTCACTGCTCTACGTTTGTGAATAATGACAATTTTTTCATGTCAGTGAGACAAACTTGTACGTAATACATTTTATTAGGAAATACAAACAGAATGCAGTGATTTGCACTTCTCATAAACCCATATTTTATTTACAATAGAACACAAAAATATTAGCCGAGTTTGAATTTGATGGCAGCGACACATCTGAAAAAAGTTGAGACGGGGTCAATAAAAGCCTGGAAAAGTAAGTGGTACTAAAAAGAAACAGCTGGAGAAGCATTTTGTAACTAATTAGATCAACTGGGAACTGGTCAGGGATGGGACTAGTTACAAAAAAGAGTTTCAAAATAACATTTCACACAAAACTGCAACAATTCTAGGATAATGTTCCTCACAGTGAAACTGTGATGAATATCTGTTCATCCAAAGTACATCATATGAAAGATTCTGACACTCTGTAGTTTGTGTGTTAGGGACACAATCAGTATTGTGCATACCAAATATCTCCTGACCCCCAGGCAGATCTGTATTACAAACAAAAAACAACTGTGTGAATTTTGTGTTGAGGATCATAAAATAAATAGATGAAAGGTTGTGACTTTATTGCAAACTGCCATTCGATGAGGTTGTCTTTAAAGCAGCAGGCAGGTGATTTCAGGCTCTAATAAAGCGCCAGCTGTACACCACAAGCCCAGAACCAAAGTTGCTTTGCAGCTAGCTTCTGAACATTGAGGATCCTTCAGTGGCCAATGAGGTTGTTGCTGGGTTTTACGCATTTTGCTTTGTTTTTTTAATGAGTTTTGGTTATCATCAAGTAACCAGAAGTCATGAAGCTGATTACTTAAAGTTTAAATCAACATAAAGCCAGGCTCCAGCCCACTCACGACCGTGAACTGGATAAGCAGAAAAGGAGGGATGGATGGTCCCACTATTGTCAAAAAGATGGTCAAATATCTACCATGTAAATGTGCAGTGTCAGCCAAAATGCTCAAGTTTTCCTAAAAGGAATTTACTTTCATCAGATGATTTAAACATGGCTCTGTCCATCTTTGTGATGTCACTAAAGTGGGGTTCAGTGTTCCTGTCCTTCTGTTCAAGTCATTCAGCTAGCAAACTCCCCTCAGCAAGTCCAGGTACTTTGGAAGCTGCTATAAAAATAAAAGTTTGCGCTCCTCAGAAGGGCCATGGTTGACTCATTAGAACTGATTCTGTCCTATTGGGTAAAATGTTCATGGACATCTGGAATGCTCTGTTCTAATAAGTGAAAGAAACCAGACAGATTGAAGATTATGACAGAACTGAATACATTTAATTAAAGGCAGTCTTTCACAACTAAAGCAAATGTAACGCCGACATTTGTGAAGATATTTAGGATATGGTGCATGAGACACTCAGATTTTAACTTGATGGACCACTGAAGACATACAATCTGAGAGTTGTATATGTTCCTAAAGGCAAATTTCATGTCTAGTTGTATGAACAACATGGAATATACAAAATACCACAAGTGAGGATCAACTTTCCAAAGCCTGAAGTTATGAAGAGAAAAATAAAAAGGGGAGACCTGGATTTTAAGTTGAGTAGTCACATTTTCCCACAAATGCAGCATTGTGTGGATCAGCATTGTATTTGAGTAGCTAATCGTTCTAATGTTTCCTCCTTTCAGTTATCAGTTGACAGGTACGTGCAGCAAATGTTGCCCAGTCATTTTAATATCTCCTGAGGATGGAAAGCAACTTTAAGCACTCCCCCTTATTTTGTTTGTGGCTCTGTTTTTCCACCAAGAATCAGACAGTGGAAAAGTCTGGAGTACTGTTAAAAACATGTATTATATGTGATTACATTTCATTTTTAATTACAACATGTCTGAGACTGGTACGTTTAGACATAACTAGTGAGTAAAATGAGACGAGTCTCACTCAGAACCCCAAATTACAGCTAATTTGGTGATGTGATTAAAGGCGAAACTTCCCGTAAACATCGGCCACAAGTCTGATGTGGACCCATTAATTGTTTGCAACAGCTGCTTAAAAATAGCTTATCAGTCCATATTTTCTAAAAACATGTGTAGGAATAAACTGTAGTGGGTTTGAGTGTTTTGTTTTGAGGTTGCCGTTTTAATGTGAATAAATTCTGGAAGGATATTTAGTATACTTGATTTAATTGTATCAGTGCTTCACCAATCCCTAAGGATGTGGCTTTGTGTGTTCATGAAATTGTGTGTGTGTGTGGTTTTGGTTGCTCATGCAGTGTCAGAAGTCATCAGGGTGAGGCTGAGCGGCGACCCCATGACCCCCATCAGAGATCTGAAGTGAGGCACTTAGCGGGCGTCCCCCCCACCCCACCCCGTGCCTTCCTCCATGATCCACACAGACAGGCTTCTCTGATTCCACCGCTGCTGCTAATAAAGGCAGCAGAAGGCTAATTCAACTGAGCAGTTGAAGGGAAGTCCTTGAGAGGGGAAGAAAAGTTAAGGGCTTGGCTGTCACTCAGCTAGTGGCTCTGCCTTCTTTAAACGACTGATATTATACTCAAACTGAAACAGGAAATTCACTCCAACTGCGCAAATGTGAAATAGAAGCCACAGAATAGTGTTGGGCATGATTTTTATATTTCTGCCATGGTGTTAGTTTCTGAATTCTGAAAGCCAGAGTTAAAGATTTTGATGCGGTTTTTCTTCTTTTTATTCTTCTTTTTTGGAGTTTGCTTATTGTTATCTTTTAGCTTTAGCATGTTAGCAGGGTAGGCTTACAGGCAATGTTCCCTCTAACCTGAACTGAAATTAAAATTAAAACTTTAACAATTCTGTTTTGCAGTGTTAGTCAGTAAGTGACTGGCGGCTCCGGCATAGGATTAGAACGATGCCACCTTATCCCATAGTCCAGCCAATGATGGATTCACATTCGTATACGCAGCTAATCAAGGTCGTTGACAGGCTATGACAGCGTCCTTATGTGTCGACACCGATTTTTTAGCTAGCAAAGCGGCGTGGCTGATGCAGTGTTGCCAACTTAGCGACTTTGTTGCTATATTTAGCGAGTTTTCAGACCCCCTTAGCGACTTTTTTTCTAAAAAGCGACTAGCGACAAATCTGGCGACTTTTTCTGGTGTTATTGGAGACTTATTTATGACAACTTTTTGACGTGAAAGCAGGTATCACTTTTACTCTCAACAAGCAGCGGGTGCTACCGGGGGCACCTCACCCATGCTAAAGCGCTCATGGGCAGAGGATAGTCCTCCCCCAGCTACTATCAGGGCAGAAGATGTTCACACCTGTGCGTCCGAACTGCAAATGAATCGCGCATGAGCTGCGCACTGACAGTAACGCAGTCAGTTCTTCTTTTACTGTTATGCTGTTTTGTGGATCAGGTTTAAAACTACTTATAAACACACACACACACACAAAGTAACTCCACCAGAGTGCCTATTTCGGGTCACTTTTGCCGGTCCAAGCCCGGGTAAAGGAGCAGGGTTGGAACTGTGACATTAAAAAACAATAATTGCTAAAATAAATTTAATTTGTAGTTCTAAATAAATTCTAAATGCATTTAGGACGTTTTTTACTCACTTTATGTCTCTTCCACGATGTTATTTCTCTCTCCAACAACGTAGGTTACAATTATATTAGCATGACCAATTATGCAAATTAGGCGGTGACGTCATTTAGAAACTTCTTTTTTTTTTCTTTTTTCTTTTTTTCCTTTTTCTTTCTTCTCTATAATGATGCACAGAGGAGAGAATAGCTGCGCTTCTTGTTAGCAGAAAGACACCCTCCACTTATTCAAGATATTGGTTGGATTAAGGCCTTTAGCCCAGTCTGGTATTATCAACACTGGAATGTGCTAGAACAATACCATATTGTAAGCTTCTCGCTGCTGCTGGGAAACCCCGTTTTTGTTTGCTTGTCATCACACTGATATTACCAACATTTTAACTGGATACCTCCTGAATGAATTTTGTTGTTAGTGCTAGCATGTCTTAATCAAACCCACACAATCACGCTGTTCTTCTTTTTTATAGGTGTGGAATGGCGGCACAGAGTACTGTATTTATTGGTTTGTGTGAGTATAAAAGCTGGGATCTATGGGAAGTGTCACGCCGGGGTGCGCCGATGTGAATGGAAACAGGACCCAAAGGCAGATGAAGACGAGGAGTTGTAAGTTTAAACAGAAAGCGATCCTTTATTTGGATGATTGCAGGGCTAAAACCAGGAACCTAAAGCAAACTGACAAAAAAAACCCACTAAGAAACAAAGACTATGACATACTATGACAAAGACTGTAACTATGACTATGGTGGAAAAACAGGCGAAGACTGTAACTGTAACTCTGGTAAGATAAACAGACGACCCGACAATGACATGCAGAAAACAGAAGGCTTAAATACACACATGAGGTGATCAGGGGAAGTGGAGACACATGAGGAAACAGCTGACTGACATGAATCTAATGACAGGACCAGGAGGAGTGAAACTAAATACAATGACCAAAGAACACATGACACTGTCAGAATAAAACAGGAAACACTAAAACTAGACATGACAACACAAACTTAACATACAAAATACGTGATGAATAATGCAAGAACTCAAACATAGAAAACCCAGGAACAATAACTGCCTAAACTAAAGGCAAATAGGAAATAACACAAAACTAACAACATATCAAAAAATAAGAACAATACAAAGAAAACTCAAAGTGCTGGGTCAGAGACCCAGCCTGTGACAGAGCCCCCCCCGTAAGGGCGGATTCCAGACGCCCGAAAACACCCAGAAAACAAACACAAAACCACAACAACCCACCCAGGGCGGGCGGAGGGGGACCAGGAAAGGAGGGCCAGAAACAAAACCACAAAAAACAAAGCATCAGAAGCACACAGGCCAAAAACAACAAGGGTACAAAAGTCCGAGACCCAGCTTCAGGAGGGCGACCACGAACCCGGCAGAGCAGGAGCGAATGGCGAAGCGAGTCAGGTGGCAAAACAAAAGGAAGTTCAAACGTTCAGGAGGCCGACCAGGAGGCCAACGGTCCAGCAGTCCAAATTCCATGAGCTCAGGAGGCCGACCCGGAGGTCGAGAGCACAGCAGGTCACAGTTCATCAGTTCAGGGGGCCGACCCCGATGGCAACGAAGTCCAGCTGACGGCCCGGAAAACGGCCGGCGATTCCGAGGGGCAAAACGTGGCTTGGGCTGCGGCAACACAGCCGCGGGACCAAGCGAGGCCGACACAGAAACAGAGGCCGAAGCCGGACCAGGCGAAGATGAAGACACGGAAGCCGGACCAGGCGAAGATGAAGACACGAAAGCCGGACCAGGCGAAGCACAGGCTGGAGCTGCAGCAGGCGAAGCACAGGCTGAGGCTGGACCAGGCGAGGCTGAAGACTCAGAGGCTGGACCAGGCGAGGCTGAAGACTCAGAGGCTGGACCAGGCGAGGATGATGATGGAGCTGCGGCAGGCGAGGATGATGATGGAGCTGCGGCAGGCGAGGATGATGATGGAGCTGCGGCAGGCGGCTGAACGGGCCCCTCGGACCCTCCAGCGGAGACGGGAGGCTGAACGGGCCCCTCGGACCCTCCAGCTGACGAGGCATGAGGCTGGTGTGGTTCTCCGGAACCACCAGCCAACGAGGAAGGCTGCTGGACGGGCTCCTCGGGCCCTCCAGCTGACGTGGCATGAGGCTGTGTAAGTTGCCGCAACACACAGTCTATATTGGGTGAAATGAGTTTATATGTGTTCTCAGACTGAGGTGTGGCAGAACCAGGCGAGGCGTCGTCCTCAGGCTGAGGCGTAGAAGCAGCAAGCAGTTGTGCAGCAGGTGGTGGTCCTGCAGGTGGCGGCACGGGAGCCGCAGGAGGTGGCGCTGCAGCCACAGGTGGTGAAGCAGAAGGTGGCTGAACGGGCTCCTCGGGCCCTCCAGCTGACGTGGCGTGTGGCTGAACGGGCTCCTCGGGCCCTCCAGCTGACGTGGCGTGTGGCTGAACGGGCTCCTCGGGCCCTCCAGCTGACGTGGCGTGTGGCTGAACGGGTTCTCCCGAACCTCCAGCAGACGAAGCATGAAGCTGGCTGGGTTCTCCCGAACCTCCAGCAGACGAGACATGAAGCTGACTGGGTTCTCCCGAACCTCCAGCAGACGAAGCATGAAGCTGGCTGGGTTCTCCTGAACCTCCAGCAGACGAAGCATGAAGCTGGCTGGGTTCTCCTGAACCTCCAGCAGACGAAGCATGAGGCTGGACGGGCTCCCCGGGCCCTCCGGCTGACACTGAAAAAGGCTGCACAAGCTGCTCCTCCGTCCCCGGCTCCAAAACGACCTGGATAGCAGTCCCACAACAGCTTAGCTGAGCCTGATGGCTAGCATTTCCTGTGCAAACAGTCTCTTTACAGCCTGGCTCATGAACCGGAAAAGCAGTGTCAGCTTCTCTAACCTCCGGAGAAAAAACATGAGGAGCCAAAACATAGTCACTCCCTTGCGTTTGTGGTGCAGAGCGTCGGTGGCGCGCACGCCGCTTTTTCTTGAGAGTGGGAGACGGCGGAGCAACGGGTGGAAGTCCCTGGTAACTCCGGGGACCCCCGAGAGCCAGTCGAGTTCCCCGGAAAGGGTGCTCATGCTCTGGAATGAGCCATGGCTTCCACCGGAGCTCCTCCTCCAATAGAGCGCTGAATATTGCCTGACGTTCGTCGTAGTCCAAATCTATGGCGTCCAGCGTTTCCTCGCACTTCCTCGTCTCAGCGAACCGACACGAACCGTCTCAGGCTCGCAAGGCAGCGGCAGTGATTCCTGTTCGTGGTTTTGATGCTGCTGCGGTGGCAAAACTGTGCGAATGAAATCCTGCACATCCTCCGACAACTCCGCCGTGTAAACAGGGTAAGCAAACAAGATCTGTCGTAGCTGAACTTTAACTGACTCCTTCTCACTCTCCTGTCTGCATACTGAATAGATTCTCCACTGTCCCTGGAGGATGGTCACACGAGTGCTGAACTCAAAAAAATCCTCGCAGACATCCGCTGGGTCCATACTGGTCGGGTCGTTCTGTCACGGCGGGGTGCGCCGATGTGAATGGAAACAGGACCCAAAGGCAGATGAAGACGAGGAGTTGTAAGTTTAAACAGAAAGCGATCCTTTATTTGGATGATTGCAGGGCTAAAACCAGGAACCTAAAGCAAACTGACAAAAAAACCCCACTAAGAAACAAAGACTATGACATACTATGACAAAGACTGTAACTATGACTATGGTGGAAAAACAGGCGAAGGCGAAGGCGAAGACTATGACTATGACTATGACTATGACTGTGACTGTAACTCTGGTAAGATAAACAGACGACCCGACAATGACATGCAGAAAACAGAAGGCTTAAATACACACATGAGGTGATCAGGGGAAGTGGAGACACATGAGGAAACAGCTGACTGACATGAATCTAATGACAGGACCAGGAGGAGTGAAACTAAATACAATGACCAAAGAACACATGACACTGTCAGAATAAAACAGGAAACACTAAAACTAGACATGACAACACAAACTTAACATACAAAATACGTGATGAATAATGCAAGAACTCAAACATAGAAAACCCAGGAACAATAACTGCCTAAACTAAAGGCAAATAGGAAATAACACAAAACTAACAACATATCAAAAAATAAGAACAATACAAAGAAAACTCAAAGTGCTGGGTCGGAGACCCAGCCTGTGACAGGAAGGTCATAAAAATGACACTTTTTGTGAAACACTTGGCATTGAAGGGTTATCCATCTGTACATATGTATGAGGCTACAGCCTGTTAGCTTAGCCTGTTTCAGTCCAAAGGTCACTAAATCCTTGACTGGGTTCAACAGCTCCTGGAGAGCTTCACTGTTTGCCTGCCAACTGGCTGAACCAGTGAAGGAGGCAGGCAGATAAACCATAGTGTATTGTTTTTGTGATTCATTCTGTTATTGATTAAACAAAGATGCAGAATTGTGTCTTCATGCTAAACTAAGCTGACTGGCTAGAACCCTACTTCATAAAGACAAAGGAATAGTGTCAATCTTCGGGGGTTAGGGGGGTTATGACCCCCCCAATAATCAGACCCTACCAATATAACCCCCATAATAAAATTATGAATTATTTTGCATAAATAGGCTGTTAATGTCTTTACTCGTTTCAAGTATTACCAGCAAAATAGTTGCACTTTTAGCATTTAGCAACTTCTAGCGACTTTTAGGACAGCCAATAGCGATTTTCCTTACTGAGGAGTTGGCAACACTGGGCTGATGTGGAGTGAAGCCACGTTAATGACAACGAGTACAACCATTGGAGATGTGAGCAGGACAGACGGAACAATTGACGGAAAAAGTGTGGACTTTATACCAGTTTTTAAATTGTGTTGATAGGCCACGTAAAACCAGAGTTATGATAAAAATATATGCAATGTTTGGTTTTCTTGCTGAATGCTATCATTGTTTATATTTACTGCAGGAGGAAACGGTAAAAACTGTGTTTTATAAGGAAAACCTCTCAAAACCAATAAAAAAAAAAAAACACCCTTTCCTATTGGTCGAAAAAAAAGTACCATGTGGACCAATCAAAAAATAATATGGCAACATGGCATTTAGTTGTTTAGGAAGGGAGGAGGTTTTAGGAGTGACGGCAGTGTTTTGAGATGTGAGAAATTTGCCACGTTTAGCACAAATCCTGTGTAGTTAGTGTGTAGTGTAGTCAATAGTTTTGTTGTGTGTGTCAGAACAATGAGGCGACTGCTGAATGTTACAGGTGTTACAGGAGTGATACATCTCCTGTTGTCAGCCCAGATAGCAAGGAGACATTGAAATAATGTTTAGTCAATATCAGGTGATTCTATTGAATCAGCGTTTAAATCTGACGTTGACCTAACATCACTCTTGCACCCTTTTTTAATATTGAAACAACGTCAGGTTTTGATACTGAATCAATGTTGAATGCTGACATTGATTGGACGTCAAATTTTCAAACACTGTTAATGTTGAAACAATGTCAGATTCTGATATTGAATCACTGTGTATCATTGTGAATCATTGTGTATGATCCACAAATAGGAAACCCATTATATGCTGGACATAGTCTTACAATTTGTCATGTTCATAATAATATCCCAATAATATGAAGCATCTGGCATTAAATAATAAAAAAAAAAGACAAGACATCTCTGTATCACTAACAAAGTAATTTATTATATTAAAAAACGTTTCTTTGTTACATGTATTGGTTACAGGTCACTTGTTTTTTTTTTATTTACTCGGGGATCGAGCTGGATATCGGGCATCCTGCACCAACCATGTGATCTGGAGTGTAGCGGAGACATTTCTGCACTGCTTGGGCGAAAACTCAGAAACAGCGTTTACCCCCACCTGCTGAGTCAGGCCATCTAGGACACAAACAAACAAAAAAAGAAGAAAGGAGAAAAAAAAGGCCAAATTAGAGCTTAAATATGAATAACCTCTTGTCAATTGTCTTCAGCAGGGAGAAATTATGGGATTAATATGAAAGTCACAAGGCAGAAATCAGCAAACTGCTGCCTCACTTTGATTCTCAAAGAGACTAATTTTCTAGAGATAAAATGAATAAACCAGGTATCAGGCTGTTGTTCTCCTTTATCTCATAGTGGACAGAAATTATTTTTTGGAGTGGCACAAATAATTTGTGTGGCATCAAATTTGAAGCAGAACAGCTGATTGTTCTGTAAATAGTTTGAAATGTTTATTTAAAAAAACGCCTTAGCTGCATTTTCAGGTAAATAGCTGCAAAAAACTTTGTTTTTTGCATAACTCAGTTACTTTTTTTGAAGAAGTAACTATATAATTAATTGCCCAACATTGGGCATTATATACTGTATTTTGCAGACAAAGAGTTACAGGACTCTCTCCCAGACCACAGACTCATACTCATAATACAAGTCAGAGCTTTACTAAAAAAAAAAGAAGAAGAAGAAGAAGAAAGTTTTGTTTTCAAAATTGGAGTTAAAGTTATTTTTTACTTCCAATAGTGTTAACACACTACACAGGTCATGAACAAGATTTTTTTAAATTTTCATTGTAAGTGGGCTAAAACAGTTAATTAAAAGTAGTCTAACATAAATGCTGTAATTTGATTATTTTAATAAACCATGTAACTTGGATGGATTCGATGCTGGCGTGACCACCGTGCACACGTCTGCTGTTGCTCACAGTGGTCCAAGGGAGTTTGTGCGTTCACTCAGACACATGAAAAATAAGAGGGAACATTGCTTATGTATAACTTGCATATTATAAGCTGTACATGTTAACCTCCTATCATGTGGCCAATCTGAAAGTAAGCATCAGCTCCTCACCTATTCAATTTTGAAAGGAGAGGTCCACAAGTGTTAGAGGGAAAGTATTAGTCATTAATGAAACACAAACGATGGATGTATCCTTTGGGTCAGTTCAGCTGTATTGTATTTATATAACACCAAATCACAGCAGTCACCTCAAGGCACAATATATAGAGAAAAAATAGAGAAAACCCCAACAATCAGACAGTCCCAATGAGGAAGCACTTGGCAACAGCTGGAAAAAAACTCCCTTTAAACAGGAAGAGACCTCTGGGCAGGCTCAGGGAGGTGGCTGATGGCCATTTGTTTTGCAAGTTCTGGTTACAAAACAAAGTTAGAATGTATAGAAGTCTATAAAAGGACTTCAATGCTCTTTATTTATTACCTTGTAAACATTTTCCTGGTAAAGTCTCTCTGTAAAGTTTCAATGGTTTCTCTTGGGTGGAGGCATGGGCAGATTATCTGTGCTGCCGACCAAAGGCGGGGCTGCCCTTTCCTGGGCTTGCTTTCACACATTTGCGAATCACTGCCTTCATCAGTGCTGTGTATTTGAAGACCGTTAATGGTAGTGCAACTCTGCAAGATCACTGCGTTCACTATGGAAATCAGTCGGCCTAATTTAAACTCTGACTTTTGCAAGTTCCAATCTTCCTGGTTACGTTGATGATATTCTGATTTTTTGTCCCATGTGACCATATCAGGCAAGTATTGCAGAGTCTCCTGCAGAAAAAGTTGATTGTGAAACCTGAAATATGTGAAGTCCAAGCTGAGTGACCTTTGTTCCTTAGCCGTATCTTAGAAAGTGGACAAGTGAACACAGGCCAGAGAAAGTGAAATCCATAACAGACTGGCCCATCCCAGAAACAACAATAGTTTCTTGGTTTGGCATATTTCTATCATCGAATCTTTAGAAATTACAGTTAGATTGCTTTGCTTCTAATCCAACTCACCTCGTCTTCCAGGCCCGTTATACAGTCATCAGAAGCAAACAATTGTAAATGAGCTAGGTTTGCTATTTTTCAGTCACTTCAGCATCATCATTACTTACTGCCCAGGCTCCCACAAACCAGCTCTGTTGAACGTGTCTATGTCATCTTTTTTTAGCAGACTCCGACCCGGATGAACCGGAACCCATCCTGCCGCATTCCTACGTCATCAAGCCATTACCTGGGAGACTGAAAATCAGATCCACCAAGCTCTACAATGGATCCTGGCTCCCCTAACTGATTGTATGTCTCATTTTCCATGTTTCCATGTTCCATGCTAGAAATAAGAGCACCTGATCACCGGCTAGTCAATTGTAAGCATCCTCAAGAGCTAGAAGTAGCTCTTTGTGGTGGCTTCCCTTCCTAGGACCCATTTAATATGAGTGGAATATACTTGTAACACACACACACACACACACACACACACACACACACACACACACTAACCTCCTCCTCAGCAAAAAGGAGAACCCCAGCCCAACAATATTCTCCAGGTCAGAAAGTCTGTCTGAGATATTCGCTTAAAATTCTTGTCTAAGAAGCTAGCTCCCAAGTGCTTTGGACCCTTTGAGGTGGAGAGAAGTATCAATCCATCTGCTGTATGTCTGAAGATACCTGCTTCTATGAAGAGCCATCCCACCTTTCATGTTTCTCAGTTGAAGCCAAAGTTGTCCAGTCCTCTTGGAGCCCAAGGCCCACAGCTGAGTTGGTACAGGAACAGCATTCGGGTTCTGTGATTCTCTGCAATTCAATGGCAATATTAACAGTCACTTTGTAACTTTGCATTTGTACCCTCCTAGGACCTGGCGTCCACATATGTGGACATCACATTTGGGTTATTTAGACCAAAATACTAAATTTTGCTCTATAAGGGCCTGATATCCACTTACGAGGACATTATACTGCTACTGTTCTATCAACATTTTAAACGAATATCCTCATATGTGGCTTTTATTTTTCTTAAAAACACAAATAAGGTAAAAAATAATAATAATCAGGTAATTCCTTGTATTTACATTCATCGGGCCGCAATCAGCCCAAATATCAAAGAGAAATTAAAAATGCATGCTGTGGAAGAGTTCGGGTCTTAGGAGGTTATAGTATTATAACCAGAATACACTCAAAGGGCAGCCAAGTTAAGCCCGATGTTGCAAAGAGAGGATGATACATTTATAAATTAGACACCAGTTACATGCAAACCTTTGCCAATCTATCTGAGAGTGATTGCAGTCAGTCCGAGTTGGATCTTGATGTTAAAACCCAGCAGTCACTTCAACTACTTGCAAATGGATGCCATCCCAGTTTTACTCTAGTGTGAATGAGCTATTATGTAGCTTGTGATGTCAGGTTAAAAAGTCCAAGATGACAATGTTCAAAATACTGAAACACCACTGGGTAATGTTGTGACTTCAGAGCTATTGTTACTTTGTAGTAGAATTAAATACTTCTCGACATTAATACAAATATTTGTCAGAAATTGCACAATAAGCTTACCTGTTATATTACTTTTTTCTTTAAAATAAGGACAAACCTATTTGCTGGAAGAAAAGCCCTCTCTCTGTCCCAGAGGTTGTTGTCTTGAACCATTAATTGCTGGTGCAGCATGGGACTGTGGGAGCTGTTGCTCATTTCCCTTTGTTGGAATGCCTGGTTCATTAAATTGACTGAGCAGGATGGTTTTGAGGAGAAAAAGATGATAGTTTCTCAGGGTAATAACAGGCCTCAGGATAAGCTATGTTTAAAAGGCTACCGCAATGGCTACCCAGCGCTCCCATGACCCTAGCTGCTGGGGACGGCACTGGCCAGACACAATTAGTGGTCACAGATACCTAGGTGCTTGTGTGTTTGTATGTGTGGGTGGGTGGATGCTTGCATGCTTGGATGGATGGGCGTGTATGAAAATGTGTGTGCACATATACTGTGTGTGTGTGTGTTTATTTGTAAGCCCATAAAACCCACATTCCAGATTCAGTGTCAGTGGGTGTGTTCACCCTGTCTGTCTGTTGATGATGGCTGTGCTTACTGTCAACGTGTCCCTGAAAAACAACTGGCTAGTCTGTGGGTCAGTGGGAATCCATCTGCCACCTAAAGCTAAAACACAAGGAGATGTGTGAACAATTTAATGCATTACATTTTCTTTGCTACGCGCCTTACTTCAAGGAATATACAGTCCAGAGGAAAACAGGGCTCTTTCCTTATGATTGTACACCAGTACCCCAAAGAATATTTGTCCACTGGACTAGTTTTCGGACACTGTCTGACTGTGTGTGGGTCTTTAAGAGCTTATTCTCTGGTTCATTTCTCTCAGATTAACAAAAGAAGAACATTTCACTTTATCGCAGTGGAACAAAAGCAGATATGGAGCCAAGTGTGCGCAGTGAATGCGGGGTTGATCTAACCAATTTGGCCTCATGGGAGATGGGAAAACTGTGTTTGTGCATAGATGAGTTAGTCTATTTATTTATTTTTTACAAGTTAACTTAAACTAAAGAATCAGGATTTAAAAAACAGAAACATATGGAAGTTTGTCTCGTAGTTTGTCCACTCTGCTCGCCGAGGGTTATTTAAGAAGTTATACTTACTACATGTTGAGTTCAAGTTAAACATGAACAGAGAAAGCATGAGTTCTTACATTTTTGATTATTGAGTGTCAATGTAATCATAATCATCATTTGTCCTTTTCTTTCACAGGAACAGAGAGGTGGAGGGACAAACATATTTATACGATTATGATTAAGCAGTCAGAAAGCTGCATTGCATTCCTAACTGACACACATTAGGCAGAACCATTGCTGCAGGAATCACAGGCTGTAGTGACGGCCCTTGTTTCAAACCAAATTAAATAGTAACATTTTTAGTGTGTTTAGCTTGTTTTGTTTAAACTGTAGTTTCTTTTGTAAATGCTTTCTATGCTTAACAATTTACCCTCCCAGCTGCAAATCATTTTTAGTTTAACTGATAGATGTCCTAAAATATCCACAGACTTCAGGACTTGACTGGATTTGCATTTGTGTGGGTTTTTTTCTTGTTTTTACAAAATGTGATGTTCACTTCAGTTGCTCAGCGAACCGTGTCGAGGCTCACGAAAGCCTCTGGTTAGCTTCACTGTACCTGCTCGGGACCGACAGGCTTTCCGAGACTTCGTACACACAAACAGCCCAGCCCGACCGCTCGCTCCCTCTCACACACACAAACAGTTCTGTATGGCAGTTCTATTGGGGCTCTTCACATTGTCCAGACGGCCCAGTGTCAGGCAGTGAAATGAATGGCTGTTTATATTAGAAGGCTGGTTTAATGAATTAGACCCACAGCTCCTCTGTGTCAGCACCAGGAACACAGAGACCAGACCCTCTCCCTTCCTTACCCCTTATACACGGCAGGGGGCGGGGACACCCTGATTGCATCCTGTGGGACGGGTGACTCAGGGCGCCCGACGGCGCCCCTCTAAGGGCTCCCTGCTTATTTACAAAAGGCATCTGGCAGAAGCTGTGCATGGACCCTTCTCTTGTTCCACATCCCCCTTTTTGTTAAGCTCACCTATCACATCTCCCCCATAGTAGCTGAGATGGGCAGAGGCTTGCATGTTTATATACACGTGTGGGAGGGTGAACCAAGTGGAGAGGATTACTGAGCAGCTCGCACATGTTTGAACAAATATGTATACAACATGAGGTTTGCCACCCAGCCGTACATATATACAGGCCTCCAATGAGACCCACCTCTGTTTCTACTCACTCTGCCGAAAAAAGAGAGAAAGGTGGATGTCACCCCACATCCTCATCAGCCCACTGAGGAGAGGAGTTCCTGACTCTGTGCCTCGGGATAGACAAAGACTAACAGATGGAGAGGAGAGGAAGAAAAGAACACAGGAGAGGAGGCAGGAGGCAAGTGAAAAGAAGAGGAGGAAGAGACTATAAGAAGGGAGCTGGATGGGAAATGGGGAGATGAGGAAAGGGGGAAAAGGGAAATGACCAGAGAATACAAGGGCCAAGGGTGTGAGGGAAGGAAACTAGGAACAAATGTGAAAGGAAAGCAAATCAGGAAAAGAAAAGAAAGGGCTATGAATGAAAAATGGAAAAAGACAACTGAGGAGAGGAGGAAAAAAGTAAAGGAAGCAAAAAAAAGGAACAGCAGAAAATAAAAGAGTTGACAATAAAAGAAAAAATAATAACAAAAGACAACAAAGGGAAACAAGTAAAAGAGGAGTATGAACAAGGACACCCGAGGAGATAAGAAAGCAAGAGGGGGGAAAAAACTTTTAGAAAACAAATGATGGGCAAAGAAAAGAGGAGAAACTCAGAGACAGGAAGGTAGGATGAGAAAGAACAAAAACAGAGAGCAGGATAGATGCAGACAGAGGGAACAAATGAAGGAAAGGAAAAATGCAGTGCAAATTTGTAGAAAAAACACACAAGGATCAAACACAATCACAACATGGAGTCAGAGACACACATTTTATAATCAGCAAAGCTTTTTCTCCCCACACACTCCAGCCTGCACAGTAGTAACATGCTTACTGGTCATACACGTGAGCTCTGAAATGATTCCACCTCTTCTTGGCTTAAAAAAAACAGTAATTATTTTTTTGGGAGGGGGGGTCTCATCTCCTCTCATTTTCTTTTGTGTTCACCCTCGTCTGGTCCCTCTCTCCTTCTCATCCCCGTCTTTAAATTGCCCAGCATCCTGCAGAGCTGAGGAGCCTCTCAAATTGCCTTTGTCCATTTGCTTACGACAAGACCCAGGGACCGTGTGTGTGTGTGTGTGTGTGTGTGTGTGTGTAGGTTTGCATGTATGTATGTGTGAAGGGAGTCTGTAGCAGCGGGGTGGTGGGTTGAGATTACTGTAATCATGGGGTGCTACCTGTTCATTAAACACACAGTGGGAACTCTGCTTACAGCGTTTAGGAACCAATTAAAGCAGAACAAGCTATTAACATTAGCAGCATTAGCCAGAGGAGTGTATGCATGTGTGTGAGTGAGAAAGAGGAAGAAAAAAAGAGTCACTACAATTCAGTATGCAAGTGTTTCAATCACTTGTAAAGGACTATGTGACTAACAGTGACTGATGAGCCCGAAAACGTGCAATCAAGAGAGAAAATAAATGAAAAGAGTAGAGGAGGAGGGATGATTCAGGAGGATAATGGGAAGTGGTAAATTCAAACTTTAGCAAGTTGTGAATGGCCGTGATTATAATACAATATCTGTGAAGATGGTGTGTGATTGCTCAGGTAGGGGAGGAGGAACTTGTCCTCCTTGAGAAAGGGAGGGTATAGAGAGGTGCGACATGGACTCTGGTGAGCGTAATTATCCGTATCTCCAAGCTCCTCTCCAGCTGGCACAATGGAGAGTGATTTGATAGAGACGAAATGCCTTGATGGGGCCTCGATCTTCATCTCCTCAGTTCATGAAACTCATTTCTGGGATTCATCCAATTAGAGACAGTTTCTGTCTGTGACTTTGGAACTTGGGCAAAAGCAAAGGATTCATTTGTAATGCTTATCAGGCTGCAGTCAAGAGCATCGGGGATGATATTAAAAGTAAGTATTTGGCTGACAAAGTTGTAACAGTGTTTACTTCTGTTGTGCGCTTTGTTTGGCTTTTAGGTCGTAATGATGCTTATGACTTCTTACAGGGTTATTTTGTATTTGGTATGTCTCTTCCTCATTCAGTTTACTTCCTGTTTTATTTTAGAAGTTAGTTCCTCGTGTGGCTTTCTGTGTTTTTACTTTCTTTCTTTGTTCTTTTTCTGAACTCTTTAGTGTCCCCTGAGTACAGGGGCCTGTACTCAGGAGTGACACTGAGGCTATTTTCACCTTGATAAGTCAAACCAGGGGTTCCCAGCCTGGCTGTACGTGAGCTCACATGATAAGGGAGGGGCTGTCAGCATCTGACCAATCACAAACATGAACAGGTTAATGAGAGCAAGAGAACATAAAACTGTTATGTTTAAATAATATAAAGAGGTAAAAAAAAAAAAATAGTAGTCTGAAAGCAACAACTGTGTTAGGTACACCTGTTCAACTGCTTGTTGATGCATATATCTAATCAGCCACATGGCAGGAACTTAATGGTCCAAACAGCTCGCTGAACTTCAAACCGATCAGATCAGAACAGTGAATAAACCTTATGTGATTTGAATATGTCACTGTTGTTGGTGCCAAAGGGGTTTGTGTGAGTATTTCCTGGAATTTTCCCACACAGCCACCTCTGAAGTTTACAGAGAAAGTTCAGAAAAAGAGAAAATATTCAGTGAGCAGCAGGTCTCTGGGCAAAAATACCTTACGGATGCTAGAGGGCTGAGAAGAGTGGTTCGACGATGATAGGAAGAAAACAGTAACTCAAATAACCATTTATTACAACCAAAGTATGCGGACGAGCATCCCTGAACTCAAAACATATCAAATCTTGAAGCAGATGAGCTACATCAGCAGAAGACCACATCGACTCCTGTTAGATAACGAGTTGAACTTGAGGCTACATTAGTGCGGAGAATATCTTTTTGACACATTTTGATCCCTTAGTACCATCTGAGTGTTGTTGCCGTTTGTCCATTTATGAATCTTCTTCCTGCTTCCTGATGCTTTATCAATAAAATTGACTCAGTAGCTCCTAAAAATAAAGTAAGCATTCTCTGTGGATTGACCTCTCCCAATCCTTTTCCTCATTGTTTAGCTTCTCTTTGTATTGTGTTGTGTCACGGGTCATTTGGATGCTTTTTTCATGCATTCATTATTCTGTTTTCCTCCCTATCACCTGCTAGGGTCTGACTTTGTTTTGGTTCTGGTTTTGTATGAAAAACAACACAGCGGTGACAACCCAGAATGCATAGCAATTCCTGAGCTGACATATGTTTATGTACATACAAGTCGGCCAGTTTGACTGGTGCAACTTTGTTTGTTTTTTTAAATGAAAAGGAGCAGTTGGTAGCATTGAGTTTAGTTAGCAAGAAAAATTCAGAGAATACCGTGATCCCCAGATGGCTGCCCCTCCCTGAGCCTGACTTTGCTGAAGATTTCTTCCTGTTAAAAGGGAGTTCTTTCTTCTCACTGTCACCAAGTGCTGCTTAAATGGGGATGTTTGATTGTTGGGGTTTCTCTGTATTATTGCTGGATCTTTACCTTAGAATGATAAAGTGCCTTGAAGTGACTGCTGTTGTGATCTATCACAGTATAAATAAAATACAATTGAACTGAGCTGACAGAAATGTCATTTTTAGTTAGCAAAAATAATAGCCTAAATTATATTATAACCTATTCTGTCAGTGCGCTGCTATTTGCACTTTCATAACTCTGACAGTCCATCCATAGACTCAAAGTGGGTCCAGAAGTCTCGTCGTCCTACATTTCAGTAAAAGCTGCAGTTGTTAAAGATTTATTAGTTCCAAGTCCAACAGGAACAGATCAGTCAGATTCCAGAGCAATGCACACCTGCACTCAAGTATCAATGCAAACAATGACAGTGCCCACTGTAACATTTTTGTACTACTAAACAAATTGCACCCAAGCAGTCACTTAAAATGGCCAGGCCATTGATTATGCATGACATTAAGCCATAAAACATTTTAAAGGTCTACCTAAAAATCATGCATACAGTTGCCACATACCAGGACCAAAGGTTTTACAATTTTTTACATTTTGGCAAGGGGACTGAGTTGGTTTTGGAGCCAGCAATTTGAATAGCTTACCAGTATTTAGGCCAAAGCTATGTGTTGAGTCATGCTACGTCACATGGGCTAAAAATAAATGAATAAATGATAAACCTGACACGGGATAAAGGTTACACAAAAAATAAACAATTAAAAAATACACTACACTAAAAATTGAAACCAGAGCTCGTGTTTAGATCAGGCAGATTGAATTTGATCTGAGGAAAGAAAGAAAAAACACTCAAAACTAATAAATTCAAGTTGTTGTTTTTTCATCTAATTTCTCTCATCTTAACTTTTCCATCAAAGCTTTACTCTGTCATATCTCCTGGGTGCCATATTTAATACCCATCTAACAATGGACCAGATAATGTCTCAAGTATAATTGTTCACCAGGAGAGGTAGAAACATGCAGTGCCATTGTCTGTCTTCCTTTTGTAGTTAGTTAAAAGGTGGATAAATAAGATGCAATTTAGAGACTTTTAAGACATAATTTTTTTTCCTCTTGCCTTAATCACTGTGAAATTACCTCTGGGTGAGGGCTGTCATTAAAATAGAAGAGGCACTTGCTTCTTGGATGCTCGAGGCAAGCATGAAGCGCTAATAGCATAGTGCCTCGATGGCACTGACGATTTTAACGGGCTCTGTATTATCCTGCTGTGCCTATAGCCGTGGCTACACCACCCGCTCGCCGAGGATGTCTTATGATGGTCTATTTGTAGATTGTGCCAGCTGTTTCCTGTGATAAATACACTGTAAAAGCTGCTTCATGATATATGCAGAGCCATGTAGTTTCATACTAAATGTATTTTTCTGAGAACCTTTACTTTGATGGCCCACTTATACTAACTGAGCTCCAGTACAGTGTGACGGAGCAGTAACTAGTTTTACCCCCTAGTACAATCTAAATATTAATCTCTCACTTTCCTTATGAAGTCAAAGGCAAGCTGACTCCCATCGTCGACAGTTCCTTGTCAAAAGAGCCCAGCTCTGGCCCTGGGTTTATGTCCCACAGGGTGGCTTCTCGCCCTGGGCTAGAGGACCCCGAAGTGACATGGACAACAACCTCCAGATGTTAGCCTGCATTAGGACCTGACAGCTTGCCATGTCACTGCCTACAGTACCACGCAGTTCCATCACTTCCCATCTGCTGCCCAACACCTCTCGAGGGAGAGAAAGTGGGTGGGGATGGGAAAAGACTGAGACTTTGCTGCCCTTCATTCTAGATTAGGAGACTAAACATCACAACACTGACAGATCGTGCTGGGAGGGAGGCAGGCATCTGATTTGTCCCAGCATCCAGCCAGAGTTATGAAGAACCATCTTCGGCCCAGAAGACCAAGTCCCTGCAACACGTACGGGCTCAGCACCATGGAGCTGAATCAGGCTGAGGCAGGCTGACTCCAAGTTATTTAAGAAACTTCCATTTACATGGGTCAATATGAATCTGACCCCAATATTACATGAGTCACTAGAGTCCTGTTGGATATTTGGAGACCAAGAAGATGGAAGCATGGACATTTCTAATTACTTTTATTTTATGTTTGTTTTTACAATTTTTAAAAATATTTATCACTTTTGACTAATGATAGAACTAATCAGCAGATTAAATAAACAAATGTAATAACTGTTTGTTGTGTCCCTAATATGAACCTTTGATATATAAGTCATAATAAATGGTAAATGGCCTGTATTTATATAGCGCTTTACTAGTCCCTAAGGACCCCAAAGCGCTTTACATATCCAGTCATCCACCCATTCACGCACACATTCACACACTGGTGATGGCAGCTACATTGTAGCCACAGCCACCCTGGGGCACACTGACAGAGGCGAGGCTGCCGGACACTGGCGCCACCGGGCCCTCTGACCACCACCAGTAGGCAATGGGTGAAGTGTCTTGCCCAAGGACACAACAACCGAGACTGTCCAAGCCGGGGCTCGAACCGGCAACCTTCCGATTACAAGGTGAACTCCCAACTCTTGAGCCACGATCGCCCGTAATAATAATAAACAGAACATCTGTGTGTGTTTGGATTCTATGCAGTGTTGCACCATGAAATTAGAAAGGCTCAACAACATATATGCACAAAAATCAAAGATGTGAAAAAAAAAAACCCTAAAGTCATAAAGTGGACATTAAAATAAACCATTGAATGGTGGGATAAGTTTTGCCCAATGAGAAAATAGCCTGATGTTTGGCTCCCCCTCCTGGAAACATGGACTAACATCATGCACAGGACATGAACCTCTCAGTATCTCAGGCCTGCTACTGAAAAGCAGTTACTGAGGACTCACCACAGCCATGCTGGCACAGCTACACCTGCTACTGTACTAACATCTGATTTGGAAAACAAACGGTGCATTCATGTGTTCAACATGTATTTTAAAATGGCATCATACGTTGTATAAGTTATACATTTACTGTTTTTCCTGTGTTTCTTTATCTGTGTCTCTATTTGTCCTTAAGTTAATGTCTCCTTTGGTCATTTCCTGTTGTACTTTGTTAGTCACTTTTATGTGTCTCCCCCCCCTTCCTCCAAACACACACACACACCAATCACCTGCCACATCCTCACTGATTTTACTAATTCAATAAGACTTTGCTGTCAGTAAGCTCTAGTGTTTTTGCTGCTAACTTGTCTTTAAATCTGTCAGAAACTACACTTCCATCTTACAGCCATGGTGTTTGTCTGTGTGCATACCAGCAAGCAAGTATAATCCAAGGAGAAACCTCTGGAGCCGTCCTGACTTTACAGCATTAGAAAAGACTTGCATGACACCATGCCAAGCCCTATGACAGTTATATGTTAGAGGTGCATATATTGTAAACATACCTGCAGCAGGACGAGATCAAGTATGCACGACCAGAAGATTTGGTCAGGAAGAGAAGTCTTTATTTAGCTGGGATACATACTGTTATATTTGATTATTAGTCAGATAGAAAACACAGTAGCTTTTCAAAATAAAAGCAAGGTCCATTTAATTAATTATATATATTTATAGCTTTAAAACACACTTCAATAAATATTTTTCTTCTTTTGGTCTTTATTTCTCCTGTCAGCTTTACAAAAACACACAATGGACTATGAGAACAGTTGAGGGAACTGCACTGGTTTAAAAGGTCAGTGGTGCAGATACAGGCCAATACACACATTGTAGATGCCACAGATATTAGCCTACGAAACCTAAAACACCTTTACACATTTCCAAGTGTTTCACATGTTTGTCCACGTCACTACGGCAGGTATAAACAACTCTCCGATTATTCACATGAACGTTAAGCACTATTTGACCACTGGTAGCATCACACACGCTGAAGAGTACAGGGAGGGTTAGCTCTAAGTTAAGACACATGGATTAACAGGTACATTGCAGTACAATTGTAGCACCCATCTTTTACATGGCTAGTCTACCACTCCCACACCTCAAACTCACACCTTATGGGTGAATGGTGGCTTATTTTAACCTTGCATATTTCCCATTATTGTGTTTCAATCAGACAGACTCAAGTAAGAACACTTTTTGTTGATATTGTTTTGTACTGAATCATTACAGTGGAGGGGAGGGCAGAGTAAGCACGATTCATGGAGCAGCAATTGGCACAATAATGGGAAATATCTGAAACAAACCAGAATTCTGCTTAAATATTGAATCACAGTGAGAGAGAAATCTTTCCGTGGATGTGTTCCCACTTTTGAAGTCATAAAGGGAAATAGCTTCAAGGATCCGGGAGCAGCAGTGGGTTACCAATGGGATGCAATGCACTGAATGTAAAGCATTGTACTGAATGGTGACTGCAGTACCTTTGGCAGAGGTAAACACTGAAGGTTTAATACTGCAAAACATCTGACATTGGCCATCATCACACGAGGTGACGTGAAGACAAAACGTACGAGTGCTGGATTAGCTGAACCCTGCTTTTCTTCCCAGGATAATGCCACTCTTTCTGCGAGCTGAATTCAGTGACTACAGATCTTCATGACTGACCTCACCCTTGCTTGAAACAAACTACAGTGAACGACATGCTCAGCTTTATTAACTTGTGCGCAACAAAAGCACAATTTAGTTTTTTTTAATTAGCCCCTTCTAAATGTACTTCAAGCTTTCACCAGCAGGTGGGAGCATTTTACCAGCGGGTAAACACAACAGTAATAGATGGTTAAAGACTGAAAGGTTGTTTCTTTAAAATCTGCTCAAACCTTTGGTTATTTTTTGAAAAAAAAAATGTAAATAACAAAGTACTTGTTAAGTACCTTTAACAAAAAAGAAAATGTTTTTGTGAGAAAACCGTGTGCTACTGAGAAGTCCCAAGATGGTTTTGATTGTTGCACAGTGTTGCACTGATCACATTAATCACAATGCACGTAGTGATGTCGGTTTGGTAGCTTCTTGAACAAAAAGGGTTTTGAGAAAGGGAACTTTCTCTGTTGTGTTGATGAAAATATTGCTTGTTTTCTGTCTGCTTGCATCTGTAGAATAATATCACTGATAAAATAAACCTGAGCAGGATGTTCACTGAACTGGTTTAACCTGGAAGCTGACTTTCATACCATACAGATACCAAATGAAAGCAATAGCTGCCTGGAAGGTATAAAAGGACACTCATTGGAAAATTTCTCATATGTTTTGCTATTATAGAAGTAAATGGGTTCGATCAAGCGACAAAAAGAAACAAAGATGTGGTTCATTTGATTCATCCAGCTACACATTTGGGTTCAGGTGCAGATTCCTGACACGCCACAGAGGTCGAATTCCAAAAAAGAGATCAAGCAGCCATTTTTCTTGGCTTACATACTGCCTTTGTTCAATGCATCAGCTCAGTGATCACGAGCTTTATAAATAGAGCATAAAACTCATTACGTCAAAGAGAAGTTTATGATCTTCATAAAAGTTTCTTGATATATTTGGACAAGCAAACATTTGAAGGTGAAACAGTAAAAATAATAATACAGGGCCTATTTTAAAAGAAGTAAAACTTAAAATTATTATTTTCTTTTTGGTTTTTGTCAGTTCCATCATAGAAAACGTAATGTCCATAACATTAGGGGCTCCCATTTTTATCGTTCTGCTGTTCTCTGTGCTCCTGAAGACTTTGCCATCATACTCACAGCTGTGAATGTCTACAAATCTGGTAATTGATTTCATATGTTTTCCAACTTATATGATATGATATTATGATATTATATACACCATTTGATGCAAAGACAAACCAGGATTTTAAGTCTTGCAACTAACGGTGCCACAAAAAGGGTTTACTGTTTGAAAAAGAAGCTCAGAACAAAACTGGCTGAGTTGCTCAGTCATTATATCAGGAATGACCAAAGGCAGCTTCGGAAGAAGACCCTCATGAGAACTATGGAGGTGGAAATAATCGGTTTGGGGTTGCTTCACTACCTTAGGGACTGTCGATTCCAGACACTGATTCAGCTATTAATTATGTGTGAGATCAGAGACTGATTGGAATGTATGCAAGGCCCTTTTGATGAGGTGATGATGTAAAGACTAGAAAATCAACAGGGGGTGGTTAAAAAAGAAGGAATGGAGGATTATGGAATGAGCTAGCAGACAAGAGTGTTTTGTGCACAGAGTAGCGAAGTACCACCCCATTTATCATTTATCAATACTAACTTCAGATGTCAAAGTTTACATACTTTATGTTGAATAAAAAGCGTTAATTTTCACCGTGGAGTCCTCTAAGACAGAAACATCATCCGTGCACAAACTCATCAGCAAACAGCCTAATAAGTTTTTAAACCCTGTGTTTTTCTCACACCCTGCCTTTAGGCACTGTTTCAAAGCTCATCTAGTGTTTACTTGTCCAAATATATTTTTTAAAAAAATTTCCGTGGGATGCTAATACTTTTTCACATGATGAGTTATTCCAAGGATAAGCTTAACTTAACACAGAAAAGCTAGTACTGTGGTTTGTTTACCTGCAGCTCACAGACCATTAATGCAGAGAGATCCTCCCTGCAGTCCTGGAGAGCTAGGCAGTCAACACCTCCTATGACCCGATGAAAGCATTCACAAACTTGCCTCTTGGGGGCAGTAATCCTCCACAGAGGACCCGAAACACCAGCGACCGAAAGCCAGCATCATCGGGTGAGGAATTAGGGCACCGTTGTATGGTGACAAACATAAGCGCTCCAGCACAAACTCACATCTTGAAGCCTCCAGTGAGTCAGAGTGTTATTAATAGACCCAAACAGCAGGCGCTGTCACCACGTCTACTGCTCCCGGCCAATTACGAAGCTCTGCAGGTGTGCCCACCGACCCACACATGCAGCCAATATCAGACACTTCTTCTATTCTGCAACCTTTGCTCTCTCGCCATTATTTGTTTTCTACTTTGTGAAGCCCTTTCACAGACACGCACACACTCACACACACCCAAAGAAACCATGGAAATGTTATTAGGTCAGCTTCCTCCTGTGGCTATGACTCAGTACACCAGCTCTGTCACTGCCCACCTGGAGTCTCGGGAAGAGCAGCAGGAACAAGAGGATGGAGAGAAGTAGGGGGTAAGAAGGAGGTTATTACAAAACACGGCAGACTCATTCAGAAGATACAGTAGCTTTGCACATACACGTCTGCACAGGACTAAGTCAGTTAGTAAACCCTGTGCTTCTCATTATATCTTGTCTACTCTAAAAATGCCACTGGCTGTTAAGCTCCAATATTTAGCCGTGGCCCACGTACCTGCTCTCCTGAAACGGCAAAAGAAACATTCAAAATGTCTTTTAGTCTTAAGTTAGGTTAAGATGCCTCCTCCTTCAAACACGGAGGTGGAACTTAAGTTGGTCGGCACTGGATTACAATCACAAGTCAATCCAGCAGAACTAAGATGCGATTTTTATTGTATCTCAAACAAAATTAAGAAAACAGTGTTGTTTGCAAAGGTACCTATTTTCTGTCATTATGG
This sequence comes from Maylandia zebra, assembly GCF_041146795.1. Lineage (NCBI taxonomy): Eukaryota > Metazoa > Chordata > Actinopteri > Cichliformes > Cichlidae > Maylandia > Maylandia zebra. The sequence goes on along the minus strand of NC_135182.1, from coordinate 11,749,827 downwards.
TCCCAGCGGTGGCTGCTCTTATTAAACGTGGCCAAATATTCAAATGAGTGAGTAAGCGTTTGCTTCTAACTGCTCTGTTTCACACAGTTTTTCTACTCTTGGCTCTGTATGACAGGCTATCAGACAGGCCAGGATTTACCTAATATGGTCATTTGAGGCACACAGCTCTTTGAGCAGAGAAGCCCCAAATCTGCAAAGGGCAGCTGGTCAGAAGAAGTAAAACAACTTTATAAGACAAATAAGGAATATTTTTATTTACCATAAATCACGAAAGCCACTCTACTAGAGTTCTGGAGTGGAACAGGCCCACTTTAAGACATGTCACCCTTAAAAAGCTTGAGCTGAGAGTTTCTGGAGTCATGCTAGATTGGCCCCAATCAGCAGAGTTTAAGAACAGGTTTCCCCGTGTTAAAAAGAAGCACACGTTAATGCTCAGACACAGAAGAACACCATCACTGACACAACCATGAACAGCCCCTGCCACACATCATATCACATGTGTTTTAGTTGATTTCTTTTATAACTGAGTTGCACAGTTCATTCTATTGTTGAGTTATACAGTCTTTGTGTATTACTTTAGTTGAAATTATTGCTACACCAGTGTAGTCAACTTCATCCAAACTGCAGGAAGCCGCTCTTCCTCCACAGACTCTGAGCTTTCATTACACCGCATGTCAGCATAGTGAGGTGGTAACAAGATCCACACAGCAGACATGCAGTACTACATACACATCCTCTCCAATTACCACACTAACAAACAACAAATGCCAACAGCCCCACAGGCCATTGCGTGGAGATAATAAGAACCTGCGTGTGTGTGTGTGTGTGTGTGTGTGTGTGTGTGTGTGTGTGTGTGTGTGTGTGTGTGTGTGTGTGTGTGTGTGTGTGTGCAAGCTTCTGGTGCTTTCTTTGCACAAACACACAAACCAGAAGGAGAAATGTGTGAGTGTACTCGGAGATACAAGGGCATCTAGTAAGTGCATTAATCCTCAAACAGGGCAGATAAGGCCTACAGAGGTTAAGAGATTGCAGTCTGGAAAGAAGCGATACATTACACAAACGGCTGGATTGATTTGACCTGCAACCTTTCCAAACTCTCAAACCTCATTAATAAGCCTTCATATTTGAGATACAATCCTTTTTCTCCATCTGAAGCTCATTTTGTTTGAAAGCTGTGAAGAAATTAGGCAGACACTGCTATGCTTTAAGGAGAACGAGTCAGAAAAAGGATACTTCCACTATTCAGGTGAAAGGACAGAGGTTAGTGATCATAACACTAACTGTCAGTCATGTTAGTATATACTCTACTTGATCGGTGGTCATCCTAACTGGATTAAACCTCAGTTTTCCTTTTAAATATTAAGCAACTGCAAACGTTTCTGCAGCTACGTCTAAAATACTAAAATTCTAGGCTAACGTAATCAGCAACTCTCCACCTGTGAGGTTTTCTCAATCTGTTATTGCACCTTTCCACCATTTCCAACACACACAGGCAATTTTGCTGCCTTCCCAAGGGACAGGCCAAACTAACAGCTCTACATTCGCTCCTTTCCAAAACTTCACCTCTGAAACGAAACACCAGTAATATGACGGTCATCATCTGGGGCTCCAGTGTCACAAACTACTAAGTTGTCTCTGATTTCCTCATTAATGAGGAAGAAACTATTGACTTTTAAATGCTGATTTAAGCTCTCAGAAAATTAAGTTCCTGTGTTTAACGTCTTTCTTCCACCGGCAGACATTCATGAGGAGCCTCTCTGCAGGCTGGACTCACCGTAAGGCTTTAGTCTACACATTTACTGCACTGTATACAGGAATACACTCTAGCATAGAGAAATCTATGTCTAATCTGTTGCTTTACACACCCAGGTCCAGGTTTTTCTTTTCTTTTTCTGTCTGCTATCCTCTGTAATTACTCTTTTCAATCCCTTTTCATCTTTGGCAGTGTGTTGGACCCGGGGGGTGGGGGGGGTGGGCAGGTGGGTCTCAGATGCGTCCGTTGCCGTGTGTGCTGCTTCGGCGGCCGGACAGGGGGTGGGAGGAGTAGTGCAGCTCAACTGTGGAGAAATTGGAGGATGAGGAATTGGAGGAAGAAGAGGAGGAGGTGAGTCCACAGGCTTCACAGGCCAGAGCCAGCTGCCTCAGGGCATCCAGAGAATCCATCTTAGCCCCACGTAACAGATCGCTCTGTCCCTGCAGCACAAAGGAAGACGCGTGAGTCTGACTCATACCTGCAAAGTCATGAACTTCAATGAAAGCAAAAGGTAACATTTAAATAGTTTTATAGTCTTTTGTTATTAGGGACGGGTGTATGCAGGAGGTGTTGGGGGGAATTCTCCTCGTATGTAAAAAGCTGAAATTCTGCTCATTTCAGGCTCCATATGTTTATTCTTGTTCTCCCCTGTAGCAGCTCTGCACGATCCCAGCTCCAAACAAGATTAGAGCTGCCACGATTAGTCAACTAGTCACGATTACGTCGACTATCAAAATCGTCGACGACATCGTTTGAAGCTTTGTTAGAGCACAAAAGACGCAAGAATAAGTAGTAGGATTTAAGAGTGTAATAACGGACTGAAACAGAAGATGGCAGCACTGCATGTACAAGGATGCCAGCTGCCGTTAAACCCCGAAGAAGAAGAAGCAGCTCTGTCCCAGAATTCATAGCGCGGCCCAGCTCAGTTTCCAACAATGGCGGCAGCTAGTTAGTTTTAATATTACTCTTATTATTCTTTCTGGGTCACAAAATAAACGTTTAACATATTTTCAGAGGAGAATGTAGCTGTGTAAACCTCAAATATCTGCTCAGTTTATCAAGACACCACATATTTTCAAAAGCGCTCCGACGTTTTCGGAGACGTCTGTTACCCACTAGCTCGATAGCGAGCCGGGGGCAAGGCTCATTAGAGCCGTGAGAACACCGGACTCCCGGCAAATCGTTTTCAAACCCACCGCTGTCTTTCGCTACTCAGGTTAAACATACATAAGTCACTTAGATAACTTAAAAATGTTATTGTATTGTTTTTACACAGCTGAATAAACGTCAAGCAGACAACTGATTATCAGAAGTGTGAGATCCTCGAGAATATACTGCAGTGTCCCGTTATATTTTAGATAGCAAGGAGCAGACGGCTGAGTTTATTAAACTCCAACAAAACAATCTGCAAATTTCATTAAAATTTAAGAAACTATCATCTTGTCTTTATTTTTAGTTAGCACATACCTTAAACACTTCTAGCTGTAAGCTAATGATAGTTATATAAGAGCAGACACATGCTGGTGCAATAAGCTGTACGTTTTACATCCAATGGATGCATGATCTGATTAGTCGACTAATCGCAAAAATAATCGGTGACTAGTCGACTATCAAAATAATCGTTTGTGGCAGCCCTAAACAAGATGAATCCTTATTTATCTCGTTCTTGGCGTTGGTTCGGCTCTGTCTAAAACAAGCTGCCTTATGGCTCAGCAAGAGTGAAAATAGGACAGAAGCCTCCTTGCAACAAGGAAAATGTGGAGTTTGCCCAATGATTGCATTACTTTTTTTAATTCAATGATTGATTGCTCATAGTCATGCTAAGACATGCCCTCAACCGCATGCTCAACCTCTTGGACTGCTTCAGATTGCAAGGCGATTGCACACAGGTCTCAAAGTGGGAGCCAACCTGTCTACAGTTACAGTCCGACTCAAACCGACTGCAGCCAATTCTTAAACGCAGAGAGATTGTCGACACATTTGTAATCGAGGACTCGACTCAGTTTGTTCTATTCTGGTTCTATTGCTTTATGAAAAGTGTCATGAAACTGATGTCCTGCAGCAACTACATCAGGGGTGGGCAACTCCAGGCCTTGAGGGCCGGTGTCCTGCAGGTTTTAGATCTCACCCTGGGTCAAAACACCTCAATCAAATGATTAGTTCATTACCAGGCCTCTGGAGAACTTAAAGGCATGCTGAGGAGGTCATTTAACCATTTGAATCAGCTGTGTTGGATCAAGGACACATCTGAAACCTGCAGGACACCAGCAATCGAGGCCTGGAGTTCCCCACCCCTGAATTACATCATTAATTGTGGAGGAATTGGTGTTTCGAATCTATGAGGTTGTGGCTCAACTTTGAATGTAAATAATGAAAGAGAATTTCTGCTTAACCCTTTATAGACCAACCACTGCCTGACCGAGTGTGACTGTAAAATTAACTCCCTTCCTCTTTCTTTACGTCAACTTTCTTCTGATTGGCTGCCTCTGATTGACATCATGCAGAAACAAACTGAGCCAAGAGTCTTTGAGGATCTAAGGCCGAGACCGAGCGCGCTGTGAAAAAGCAACAGCAAATTATGAATTTTTGGTAACATATATACATACGTGTTCAGTGTATATACGCACACTGAACTAATTGCATTGTTACAGGAAATATGTCCTTAAAAAATTTAAAAAAAGAAGTCGACATCTAGCCACGATGACCTGGCCCTGATGTTTTTAAACAAGAAAAGTACGGCACAGATATTCTGCATTTATCCAATCCTCATGAGAAGAAGCTGATCCAGGAGCTGAAGCTGCATCTATCTGTGTGCCTGAGCTAAAATAGTATAATTATAGTATAAATAAATAATAATAATAATAATAATAATAATAATAATACTATAAAACAGTATTATTTCCACATCATTGTACATGTTATGTTATTGTTATTTAGTACCAATGTTTGTTCTGAGCTACAAGCGTACTTTCACCAAATGCCGAGGTCTGATCGGTCAGATCCGTTTATTCGTATCCAAAAAAATCGTCAAAAATTATGTTAAAAGTTTAAAAGTTTATTATGATTGGTCTTTTGTTTGCTTCGGGTTGACGATTTTTGTCCAATGACTGACAACTTTTACAATGAGTAACATTAAAATTATAACTCTCAATGTCAAGGGAATTAATCACTTTTTTAAGAGACACAAAATACTTTCCTCACTCAAAAAAGATAGAGTGCAGATTGCATTACTGCAAGAGACTCACCTCACAGATTCTGAACACTTAAAACTCAAGCGTGATTGGGTGGGACAAATTTACTATTCCTCTTTTAACTCTAAAAGTAGGCGTTGCAATATTGATCCATAAAAATCTACCATTCACTCTAAATACTATTGTAAGGGATACGGACAGACGATTTATTCTGATTACTGGGCTTTTATATGGGGAGCAAATTCTATTAGGAAGTGTTTATGCACCAAATACTTTTGATAGATTGTTTTATTCAAACCTTCTGGCAAAAACCTCCTCTGTGTGTCCGAATCACGTAATAATTGGTGGGGATTTTAACTGTGGTTTGAGTCCTGAAACTGATTATAATCCACCAAAATCTCAACCACCTTCAAAAATGGCAAATGCTGCAATGGACTTCTGCTCAGATCTTGGTCTTTTTGATGCCTGGAGAGTTTGTAATCCACATGTGAAAGACTTTACATTTTTCTCACGCCCCCATTTTTCTTTTTCCAGAATTGATTACATGTTTGTTTCTAGATCTGTCCTTGACAGAACTCGGGGTTGTTTGATCAACACATGCGCTCTCTCAGACCACTCATCAGTCTCAATGGAGTTATTACCACCTTATTATGATCCCTTGTCTAGACACTGGCCCGGCTAAACCCAGCTCTCCTTAGTGACCCTGAATTTGTAAAATATTTAGAAGATCAGTGGGAACTTTTTCTTTCTACAAATGACTTACCGGGGGTTAGTGCTTCTACTCTATGGGAGGCGGGTAAGGCATTTCTCAGGGGCTCTATTATCTCTTTCACCTCAGCGAAAAAGAAGAGCACCTTAGCCAAACAATTAGTACTTGAACGCAACATTACTAACTTGGAGAGGGAGTTTAAGAAATCCTCGTCTGTTTCTGTGCTTAAAAAACTGGATGCAGCCAGATCAGCCCTGGACCAACTACTAACTCAGAAAGCGGAAACTGCAATATTCTATGCAAAGCATAGATTATTTGAATCGGGCAACAAACCTGGACGCTTACTTGCCCGACTTGCCCAGGGGAAAAAGGGCTCTTATGCAATATCCTCTCTAAAAGATAAGAAAGGTGTTTTACAATTCGAGGCTAAACTTATCAGCAAAATAATGAAAGAGTTCTATCAGGACTTATATTCCCCTGAGTGTATGGGGCCCCAGCTGCAAGGGTGTTGGTTAACGGCTCGGTCTCAGATGTTTTTCCACTGGGTAGAGGAACGCGTCAGGGATGCCCCCTTTCTCCCATACTGTTTGCACTTGCATTGGAGCCACTGGCAGAGGCTGTAAGAACTGACCCTGAGATCTGTGGGGTAACCTTGTTGAATACTGAATACAGAATTTCCCTTTACGCAGATGACGTGTTGCTCTTTCTCACTAAGCCAGAAACTAAGAAACTAAGCCACTAAGAATCTATTCCTGCACTGACACATATCATTAATCAATTTGGCCTTTTTTCAGGGTATAAAATAAATTATGATAAATCTGAAGCTTTGCCACTGGGTGATGGGGGGAGGTGGGACACTCCTCCTAATTTTCCTTTCAGGTGGTCAACCACTGGTTTTACATATTTAGGTATTAGGCTGTCCGCAGACACAACAGAGTTGTACAAGTTGAACTTTAAACCAATTGTGGGCTCAATCAAGAATGACCTCAATAGATGGTTTGACCTCCTCCTGTCTTGGATGGGTAGAATAAGTTTAATCAAAATGAATGTTTTACCCAGAATATTATATCCCATACAAATGTTGCCTGTCAGGATCAACAGAAAAACATTCTCAGAGATTGAGGGATATCTTTCTAAATTTATATGGCATGGGAAGAAATCTAGACTAAAGATACAGATTTTACAACTGCCTACAGATGAGGGGGGGCAGGCACTTCCTAACCTTTTATATTATTACTGGGATTGCCATGCACAAATAATCTCAGGGTGGTTACATTCCTTTCTGTACCAAGGCGAGCCACCGGTAGATACTTGGTGCTGTGACCCTCTTTCGCTTCTTAGTCTTTTATCTATTGATCTGGCTGACCTTCCTCTTGGTGTCAGAAATAATTTCATTTTGATGCCTACACTTAAGGTTTGGCATAATATTGTTGTCCACGTCGGAAGAAGAGGTTTTTCTAGTGCACTACAACCTCTAATTAGGAATAAAGCTTTCCTCCCAGGTATTGACCTGGGAGGAAAGTATAGTATATTTGATGATTGGTGTTCTAAAAATATAAGATTTATTTGCGATCTGCTTGAAAGGGGTGGTTTTATGGCCTTTAATCAAGTTCAAATTAAATATAATTTACCACAGAAACACTTCTTTGGGTTCCTACAAGTAAGGCACTTTGTAAATTCCCTTAAATTTCCAGCCAATTAACCAGTTTTGAATCCTGTTGAAAGCTTTCTTCTTAAATTTAATGAGGAAATAATCACAAAAAAGAAATTTATCTCTCTTTGTTATGGGAAGTTATTGTCTTTGAATTTTGTAACCACTGATAAGGCCAGGGTTCGGTGGGAAACCGACCTGGAAGTTCAGCTTAGTGCAGAAGCATGGTCCAAAACTTTTAGATCTGCCAAGAAATTGTTTTCCTGTAACAGACTCCAGGAAAGCCATTACAGAATCTTACATAGACTGCAGCGTACGCCAGAGTTTCTAAATAAAATTCATCCTCAGATTTCTCCTCTTTGTGTAAAGTGCAATACGGATGTGGGGACATACTACCATTGCATATGGCAATGTCCTTTAATTACTAGATTTTGGAAAAATATTGCTATAGAGCTTCGCTCAATCCTTCTCCAGTCGATCCCACTGAACCCTGGGCTGTTTGTTCTGGGTCTATCTATAGAAGGGCTCTCTCTGTCTTCTGTACAGATGCTTTTGTTAGGTAAACTTTTACATTTAGCGAGGCGATGTGTACTGTTTCAATGGATTCAGAGACAGCCCCCCACTGTTACACAATGGTACAGAGAAATGTTCAAGGTGTGACAATGGAGCGCCTTAGTGCCATCATAAAGGGCAATTGTAATGCATTCTGTAGGACATGTAGCCTTTGCCTGATCACCTACCTCGTGACCTTGCTGTGCTATTACATAAAGGGGGATCACATTTTGTTTTTAAACACAATAATTAATGTCTGTATTCCCTTTTTTTTCTCTCCCCTTTTTTTCTTTTCTTTTTTCTTTCCCTTGACTTCAAATGTGAAACGCTGTACATATTTTGACCCAGACATGTATATCTGTAACTCATGTACCTGTATTTGTTTTTTCTTCTCTTTTTCTTATTTGTATTTGGCTGTGCTGATTTGTTGCTGTTTGTGTTGTTCCAAAAATCAATAAATCATTGTTTTTAAAAAAAATCAAGCTGAAATAATGCTGAAAATTCTTCCTGTGAAATTACATGCTCGGTGTCAATGGCTGCATTAGGAAGTGAGCCCAGAAATATTTTCAACAAACAAAATATCTGCACGAATTTGACGCGTCCGGTCTGTAAAGGCCTCGTCCAGCCTGAAGCTATTGTCTCTGTTTGTCTTCTGAAATTACAGATACATTTTTCAAAGTTCGTCCTACAAAATGTTTATATTTATTTATGTTCTGCCTTCCTTTACCTTAAGTACAGTAATGTTCCAGGTGAAACTCTCCACGGCTTTGTTAAGCTTGCGACCCTTTAGTCCTTCCTTCTCTCCAAGCCGAGAGAGATCCTCGTGGAAGTCCATTCCTGTGAAGCACGAAAGCAGGAGCATTATTGAGGCAGAGCAGCTTGGGAATCGGCAAATCAAATTCAGGTGAAATATAGCTGTCAAGCGTATGGATGATTTCCCTCAGCTATCCCAGTTGCAGTTACATGTGTGTTGTCGTATAAAGCAGACTGACATGTTTACGTAAAAGCAAAAGCACTGACACATAAAGGTCAATCATCCAAAGGCAAAAACACGCTGGAAAATAAGCTGTTCAGAAAATCCAGTACAAATGTGACAGAGAACAGCTGACTTATTGTAAACAACATTTCAAACAGAGATACTTTTGTAAATATGTGCCTCATGGGAACCCAATTTAGAGAGTGCTACAGCCACCACATGCAAAGCTGTTTACTCGCAGAGCCATTCTCTGAGGAGTCACCCTAATTAAGCTCTACTGTTAGATGTTTCAGTCAGACTTGCTTATTTGATGATTTGTTAGAATTTGGGAATATCCCATGCTGCAGATCTTTTATTCATGAGACATGATCAAAACGACACTCACACCAGCCACGCAGCCTTTCATCCATCTCTGCATACTTTACCTTCCCTCTGCACCTGAGCGATCCTCTCCTGTACTGCATCAGCATTCTCGATCAGCTGTTTCTGGGCAGCAATCATCTGAACAAACAGGAAGACAATTTCTATGTTCACTTTTTGGTCCTTTTATATGTTCAAGGTTTATGAAAAATACTATGTCAAGTATTCAGAAGGCAGTACAATATATGGACAAAAGTAATGAATGTTATTGCTACTGCATCTACTGCAGTGATATGCAGAGGCACCACTGTGTTGAGACTCAAGTACAGACTTTCAGCTTAAATGCAAGAGGTTTTACAAACTGTGCCCCGTCTTCCATTTTCAGAGGTTCAAATTAATTGGACAATTGACTGACAAGTAGTTTTGCGGCCATGTGGCCATGTGAGGCCCTTTGCCTCGTATTTCATGTCAAATGAAGTGGACATAATATCTGAAGTTGATTCACAATGTTCAATTTGTATTTTAAAGATTGTCACAGTAACATTAATGTCATTTTAAAGGTGATGCCCAAAGAGATGTGAGGGCAGGTGAAGGAGGCCATCATTAGAGACAAAACAAATCTTTCAGAGAGAGAGATTAGGCTAAATCATCAGTGTGGTGCACCAAAAGGTCTGAAGCTGCTTGTAGACAGAATTATTTCCATGGTTGAGAAAAAGAACTTCACAACATCGAAGCATTTCACGGGAGGAAACAGAATATTTGACTTCAGGTGGACATCGGCTTTTTCTCCAAGTATTAAAACCTTTTTATATTGAAATTCATGTTAGATTCTCTCATTAATTTTGAACATCTGAAACTGGGGGACTGGGGATAAAATTGGCTGTAATCTTGAAACTGTGCATGTAAAACCCCTTAAATTAACACCCAAAGTCTGAACTTATCACATACTGATTGTTTGATTTACAATCCAATGTGATGATGTACAGAGAAAAAACAAAAATGATCTTTGTCCCAAACTTTATGGATGGCACAAGTTATTTAAGATGAGACACTGATTGTACCAACCGAATGGTAAAAGGACGTTTGTGCAACAGCGTTGGGGATAAAAGACTAAATGCATGCTGCCGGGTGTAGCAAAATACACTGTTCCAAAAAATAGTAATGTCAAAGTATCTTACTGTATATTTTACAGTTTTGTACTGTCTTTCTAGAATATCATTAAATTTACATAAGTAGACTGTGATCTTACATGTCAAAAGTAAAATAACATAACATCACTGTACATATAGTAAAACACAATTTACTTGTTTTTTAAATATATTTTTTTGTACATATGCATATTTAGATTGTAAAAATATATTCAGAAATGTATCATGATTTCACAAATATCTGTCCGTTATTGGAAAGATCGAACTGTTGAATTCAAATGTAATGCTATGGATGTTATTTTACGGTAGTATTTTGGCGCCCCAGCTGCCGGAATATTACCATTTTTTTAAGATGTTTTTTTAACAGTGTAGCAGTACGATTACCCTGTCTGCACTCAACAAAGTGTCATGAATAACTCTAAGTAACACTTTTTCTCAAATGTGTTTGGATTTTTCTAAAGCCAGACTGAAATTTAGTTCCCGTCCATTACCTCTAGGAGTCTGTGGAAGTCTTTAAGCGAACCCTTTGCAAGTACATTGGAAGTAAATGAGGGAAAAGTATCATGCTGGATATCTGGACTCATATGGACTGAATAATATGTTAGGCCACATCGCTTCATGGAAATGAAAATTATCAACTTGCAGAGGGCTGAATTCAAAGACACCCCGAAAAGTGAAAAAAATTATGCAGCAGACTAGTTGATTTTGTCAAAATCTCACTATTTTCACCATTTTCGCTTAAAATGGTAATTTGTATGGCCAACATGTGGTTGTATGCATGCCTGAAAATATCAGGGCATGCTCCAAACGAGACAACAGATGGTGTCCAGGGGTCTCCTCCCAGATCTGCACCAGGCTGGCCAGTCAATGGAGGAACTGCCTGTATACTCTCACCACATGAGGCCGAGCATTGTTGGAGGAACCCATGCGTCAGCACGGGTTCTGACAATGAGTCCAAGGATTATATCTGGATATCAAAACTCAGTCAAGGTGCTGTTGCCTAGTGTGTAGAGAACTAAGCAATCCCTCCATGGATATGCCTGCCAAGACCATCACTGACGCACCACCAAACCAGTCATGCTGAACGACATCACAGGCAGGATAATGTTCGAAGCTCCCCCAGACCCTTCCACGTTTGTCACATGTGCTCAGGATGAACCTGCTGTCTGTGAAAGACACAGGGACCCAGTGGTGGACCTGCCAATTCTTGCATTCTATGGCAAATACCAACTGGGCTCCACGGTGCCAGGCGTCGAGTTCAGCGCTCACTTAAGAGTGCCTGGGCCCCAGGCCAACCTCTTCAAGTCTGTTTCTGATTGTCATAGCAGGTTTGGCAAACATTGTTCTGCCTGTGACCAAACACTCATACCTGTGGCCAGCTCAAGGTCATTTTGTAGCTCTGGGAGTGCTCTTACTTGTACAAACTAGCAGAATGCTCCAGTTGATGCAATAATACCACTGATCATGGACTATTTACGGAAGAAATTTCACAAACTGACTTTTTGCAACGGTAGCATCCCAGACTCTTTACAACAATCCATTTATTCATAAATGTTTATAAAGGAAGATTGCATTGCTCAGTGTTTGACTTTGTGCAGATATAAGGATATAAGGGCCTAAAAACACCTGAATTCAAAGATTAAGAGGTGTGGCCCAATATTTTAGTGTAGTGTATTTGAAAATGTGACATATCACATAGTCTGGGCCATACAAGATCTAACCTTTACCTGATTTAAATGTGACCATTTTCTTCTTCCAGATACTCTCCTGGGAATCTCAGGGCTACAGATTAAGGTTTTGAATCTCAAGGTTTCCTGGAAGTCCCATTATGACTATTAGGAAACGATGTAAAATAGCACTGTGCACTCTGAACCAGACAGAGAGCAAAAATCATCGTGAAGGATCATCGTTGGCGTTGAGAGGCGTGCCTCCAGCTGTTTTCCCCCAAAGGTGGCACGTAAAGTCAAGAGCGTGTCCACGGCCATGCTAATATTATTTGAGACATTCACGAGGTTGTTCTTCCCTCAGAGTCACAATGTCCAGGCATCAGTTCTACTGTAATGTCATGAGGGTTCTGAGGGATAGCTTTCAATGTAAATGACCAGAACCTTTCTGGTACTTTGTTCTTGTTCCTTAAGTTTAAAATCAAGTCAAAGTGCAGCTGTTTTTACACACTGGAGGAGATTAAAAATGTAACGGAAAAGAATGGGACTTCCAGAGAGCAATCTAAATATAGTAGAACAAGTCCAGAGATGGAGAGATCAGCTAAATGGGCAACTTATTATCAAGTATTAAAAGCCCCGGTCATCTGGGCCTTTCTGTGTGGAATTTGGATATTCGTGCTACACCTCTCTGAGTGGGCATACTCCAGATTCCTCCCACACTCTAAAGACATGCATATAAAATTAACGATAGGTAATAAGTTAATAGGCTCTCTTTATACATGGCTAAATCACCTGGTCGGGTACAGATTATGCCCAGAGATTTTGTTTACAAAATGTCTTTCTTTGTTTACAAAATGTAGTATGGATACTCTTTAGGGGGTATATCGTTTATATGTGCAGGGTGTTACGCAGTACGTTAAAAAAAACACTGAATGAAGCAAAAAAGTGTGTTGATGTAACTGCTGATGTAACATTGGTTGCCTGTCACTTCCAAGTCAACTCTCTCACCATTACACTGATACTCAGGCGTACAGTACATACTCTAATCTCTCAGTTACTTATATACATGATACAAAACTGAGAGCAAAATGACATACAGGCATGTACTGTAGCTTAAATACAAGCAAAATAACTTTTTAACAGTGTACTTAATCTCTTGATATTAAGAATCTCTTTTGTCAGTGTGTCCTGGGCTGAGACAATATACAACTTTCTGATCACAGCTTGTGCAGATATGAAATACAACAGAGCTGAAAATATTAGACTATGGTAATGAACTGATCACTCTTAAGTAGGTTTTGAGCAGGTTCCATCTTCCTTGATGTAAACAGGTACTGTTTTTCTTTGTTTTAAAATAACCTAACCTAAATCATTGGGTGAAACAAATGATGACATTTTACATTAAACTTATATAAAATCAAGTAACTGATCCTCGATTTTCTTCTAATTACATCAGTGTTCTGCTGGAACACTCTGGGTCCTGGTATCCCTGTGGATGACACGTACCACCCACTTAAACAGCACTGCAGACCAAGCAGCTTGGGTTAGTACGGCAAAGTTCTGCAACATGGGAACATACTGATGTCATTGCTATCTCTAAATAATGAAGAATTTGCTAAACTAACTATAGCAAGAGTTGTAACTATATTTTCTCATTTAAATCAGTCAGGTTGCCTCAAATCACTGAAAGAAATAAAAAGGGAAAAAAGGGCTGAATACAGGAAGAGAGAGGGAGCTTTTTGTGTGGTGACTGAGCGCTGTGTGTTTGTGCTCAGAAAGGCTGAAGAGGTGTGATGTTTGATTGGAGATCACACCAACTATGGCATCATGACACTGACCTGCTGGGCTGCATTTGCTGGGTTTTGCCGCAAACATCATCAGCTGCACTCACATACGTAAATAACCACATTGTTCTGAGGTATGTGTAGGAGTAAATAGCTGAGCACTAAAAGAGGTGGGAGAGTCTCGTCCTGATCTAATGCAAGAGGAGATTGAGTAGGAGGTGTGTGTGTGTGTGTGTGTGTGTGTGTGTGTGTGTGTGTGTGTGTGTGTGTGTGTGTGTGTGTGTGCGTGCTCGTGGGTGACGGTTTCATGCATGTCACCACAGAGCTGCTGTATAATTAATTCCTATAGACGATGCAAATGTACGTAAGCAAAGGTCTGCACACTCAGTGATGCAGTGTTAGATGCCAAAAAAAAACTTCACAAACTGTGGAAAAGTTTCTGATGCTAAAGGTTTCAGCCAAAGGAGCAAAATTAGCAAGAGCAGCATAATGAGGAGCTCGTAAGTGACACAGAGCTCAGGAAGATACATATCATGGTCTAACTACATATACGTAGGTCTCACAAAGCACAGTTAAAATTAGCACTGCAAACACCTAGCATGTCAAGTCTCATAATCATTATATTTATGATTTCATTGGCTAAATTCACTCTTTCTGATTGGTGCAGATGGTTGTTTTGAAAAAAAAAAACAACTACTGAAAATTAGGTTGACATTTGACCTCAAAGAAAGCTATGTCTGAGACTGGGTGTGGTTTAACTGACATTCTAGGTCCTGGTGACTGAGAAACCACCAGGTGGAAGCTAACCAGGAGCATTATTCAAACCTAAACTTCAGTCCCCAGCTTATGGTTTGATCCAGACCTGGAGATTACTAATGATTATTAGTCTAACCCCCTCCGTGAATCGCTACCTTATCGTGGTGGTGGGGTTTGTGTGTCCCAGGGATCCCAGGGGCTATGTTGTCCGGGGGCTTCTGTCCCCTGGTAGGGTCTTCCATGTCAAGACCCTACGGAAGACCCTACTATCCTGAAGGTTCGGGATGTTGTAGGGCTTTCCTGGTTGACAAGCCTTTACAATGTTTTGTGGAGATCAGGGGGGCACCTCTGGATTGGCAAACCGGGGTGGTGGTTCCCATCTTTAAGAAGGCGGACCGGAGGGTGTGTTCCAACTACAGTGGCATCACACTCCTCAGCCTCCCTGGGAAAGTCTATGCCAGGGTGCTAGAGAGGAGAGTCCGTCTGTTAGTCGAACCTCGGATACAGGAGGAACAATGTGGTTTTCATCCTGGTCGTGGAACACTGGACCAGCTCTTGATCCTCTCAAGGATACTTGAGGGAGCATGGGAGTTTGCCCAACCAGACTACATGTGTTTTGTGGACTTGGAGAAGGCATTCGTGGCAAGAGCTTGGTCCGCATAGCCGGCAACAAGTCAGACTCACACCCGGTGGGTGATGGGCTCTGCCAGGGCTGCCCTTTGTCACCGATTCTGTTCATACTTTTTATGGAAAGAATTTCTAGGCGTAGCCAAGTGGCAGAAGGCTTTCACTTGGGTGGTCTCAGGAGCTCATCTCTGCTTTTTGCAGATGATGTGGCTCTGTTGGCTTCATCGGGTGATGGCCTCCAGCTCGCACTGCAACGTTTCACAGCCAAGTGTGAAGCAGCGAAAATGAGAATCAGCACCTCCAAATCTGAGGCCATGGTCCTCAGCCGGAAAAGGGTGGAGTGCCCACTCCGGGTCAGGGACGAGTTCTTGCCCCAAGTGGAGGAGTTTAAGTATCTCAGGGTCTTGTTCACGAGTGACGGGAGAAGGGAGATGGATTGGTGCTGCGGCTGCAGTGATGTGGACGCTGCACCGGTCCGTCATAGTGAAGAGAGAGTAAAGCCCTATAAGCCCCCAACTGAGTTCATATTTTTTGGCATATTTATCACACTTCCATGCTTCAGCTCATTAAACTAATTTTAATATTGGACCACGATAATCCAAGAAAATGCAAAATCCAAGTTTTAAATAATGATTGCCTTTGTTAAAAGACCACGTGAAAAAGTAATGTCCCCTAAACCTAATAACTAGTTGTGGTGGAATTTTGGCCCACTCTTTTGCAGAGGATTGTCTTAATTCGTCTGTTTAAGCGCCTTAAGATCAGAATAAACGGTGAGTCTGGACTTGTTTTGTTTTGGGGGGGTTTAGAGCCATCGAGAGGTGGACTTGCTGGTTTGTTTCAGACCTTTCTCCTGCTGCATAACATAAACATGCATGAGCGTCAGGGCATGAAATGACTGGGAATTATCCTTGCAGATTTTCTAGCAGAGAGCAGAATGGTTCATGGTTGGGCAAAGTGTGACAAATATGCAAAAATCTAAGAAATCAGGAAAAAGGGCAAATACTTTTTGACTCATGACCTCCAGCTTGCAGCAAAAACGTAGGTTACACCACTATGACGAGTGCAAGCTGATGGTCTAAAAAGTGTTGCATCATAAACAGGATTGGCCAGTTACAATCATTTTCCTAGAGCAACTACGATGCAGTTCACAGCGATATTTGTCTGTGCAGTTCGTCAGAAATTTTTCTTCATGTTTGCACAAGACAGGAATTAATGCAACTTTCTTTTTTAAGGAAGCAGTTAGCTCAATAAATGTGTCTTACTGACCGTTTCATAAGCAGCGAGCAGTTTGCGAGTTGGTTCCGAGAGGCCGACCAGGGGCTCCAGACATGGATAGCCATCCTTCAGAACCATGGTGGCCCCCATAGTGCCCTCAGGACTCTGTAGCCTCGTGCCCAAGGTCTGGATGCACTGCTTCAGTTTGGCCACAGTGGGGAGCCCACACTGCTCTTTGAAACTGGCTGTGGTGCTCTGGAAATGGTGTGAAGGTAAACAGACAGAGAAGAGAGGGAAAATAGTGTTAGATCTGATGTACAGTTCCGGCTGTAAGATTAAGCTGGGAAAAGCCAAAAATCATGACACGGCCCGCTCACTTCCCCTCCGTTCCCCTGTCATCTGCTGTCTCCCTTGTGAATTAAATCAATATGGCACTCACTGCTGCCTTTAATCCAGTGAAATCAGTCTAAGCTTAAGCGCATTTAGCAAAAAAAGGAGACAATATGGCATAAATCTGGAACAGGAAATCAAAGCAATTAGAGTGTGTGTTGGATGGGGGGATGCAAGATCGGGATGGTTCACAGATTTGAGTGTGACAGATTAAAGGACTCATTTGCTGAACTGCCATTCAGGGTCACTTCATAACAAAGGTAAAAGGTTTATTTCTGCATGTATGAGCACTAGAATATAAAGCCTCTGCTGTTGCACTGAATGCCATTTGCCACTTGCCACATCCCCAACTGGACTAGCAATTATCATGCTCCACCTGTGTGTAAGTGCATCTGTGTCTGTGAATGTGACAGACACAGAGAAGCATGATGAATAATATCTGTGGCAGATGAGCCCACAGCTGGACTCATGGCAGAGAGACAGAGAGAAGCAGGGTGTACAATGAGACTGAAGCAGGAGGATTAAAAGCAGTTTCTGAGTGAGTAGAAAGTGTTTCTGCGTAGCACTCGGTGTGTGTGCGTGGGTTTGTGTGGGAGTGTGTCTGACAGACTGACTGGGTGGGATTGGATGATCAATGAGATGGCAGGAAATTTGCTCTCTGCTTTCCACTGAAAAGGATTGACATTTTTCAACCAGAGATTCATTCCAGTTTTTAAATTCACAGACCTACACTACATGGATGAAACCGTGCAGTCACCCAAACATTACACACAAGCAGACATTTCTGTCGCATCATAGCAGGAAAATCATGTGTGTGTTCATAATAGCCGCATTTATCGTGGGCACTCTGATTCCTCCATCACTAATGTGGCTGATTGTCCTCCTGGACATTTTTTAAAAACTGTGGTTGTTCTATTAGGAAGCTGAAGATATTAGAGGATAGTTTGAACCAACAGAAACACGTTGGGACTCTGACATCTGAGAAGATTTTAAATTGATATTGTGAACTTAACAGCAGTTACAAACAGACTGTATATAAAGGATACAGCTGCCATGAAGTCACCAACTGGTTAGTGAAGTGGTTTTGCCATCTCCATCTTGGTATTTTGAAACCAGGTCTAAGCCAATAAACATATCATAGACTGGGCCCCATCTTAAGAAGCTCATAGTATCATATCACCCCAACAGGGCACTTCATTATCAGCCTGCTGGTTTACTTGTGGTTCCTATGATATTTAAAAGTGGAATGGGAGGCAGAGCCTTCAGCTTTCAGACTCCTCTTGTGTGAAACCAGCCTTCAGTTTGGATTCAGGAAACAGACATGCTCTCTAGTTTTAAATCTCTCTAAGTCTTTGGCAACTGGAGGCTTTCAATGATGCACTGAGTGTTTTTTAACTCTGCTTTTAATCATTAGTTGTTACTAATCTCTGGCTGTCTTCCACAGTGTATCTTTTGTCTCGTCGTCCACAGCTCACCAAAAACCGGTCATGGCTGATGGCTGCCCCTCCCTGAGCCTGATTCTGACAGAGGTTTCTTCACGTTCAAAGGGATTTTTTCGTTCCCACTGTCGCCATTTCCATGCTCACAGGGGGTTGTCTAATTTTGTGGGTTTTCTCTGTATTATTGTAGGGTCTTTCCCTTACACTATAAAGCTCACTGAGGCAGCTATTGTTGTGATTTGATGCAATGTAAATAAAATTGAACTGAATTGCTGTAACTAGTGATTAAGACTATAACATCACCTGCTAAGTTTATACTGTAGGTCACACAGCAAAGTAGGCGAGGGCTGTTTGTCCTTAAACTTCTACACAATTGGAAGTCTTTTTGTTTGGCTTCAGACCAAGAAGTTACATCGTTTAGGTCTTTTAAGTCCAATACTGACTCTTTTAACTGCATGGGTGGTCTCCACGAACTCCTGGCTGTATCTTATCTTATACAGTAATGCCTAAATACTGACTTATCTGTCTTATCCTGCTTTGTGCTTTTAAACATTCCCAGTTAATTTCTTTCTATTTTACATTGTAAAATTATATTTAGCAAGTATTTCATATCAAAACTTTTTAGTGAATGAAAGAAGAAAAGCACAAGTATTTCTGTCCCCTGCCTTCTGCTATACTTTAAAGTTGCTATTCCAGGTCATCTGAATCACGTAGTCAGGTGAATTGATTAAGGCCTGGTGTGGCCACACTTCACTGTGGCTCACTAACAGTGTTCAGAGGGACTGTGTATTATGTGTGTGAGTATCAGTTTGGACACTACATACGCCTCATTCGTTTTCAGCACCTGGGCTTTGGCCAGTGTAACTGGGCTGATTCTGGATTATCGTTCACATAAGGTCACGTCATGCCTTCTGGGATTTAGCCTATCATTGGGTCAAACCAGTTTTGGTAAATGGTATAGAGGCATTGGATTGTATTGGAGTACCTAAACAACTGGTTTTATGCACAGAGCCGCTACCTCCAGGAACAAGAAAGTCCTAGTTTCAACACATATATGGGTATAAGGTATATATTAACATCACAATATACCTCTCTAAAAACAGATCCAGTGCAAAAAAGGATTCTTTTCACATTGCCCACCCATACATGTTGGTGTTCAGTGATAAGATGGTGGGAGCTGAGCGACCAGGTTCTATTTTCGCTGGTATTTATAATCCTCCTCCACTCTTCTCACTGACTCCTTTGTCGCTGCCTCGTCCTCCTCCTCCTCCTCCCCCACTCTCTTATTCACTCTACAGACAAGTCTAATTCTACCTGAGAGCTGAGCTCCAAAAAACTGGACTTCTTACTGCTCACTGAAACCTGGCAGCACGACTCAGATTATGCATCCCTCATTGAGCTGTGC
Organism: Maylandia zebra; assembly: GCF_041146795.1. Lineage (NCBI taxonomy): Eukaryota > Metazoa > Chordata > Actinopteri > Cichliformes > Cichlidae > Maylandia > Maylandia zebra. The sequence goes on along the minus strand of NC_135182.1, from coordinate 11,730,207 downwards.
CCGGAGGGTTATTCTTTAATCAGCCAGCCACGGACGTCGGGCTGAGGAGAAGGCCTTGCTGCGGTGTTTCCCAGCCATTCATCCAAAGTCAGTCACTTCTCTTCGTTTGAGCTGCTGCTCTTTAAAGTTCGAGAATTTTATTTCATGCGCTATAGTGTACCAACGACGCGGTCAAATCAAAGTATTTTCAAATTACTTTTTGTCTTTCACCCTGAATCTGTCCAGACTAGTTATTTCTGGTGATTTTAATATTCATATCGATGACGACTCTTTCTGCGAGGAGTTTCATCAACCTTATGAACTCTTTTCATTTTACCCAGCATGTATCTGGCCTCTTTTACACAAAAGGACACCCTCTTGTTTTAACCTTGGGCTTTAACATGGATCTTATCTGCCCCTGTTGTTATTTCTAATCATTACTGTGTTGCTTTTAATTTACTGTTATCTCCTGTTAGTGATGTAAATGTCTTGACTAACCACTATTGCCTTTCTATTTTAGACAGTGTCTGTCCTTTTTACAAAGAGATCAGCATCTGTTTTAAAATCCTCACCGTGGATTAATGGCCTTATCCACTCTTTAAAGCGTTCTTGCCGGAAACCTGAACACTTGTGGAGGAAAAGTCGTTTGCAAGTTCATTTAATTTATGTCAAAGATATTTTGGTGTCTTTTACTAATTCTGTTAGAGAAACGAGGGCTGCCTGTTCTCCAGTCTGGTTTCTAAAAGCACAGGCAATCCTAAGGTTCTGTTTAACACTATTAATAACATTGTTACCCCTGCTTCACCTGCTGTTCCCATGTCATCTGACATCGACTGTGAAAATTAAAAAAAAAATCACTCATATTAGAAATAACCTTTCTCTGTCAGCTGTCCATTTCTGCCCCAGCTCAGCTTGTAAATTTAGATCATTTTATACTTGTTTCTCTTCCTGAACCAACCCAGTTGGCTCTGTGAAAGTCTGTTGTTGTTTAGACATTTTACCTGCTTCCCTGTTTAAAGATGTTTTTCGCTCCATCAGCCCTCATATTGTTAATTCCTCTCTGGCCTCGAGTCAAGTCCCGATTTACTTTAAGAATGCGGTTAGTCACCCTATCCTAAAAAAGCCACACTAGACCCTTCTCTCTTGGGCAGCTATAGACCAATTATTATTGAGAAAAATGTTGCTAAGCAGCTAACTGCTGTTTTAAAGAACATTAACAGAGATAGCTCTTCTCTTATCTTTAATGGTGTTTTGGTGCAAAGTGACACAGGAAACTGTCCTGTCCTCCTTATGTTGGACCTAACCTCAGTCTTTGATACAGTTGATCCCCAGGTCTTGCTTGACAGGTTGAGGTATTGGGCCAGTATAATGGGATCTGCCTTACAGTGGTTTACTTCATATCTTTCTGATCATTCTTTTTGTGTAGCTACTTCAAATTATAGGTCTTCTTTAAGCCATCTTCGTTTTGGTGTACCTCAGGGTTCGGTTTTGGGGCCCTTATTATTTCTGTTTTTTAGCACACTTTGAGCACTTTTAAAGATATCTCATATCACTGCTGATGATATTCAGTTATACATCCTTTTAAGCTGCACAAGGTATCAAAACTGCATCTCTTACACAAGGATAAAAATTTTCTCCAACTTAATGAGGAAAAAAAATGAAATTCTAGTTTTTGCTCCAGAAAAGCATACAACTCTAATAATGGAAACTCTTGATCTATTAGCCTCTTATGCCAAGCCTTTTATCGGGAACCTTGGGGTAAATTATGACTCTGGTTTTACTTTAGATGGTCACATTCAGACTCTGGTTTGTTCATGTTTTTATCACTTAAAAAGTATTGCCTAGCTAAATAGTATTATCTCAAAAACAGAATTGGAAACTGTTATTCATGCTTTTGTTTTTCAAGACTAGATTACTGTAACTCATTATTCAGCTGCCTAAACAAAGCATCACTGGACCATCTGCAGACTGTACAAACGCTGCTGCCAAAACACCAACGTTTTCTCACCTCACACCGCTACTCGCCCGACTCTGTTGGCATTCAATCCAGAATACATTTCAAGATCTTGGTTCTCACTTACAGGACTCTGAATGGTCAAGCACCAGCTTACGTCAAAGAACTTTTACATCTCTATGTTCCTAGCAGGTCCCTAAGGTGACCAAAGCCTGCTATTTGTGCCATGTACGAAGCTGAAAACCAAAGGTGACTAAAGGTGACTGAGCCCTCTCAGTAGTAGCACCAGGACTCTGGAACTCTTTCCTCTTTAGTTTGTGTCTGCAGACATCACAAACCTCTTGAGCTTTTTAAAAATCAATTAAAAACACACCTTTTTACAACTGACTGATTTGATGTACTGATGTCTAATGTTTTTGTTTTCCTTTGCACAGCACTTTGTGATCAATAGCTTGAAAGGCGCTAAATAAATAAAGTTTTACTATTTACTAATTTCAGAACATTCATAAAATCCTACACCATTCACCCTTTTTAAGCATCCTATCAACATTGGGTCAGTTCACAAGCCTATTTCACCTCTGAGGCCATCCAGTGAACATAATTTTACCAAAGTTTGGATGTCATTTATATATATTTATATAAAAATAAATATTTATATTATTTACATTATATATTTATATATTCATAAATAAATATTTATATTTGCTTATTTTTCATTTATGAAATGTAAATGAACCTTGGGTCTGTCACAAGCCTGTCGCACATATTATCAAAAGTCAGTCCACATCCAGTCTCACCTGAGCATCCTCCCGCAGGTCCGTCGCTTCTTTGAGAGGGCCACTGGCTGACTTAAAAGTCTCATCCACTACCTTGATACCAGTGTGCCTCACTGTGACGTACTCTCTCCCCCGTCTCCCCACCCTTCGCACCGAAAGACCTCGCCGCTGGGCCTTCCCGCCTCCTCGTCGGTTGGTGATTGCCACGTGGACAAACAGGCTGGTGTGAGGTAAGGGGTCTCCTGCCAGGCCCAGCAGGGGCACATTACGGTAGCCAGGCTGAAGGCACTCGAAGGCCACGCTGTACTGGCCGATGAAATCATCTCCGATGTAGTCATCGTCTAATACCACAAAACGCAGCAAGGCCAGCTCGGGCATATTTACCTGGGGACAGGAAATGAACAAAAGAGATGAAATCCATTCTGCTGTGCACCAGAGCAAAAATAAAACCACGGCCAGTGAACACTTTGCAGAGTACTGACCTACATTAATGCAACACACCTCGTCTGCCTCAAAAGACTTTCTGGGGGAAAATCTCGGATAATTTAAATGTTATTATTCCAAGTCTAATTCTGGTTATTGATCCATGCTCTTACTGAAACACAGTTTTATTCATACTTGAGGGAGAGAAGAAGAAAAAAATTTACCCTGGTTTTCAGAGCAGATATCTGCTATGAATCTTTGGTTGAAATGAGATCTGAGATCTGTTTAGGGTCAGGGGTATAGGGTTAATGTTAGATTTAAACCCTTTACATGGAATTTCTACCTATATTGGCATTCTGAATTGGAAACCTTATGACAGAAGATTTCCAAGGCCAAAATGCATGTAACAGATTTTCATTTTCTTGTAATATCTGAAAAACGGCTTGTTTAGCATGTGGCTTCAATGTAACATATGCTAACATTATCCCCTGTGAGGTCTAAGGTCAAAATTGAACTTTGGGAAATAATGGGAAGTTTTTCATGTGTGCCATCTTCTTTGTTTCCTGGTTGCCAGGACTTGAGAGAACCATTTAATATAAACAAAAACCCTTTTTGAATAGTTTTAGTGGTAGGGCTTGGGTTGGGATTAGAGTCATCATAACTAAGAAGCTACTCTCAGAATATTAAAATGTTAATAATGAACGGAGACAGGACTCACATATTCCCATATCATGCCTGATCCTTCTCACATCATAGCAGCAAATGTCACTTTAACACCCCACTCACACAATATTCATTCCCAAATTTTGACCTGTAAATTTCCAGATTGTTTTATTCTATTTAACTTAATGTATATAATTCACTCATTTATTGCACATAATGTCCTCTTTGTATATATGTACTTACTTACTGTATATAATGTTTTTCCCTCACTATTTTGCACAGTCGAGGAGCGTATCAGGTCACATTTCACTGCGTGTTATACTTGTATAACTGTGTATGTGACAAATAAAAAGATCTTGAATCTTGAATCTAATGTGTTTATTCAATAATGGCATTCCACCAAGACAAGCAAGGCAAGCAGTGTTTGCCTAGTTAAATCTAAAAACATGATCTGTATCCTTTTATCTCAAACACTAGAAAGTATTTCACCTATACGCATACATCCTTTACATTACTGCGATCTTATTGCTGTAATAGTAATAAGCTCCACTTTGGCGAGTAGAACAGATGCAGCCATCAATTTCACATTAGAAATCAGTAATTATGTGAGTGACCAAATGTGCAATGATCAAACAGCCGTTTTGCAAATACACACCCTCATTTTTAAATAATATTTTTAACTCACTGTAGATATTGACAGTTAGGCATGTCCCACAGTGCTCAAGCCTTTGAATAATAACAGTGGCAAAGTGATTTCTTTGTTAATAATATACTATTACAGTATACATGTTCTGAAAGTCAAGATTTAGAACATGATGTATTGCTGTAGATTAAGCAAAGTATGAGCCCTTTGAAATAATTACATTCCATATGTCTGTGAAGGTTCTCAGTCATCCAGGTCATCGTAGTCAAAGGAGCTCAGACCTCTACATTGGAGAGACCAAACAGCCACTTCACAAGCGCATGGCACAACACAGAAGAGCCACCTCCACAGGACAAGACTCAGCAGTCCATCTGCATCTTAAGGATAAAGGACACTCTTTCGAGGATGCCAATGTTCACATTTTGGACAGAGAGGACAGATGGTTTGAAAGAGGAGTGAAAGAAGCATCTATGTCCACTGTGAGCGACCATCTTTGAACAGAGGCGGGGGTTTACGACACCAACTCTCTGCCATCTATAATCCAGTTTTGAGATCCCTTCCCAGACGCCTTAATGCCCACTCACATCCTGGGCCATCTGACCTCAGGAATTCGCATGATAAGGTGGGGCCAGGTTTCACAATGAACACACCCGAAACTCTGGCTGATTGGGACCCACGCCCAGTTTCCCACCTTGGCTCAGGCGATTAGAGGATCATCAGGGGGTCCTTTTGTCCCTCTGTGGGGGGTCACTCCCACTAGGTTTATATCTGGGACTCTCCACCATTTGACCTTAGAACTGAAGAAGCTTCTCGGATGAGAGGTGAAACGTCTTCAAGCAACTTAAAGAAGTCCAGACGCTTTTCTTTGCAAGCTCCTTTGACTACAGTCCATATTTTTCAGACCATAAGGCTCACAGCATTTTAAGGCGCACTGTCGATGAACGGGTCAGTTTTCATACATAAGGCACATTAAGCGAAACAAAACAGTCAGATAAGTCAAACTTTACCCAACTCATTCTTCTTGCTTCCTCCACTTCCTTAACATTGATTCATTAATGTTGAATTCTCTCCAGCTGCTCGATTCCCATGTTGTTGCAGTATATTAATGACTAACCTCGTATTGTAGATGGATTATCTCAGTTGTTGTCCTGACTGAAGTTTGGTCCGTTTACAGCTGCCTGCCATGTGATTGCATTTGTCCCTAACCATCGGGAACCCTCACAGCAGGCACGTGCAGAGGGGGGGGCTAGAGGGGCTTGAGCACCCGCCCCTTTCCTGATGGGTGCCCAAAGTGCCCCTTTGTTGAGGCAACTTTTAAAAAAAAATTATTATTATCATTTTTTTTTATGTGTGTGTGCGTGCGGAGTCCTGTCTGTGCCCCTCAACAATAATATTTAACTATTAATCACAGTTTTGCTAAATAAAAGGATCTGGCTTGCATCAGTCACATGATCACATTTAACCAATGGTCGCCCTTGACGGCAGAACGCGCTGGTTACGAGCCGGGAACGAGCTCACAAAGAGCACGCGCATTTTTTGCGGTCCGGAGCTGTAGGAGAAACACAAGTTAACTCAGAGACACAGACTGATGCGACAAACCAGTAAGTAGGTGTACAGCGTACACTGTAGTGTGTAGCACACAGGAGTATTAGCTTATTACGTACACGTTGGTAAGCTGTCTTGTTGCAACTGACGAACTGAAACAAACGAGCGTGCTGTGTGTGCAACAGCGTGACAAACATCACCTGTCCTTTTATTAACTGCACAAGTAGTGCTGGTCATAGCTGCTGGCTTCCTGTGTAAGGCTGTCATGGGTCTGTAGCTCTGTCACCGTTTTAGGGAACATATTTAGTTTTAAAGTATTTAGAACATATTTAGTTTTAAAGTAAGTTTCCGGGCTTTTCCTGCCTTTCTGGAGGGATTATATTTCACTAAAAAACGATCTAATATGCATGTCCACATAATAATGATTATAATTATAATATTTAAAAAAACACGCTGTATTTTAAAGAACATACATTAAGAAGCAGATTATATTAGATTTATATTTTAAATAAGACAAAATTTGGATTTTACAGCAGTAAAATTATTGTATCTCTACAGTTTAAAAATGTAATAAGCTTTGCCCCTGCACAGAGTGGATAGTGAAACAAATGGAATCATCATAATGACATTATCCATCCATCCTCATCCGCTTTGTCCGGGGCCGGGTCGCGGGGGCAGCAGCCTAAGCAAAGAGGCCCAGACCTCCCTCTCCCCAGCCACCTCCTCCAGCTTATCCGGGGGAATACCAAGCCGTTCCCAGGCCAGCCGAGAGATATAATCTCTCCAGCGTGTCCTGGGTCTGCCCCGGGGCCTCCTCCCGGTGGGACATGCCTGGAACACCTCACCCAGGAGGCGCCCAGGGGGCATCCTTGTCAGATGCCTGAACCACCTCAGCTGGCTCCTTTCGATGTGGAGCAGCAGCTGCTCTACTCTGAGCCCCTCCCGGATGGCCGAACTTCTCACCCTATCTCTAAGGGAGAGGCCAGCCACCCTTCGGAGGAAGCTCATTTCTGCCGTTTGTATCCGCGATCTCGTTCTTTCGGTCACTACCCACAGCTCGTGGCCATAGGTGAGGGTAGGGACGTAGACCGACCGGTAAATTGAGAGCTTCGCTTTTACACTCAGCTCCCTCTTCACCACGACGGACCGGTGCAGCGTCCGCATTACTGCAGCTGCAGCCCCAATCCGTCTGTCGATCTCCGGCTCCCTTCTCCCATCACTCGCGAACAAGACCCCGAGATACTTGAACTCCTCCACTTGGGGCAGGAACTCATCCCCGACCCGGAGTGGGCACTCCACCCTTTTCCGGCTGAGAACCATGGCCTCAGATTTGGAGGTGCTGATCCTCATTCCCGCTGCTTCACACTCGGCTGCGAACCGTTCCAGTGCGAGCTGGAGGCCCTCACCCGATGAAGCCAACAGAACCACATCATCTGCAAAAATCAGAGATGAGATTCTGAGGCCACCAAAGTGAAAGCCCTCCGCCACTTGGCTGCGCCTAGAAATCCTGTCCATAAAAATTATGAACAGAACCGGTGACAAAGGGCAGCCCTGGCGGAGCCCATCACCCACCGGGAATGAGTCCGACTTATTGCCGGCAATGCGAACCAAGCTCTTGCAACGGTTGTATAGGGATCGAATGGCCCGTAGCAATGGGCCAGACACCCCATATTCCCGCAACACCTCCCACAGGACACCCCGAGGGACACGGTCGAATGCCTTCTCCAAGTCCACAAAACACATGTAGACTGGTTGGGCAAACTCCCATGCACCCTCAAGTATCCTGGAGAGGATAAAGAGCTGGTCCAGTGTTCCGCGACCAGGACGGAAACCGCATTGTTCCTCCTGTATCCGAGGTTCGACTAACAGACGAACTCTCCTTTCCAGCACCCTGGCATAGACTTTCCCAGGGAGGCATAATGACATTATTTCATATTTATTACTTCCCCCTTCTCATTGCTTTATTATTGTAGCTGTAGTAATAAATAATAATGTAAGGATTCTGGATCAGCACCATGATGCCCATAGTATATACAGTATTCTGAAGAAGGTCTAAAATGTCCCTGTGTGTGCGTGCATGTGTGTGTTTTATTTAGATGGATTTTTAAAAAAAATATTACTCATGATATAACATTGTCCAGACATGCCTGGTAAGGACATGAGGAGGAAACAGCAGGAGCTGTGTGAGGCTACTAAAGGCAGTGCTATAACATTTTTCTGTCATCATTTTATTATAGATTAAGTGCAAGAGTTGTTAGGTGTGGATAATTAGATTATAGTTTATTGCAATAGCAAGTTGTGCCTTGTTCTCAGATGGACAGCAAGTGGAGAGTGATATATGAAAAGATGGGATGGAAGGAAGAAGAGAAGCAAAGAGTGATTCACAGGCAGAGCCTAGAGCTGGGCGATATAAGATTTTTTCATATCACGATATGTTTTTTTCATTTCAGGCGATAACGATATCTATCACGATATAAGCCAAATAACTATATTTGTAAGATTTAAATGTGCCGTTGCTCACAAGTAAAATGTGAAATAATCAGCAGCTTGTTTTTATTTAAATATTTATTTCCCATAATAAGTTCAACAGGGTAGATGTACTTAAGGAACATGAGACTTTTTCAGATAAATAAAGGCAAATATTGCAAACTACACAAAAGGCAGCCGCTAAAGCGTTTAAGTTTCAAAATAGAACAAACGAAACAGACTAAATTGTCAATTCCACTTAGAAACAAAATATTAATTCTAAAAATAAATCTTAGTTTGTTTTACAGAAGAACAGACAAAATTGACTAACTTTTGTCAATATCAAATAAACTGAGAACTAAAAGGAAATTCTCAATCTCTCCTTGTTGTATAGCTGAGCTTTTCAAACAGTTTTAACAGTTACTTTAGTCTGACAAAAGCCGAATGACGAATTAGCGCTTCCAGTCAGAGACTGAGGCTACGTCCACACGTACACGGGTGTTTTTGAAAACGGAGATTTTCCGTTTCCGTTTTAAAAAATAATCCCGTCCACTAATAAAGGAAAACGCTGCCATGAACATGCCAAAGCAGCAGGTGGAGCTAGATTCCTAATCGTGCAGAAATGTTGGCCAATCAGAAGTCTAGAAGCCTCGGTGGGAAAAACTAAACAAAGCTGGGGCATAGAAGCAGAACCGAGTCGTATGTGTGGAGGGACAGTAACTGTGTATATGTAAGCATTTAAACACTGCAGAGTAGAATTAACAGTAACAGTATTGTAGAAATTCATTTCACCGAAACAATAACGTGGCGCACAGTGTGACGTCAAAAAATGCGCACATCTTTGACGATGCGTTTTCTCCTGTTTTCTAGTCCACACGTAAATGCAAAAACTGAGTTTTTAAAAATCTTCGTTTTCAGTGACCAAAAACGCAGTTTACATGTGGACGAAAGGTGCAAACGCATAGAAAAATCTGCGTTTTCAAAAATACCCGGGTACGTGTGGACGTAGCGCATGCACCAGTTTATTGTATTTCCAGACTTGCTTTCGGCACAATTTACAGTGCACGCTACTCTGTTTTTTGTCAGACTTGAAATAGCCGAAATACCTTCACACTACGGAACTTCTATGGCTCTTCCGTTCGACAATCTCTCCGGCATTGGAACCATCATCTGTTTTCTCTTCGGTCACGCTCGGTTGATTTTTCTAGTCGGCACACTCATTTCCTCCATTACCCGGGCGGTACGGTGGCTGGCTGCTTCCCAAACAAATACACATGTGCGGCTTGGCACTTGTGCTGTACGTAACAAGTCACGTGATGTGACGCTGCGGCTGTGATTGGTTCGGCTCTGCGCTACTTAATTTGGATTGGCTGTTCTTTTTTTTTCTTTTTCTTTTTTTAAAAGAGGACAAGAGCGGCGAGGTCTATCGCGATAGTTGAATTTTTCTATCGCGATACATATCGTTATCGTTCTATCGCCCAGCTCTAGCAGAGCCTAAATTATTTCTCACAGTTTTTTGTTGCCTTATGGTTCCAAGTGCTGTCACCAATCTTTGCATTTTGTTATTATCTCATGACACTTGTTTAATCAGCTACCATCTCTCCTATGGACTTTTTAATGTTTACAGTCTCAGATCAACACAGCCCCGCCCTCCAGCACTATCAGCAGCAGGAGCAGCAGCAACCCCTCAACAGCAACATTGTACCCATCAGGTAAAACATCGGCTACGTTTGCTTTGCCTTGTTGCCCATATTAGATTCTTGATGAATGTGTGTTGTTGTTATTCAGCCTGGTTCAATGTGCCCCTTTTTAACTTTGAGCACCCGCCCCTTTAAACCTCTCTGCACGGCCCTGCCTCACAGTGGGAAAAAGTTAGCGTTCATCCTCCAGCTTCACTGTGTTTATGTTATTCTAACATAGCTGTGTCAAAAAAAAACAAACAAACAAAAAAACATAGCTGTGTCGCTACCATGTAGCACATCATTATATACCAGCTAGCCCAACTTCAGTAACCCTACCAACGTCACTGCTGTTTAGTTTTCTGTCTTCATTTATGTTGGAAGTGATAGCAGAGCTGTACGTTTTAATTTTTTCAGAAATCTCTCAGTGAGAACATGCTATATCATGTTTAGGTGGAAACTAGCGAGCTAACTTCCTGCTAACTTCTAACTCTGTTAAAGTTAATAAATCCTGTTTTCATGGACGTCTGGATGTTAAACTTAATTGTTGCACCTGGTAAAGCAGCAACGCTGATCATTTTATTAAAGATGAAAGAATTTAGACAGTTTTTAACTCTCAGTGGTGCCACAGTGTTCGTTTGACTTTGGGACCTGAAGCAGATGGAGTTTTGGACCCAGATTACTCCGAGAGGCTCCTGACGACAATCCATCAAGCAGTGCGGCTTCATAGCTTATCAAAGTCTGACTAAAACATTTTTGACAGATTTTTGAGCGCCGTGTACCACATAAAATCGGTTCGAGGTCAGTAAGAACAACCAGAATTCATACATAAGGCGCACTCTCGATTTTTGAGAAATTTAAAGGATTTTAAGTGTGTCTTATAGTGCCTCCAATCCCAAATCACTTGACAAAATATTTTTGCAATGAAAATGAGACAAAACGTAAATAAAAAATAAAAATAAAAAAAAGTTTGGTCACTCTTGAATCACACATTTTTGGTTTACACATTTAGTAAGATTTCTAAAATTATATTATGAATTTAGTGTGAACTAAATACACTTTCAATAATGTTTACTGGTTTTTATATCAATAATTCAGCACACCTTTACATTTTCTCACCTCAGTTATTTGTACAGAAATACAGCATCATCTGTACAATATGTATTTGCTCCCAATTTAGAATCCTTAATTCATCTCTTATTAGGTGTAAAAGATGGGCATCATAAAATGTTTACAACAGATAAAAACAATCACTTAGTCAAAGTATTCATCCAATATCATTTCCCATTATAAAGCATCACTCAAAAAGCTACGGAAGCACTACATCAGCATTAATTACACAACACAATAGCAGAAGCATCACAGCAATGCTGCAGAGGGGAACTGTTTGAAATATTGCACTTCAGATCACACCTTCAGGGGACTTTCGTTCCCCCTCAGTTAATAAGGATATAAGCACACACACACAAACACAAATGAACAAATGAAGCTGGAAGCGAGTCTCTGAATATTCATTCAATGTGCAGGGTAAACACGCTTCACAATAAAACATTATCAGCTTTATCTTGACAAGGCCGGGTACACTGAAACACAAACGAATGCATGCCCCTCTATCTTTGATTGAGAAGGAAACAGAATAAATACCTGCAAGTGCTTTTCCACCAAAGCTTTTTTTTTCATATCTGCCTTCCATTTTCATGTTTTACACTTGCCTTGTTACCATTTTACTACTTTTCTACCTCCACTTGGAGAAAAAAAGGAAATCGGTTGACTTCTAGAGAACGAAAACTGTTCTATGGTAGCTGCAATTTTGACTATCCTGGTGTATATCATCATTATATGACTGTTTAAAAAAAGAAATTGAAAAACATTGTAAGACTAGTGTGAATAACCCCAGACCAGTTTCCATTGCATTTATAAAACATAGTTAAAGAAGCCGTGCCTAAATGAAGGACGCAAACTGTGCCTGACTATAGTCATGTGCCTCAAACTGAAAAAGATTCACTTATTATCAAATTTCCCTCTAAGATGCGTGCGTGCGCAGAAAAAAATCTGCGTTGCGCACAAAAAAAATTCTAACCTGTATTGAAATTAAAGTAAATACGTTAACAATTCTGTTTTGCAGTGTTAGTCAGTGAGTGACTGGCTGCTCCAGTATGGGATTAGAACGATGCCACCTTATCCCATAGTCCAGCCAATCACGCGATTCACATTCGTATACGCAGCTAATCAACATCGTTGACAGGCTATGACAGCGTCCTTATGTGCCGACACCGATGTTTTAGCTAGCAAAGCTGCGTGGCTGATGTGGAGTGAAGCCACATTAATGACAACGTGTACAGCCATTGGAGATGTGAGCAGGACAGACGGAACAATTGAAAAAGTGTGGACTTTATACCAGTTTTTAAATTGTGTTGATAGGCCACGTAAAACCAGAGTTATGATAAAAATATCTGCAATGTTTAGTTTTCTTCCTGAATACTATCGTTGTTTACATTTACTGCGGGAAGAAACGGTAAAAACGGCGTTTTATAAGGAAAACGCTCGAAAGCACTCTCCGCCTGTGAGCAAAGATGAAACCAAAACACCCCCCACCCTTTCCCATTGGTCGAAAAATGTACCATGTGGACCAATCAAAACATGGCATTTAGTTGTTAAGAAACGGGAAGAAATTTTAGGAGTGACTGCGGTTTTGAGATGAGAGATTTGCAACACAACAAAACTATTCACTATTCATGCTAGTGAATAGTTTTGTTGTGTGTGTCAGAACAATGAGGCGACTGCTGAATGTTACAGGTGTTACAGGAGTGACACATCTCCTGTTGTCAGGCCTGCAGGTATCAGGCTGTTGTTCTCCTTTATCTCATAGTGGACAGAAATAATTTTTTGGAGTGGCACAAATAATTTGTGTGGCATCAAATTTGATGCAGAACAGCTGATTGTTCTGTAAATAGTTTGAAATGTTTATTTAAAAAAACGCCTTGGCTGCATTTTTAGTTAAACAGCTGCAAAAAACTTTGTTGTTTGCATTACTTAGTTACTTTTTTAAAATAAGTAACTATATAAATAATTGTCCAACATTGGTCATTATATACTGTATTTTGCAGACAGAGAGTTACAGGACTCTCTCCCAGACCACAGACTCAAACTCATAATACAAGTCAGAGCTTTACTAAAAAAAATAAAAGATAAAGTTGTGTTTTCAAAATCGTCGGAGTTCAAGTTATTTTTACTTCCAATAGTGTTAACACACTACACAGGTCATGAACAAGATTTTTTTTTCATCTTCATTGTAAGTGGGCTAAAGCAGTTAATTAAAAGTAGTCTAACATAAATGCTGTAATTTGATTATTTTAATAAACCATGTAAGTTGGATGGATTCGATGCGGGCGTGACCGCAGTGCACACGTCTGCTGTTGCTCACAGTGGTCCAAGGGACCGCTCAGGGAGTTTGTGCGTTCACTCAGACACATGAAAAATTAGAGGGAACATTGCTTATTATGTAGTTAAAGGTGCTAATAGGGGCTCATCGCTGATGATGTGGTACTTGTATTTTTATCGTATTGTAGTTCTGGTATGTGTGTCATATTTATTATTCAGTGGAGTGTGTTATGTCAGAATGAAGTCGCAGCTATGGCAAAGCAAAACAGAGTTGACCTCTATCAATACATTCCCAGGCCCTTGAGCCTTTCTAATATTAACCCCAAGTTTCAAACATCAAACAGGCCTTTAAAAGTTCAATGACTGTCCAAAATGCAGTTTCCAAAATTGTCTCTGTTAGGCTGGTTTTAAAGCCAACATTTCACAAAAAGATAGACATATGCAGTATGTGTGTAGCTTAACACCATCATTAGAGGCTAGTAAACATTGTTCAGAAAGAAAATTAGTTTGCATCAATAAGAAGCAGGCACTTTATCTAAAGACATAACTGAGACAAACATCACAGTGCAGGAAAAAGTCTCTAAGGAAGAAACGAGCAAAGAGCCTCTTTAGGATGTGACGCTGCAACCGAGGTAGCAAGAGACAGCTCGAGTTATTTGTCACCCGGCTCATGGTAAAAGTAATGAATAAATGTCACGCTATCCAGATTCGTAGCCAGGAAGAAGGGGTTGTTCACATGGCTGGTCACCCACATGATGGAAAGACTTGCTGTCCCTGGAAACTTGTGCCCAGACATAATAGACACCAAAAAGTTTTGCAAAGCTATACTGAAGTTCAGGAGTTGACGATTTTATAACAAGAACTACTTGCAGGACACAGTCATCATCCACTCTTGGAAAGGTCACTTCTAAGAGGGTTTCCACCTCATCTTATGGAAGAAATGTCCTAAATATCTTACATTTCTGTACCTTTCTTTTATGTCATAAGTTTATTTCAAATGAATCCTTTTTGATTTCTGTATGTTTTCAATATGCTTTTTTTGTTGACCGAGAGTCCCTAAATGCTGATTTACCAGATTGTTAGGTTCTATGATTCTCAAATATCATAGGGTTTCCAGTACAGTCTGTGTTTTACAGTTCTGAAATTTGTGTACTGTGTTTAAAAAACAGGTCTATGCCATTTAAATAAACTCTACCAATTCTGCCAAGAGGAGCGGTCACATAGCTGCCAGAATTGTCCCAGAAACGTGTTGATGGCTAGCTAAAGTGTGTGATCGATATGCACCTTGGTCAGGGCCATTTAACCAAATCTTAATGGGGGTGTATGTATTCTTTTTCCCAGTAGGTATACTTTTGTCCCTGTGTGTATTAGAGAAAAACCTAAAAAAAACATCTAATTTGTTCATTCAAGTCTTGTTTTTGAAAGTCATTAAAGCATGCATGCATCATGTACAGTCATTCAACCTTGGAACTTTTGACCACAGCATCAAGACTAATTGGTTCCCAATTCATTCTTCTGCCCAACAGCAACCCTGAACAAAACATTTTGAGTCATCCTTATCTGCCTACGTCTCTAAAAGTATCTACTTAATTGGGTCACAGACAGGAGGGCTGGATGGGTATGATGATGCTGAGGTAGAAAAGTTGCATTTCATGAAAACAACAGAACTGGTCGGCAACACAATGTGGGAGCAATAATGTGATATTTGCTCTTAAATGTATATGTGTATATGTATATAAAGGAGCAGTGAAAAAGTCACTAGGTCTTGGCTGCTCTTAAGCTTTGACTGCACTGTTATAAAGAATATACAGTTTTGCTTGTGTGCGTACTTGCAGATCTATCTTTGTGGGGACAAATATAGTTTGTACTCTTTAAGATGATTCTGATTTTAAGAAAAGTTTCTTTGGGAGCTTGCAAAGAAAAGCGTCTGGACTTCTTTAAGTTACTTGAAGATGTTTCACCTCTCATCCGAGAAGCTTCTTCAGTTCTACGGTCAAATGGTGGAGAGTAGGGCTGGGCGATATGACCCAAAATTCATATCTCGATATTTTTTAGCTGGATGGCGATATAAGATATATATCTCGATTTTTTTTTTTTAAAGCCATAAGTTAAGAACAAAAAGAGAGTTCTTAGTCACACTGTGTCCCAGATGTCACACGGGCACTTTTATTTACATACAGCATAGATGTACATGAAGAAATTACTCAAAAATAAATTATCAGCATTTATTAAATAATCATGGTCCATAAATAAAAGAAAATGTTGTTTTTGTGCATAACAAAAAGCTCACAATTGTGCAGTCAAAATGTAAACTAATAGACGCTGAGCATAATAACAAAGAGACAGATTTCACAGCTGCACCACGTCTCTGAACAGGTGCCATTTGTGGTCCTTATACACACACAGTACGTATCACTCCGCGAGGCTCCTCCCCGGTAGCCGTAATCCTCCGACATCAAGCCGTGCAGCTCCGTAGCTTAGCAAAGTCATATTAAAACATTTTTTGACAGATTGCTGAGCGCTGTGTACCACATAAAATCGGTTCGTGGTCAGTAAGCACAACCAGAATTCATACATAAGGCGCACTGTCGAGTTTTGAGAAAATGAAAGGATTTTAGGCCGTGCAGCCCCTCCGGGCTGCATGTCGTTAGCACGGTTAGCACGGTTAGCTCGTTAGCGCGGTTAGCTCGCTAACACGTTGACGCCGTCCAGCCCCACGCACGGGGCCATCCGCGGTAACTCGCTAACGGAGATTTTCCGCTTTCATCTTGTCATTGCCTTGTCATTGTCAGGTGAAGCTATGGGGGAGGCGGAGTTGTGTTCAGTGAAGGAGAGGCGAGGCAGAGTAACGTTGCGTGGAGACAAAAGTGGACGAAAGAGAGGCAAATCTGCGGCTCCACAAGTATAATTATAACGTAACATAGACTATATCGATATAAACGATATTGTCACATCTTATATCTCGTATGAAAATATATCGATATTTTTAAAAAACTCGATATATCGCCCAGCCCTAGTGGAGAGTCCCAGATATAAACCTAGTGGGAGAAACCCCCCACAGAGGGACAAAAGGACCCCCTGATGATCCTCTAATCGCCTGAGCCAAGGTGTGAAACTGGGCGTGGGTCCCAATCAGCCAGAGTTTCGGGTGTGTTCATTGTGAAACCTGGCCCCACCTTATCATGCGAATTCCTGAGGTCAGATGGCCCAGGATGTGAGTGGGCGTTAAGGCGTCTGGGAAGGGATCTCAAAACTGGATTATAGATGGCAGAGAGTTGGTGTCGTAAACCCCCGCCTCTGTTCAAAGATGGTCGCTCACAGTGGACATAGATGCTTCTTTCACTCCTCTTTCAAACCATCTGTCCTCTCTGTCCCAAATGTGAACATTGGCATCCTCGAAAGAGTGTCCTTTATCCTTAAGATGCAGATGGACTGCTGAGTCTTGTCCTGTGGAGGTGGCTCTTCTATGTAGCATAGCATAGAAGAGCCACCTCCACAGGACAAGACTCAGCATCAGGGGGTCCTTTTGTCCCTCTGTGGGGGGATACTCCCACTAGGTTTAAATCTGGGACTCCCCACCATTTGACCGTAGAACTGAAGAAGCTTCTCGGATGAGAGGTGAAACGTCTTCAAGCAACTTAAAGAAGTCCAGACGCTTTTCTTTAGCGTCTTTAGAAAAAGCTAAAACTAAGAGGCTTTAGGATCACCTATGTCAGAATGGAAACTGTGTGTTAAGAACTCTTTAATAAGATACCAAATAGCAACTATTAGATAATGAAATAACTTGTCTACTGACATCAAGACAACATTCTGAATTAAATCACTAAAGACAACGAAAAACCATAAAACAGTATAGAGCACTTTTAATGCATTCACTCTCCTTGCTGTGAATAGAACTGCCTAAAAATGTTTTCTTTGCAACATTTAGAATAATTTAGAATCATTTAGGATGAAGGAACTCAACTACACAATGACCAAACTGTTTATGAATGTGTCTCTTTTGCTTTGATCTGGGAGTTACTATGTCTCAGTGGTGTAAATAAAAGCACTAGTTTTATGCATAGACAAGCAGCACAGTGTTTGCATGTCTGTGTGCACGTGTGTGCACGTGTGTGCGCATGCACGTGTGCATGAAACGATGACTCTAATCCCGTTCGCTCTGATTTCAACTTTCTCAATTTTTCAGCAGCATGCCTGTGGCTGAGCAGAGCTTTGACAGTTAATTCAATCAGTTTCAAACCAAATGCTCTTCTTCAAAGCCAGACAATAAGACACAGGACAGTATCTCAACGCAAGACTCAGTGTCCATGCTTACATTATGCTCGCAATAATGCATTCATATTTCTTTTAGTTAGATTTTTTTATACCATATAAGTCATATTTCAGGCCTGGAAATAGTTTTTAAATGAAATGAACAAATCTTTTCTAATTTTCTGCTGAAATAATGTTACAATGTTTTCATAACAATCATGGGAAAAAATTAGGCATTGAGTTGAGGTGAGGGTAAGGTGTGTGCTTTGCAGTGTTGGTTTGTAAGGTATGCCCCTCAGCAAGCTTCTGGAAGCTGGCCAATCAGAAAAAAGTTTAAGTTTAAGAGTGCAGGGTCTTAAAGGGCAGGAGCATAGATCAGTGTTTCCCAACCTTTTTCAGCCACAGCACATATTTCACATTAGAAAAATCACACGGCACAACACCAAACAAAAATGTCACAAAAGCATATTGATTATTTTCCCCCAAACACCAGGTAAAGTAGAATTGGCTCGGTTTGTCCCCAGTATACCTTTTTTGCTTTCTTCTGATCACCACTCATGCTAGGGCCTTCATCTGGGTCGGAGTTTTCTCCAGGATCCAGGTCAGACTGACTACTTTTTCTTTTAAAATATTTATCTATTGCTATTATGCGCTGCGTTGTCTCACTCGCAGCATGACTATTATGTAATTTCTTCTTCGTCTTCTTCTATTTTACTGGCAGTTGGCAACCAATTTAATTAGAGCAGGTAGTTGTACTGCCCTCTAGTGGAAGAGAATGTAATTGTTCTGCCCGTTACTCACCCCGATCGCTTAGATTACTAGTCAGGAGGAACCAGAGCACACCTATGTGCCGCTGCACAGTGGTTGGGAAACACCACCCGGCTCCCTCCCACAGTCCAAAGACATGCACCTAGTGAGTATAGGTTAACTGGAGACTCTAAATTGCCCATAGGTGAATGTGAGTGCAAATAGTTGTCTGTGTCTATATGTTAGCCTGCGACAGACTGGCGACCTGACCAGGGTGTACCCCGGGATAGGCTCCAGCGCCCCCACGACCATGAAAAGCATAAGTGGAAGAAAATGGGTGGATGAAGTATGGGTAACTGATGACCTAAGCCTCACAGGGTTAACAGAAAGCTACTGATACAACAGCCCCCACAGGAGGTTCTTCCAGCCCTGCAGATGACGTCTACAGCTTTGTTAGAGCCTCTTCACATGGAGTTACTCACTTTGCCTGCATTGGCCATCCTATGAGAATAAATTTCAGTGGGTTGATTTTATAGAAATTGTCTAGTTTCTCAAATAATGCATGCTTATCTTGTGGCTAAAATGCAGACACCAAGGACAAATGGTTACTTATGTTATACTTCTTTGAATTCCACTTTACTGAAGGGTGCGCGTGTAGCTGGTGCATTATAGAGTAGTAACACAAAAACAGGGCACGCTGAGAGCCTTGTGCTCATCATCTGATAATTAAATTTACATCACTTATACACAGTTAGGCACTAGCTAGCTATAAACAGCTACAACAATGTACTGTACATTACTACTTTTTAAAATGAGAGGGTTCAAGTTTTGAATTTTTTTTTTTAAAAAGCTTCTACCAACATGTTTTCACTTGTTGGATTTCTGACAAATGAAACGCACCCCAGTACTCACGACTGGTGAATGTCAGCCTGAAATTTTCTATTAAGACATACGAGAGCAAAGGGCTGACACCACACTTAACCACACACCATGAAATCAACTGTGTCTGATTGTGAGCAGCTGCTCTTGAAGGCCAGCTTGCATGTTAGTAGGGTCCTGAATTTCTTATGTGTGTTACATGGCGCACTGCCCTTCAGTTCCTTGCTTAGTTTTGGGTTACAGTCTCTAATGCTAATGAGACTAAAGACTCTGGCAGTGTACACTGTAAGCATAGAGCCCCTGGTCAGTTTTGTCCAGTGACAAATCCAATAAAGTCTTTAGCAGTGATGACAAAAAGGGAAAAGCCACTACTGCTGTGAGTAATTTCATCGTGGACAGAAAGCAAGAAAAATCAAGAAAGAATGTAATCTCAAGAACAGCTTTATTTCATTGCCCAGCTCTGGTTTTACAGACAGCTACGGTGTAACATGTCAAATGCTATTCCAACATTATTCAAACCAGCTGACCTCAGTTTTTAGCAAACCTTTTGACAGTTGCTACATGGACAAATCAGACAAATAAAAGAACTGCTCAAAACAGAGTCAAACAACTATGTGGACATTTCAGAATCCAGCACCAGATCAACATTCCCCAACACATTTTGCAAACATACAGCTTGTTTCTATGGTCAGGCGTGATCCATGTGGGCATCAGATAAGATGATTTTCGACACTGTTTGCCTTGCGTGACTCTCTAACAGGCTCCTTTTCCTAGTTTTGTTCCCCTTAGGTGGTTTAAACCACCTTATCTGTCATTCACTGTCAAAATCAGCTGGCAACAATAGGCTTATCATGGCAATACTGGCCCAGATAAGTATGGCATCTCCTCTATTTATTTCAGTTTGTTCATGTTTTTGTGAACACTGTCATTTCATGAAGAAAACCGTGAGAAAAGGAATATATAAGAAATCAATCCAAACAAGCCGACTCACATGATTTCAGCCAAGATCAGGTTAGTGTGTGGTAAGACACTGATACTGGCGTTGTAGGTATGTCGTAGTACACATGCAGCACTTACTAAAATGTAGTAACAAAACTGAGTTAAGACTGGAGTCAGACTTTTGTCTCACCTGGCCATGAAATGCAGATATGAGTATGCAGAAGATCCAAAAATAGCTCAATTCAGGCTTAAGAACACTAAGGCTTCATAATGCTGCATTTTCTATTATAGATATGACATATAACAATTTTAGATGGCAAAATTAAAGGCAAATTGCAGTTGAGCTAAGAGTAGTCGCTGCTTTATTGTTCTTGGCAGCACATGGGGACATGGGGAAGTGGTTTTCTCTAACAATTCTGGTTAACCTTTTGCTTCATTTAGCAACCATAGCAACATATTTTGTTTGCAAAAGCAAAGCAACACTTACACTCTCACCAATGTCGGTGCAGGAGGGGGCTTCATTTGATTCCTGAAGACCTGAATCTAAGCTCATTTTAACTTGACACCGATGTGTAGCCATGTCGGCATGGTGATTTCCCTTAATTAAAGACTTGTTACTGAATCATAAATCGTCTGTCGATATTTATGATAAATAAAGTCCAGCTGAAGACCTGATATATAGATATATAGATGTTGATATACTCACCATTTATCTGTCAGCTCACTGTGAGCAGCAAAGAAAGAAACTGAAGCTGTTCGTAGCCTCGTTGTGAAGAATGATCTCTTGTCGATCACCAGAATGAACTTTGGTCTAAGCGTTAAACTAACAGGATAATAACATTGTGTACGGCTGGCCCACCACCAAAGTTGCCTAATGTAGCACTCAGATGAAGGTATCATTTTAAATGGGACACAGCTACATCTCATGCATATGCGTTCTCAAATCTCATTTTATGTCATCTCCTGCCAAAGAGAGTGCAATTGCTGTCTCTTGATTACAGGTATTATGGCCTTCTTTTTCAGTCCTTAAGGACGTACATTATGTCTGCAGGGAGCTACATACACATGTGAATATCGTGTGATTGCAGAGCACATATCCGTGGCGACAGCTTATGATTATAGCTCAGACACAGTAATGCAAGCCGCTGTCAGCAAAAGGTACCAAAAAAGCGCCATCAGCCAGTCATCAAGTACCATCTCCCATGATAAATTCACTGCATGCATAAGTGCATAATACATAATATTATCTCATTTATATCTTGATCTTGACTCTCCTCCAATTAAGCACTCTGGACTTTAGTTTTAAGCAGGTGCAGTCCAAATAAGAACAGACATAAACCTCTCTGAAATCATATGAGACTCCTTTATGTGTTGACATTTTCCTCTTCATATCAATGCATAATCTAGGACACACCACATCGCACATTAAAATGCAACTTTATGCAATAAAATCGGAGTCTGGACAGGACCAGATTAGTGGATGATTCTTGATCATGTCATGCTTCAAACTCCTTTTCTTTCTCACTGTAATCTCACTGAATTGAAACCTCTGAAGCATCCTGCGCTCCATTAAACGTCTCCAGGCTTACTTTCTTTTTTTAGGAAAAACCAACCCAAACAATCTTCTCTACAAAATCAAAATAATATTATGCAGTCTATAAGCAGGATTATTATAAGGCGCTGAAGCGGTTATGTAAATGGCTTAAACTATGGCTTTCTCAGTGTTTGCTGTATAGTCAATGGTGTGCAACTCTCAATATACTCAAATAATGTGACCTGGGAGAAGGTCTGTTATCCTAATGGTGCACCAAAATCTTTTTAAAATATCAGTGAAAAGGTCACTCCAACTGTATGATTTTGATTCCACCCAGCAAAAACTAACTGAAAAGACAACTTTACCAACATCATTAGAGGGATATCAGGATTTTGTCGCTGTTTTGCATCGGCTTCATTTTTTTAGGCACAGAGGTCACAGAGGTCATGCTGCTTCATCATGGTGAAAAAAAATTGCCTGGTTGAAAGTGTAAGCCATATGACGAAGTGAATAACATCCATTTCCAAACAGCAGGTAATCGTTTTAAGCACTAAACTGCCAGTCATGGATGCAATGCCAGCCTGGAAATGCTGACTTTTTGCTTTAAGTATGGCTCTGTAGATGTGTTTAGATGTCAATTAAATTAAAGAATCCCAATTTTAGCCTACATACCTGCTATCGAGACATTGTTTGGACAACAGAAAGTTACCCAGAGGAAACAT
Organism: Maylandia zebra; assembly: GCF_041146795.1. Lineage (NCBI taxonomy): Eukaryota > Metazoa > Chordata > Actinopteri > Cichliformes > Cichlidae > Maylandia > Maylandia zebra. Next base: position 11,707,626 of record NC_135182.1, on the reverse strand, counting down.
GAAGTTTAGGTTAAAATGCAGCTGATTCACATCAAGAGGTAAATGCAGTTCAATAAAAATGGGAACTATCTATTAATGATCTTAATTACATGAATTATATATAATATTGTTGACTGTTATTAATGAAGCCGCTCACTCCTATTATATTCCCAAAAAATGTAATAAATAGAGAGCAGCAGCAAACATTTCAGCCAGTTTCATAATGTAGTAACATAACTTACTTGAAACTCGAACGTCTCATCAAACAGTGGGTCATCCTGGTTCTGAGCAGCAGTGCGAGTCCGCTGCTCAGCACAGTCAGCTGGTACTCCATGCAGCTCCAGAACCACATATGGGTCAATAACCTCTCCTTTAGCCCCTGAACCCTGGGGCTTGGGTAGGTTATGGGCACTGATAATCTGCAGAGTAAAACACAAGCAGCTTATGTTAAATTTGTTTTACACTTTTGCGTTTTAGTGTATTTAGAGCAGGGGTCTCAAACTCACGGCCCAGGGGCCACGTCACCCCTGCTTGTATATTGACCTGAAGAAATATAATGCAATTTGGCCCTTGAAGTGACTTTTTCTGTGAGGGAGGATTTGTTTGTTGTTGAGTCCAATGTTAAAATAAGTTCTTTAAAAAGCAAAAAATGATTTAATGTGAAGGCAACATGAGGACAAACTTGTTGTTAGTTATTTGTAGAGAAAACAGTTTTCACTGGCAGTCACAAACTAATGTGTACACTTATGTCTGCATTTTTATTTTGTTAAATACAAACAAAATTATAATTATATAATTATAGTGCTGCCACGTGTCCGGCCAGAAAGAGGGTACCAATTTGTTTATCTGGTAGTTCAATGAAAGGCTTCAGTTGAGAGTGAGAAGAAAAAATGCTTTCACGTTTGCAGTTTTGTCTTGTTATAGAATATCTGAAACTTACAAAAAAACAAACAAAACACTGCATTTTCAGAAATATTTGTGGATGTCTTCTTTGTTTGCTTGTTTTTTTGTACTACTTGAACACTAAAGTGGCTCTCACATGAGGATGACAGTGCCAGCAGTGTCCCACAGCTCTTTGACGTTTGAGACCCCTGATTTAGAGGGTTGAACAATGTAATGTAATCTAGTTTATTTTAATTTAATCTCTGTTACAATGCTCATAAAAAAGGGTTTTGCTTGTGGCAAACATTGCTCCTATGGGCAATTTAGGATCATCAACAAACTTAACCCCACTAACTGCCTGCATTCCAGCTACCATAGGGCGAGAGGCAGGGTACACACTAATGCAGGGCTAACACAGGATACTGAATCGAATAGAGAGCAAAAGTACATATCCCGATTGCCACAGGTTAGAGTCATCTCAGAGGGTTAGTGCGACAGAATGAAAAATGTAATGTTGGGGAAAAACAGAGTAACATCTAGACCTTAATACGAAGGGTCTGAGGTGGGACACCTGGCACGCAGCCCTGCGTGTGGGCACTGAAATACGACACTTCATCCCGCATCACGGCAGGTCGGAGAACATAACCACAGCCTCCGTTCTGTGTGAAGCGGCCTCGGTGAAGGTCCAACATTGCGCCAGGGGTCTGTTGATTTAAGGCCACAAGTTGGACTCCTCCTTTCCAGTACCCTTGTGGGTTAGGGTTGCTGGAGTCCAGACGCACGGAGCTGGGTCGTACTCTGGTTAGGGTGCGCTTGGTAAACATAACAAGGTCCTCTGGGCTTTCACTGGTCAGCCGTCCAGCTTCTCCTTCGCCTAGAGAGCACAGTGTCCAGTAAGGCAGCTCGGGAGCCACCGGTGTGCTGGGAGAGGATGGACTACTGGGGGGAGTCTGCTGCTGAGCCTGCTTGTGACTGGCTCGCTGGGCATAGAAGCTACGACTTCCAGTTCGAGCAATAGCCACCAGGTCTGACAGCTCTTTGTGGAGACGGAGCTTCCTAGGTTGAGAGGGTGGAGGCACCACCAAGACCACACCCAGTTCCTCCTCACCGGGTATTGTCATTCTTCTTCCTGCCAGAGGTCCACCTCCGCCTATCTCCTCATCTTCCTCAGACACTTCCCCATCACAGCCTTCATGGTCTGGAGGGAGTTTCTTCCCCACTATAACAATGCGTCCCTTAAGTTGTTCAGGCGAGGGTAAGGTTGTAGCTCGTCCTCCCAGGCTGACCGGCAGGGCTTCTGGAGTGTAAAGGCGTGATCCAAACACCTTCCTCAAGCTCTGTGCCATGGTGTGCTGCTGGTCTGGGGAGCAACGGTGACACAGGTACAACAAAAGAGGGTACTGAGAGGTCAGGAAGGCGTATTTATTGACCACCTCCAGAGCAGAGCGGATAGTGACTGGTGCATGGTGGTGGTGATGATGATGGTGATGATGATGGTGTCGTGGGATATCAGGCCCACAGTCAACCCCGAGCAAAGGCTCCCCCTCTGGGCCATCAGTTACTCCCAACTCCAGGCATCTGCAACCAGACTGCAAGGCTTTGATCAGTCCTCCAAGATCTGCTCTTCCATGGACCTGGTCATCCAACAGGTAGGAGCGGTATGAGGTGCTGAGGGTGAAAAACAAATCAACAATAAATCATTCAGCAACACAAATCATGTGTCATTTTAATATTACTAACATTTAATTCAATGTTCAATGATCTTTTTCTTGAAAAATATAGGCAAGAGGGAAAAATATACAGAAATCAATAAACTTTCTAAAGGCTTAACAGGCAGTCATGATTTCGGAGCGTTAACGCTACTCCATTACTGGGACGCTTAGCAAGTGCAGTGTTTCCACCAGCACCAGGTCCTTGCCAATAGAGCCATAGACCAGGGATTTAAAACCTGTCAGACCAACCTGAGCACCACCTAGGAAAGTCTATAATTTAATGTCCCACACACGGATGCTGGAGTGCTCATCAGGAACTCAAAAGGAGACAACGCTGGAGGCCAACTCCAAGGCAGTCTCACAAGTTACCATCAAGTGTTAAATATACCAAGGTGATGGACTGTCCCACTGCTGTTGTGCATTTGCCTCTGTGGCAGGGTGTGTGGCTCATCTGCATGGGAGGGGTGGAGCAGTCGAGGCTGAACCACACAGCTGTTCTTCATCACCTGGTCATGCCTTTCCTATTATTTGCCAAGACCTGTGGTGTGGAGGGAAGAAGGCAACTGGAAAGCTGCTCTGATAAAAGCATGAAGGACACTGAAAATAAAGACTTGCAACGCAGTGTGCTTCGGGTCCTTATGTTGTAATCCCCTCAATCAGCTCTTTTCAAAAAGTTGATAGGGATATAAATTAAGAAGTTTAGTGTCCATTAGACACTTCTGGGACATGGATGGCATCAAGCTGCATGCCAGGAGTGACTGATCCACCTCACCAGGATCTACAGTGAGGACATTTGGATGTCATTTGGACTGGATAAGTGTAGCTGAATGGCTGCAAATAGAGGGAAGGTAAAGGGTTGGAGCTGTCCATAAGAAGACTTATGGAGCTACAAGTACCTGGGTGTCTCACAGACCCACGGGAAGCATGATGAAGGTGCAAGGTCAGCACAGCCAAATACCTCCAGAAGGAAAGACAGGTACTGGAAAGCTAGCTGAATGGTAGAAATAAGAGCCAAGGAGGCAGAGGAGGAGATGGATGCCATCAGTGGCATCTATTTCCTCAAAAGAACTCCTTACAATGCGTGGAGCTCCACACGAAGTCCAAGACCTCAAGAGCAAGGATTAGAGCCAAAACATGAAACATCCACAAATACATCACCCCCAAGGTGAGCCATTCCAAGAGTGCCTCAGGCAACTGAAAACAGCGGGTGATGAGAAAGAGGAAGAGGAATGACCAATCCCCTGCATGGGATGTACCATCGACAGACAAAGGAAGTGCCTGACATTCTACCAGTGGCTAGAAAAGGCAGAGCACCTGATCCACAGAAGCAGGAGTCTACCACAGCCAACAGGACCCAAGTTGCAGGTTGTGCAAAGGTGCCCAGAGAATATCCAGCACATGGTAGCAGGATGTAGGATGCAAGCTGGGATAGTGTCTCCACTCAACAGCAGCAACCGGGCCTTGCTGAAGAGTGTGTTTATTGAAGGACAAGCACTGTGGAATTCCCAGTACCAGTGTCATTGTGAGTTTTTGACTGTCCTGCTGAGTTTTCTGCCTCCTCCTCTCAGCCACTGAATACAACCCACATTACAGCAGCCAGCCTTGAAAAAGCAACCAGTCCCTGAATTAATTCAGAGTGGCATACAGACATGATGTAATAGTGTAACAATGTGGCTTTAACTGGTTTTAAATGAAAATTTAAAGTAGTATACATGATAATGTGTTAAAATATGCAGTCTACAACATTTTTACAACGCACATTTTGCTCTATGGTGTTATTAAAGGCCATTTCTAGATCTTCAAACTGGCTGCTCATTTTATACACTCTGACTAGTTCTGACTAGCTTCACCTCAGAGGTGGGGACACTTGTTTCATTCGTCTAAAAACATAACAAATATGTAATTCCACAAAAACATATAGCATGTAAGCCCCTTGGCCTTAAAGTAATGTTTACTTGCTTTCTCACCAGGTGTTTTGACCTGTAATGGCAATGTACATTTCCAGTAGAAAATCACCTGCAATCCCACTGAAATTGTGACAACATGCTAATTTGCGTCAAATCGCCTTTGCTAACCTTTTAGCAAAATACGAGTCTTCATCGCCTGTGACATCCAGAACACAAAAACTAATTACAATCAAGAAAGCACTGGAACACACTAGGAGCATGACACAACTGACCTTAAAGCTGAACACAATTCAAACTGAGCACACTGCAAGTAAGACTTTGTAAAACAGGAAACAGACAGAATTACATCACCTCTAATAAAAACAGAAGCTGGAACTAAGCACTAAAGACTCACAATACTAAAGAAGCACATGAAGTAAAAGTAAATCAAACAGAATACTTCGATGTAAAAGACCCAGAACCATGACAGCTGCGAGTTTTACACTGGACAGAGTAATGTTGAAATGTTTTGCGCACCTGTAACTAAAACGTGTTCCTTGTGGTATTTGTTTGGTGTTGAGATGTACTCTTAAGCCCATCAGATTTGCAGGGGGTTTGCATAACTATACTTATATATACAGTACATTTAACAGCTCACCTCATTTTCTGGTGTAGAAATCATTTCTGGTTTGTTTGTTTGTTTGTTTGTTTGTTTGTTTGTTTGTTTGTTTGTTTGTTTGTTTGTTTGTTTGTTTGTTTGTTTGTTTGTTTGTTTGTTTGTGCACTCCTAGTTTTTTCTTTAACTGGTTCAGAAAAAGAACCCTTTTAATTTTGTTTGTTTTTTTAAAAGATGTCATGTTGATCTGTTTGACTCACCTGATGTAGTAGTGGGACAGAGGCATGTTCATATCCTGGCAAACCCCTAGTTGCTCTGGGTCAAGCAGCTGGCATTCTGGAGACTGCAGGTAGCGGGCAAATCCATCCAGACCCAGCAGCCCTCTCTCCTTGCCTTGAGCAGAGGGCTCATAACGCCTCAATAGTTCCCAGCAGCCCTCAGTGGTAGCCAGAGACAAACCCTGCTCTGTCTCCAAGAAGAGCCGGAGGTCCTGAGGGTCCAGACACTCGCGGTCTTTGGACAGTTGCACCATTAGGAAGTAGACATCTGGCCGTGTGCAAAGCTCGCAGAAGGCTTCCTCAAATTCCTCACGTGTCACGTGGGAGGTCAGCTTTTCCTTGCTGCGCTGGATCTCCTTGAAACGGAGACGCACCTGAGGAAAAACAAAGCGGAAGTGGATGAAAATAGGAAAGTGTGGACAGTTAATTAAGCAAGAACTTCAGTTATTATGTCTCATTCATTCAGTGAAGTTGGCAAAGAGGATTACATTTTACTTGTCTTTTTTCATTAAGGATATTAAAGCGAGCCACATTCAATTAAATAACACAATGTAGCCATCGTTTCTGTCTACTCTGAATTCTCCTTTCTGTATCTTCTGTGTTCTCGCCCATGTGTGCCAGTGCAGACATTTATATTCTCTAAGTTTCCTAGCTTAGTCTGTGTGTAAGCAAATAAGGCACGAGGCAGGGAAAGGGAGAAGGAGCGGTCCTGCGTGAGGCAACAGCAATCCAAAAGAGAAAAGCAGAACAGCCACAAATCCGTCATCAAGAGGGATTAAATGTCCTATTGCTCCAATCAATGTTATTTGGAAACACATCACTTAGCTGTGATTGTAGCTGAACATGTCGTTCTGAAATGCAGTCCTGATTGCAAAGAGCTTAAATGATGATGCTGTTTTTTACAATGTGTAAGTTCTGTTAATGCACAATATCTCAGCAGCTCTGGGGGTTAGCATTATGGGTATAAAACCTAGAGCAAATCGTTATGACAGAACTCAAATGTTCCAGTTATTTCTGAGTCAGTAAGCTTTGTATGACAGCCTCCTTCTCAACTTTCTCTGTTCAAAGATTTAAAGATCATCAGGCTCCATATTTTCTGTTTAATTCTGCAGATTTAATGTGCAACACAAACACACTAGAGTTTCAGTTTTAGTGAACAGCAGCTGTGGTTTTTCTACAGTTTTGACCCTCACTTTCCTAATAGTATAGCCAACAGTTATGGAGCAATATTAGCAGTCATCTGATATCATATCCTTGATTATAGAACCAAAATAATTCTCTTTTTGCTAGGTTTTTGGTCTCCACCAACTTCCAAAGGAAATCTGGCTTGTGCTGCTCTGATAATGTCTGAAGGCAGTCTCTAACTCTGTCTGTGTAGCTGGAGCTTACTGTTACTCTTAAGTCAAAGAAAATACAGCTTCAGATAAGAATACATTTATGCACTGGTGGTGCTTCATAGCTAATACTGCAAGTCAAGTTTCTGTGGTATTACATATTTGTCACCTTGGCCTCCTTGATACCAGGGCACAGTTTGCAGATGGTGGCGACTGCTACGTCCTCTGACACGATCCCGTAGCCATCTTCATCGACCTGGGCAAACTCTGCTGTCAGCCACTCGCTCCTCATCTTGCTTCCCAGGCTTCCTTCAACGGCCACCCCCCCTCCTTCACCTGGTCCTCCTCCTGCTACACCTCCCCCAGCCCCTCCTACGATGGAAGGATGAGCCAGCAGGTAACGAAGGCCTGTTACCCAGATGTTGGCCACATCAGCTGACAATGCCACCAAGTCTAGAGACTGTAGGGAAACATGGATAACTGGTTTAATGGCTGGGTGTACACTAGTGATTTTCTTCGTTTATATGTTTATACACAGATGTTTTGACACTATTCTTCTGCTGACACACATTTCTTTTTCCATTCTTACCTGGTAGTCATCTCCATGTATGATAGAGAAGGCTGCTTCTTCAGCCAGATGTTCGGAGAGAGGGCCATTGTGGAGGAAGGTCTCGGTGCTCTTCCCAGTGCGGACCTCACGAATGCTGGAAACGTCAAGCCGAGCCCGGTCTCCATCTTTCTTGGATGGCTCCCAGCGTAAGCAGCTCAAGTCTGGATCCAGTGTGTAAAAACGACAGTAAACCCTAGAATTGGGCCGGATCTTCTTCAGTTCACACCCTCCCTGCATGAACGCCAAACAGTCAGCTGCACTGCTGACCTGGAAATTAAAATCACCAAAAACACGTTACTGTCCACACGTGAATTTTCTTTATTCCAGACAAAATATACTTTCAATTTATTGGAATATGTCCTATTAATGTCTCTGTGTCGGATATTAATCTGGTAAGGAAAAGGAAGAAATTGTTAAACAGGAATGGTTTTACAGGTGGAGACAGCTGACATTTATTCCCCCTCGACTTTTATGTTTCTTCACTGGTTTTGCATTTAGCTGGGTTAGTTTCGCTATTGGTAGAATGAGGCCATACCTCGACCCTACAGAGGTTGCAGCTCCTTTCTCCTTTGGCAGGTTTGCTGTGTCTCCTAGCACAGTCAAAAGAGCATGGAGGCTATAGTAGGAGGCAGCCAGTTACTCTAGGAGAGCTGGACAGATAGGAGACTGGTCCTGCTCAAGGGTTATGGACGTATCAGCAGCACCAGTATCAGCTGCTTTGTGCAAGGAGGAACAGGAAGAGCACCGCCTGAGCTAAGTTCAATAAGGTCTCACATCTGTCCGCTCCCAGGTGCTGCCAGCTAAATCTAAGCCTTATCACTCCCACTTTCCCACGCTGTAAAGTTGTTTGTGTCCAATCACCTTCTCCCGGCCTTGCTCTCCCTGCTCTAATCCCTTTCACAGCTGGGATTCTGTTCCCCTGAGATGGGCCAAACACCTATCTATACTCTGTCTCTTAATAAATCATGTTCATTCTTTGTAATGATCTCTCCTTACTGAAATGACCTCCAGCAGGGCACTGGTGTGAAAGTCTGTGACCAGACAATCAAAAAAAGACTTCATGATGTCCTCTACTGGGCCGTGTGTCTCATCTATGAACTTTGTCTGTTGTCTTCCTTTTTCATCCTGCCTCCCAGCTCCATCGAGGGAGCCTCGACCCTCACATACATCCCTGCCTCCTGGATTTATTCAGCAGTACTACAGTTGGTACCGTATCATATGCTTTCTGCAAAAAGACAGTGCAACACCTTCTGAACTTCTTTCCTTCTTGATCAAAAGTTGGATATGTAATGCTCTTTCTTGGCATAACCTTCATGATTTAACATGAAATCATTTCTAAATGTAATACTAATACAGTACAGTAGCCTAACACATTTTTCTGCTTCCCTACAGAGCAGCAGCATACCCCCCCCCCCTTTTTTTTTTTTCAAATGGTACCCACATCTGTAAGTCTCTTTACAGGGAGGGACACATCTTTTTTCATTTTCATTCATCTACAGTAACATCTTCTAACTGTGGGTGATGCAGTTGATGACAGCCAGGTTAGTTTTGATGTTTTCACAGAGGAGTGTCGCTGCTTCCTTCTATCGGCTCATCATAACAGCTACAACATCAGTTGCAACACCAGCAAATTTATGGCCCAGTGTGTGGCTGAGAGTCACTAGTGGCAACACGCCCTTGGTTCTGGTACAGCACCATGTGTCTCATGTAGACGGCAATAGATTTGATATTTATCACCATTATTGCAAACAGGTGGCATATAAGTGCCTACTTGAGCCAGTTCAAGGGAAAACTAATAGCCATCTGACTGTCTGATTGCTGTATAATCCCTGTTTTATCGTGGTCTTGGCACACCAAAGTAAATGTGAAGACAGTGACTGGACTGAGTGGTCAGGCAAGGAGATCACAAGTTGACTGCAGTCTACAGGCATTGTTTTCCCTAATGTAACTGTAATGTAACTTCCCTTGAGATAATCAGAATTCCCTTTAAGATTCTGCTTAATCTATGTGAAACTGATTTTGATCATTTATTTCCAGTTTACCTTCTTTTCAGAGGGCATACTACTGAAGGACACCGTCTTCTTCCTGCCTCCGCCCACCTTTTGCACTGAGGGGTCCTGAAGAAAGACAAAGACAGATGGGCTGAAGGTCAAAATGAGAAGCATCAACATGCAGGATGTACACAGTCATAACAGTCATAAGTCAACCTGGAAAATTAGGATTGGGAGAGAAGTCCCTCCTGGTACTCCTGATATTCCAGGGAAAGGTGGAAAATCTGTTTTCCTTTCAACAAATCTGAGGCATGGCTTAAGAAAGACCTGGGACATGAAAAATATTCACTGGTAGGAAAATATTCAACGTTTTGAGCATTTTGAGCAGTGGAGAGGCCGAGGGCAGCAGAACTAACATAGAAATACTGTTATTTCCCTTTTGTTACAACACACACACACACACACACACACACACACACACACACTTTCTGGACATTGTTTTTGCACAACACTGGTCACTATATTCTTCATTTCCAGTTAATACTTGTACAGCTGCTGTTATTGTGTATATATTTATTTATATTTAGATTTCTTCATACATTCTTATATAGTTCTATATTGTGTATTGTGTATTTTGTTGTACAGTTATTTTATTTTCAACTTTAATTTATATATTTTATCTTATTCTTCCCAGTTAAATTTACCCTTCATTCTAATTTGTGTTGTACAGTTATTTCATTTTTAACCTTAATTTATATTTTATTCCTTCCTAGTTAAATTTACCCGTTTTAATTTTTCATATTTATTTCCTATCTTATTCATAGCCTTTCCTTTTTTTGTTTTCTTTAGGTCACGAGCAGTTGTCCAAGCATTTCACTACATATCGTACTGTGTATGACTGTGTATGTCATGGTCCTGGGCCATGTGGGCCCAGTATTCTTAGTTTTCATGTATTTTTGTATTTTGTTCTTTATTTAGGCCATGCTTCCTGGGTTGATCTGTTACGTTGTTCCTTATGTGTTTTCCCTTCGTGACTCTTACCCCCTGTGTGCCCCTCTGTGTATTTATGAGCCCTCGTCTCTCTTTGTGTTTTATTCTATGTTTTCCCCAGCCTGTTATGTCTGCGTTCTCCCCGTGCTCTCTCTCCTCCTGTTTGAACCTCTGTGTACTTCCTGTTTTACTTTGCCCATCTCCCATCAGTGTTACGTTCACTCCTGCCGTGTCTTGTTATGATTATCAGTGTCACCTGTGTTCCCCGTGTGCATCCACTTCCCCTGATCATCCCTCATGTGTATTTAGTCTCTGTGTTTCATACAGTCTGTGTCGCGTCGTCTGTGTTCCCACCCTCCATGTTTCCATGCCCGGTCTGTTGTATTCATAGCCTTACCTTAGTTCATTCCCAGTTTATGTTTCTGTTTAGTTATTGCTTTTGAGCTGCCCTTATTCTTGTTTGTTTCTCTTGCGTTACCAGCCACAATAAAAGGCTCGCTTTTGTTTAAAGTTTACTCCCGTGTCACTCGTGTCCGCACCTGAGTCCTCCACGCACTCTCCACACGGTCTGTCACAGCGGACCGTGACAGTACGACGCGACCATGTCGGACTCAGCGGACATTTCAGAGGAGGTAGGGGAGGAGCTGAACCGGCTCTGCCGCATTATGGATCGCATCATCGGATGCGCGGATCCAAGTGTGGTTTCCACGGGATTGGCGGCCGTGGACGCCGTTTTGTTGCGGGAGCCACGGTTGCGACAGCTCCCCCACCTTGTCGAGGCGTTTGACTCCCTGGGCCCCCTTAAGGAGGAGCTTCGTGCCCGTGCGCTGGCCCAGAGGGTCCTGAATGCCGCCTCAGCACCCACACCTCCGTCCCGTGGACGGGTGTCATCGCCGCTGCCTCATGAGCCAGAGGCTGTGAGAGGTGGAACGCTGAGGTCCACTTCCACTCAGCCATCGCCTCACCGTGGATCGGCTTCCTCGTTTCCGCCACAGTCAAGCTGCACTGACCAGCACACGGAGGCGATGGAGGCCATAGATTTTGGTGACGATGAGCGTCAGCAGGTGTTGCGGGCTTATCGGGAGGAGGAGCTCCGTTGGAAGCCTTGGCTCATTCCCGAGGAGGAGCTCCCACCTATCGCCCTGCTTCAGACCGGCCGCTCACCGTCACCCCCTCGCGAGGACTTCACGTCTCCGGCCGCTTGTCTGGCGAGGATGTGGGCAGAGGAGGAAGACTCGATCCCAACAGTTAACGCTGCCGCGCTCGCGGCCGCTCCGAGGAGGAAGCGGCGTCGGCGTCGCTCTACACGGCACTCAGAGGTTAGTGATAACGTTCTGTTGCCACTGAAACGCCCTGGATGTAGTGAGGGCGAGGGCCTTGGAAAGACAATTAAGGTCTCGGAGATGGAGACACAATTTACCTGTACTGTTAACTCTGTCACCCCCCCATGCACCTCGTCACGGTCTGTTTTCTCGGGGGCCAGTGAAGAAGCTGCCTTTTCCATGCCTCTGACTGCTAATGTTGAAGGTGTTACTCCTGTGCCCACGTTGTGGTTTGACAACAAAGCTAAACTTTCTGGTGTTGGGCACGCTATTCTTGGGGAAGACACACTGCCATCACCGAACTGTGAAACTGACACTGCCAAACCGACCATAGACTCTTCAGTCCTGAGAATTAAACCAAGTGATGTACTGTTAAACCCTGGTATTACGTATGAGCAGGATGAGGGGGACATTAGCGAAAAAGGATGTACTAATGATTCTGCACACCCAGAACCTCCATCTTCCACTGAGAGGGCTTCTTTTAAGACCGCTAGGGCATTTGGGGCCTTATTTAAGACCGTGTCTCAGCCCCTGCTGTCTGTTAACCGCAAATCAAGTGAGAAAGCTTCTGATCTGACCAGTAGTAAGACTGTATTGCCCTTGGCTAGCACCCCCATTTCCGAGTCAGTTTACTTTGTTCCCGAGTCAAATAACAAATGTTCTGTTTATATAACTAGACCAGCGAAAGAAGAAATGTCCAGTGTTGATCATGAAAATGTCTGTTATGATCCTGTGCTGATCGGTCCCCATGTTCCTCACTCTGCTGATGGTTTGACCAGAGTGAGTGCTTTGGAGCCCGACATCAGCGACTGCTTTTCTACACCAGTCCATCGGGCCGGGACGATTATTATGGGTCTGCCAGGTTTCCCTATGTCTGTGAATGACATTGCAATTTCCGTTAATACAACACTGAAGGACTGTTTAAGTTATGCTCCCGCATTATCCAATGACAAGGCTGAATTTCATGTTTCAAAGGCTGTCGGGGGGGAGCGCCATGCTAGCCATTACAACCCAGCTAGCCCTTTAACTGCACCCCTGGGCCAGGACCTTTTGACAGCAGTTAATGAACTGGCCGATCTAAAGACAATTCAGCCGGATGGCTCAGAGCCAGCCCACTATGTTTTCTGTGCAAAGCCAGGTCCATGTGCATTCCACTCACTAGCCTTCCACAGCCGATTAGTGTGTGTGGCTGAACCCCCCCTTAACTCAGTCTCGCCTACGGGGGGCTTAGACTCCAATAAGCGTAGTTATTTCCTATGTGACTGCCAAATTATTATGTTAAAATCATCTGCACATAGTCCTGGTTGTTTTATGTGGGTTCATGAATCATGTCTTGGCCTTAAGAATCATGCTTCCTGGGACAGTATAACTATCACTTGTGTCACTGAGCCAACTTATTTCAGGTCTGAAATGTTGTTTGAATCATGCTCCAAGACAGAAGATGTGTTTAGCTCCCCAAGAAGGGCAACTAAGGACAATTTGGACTATGTTAAGGGCTTAGAGACTTTAAGGTCCTTGTCTGTTGTTGCTCCTCTGCTTGCACCTGACAAAGTCAATATCTGGAACTTTGTGCTCACTCCCAGGGTGGCTGTGGCGTTGCCTGACCTCTCACCTGCGTCTGATCTCCAGGTAGAGGCAGGGGTCACCCAGCCAGCACCTGAGCTAGTTCTCACCACTGGGGTCAGGGCAGCCGTAGGTCAGCCATATCCTGCACCTGCATCTGCACCTCAGGGGGGAATGGCTGCCGTCCGGTTTGTTCCTACACCCAGGTTGGTTCCCAAGGTTATGCCAGTCAGTGCACAGCTGAGCTCCGCACCCAGCCTAGGCACTCGGGTGGGAGCGGTTGACGCTCTGCAGGCGCCTGCACCAACTGATGCTTCCATTATAGGCCCCAGGGTCTCATCACCGCCACAATGGCCTCATGCCTCGTCCGCTGGAGGGCCCGAGGAGCCCGTTCAGCCTCATGCCACGTCAGCTGGAGGGCCCGAGGAGCCCGTTCAGCCTCATGCCACGTCAGCTGGAGGGTCCGAGGGGCCCGTTCAGCCTCCTGTCTCCGCTGGAGGGTCCGAGGGGCCCGTTCAGCCTCCTGTCTCCGCTGGAGGGTCCGAGGGGCCCGTTCAGCCTCCTGTCTCCGCTGGAGGGTCCGAGGGGCCCGTTCAGCCTCCTGTCTCCGCTGGAGGGTCCGAGGGGCCCGTTCAGCCTCCTGTCTCAACTGGAGGGTCCGAGGGGCCCGTCCAGCACCATGCCACATCAGCCGGAGGGCCCGAGGAGCCCATCCAGCCACCTTCTGCTACGCCTGGTCCAGCCTGTGCTTCGCCAGCTGCAGCCTCAGAGCCTTCGCCAGCTGCAGCCTCAGAGCCTTCGCCAGCTGCAGCCTCAGAGCCTTCGCCAGCTGCAGCCTCAGAGCCTTCGCCAGCTGCAGCCTCAGAGCCTTCGCCAGCTGCAGCCTCAGAGCCTTCGCCAGCTGCAGCCTCAGAGCCTTCGCCAGCTGCAGCCTCCGAGTCTTCAGCCTCGTCTGCCGCGGCTTCGGCCTGTGCTTCGTCTGGTCCTGTGCCCACCGGGCCGTGGCCAGCACGCCTGACACTGGAGAGCCGCCGCTGCCTTCCGCGCGGCCGGCCCCCTGAACTGCTCCGTCGTCTCCTCCGCCGCCGCCGCTGCCTTCCGCGCGGCCGGCCTCCTGAACTGCTCCGTCGTCTCCTTCGCCGCCGCCGCTGCCTTCCGCGCGGCCGGCCTCCGGACCAGCTCTGCCACCTGTGCCACCCGCCTGGTCGGCCCCCCGACCGTGTGACCCGTGAACTCTGGTGCCTGTGGGCTCTGGGTCGGCCCCCTGAACTTTGTTTTGACTGTGGTCATGTGCTCCCGTGTTTTCTGTTGTTTATTTTGTTTCCCGTTCTGGTCCCTCCGTCCTGGTCCCCCGCCTCCCGCCCTGGGTGGGTTGTTTTCTGTTTTTGTTTCTCGGGTTTGGGCTGTCGGGAGCCAGCCCTTTAGGGGGGGGTGGTGTCATGGTCCTGGGCCATGTGGGCCCAGTATTCTTAGTTTTCATGTATTTTTGTATTTTGTTCTTTATTTAGGCCATGCTTCCTGGGTTGATCTGTTACGTTGTTCCTTATGTGTTTTCCCTTCGTGACTCTTACCCCCTGTGTGCCCCTCTGTGTATTTATGAGCCCTCGTCTCTTTGTGTTTTATTCTATGTTTTCCCCAGCCCGTTATGTCTGCGTTCTCCCCGTGCTCTCTCTCCTCCTGTTTGAACCTCTGTGTACTTCCTGTTTTACTTTGCCCATCTCCCATCAGTGTTACGTTCACTCCTGCCGTGTCTTGTTATGATTATCAGTGTCACCTGTGTTCCCCGTGTGCATCCACTTCCCCTGATCATCCCTCATGTGTATTTAGTCTCTGTGTTTCATACAGTCTGTGTCGCGTCGTCTGTGTTCCCACCCTCCATGTTTCCATGCCCGGTCTGTTGTATTCATAGCCTTACCTTAGTTCATTCCCAGTTTATGTTTCTGTTTAGTTATTGCTTTTGAGCTGCCCTTATTCTTGTTTGTTTCTCTTGCGTTACCAGCCACAATAAAAGGCTCGCTTTTGTTTAAAGTTTACTCCCGTGTCACTCGTGTCCGCACCTGAGTCCTCCACGCACTCTCCACACGGTCTGTCACAGCGGACCGTGACAGTGTACGTGACAAATAAAATTTGAATTTGAATTTGAAAAACACACACACCTGTTTTGAGCCCTGCTGGGATTTTGAATTCCTGCCTCTGTCTTTGTGTCAGACTGATTGGCAAGTTCATGTGCAAATGTCATTGTTTACTTTCATTAGCGCTACTGCAAGGAATTTTTAACGAAGGTCCCGACAATGGCTTGTCTCTGATTTCTAATGAGCTCTAACCACTGGAGCTAAAATGATAGCAGTAATTGCAACTGGCATGGAGTGCAGAGTTGGCCACCTCTCTGCTGTACACTCCTTTACTTTGGTGCTCAACCGGCAAGTAGTGCTTCATTTGTACACATATAATATACTGTAACAGAAGTCTGCTAATAGTAACTGTTCTCCTCCTTAAATATTGGAAATACACTCGCTTCATTGGGTAAGCCTATTCTACTGCTCGTTGCCTGCTCATCAACATCGCATGGCAGCAATTCTCTGACTTTAATAATAATAATACAATTTATTTGAGAGCGCCTTTCAAAAATCCAAGGTCACCTTACAAAAGAACAACATTAATAAGATAAGATACCTTTATTAGTCCCACAAGGGGAAATTTCATAAAAGAAGCAATAGTCATAAAATACATAAAATAAGTTAAAATTGCAAAGCAGAACTTGACAACAGGTAAAATCAGCACTAAAGCGAATAAGGCAGTGTGAACAGATGTGTTCAAACAGGTTGTGTTGACTTCAGTGTTGACTTTAGTCAACACGACCGCTAAATTTCAAACCCAGCATCAGAATGGGAAAGAAAGGTGATTTAAGCCAGCGGTCCCCAACCTTTTCTGTTCCACAGACCGGTTTAATGTCAGAGAATATTTTCACGGACAGGCCTTTAAGGTGTCACTGATAAATACAACAAAATAAATGATACGACCAAGACAAACTGTGGTATATTGTAAATATAACAATAAACGCAAATTCACTGTGTGGTTGTGTAACTTTATTAGCAGCGCCCTCCTGAGATGCACCAACAACATTGAGAGTAACATCCTCCTCTCTGCCCCTTAATGCTCTCTGGTCGCTATGGTAACACGTAAATGTTTCTTTCAAAGTAAGACACAAAACTACAACACGGGAAAAGACCCAGGGAAACCGAGTTAACGATAAAAACCCTGAAAACCATAAATTTCACATCTGAGCCTCATCTCTCGCGGCCCGGTACCAAACGACTCAGACGCTTATTTAAGCGACTTTCATATGAAAGTAAAACTGAATTGAACTCAACTGTCACGGTCCTGGGTCGGTGACCCAGTGCTTTGAGTTTCTTGTGTCTCTGAGTTTTTGTATTATGATCTTAGTTCTCTTTGTTGCCCCAGTTTATTCTATAGTCTAGCGCTTTGGCTTTCTTGTATTCTGTTTAGTTTTCTGAGTATTTAGTAGCTGTCTGTCTCTTTTTGTTGTTGTTCTGTGTTTCTTAGTTGCTCTGTCTCCCCTAGTCAAGTCTGCACGCCGGAGGCCCAGCTGTTTTCGCCCACTTCCCCTTCCCGTAGGAAGCGGCGCAGATGCCGCCATAAAATGGACGATGTTAAGCAACTCCCGGTGGTGAGTTACAATGATTATTTTTCTCCCGCTTCTATGGACATTAAAAACAATAGACTCACTCCTGATCCTGTCGATGTGTCAGTTCACATCAAAAGTTCAATCCTGTTTCTAGTGATTTTGCGTTTGGGTCCGTTTCCTCCCTGCCGGATCATGACATCAACATCACAAAGAAATAGCAGATCCTAGACTTTACTCAGTAGCAACTGATTTAGAAACCCTGATCCTAACAGTGTGTAGCTGAAGAATGGAAAATATCACAGTGTAGCTACAGTCAGCTTTATGTAATATTTCACTATGTCATCTTTACCTGTAAGCACCCTTTAAAAATGTTTATTATTATTATTATTATTATTATTGTTAATACTGAAATATAAAAGTCATCAACTATCATATGAAGCACCTTTTCAAATAATTGTAGCAGTCAAGAAATCCTTTGCATGCTCTTGTCTCAAAAAGAAACTGTACTTTTACTTGAGTGTTTCTTTTGAAATATTGCTCTGATTTTTACAAATGATTTTTTTCTTTGCAGGGAAAAAAAACAGGAGGCCTACACAACAGAGACAAGGACAGGACAAACAGAGCAGTGATTGCCTCTGAACAAAAGAAAGGGAACAAGGCAAAAAAAGAGGAAGAGTTGAAATCGTTGCCTCGTCCTATTCGGTACATTGATTTCCAATTCCCATATCCGTACACCTCCCAGTACACAGAGACACGGATGAGCAGCAAGGTCAGAGTTTTAAATGAGAGCTTGTTTGTCTTTATTCACTTTACTGTGCCACAGAATGTCTTTTTCATTACATTGGTCAGCAGAGGCCGGCCAGAAGAGCTTACAGAAAACAGGTCAGTGGGTATTTAGGTGGACAGATCAGAGTGGGGAGTGGCCATAAACTGCGTCTCTTTGACTGTGCTAGTGATGCTCTGGGGCAGTATGGACAGTTGAGAACATTGATGTTGGTAGCTGTCGTTACTAATCCGGCATGTGCACGTTGCGAGACTACATGTTTCCACTGTCACTGCATGACACAGGCCGTCCAGGAAAGTAAGGCCACATCCTTAAAAAAGCCTTTAGTGCAAAGTCCTGTTTCCAGCTATAATCCACCGTCTGCATTAAGCTCTCCCCTTTGTTTGACTTCACCACACTTTTTAACTCTGATATGATCACGCTCACACTCATTGTTGAGTAACTGCCAGGGGAAAGAAAAAATCAGCACGGATGGAGAAACAGTCCAGAGAAATGGAACCAAAAGCTGGAGGCAAGAGGAGATGTAATAAAGGTCAGGCTGGACAAATTAAGAGAATGGATTGGACTTAAGTGGATATGCAAGAAACAAGTAAAATGGAAGGATTGGTTTGCAAACAAGCACAAATAAAATATTCAGCACAAAGAAGCAAAGACGGGAGATGAAAGAAGGACTGTGATGCAACAAGTGCAGACACAAAATGCAGACTAGTAGGAGACGGGACAAAAGTAGAATACATGGTTAGAGAACAATAGCTCATTGTGTTGGAAAGCCTTGGACAGCAGATAAAGTGGTTACAGCAGCTGGCTCTTCACTAAGGACTGCCACACTATTTCTATACCTGGTTATATCAAATGGGCACAGAAGACAAGCCTCAGGCTCGTATGAGCACCTGCACACAGCGAGGAGACTGGTGCAAAATTGTAGCTAATATCAGTCTTGTCACAGTAACTGAGAGCTACCAATGAACAAGAAATCTCTTTCCAGACTGTTTTCTATATCCAAACAATGAACAAATAAAGAAAATATCTCCGTATACTTCAATCTAGTGTGACTCCATCAACAGTTTTGTTTTAATGTTCTAAAATCCAAAAATGTCATGATTCTTTTTTGACGTAAAACAAGAAACATCTATGCATTCTCTAAATCAGAGGTCCCCAACCCCCGGGTCACGGACCGGTACCGGGCCGCGAGAGTTGAGCCTCGGGTGTGAAATTTATGTTTTTCAGGGGTTTATTTATATTTGTTTTGTAGTTTTGTCTTATTTTGAAAGAAATATTTACGCGTTACCATAGTGACCAGAGAGCATTAAGGGCAGAGAGGAGGACGTTACTCTCAATGTTGTCGGCGCACTTCAGGCGGTCGCTGCTAATAATGAATTTGTGTTTATTATTATATTTACAAAATACCACAGTTGTCTTGCTCGTATCATTTTATTTTGTTGTATTTATCCGGCACACCTTAAAGGCCGGTCCGTGACATGGAAAAATGGTCCGTGGAGCAAAAAAGGTTGGGGACCACAGGTCTAAATAGAAAACCTACTTTATTCACTCTTCTTTTTTTTGTAACAAATGTAAAACTGCATTCACAGGAGGAAAAAAACTGCTCTGAGTAACATCTGAAATGGACCTTTAGCACAGAATGATGACAGAATGATATCCAATTCATTTTTATTTTATTTAGCGCCAAATTACAACAACAGTCACCTCAAGGCACTTTATATTGTAAGGTGCAGTGCCAGCAACAATAGAGAAGACAACAATCAGATGAACCCCTTTGAGCAACACTTTGTGACACCGGGGAAGAAAAACTCAATTTTCACAGGAAGAACCTCTGTGCTGAAGGAGGGGCAGCCATCTGCCACAGGAAGCAAACCAGAGGCAAATATGAAGCCTCTTCATCTTAAAACTATGTCAACTCCATGAGCCAAAAAAACATTTGATAATCAACAGTTAAAGAAGTGCCATGCATGCAATATTTTCAAACATAAATGTTAGCACGGTATGAACAGCAAAATTGCCTGACATTAGAGCTGCATCAGCATAAAGGCATAACACAGGAATCCTTCCCAGGAGGAGGCTAACAGCTGAGGGCTAATCTGCGTAGCCGCTGGTCGTGTTGTATTATGTCTTACTTTGTTATATTTCCTTAAAATATTAATGCAGCCTCTGGGGAAGAGTACATTCTGCTAATGCCTGATGAGTATAATTAATGGGTTTATTTTTTTAATAAAAATACTAAACTTTAATTGTGTCATTCTGGAGTTATTGCTCTGTAACCATAATTCTTTTGTGTTCACTGTATATGTAAAAGTGCTGTGTGGATTGTTTGTATAATGGCGGGTTAAATGTCACTTTTCGTCTGTTCTACAAAGCTGCTCAAAACTGTTACTTAACTGTTACTTCTATTTTTATAACACACAAATTTGGATCGCTGTAGCCAAACTAGATATGGTATGATTCAACGACCTCATCTTTTTCATTAATCTTGCCACCGGTCTGAAACCAGCTAAAAGCATTTACTCTATGGCAGACAACAAGGTCTTTCTAGCAGTGTTACAGTTTATCCCAGAGGGAATGCAGGCATGTCACGTTTATTCCCACACCAAATTGGGAAAACAATTTTGCATTAAGCTGGTTTGATGACCAGAGGGCACTGTTATGTTGAGTCAGTAAAAGGAAAACAACAAGAGCGCTGTAGCATGTGAAAGGAGAACTACAAAGCACAAGCTGGTATTAATAACAAAACTAACTTATGATTTTAATTGTAATCTTCTTGAGCAAAATCACAGAACTACTAAACGAAATGTTTAAAAAAAAAAACATGAACTGTCTTCTCCTACTCGACAGGCAAACGTACAGGAAGCTCTATACGATGTAAATAAACCTAAAGTGCATTCCATAAGTTAAGTTAAACGCAATAGGTATGGAATATATTAAACATATTTTGGTCTGACAAGTACACAGACTAGTGGCACTGATGGTATATTTAGACTTTTATTCTTGTGGGTCTGTAATGTGGTTTCCAGTGTAAAGATTTGGCTGGCAAAAGGTCAGTATGAAACCTGTGTAAGAATTAATGACTCCATGTTTGGCTTTTCCAATCTGGATAAAAACTAATGTTCCCGCAACTGTACATTGTATGGGGCACAGGCAAGTCATTCAAGTGGGGCTCACTGCTCCTCCACATCTAAAGCCTCCAGCTGAGGTGGTTTTGGCATCTGAGCAAGATGTCTCCAGAACAAACCCTAGGCGAGGTGTTTGGGCATGTCCAACTGGGAGGAGGCCAGGTGTGACCAGTGGAGAGATTATGTCTCCAGCTGGTCTGGCGATGTCTTGGTGTCGTCCCAGAAGAGCTGGAGAACCAATATGATGTTAGGCTTAGTGCATGTTTAATCAATAAACTCAAGGGGGTTTTTGTGATAGAAAATATTTGAACCCCCCACAATAACTCATGTCACTCATGTTACCGTCTTATATGTAACATTTAATGATTTGTGAACCAAACAAAGGTGGAGGCAGTAATCAATCCCTGCAACTTTACAAACCACTAAAAGAAACAACAGCCTTCATTCAAGTTCTCTCTCCTGCACAGCGACCTTCTGTGTTGAATGACCTTGGACATTAACATGAATTTCCTTTTAAAACACTCAAACGCATACAAAGTGCCATTCATCAATGCCTATGCTGTGCCTGCAGACTGCTTCAGTGTTTCCATATATTGACTAAATTGTTAGCCTCATTTATAAAGCTCTGTGTCTTGCACACACAGAGACACAAACACTGACCAGACAACACCTGGCACTTGCATAAATCCAGCCCCAATCTGATGGCACGATCTGGCTAATTATCCCTCAGCACACTGGCAGGAGATTATCAAAATAGATTACTGTGCTGCCAGTGCATCCACAGTCTTACATCCACTGCAACCCGCAATTTGCTGTGTGTCACAATGACCCGCAACTGTTCCACTGTGTTGCACTTAAAGTCAAGCTGTAACACTTTCCAATATGTATCCAAATTAAGATCAATGAGCTCCATGAATGCAAAGTAAAACTGCTGACCTCTTAGATTTGTATAAATACATTTGCCAATGTTCTAGTTGACTGAGTTTAAATAGTTGCAGACAACCGAGGCTTGTTTTTAGTAAGTTATTCCCTTTTAAAAATGTAGTTTTAAAAGGCAAAGCTAAAACAGCCACTACCAAAGCATTAACAACCTGATTTCAACAGCTGCGTAAAATGTGAATAAAAACAGAACGCAATTATTTGTAAATCACATAAGCCCAAATCTTATTCACGATAGAAAATGCAGTCACATTCCAGCACCGCAAGCCCAGCAGAGCTCATCGAGTAAAATGTAAAAAATATACGTCAGTGAAGAATACCAAAAGAAAGCAATCTCTCTCCCTTTATTTAAGTTAACACAGTTAACCATGTCACACGCTGGCCAAGCTTTTTAATTCAGCCATTTACTTTGTTATTAGAATATTTTAATGTCATGTTTCAAATCAAGAGGCTTCTGTTCCTGAGCTCATGAGCAACTGTTTCTGTTTTTCTCAGGACAGCAACTACAGACACAACTGTCTTTCCGTGCCTTTCAGTGAGTCCCTGCAGGCCACTGGTTTGAATATAATGTAAGTCTTTTTTGTTTAATGATGTGAGAAAATGCAGCCTGTACATGTGTTTATTACAAAAGTGCGTGTTGGCCATGGTTAGGCCAGTGCTGATCTGTCATATTATAATTGTGTGTCATAAATAGCAACATTGAGAAAAAGATCAGAATAGTTTCCAGAAGACTTTGTTTCTTCATTGTTTTTTATTTTGCTGATAAATGTACTCCTTACTTCTGTACATATCACTCCTTGTACAGGAAGTAGGGATTGTCCAAAAACAACCTCAGCACTGTCTAACACATCCGTCCAAAGCTCCAGTCATTATCCTCAATAAGTGAGGACAGAAACAGCATAAAGGTCAACAGTCGGAATATTCTCATGTCTATTCTCATTCTTTTCCAACTATTTATTTATAAGTGACTTATGTATGTATGTATATATATGTATATATTGTACTATTCTTAGTTAGCGTATTGTCTGTCTTGTCTTAATGTTGGTTTAAAATGGAGCACTGTAACAAAAAATAATTTCCCCCAGGGATCAATAAAGTATTCTGATTCTGATTCTCATGTCTATATGCAATGACCTTTATCTTTGAAGCAGTGGTTTCAAATTTCAGAGTTATGTTTGTAATGTGTCATTTTGGACATAATGGTGTATGATAGCAATTAGTGATGTGCCATTTCACATCAATCACAATAATATCAGCATCAATTTTTACATGCTGTAAAAATGTCCAAACACGATGTCACAATGCTAAACTTTTACATTTTGTAGCGCACAATAACTGCTGCTTTAAAAACCACAAATAACAGCGTCAAGTACAACCAGGTGTTGATGGAACGCGAGGAGGCGATACTACTGGTTGGTGATGAGCGACTCAACTAAGCACTGCTGGAGAACTCGCCAGTTGCGCTCCGTGTGACAGGAAAAGCAGACGGGGGATGGAAATTACTGATGTGGTTACATGGCTTTAAGCAGCTGATTAAGAAGCTGCTTAAAGCCAGGTAGAAAATATTTGTCCACTTACATTTTATCATGTGACAGGTTACTGAAGAGTTACAAGGTGACATTATTTAGCTATTGGTATACTAAAGTGCTAAGCAGCCATGTTATACTTTACTTAAATTACGTTTCCTTTGCAACTGCCTTCTTAACTATTTTTCTGCTTGTGTTTGACCTATGCTGTGTCGTTACTACTGCATTATTATGCATGGCATCAGATTCACATTTTGAATTAGGTAGTTTGTCTTCAGTGGCAGATCACTAGAAAAGAAGGACGGAAAAGCAGATAAGATGTTCAGTGTTCTTTGTTCACTATTCTAACAACATTATCACATTATTCCTTTAAATATTGTGATATAATTCTGAGGCCACATCACACACCTCCACTAATAACTGCCATTCCTAATGTGTATTTAGTTAACCATTCATGTATTTTTCAGTGATAGGAAAATTAGGTCTGCTATGATAACTAGAACAGAAGAGATGAAATGCTTCCTTGATCTCTGAGCTGCTACATCATAGTAAGACATGAGCTTGATGAGGGAAATCTTTTGTAAAGAATCTGCCTAAGGCCACATTTACCAGCAGCAGAACGCTCCAACAGAAAACGACAGCTTAAGGATTCAGGTATTACTTGTCATCTGTCTGTGTGTGTCCGACATTAAGCTTAAAGTCTTAACACTTCTGTCATACTATCATATTTTCAACAATATGTGCAACTGTAACCATGGGTCCAATAAGACTGGTGGAGAAGGAATATCGAGTGGTGTATGAAGAGAGCTCTGTAGGCCACAAACTGCTCTACAGAGCATTTGAAACAAAAGGAGAAGACACCTTAAACTTATCTAAGCAGCTCAATGTCAGGCAGATGTGTTGACAAGATGAAAGAGCCTCAACTGTCACTTTTTCTTGACAATATTCATGCAGAAATATTACAGTTTGTAAACAGTATCAGGCTTTATAGTTTACAAAGGCTTTGGCACCTTCTCCCACATCTCTGCAGGTCTTTTTTCCCTGAGCTCATGAGTCTTGTTCACTGTGATTTTTTTTTTTGCTAAATTGTATTTGGAGCGCTGGCGAAACTTATTGAAAGATGATACGGACAGAGAGTGCAGAGAAAGAGATGGAGTGTGAAGGTGGTGAAAGAGTCGAAGATGATAAAAATCTGATTAGCACTCTGAGGGAGTTGTAAAAAACCAGAATGATTAATTGATGTCCGTGACCAGAAGTGCCTGTGTTTGAGTCTGTGGGTGGGAGTGTGTGCAGATATTTCAGTACATACCCACGACTGTGTTTGGGTGAGTCACAAAATCAAAGGTGTTAGAATTCTGATTCCTACCAGTGTTAAGCTAATATTTGTTGTTTCCTGCACAGTAAGGATTCTGTGCTGCACACTTTGGCAAACAACACAGTCAGCTCCATTTTAATCATTATAAATGCCTTACAAACATCTCTGACTGGTAAAAATGACATTGAGTCTGACAGAGCATACGTTTCAGGCTTTTGACAATGCAAGTACAAAGAGGCTCCAACAACACCTGGGTAAGTGACCTGGGTATTGTGACCATGTGGATAATAATTATGGTTTAGCTAGTGTGTGTGTGTGTGTGTGTGTGTGTGTGTGTGTGTGTGTGTGTGTGTGTGTGTGTGTGTGTGTGTGTGTGTGTGTGTGTGTGTGTGTGTGTGATGCGCACATGTGTAAAATGTAGCATTTGGTATTTTGGGGGGATTCAAATTTAGAATTTTGCAAATTTTGCATGCACAGAAAGCATGTGCATGCAAATGTGGCCAAATAAGCAGGAATTATTCTTTAATAAAGCTGCAATTTGAAATAATAATTTAATTGAATAATTTGAAAAATATATTTTTAAACTTTTTAATTTGTCTGTAATTTTTTCCTACCAAAAAAAACCAAGGGGACATCTTAAAATATCAAAACTTAAATCCAGGACGCAGACCAAATATTCCCATTAAGCTCTGGAATTATATTTACATGAATGGCAGCAAAAAACTGATGTATGACATGTTTTTTTGAAGAATTTCGGATTCTATTTCGATGTCTTTTCAGAATGGTAAACTTCAGCGTCTGTTTCATTGTATTATTTAAGTACAGGTGTCTGTTTTTATGGACTGTTGGGTGTCTTTTGAGGTGTTTTGGTAAGTAAGCATTCTTTGTCTTTAAAAAAGCAATCAAAAGAATAAACATCTAAAAAAAATTCTTCATAGAAGTATCAATGTCAAATAGCGCAATTTGCACAACCTGTAAATACCAACTTGTTTTAAATTCTCTAAATATTTAATACTTTTTTCTCTTTTATCATCATCATTATTATTATTATCATTATTATTATTATTACTGCTATTTTCTGTTATTTTCTTCTTAATATAACTGCACACTTTTATATGCTCGTGTAAAGCTGAGGAGCACGAGCCAAAGAATTTCATTATGGGTAAATGTGGCTACACTGTTTATCTGTACGTGACAATAAAACTTGAAACCTGAAACTTGGACACACTCAAATCGAGCAAAACAACACATAATTCAAGCACCGCCTGAATGCCTGTGTAAATAGATGAGTTTTAAGTTGAGGCCACAGAGACAAGGACATGACGAGAGAGCGGTTTGGAACAGTTTCCTTCTCAGTTTTCAGACAGGTACATGGAATCACAAGGAAACCTTTTCTGAGAACCGAAGAGCCCATCTTGTCGGGTAGGGATGGAGCAAAATGTTCTAGTGTTAATTTTCAATTCTTGTTGTTCATTAAACTTCAGAGTTTGGAGTGGAGTCGTAGTCTCGTGTATTTAGTTCTCTCAGTGTTTCCTGTCTGTTCCTCTTGCTGTGTTTATGTCTTTGTCCTGCAGTGTTCTCTGCCTTTATGTTCAGTGCAGGTCTTACTCACTCCACGTTTAGTTGTTTCTTGTTTTACTTTGATATGTCTTCTTTGGACTTGTTTTATTTCCTGTATAACTGGCTTGCTCAGTATATCAATAGTTCTGTCCTCTTCCTTTGTCTTTGATGTGTCAGCCGTGAGTGTAGCTGTGTGTGTTCAAGTCTGGCTCGTTGTATGCAACTCTCTGTGACTGAACTTCATTAAACTGTTAAAATGTGTTTCTGCTACTCAGTCATGAACTGCAAGGCTTCTCACTGTTGCGTAAATAAATGACTAGGATTAGGGTGAGATCTAATTACCGAGGACCTGCATGTAATTGCAGACTGTAGTTAATCACAGCATTTTATTGCAATGCAACGCATTCTCTGACTTCCTGCATTAACCTGGTTACTCACAGCAACCTCGACCCCTGTCCAGCTCGGCTGTTGTTGAAGCATCTTACTGTTTGGATGATTGTGAAGGGCAGGAGAGTTGATGGAGACATTTCAATCAAAGCCCTTTGCACCACAGGTCTGCACACACAGAGACCATTAAGAGGGTCTGGCTACTCTCTGGCTGTCTGCGCTTGTTTAACGAAGGGAATCTCTGATGGATTTCAACAACACTTTCGTCCTCACCTTGACTGATTACTTCTATAGATACAAAAAGGCTCACACACACACACACACAAACACACAATAAATAAAAGCCACTGGTTAAACTGTGATACTTGAATATGTCAACTGCTTGAGCATGGAAACATGACCATTTCAGTCGTGGATTCAGCTTTATGTTGACTTTTACAGTAATGTTTCTATTTGTCATTTTAAGTTCAAATAAGTGAATAATTTCAGACATTTTCTTCTTCATATATATATAAAAACTTTCCACCTTCTGTCTCTTTAGCATCTCTTTAGCATTATTCGGGATGTGCCTGTCTCGTTAAAACAAACTCTGCTCTAAGTTGGCAAAACACATTATTACAGGACAATTCCAGTTGATTTCTTCTGGGCACATTGTTCATTGATGTATCTACTGTGTCACAAACCTTGGACTCTCAACCTGAGCTGGAAAGTGTCAGGAAAACAAGAAATCCAGAAACCAAGCCAGAATAAACAAAGCCTGCTGCTCTGAAAGAACTGCTCATCTGCTGCTCACCCACTGTTACAATTAACTGATTACTAGTCAACAGGAACAACTATTTTTTATTCCCTTGCAGTGTTACAGTGTGATAGTTTTGGCATCATGTAAAATATTCTCAGTGCACCAAAGGAGCATAATCTTGCCCAGTACAGTAAAAAGCAGACAACCGATTGGAGTGTCTGTTGTTTCTCCTGTGCCGACACACCTCCTGTCTCTGCATTCTGCAACACAGCACATAAATTAAAGCACTGTGGCACGAGAGGACATACCAAACCCACTCAGACAGGCAGAAAGGCAACCTCTCCTTTGAGTCTAGGCGATTTCCCAGTTTCACCTCTAAACCTGCCTCTCTGCCTTTTTGCTGCTTCATCTCCATTCCTTCAATTTCTCTTAACTCCCACCAGCGTTTGACCTTCTAAGTGATGCACCTCCTCGCTCTCTCTTGCTTGTTGTCGATCACCTCAGGTTGTTTTATTCTCTCTCTCTTTTCCCTTGTTTCTTGACTTGTTCCATCACTCCCATCCTTTTCTGTTGCTTGCCCTTAATCCCTACCCTTCTTTTGTCTTCCATCGTCCCTTCATCCAGACATTAGTACTATCAAGGGAGGTCTGGAAGGGTCTTAAGGCAGTGGCCGCACAAGGCCCTTATCCAAAGCAATGACACACTTCCAAGTCAAGAAGAATTTGTTATGTAACAGCTTAAAGCTTCCTGGCTTCTCTGGTGGGCCTCACAACCAGCTGATATCTACGAATGTGCACACGCATGCACAGATAAACACACACACATACACACACACACACTCAGAATGCAAGAGACAGAGAGACACAGAGAGAGATGAGGGACAAAAGATTAAGCTGGAGCTGAGATCAAGAGGATGGAGACGCAACAGAAGGAAAAGGAGGAGGGAGAGAAGAACAAAAAGAAGAGCAGATGGGAAGCTGAAAAATTCGAGCTCAACCATTTAGCGAAATAAAACAAATGAAAGAATTACAGAAGTAAAAGGGAAAATTAGAAGATTTTACCTCAAAGAAAGAAGAAGTGGTCATGCTAATAAACACAAAGCACATTCATATTTAAAAACAGAAGCATTCACCCATCTCAATGCTCCCCAGAGACATAAACAAGAAGATGGGGTCAAAGCAAGGGACACAGTCGGATGGCATCCTCTGAAAAGATGATGTTTGGTAAATGGCTTGATGAATCTTTCAGAGAAACAACGAGGGGAGTAGGAGGATGGAAGAAGAAAAAGAAGATGAGGGAAAACTTATTTTAAATAATTGACTATAAAAGCTACCGCACCAAGTCAGAACATCTCAGGTGGTTTATCCTGATGCATAATAAATCTGAACAATATATATGCACTTATCATGAGGCCTTTCTGATTTTGCATGGACCATTCTTGGAAAACCATCACAGAGAGGACATTTGACCATTTGACATAATTCTGTCATGAAAATCACTGGATGAGCTCAGGAACACGCCAAGAAATCAGTGTCAGAGAACACAGTTCACCATGTCATCCACAAATGCAGGTTCAAGCTCTAACATGCCATGCAAAGAAGAATGGTAAATGGCCTGTATTTGTATAGGGCCTTACTAGTCCCTAAGGACCCCAAATCACTTTACACATCCAGTCATCCACCCATTCACACACACATTCACACACTGGTGATGGCAAGCTACATTGTAGCCACAGCCACCCTGGGGTGCACTGACAGAGGCGAGGCTGCCGGACACTGGCGCCACCGGGCCCTCTGACCACCACCAGTAGGCAACGGGTGAAGTGTCTTGCCCAAGGACACAACGACCGAGACTGTCCAACCGGCAACCTTCCAATTACAAGGCGAACTCCCAACTCTTGAGCCACGATCGCCCCTATGTGAACAGGATCCAATAATGCCACTGTCTTCTTTGTGTCAATGTTCATCAAAACTGGTTCTGCGATCATTTAAAAGTTTGAAATTCTTTTTGGGAAACATGAACACTGTGTCCTTCAAACTGAGTCACCATCATCGTTAGAGATCAGCGTTTAGTGAACGCGTTTTAGAAACACCATCAGTAAAGGAAACTACATACAGAGTTTTAAAAAATGGCAATTTATATGTCTGTTGTCTCTCAGTATGTCTGTTTGTCTGTCTGTGGACTGATTTTGTCAACATTAAAGCTCCTGGGAAGCATAAAGTCTTGGAATTTTACAGGTCTGGAGTTATAATTATAATGAAGGTGAGGTCAGAGAAGGCAAAGACGCATGTAGGACAGTAGAGGTACCTCGGGAACAGCACTTTAGTCTTTTGTTAAAAAAAACTGATTCCAAGTAGAGTTGCCTAGCAACAAAAGGGACATGTTGGGTCATTGATGTCAATGACTTTTTCAGGAGGAAAATAAGTCTTTTAAATATCACACAAAATATGACTTTTGTCAGCAGACTAGATTAGATTTCGCCAATTTGTATTTACCAAATCATATTAAATCCATCAAATATGTGTGTCCCTACCTTAAGGGGCCCTTTGGAAATAACGCTTATCCTGGACTTGACAAATGCAAATATGCTTGCCAGAAGAAGAAAAGGCTTAATTTAGATGGGAGATAAGTGTCAAAAAGGCAGTTTTCCCATATATATATATATAGTTAAAATAATAGGATATAATACTTCTTTAGATCTGTGAACCACAAAATATGACACTACATATCAGTATGTGGTATCGTCATCGACCACCTTTCCCTTTATGCAGTTTAACAGATTATGTTTTTCACAAAATTAGGCTAAGAAAGTCATTTTTAAATATACAACTATAGATTTAACTACTTCACGATTCAGAATTACATATCATTACCTGTCTACCCATAAACTCTATGTCAGCTACGTCTGGAAAAGTGAAAAAGCCAAGGACCTGGCGCCCACATATTTTGGGTTGTCTAGACCAAAATACTAATTTTTGCTCTACAAGGGCCTGATATCCAATCACGAGGACATTATACTGCCACTCTTCTATCAAAATTTTAAACAAATGTCCTCATATGTGGCTCTCATTTTTCTTAAAAACAAAAATCAGGTTAAAAAAAATAAAAAAATCTGGTAATTCTTTGTTTTTACATTCATCCATCCATCCATTCGCTTCCGCTTGTCCTTTTCAGGGTCGCGGGGGGCGCTGGAGCCTATCCCAGCTGTCATAGGGCGAGAGGCGGGGTACACCCTGGACAGGTCGCCAGTCTGTCGCAGGGCCAACACACAGGGACAGACAACCATTTGCACTCACATTCATTCGAACATTCACACCTAGTGACAATTTGGATTAATCAATTAACCTATCCCCACAAGCTGCATGTCTTTGGATGGTGGGAGGAAGCCGGAGTACCCGGAGAGAACCCACGCAAACACGGGGAGAACATGCAAACTCCACACAGAAAGACCCCGGCCTGATGGTGGAATTGAACTCAGGACCTTCTTGCTGTGCGGCAACAGTGCTAACCACCGTGCCACCGTGCTGCCTTTTTTTACATTCATTGGGTCCCAATATGGCCAAATATCAAAGATAAATTAAAAATATATGCCATGGAAGAGCTCGGGTCTTAGGAGGTTAAACTTGCATTCTGTCTCACTTCCAGTAGGGGGATCTATGGTTGCAAAAAGAAGCCTGGTTTTGTAGAAATTTGTAGGGAAACAACGCTTCATCTTCCTTTTCTATAAATTAAAATTAAAATTAAAATTTTCAAATTCAAATTCAAATTTTATTTGTCACGTACACAGTCATACGCAGTACGATATGCAGTGAAATGCTTAGACAACTGCTCGTGACCTAAAAAATAAAAGGCTATGAATAAGATAGGAAATAAATATGAAAAATTAAAAAGGGTAAATTTAACTAGGAAGGAATAAAATATAAATTAAGGTTAAAAATGAAATAACTGTACAACACAAATTAGAATGAAGGGTAAATTTAACTGGGAAAGAATAAGATAAAATATATAAATTAAAGTTGAAAATAAAATAACTGTACAACAAAATACACAATACACAGTATAGAACTATATAAGAATGTATGAAGAAATATAAATAAATAAATATATATATACACACAATAACAGCAGCTGTACAAGTATTAACTGGAAATGAAGAATATAGTGGCCAGTGTTGTGCAATCCACATTATGTCTTGTGCAGTGCATATATGCTTAAAGTGATTAAGTGATGAAGTGAAAACAATGTCCAGAATGTCCAGTGTGTGTGTAAGAACTATATGTGTGGGTCAGTACTGTGTGGTGGTGTGATTGAGAGACCGTATCGCCTGCGGGAAGAAGCTCCTCCTCAGTCTCTCTGTGTTGGTCTTCAGGGAGCGGAATCGCTTTCCTGACCTCAACAGAGAGAACAGTCTGTTGTTGGGATGGCTGAGGTCCTTCACGATCTTCCTGGCCTTGGTCCAGCACCGCCTGCTGTAGATTGAGTGCAGGTCAGGGAGCTCGGAGCGGATGGTGCAACCAGTGAGCTCACTGTATTATTCAGCTATTCAAATATTAATTAACAAGTTATCACCTAGTTACTGAACAAAGGGGATTTCATAGAATAGTAAATAGACTGCTTTTTATGCAGCACTTTTCTAAGTAAAGCGCTATACAAATACAGGACATTTACCATTTTCTACTCTACCTGAGCACTCAGAGCATTTTATGCAACTTGCCACATTTACCCATTCATACCAGACAGAGCTTTGGATTGAGTGCTTTTCTGTAGCCTTTCTTTTTTAGCTCCTACTGAACTAGACAGCAAGCATAAAGCATATAGTTTAAGCATATAGTTAGGGCTGGAAACAGGTGATCCTCCCTTAGTTGTGCTGCATTAGCTCAAGGCTGCTAGGGGATTCCCATGATGCATTGATTGTTTCTTCTTCAGTCACCTTTTTCTCTCACTATGTGTTTATACAACTCTTTGGATTTTATTATTTGTTATTATTGACTCTGTCTCTCTTCCACAGCATGTCTTTTGTCCTGTCTTCATCCACTCACCCCCCACTGGTTGCAGCAGATAGCCGCCCCTCCCTGAGCCTGGTTCTGCCATAGTGTCATTTCTTCCTGTTAAAAGGGAGTTTTTCCTTCCCACTGTCGCCAAGGTGCTTGCTCATAGTGGGTCATATGATTGTTGGGGTGTTCTTTGTATTATTGTAGGGTCTTTACCTTGCAATATCAAGTCCCTTGAGGCAACTGTTGTTGTGATTTGGTGCTCTATAAATAAAACTAAATTGGATCAAGTGAGTTTGAGCTGTTAAGGAGAAGCTTGCTTTATAACACAAAGTGGACAAAATGATGCCTTGTAGCAAAACTGAATCAGAACAATCATTTTATCCCTATTATTCTGTCTTCATAATCATCGAAAGCCAAAATTGTATTTGAAATTGACTTTTGATTAACTAATCAGGCTCAACGTCTAAAAGGGGTCTGCTCTGTTTTAATGTGAGAGGATCTAAATTTGTGCCGTCACAACTATAGAGAATAGTATGTGTGTGTGTGTAGCAAATGTCTGTGTGAGCTGGAGGAAACTCCTAAAGCAGCACTGATGTCTGCAGAAGGCTCCACAGCAGACAGTCAAACAGTGCGTCTGACAGACAAGTCCAGCACTGCCCCAGACAGCAGTTATGCAACGCCCTCCAAAACCAGTGTACACACAGCGACATGTCAGAGCAGTGACTGGATTGCACGCACACACACACACGCACACTTATAGAAAACAATTGCTGTTGCCCCTTTTAATTTAAATATGATGTCAGCTGCTGCCTAGCAACCTCAGGTGAAGGACACTGGATGGGATAGTGAAATTGAAATGCTCCCAGTCTTTCTTTTGTGTGTCTGTGTGTGTGTGTGAACAATCAGGAGGAGGAAAGTAATTTGTGTGTGCACTACTGTTAAGTGTACAACACCCCAGTGTCACACCCATTTCCTGTGTGAGTGGCTGAGCCCGAGAGGATTTCCGCAACTAAACTTGTGTATTTAGGCTGCACTGATGTGTACTACAGAAAACAGCACTTTCAAGTCAAAAGTCTTTCTTCCCCACTGCCACCGAGCGTTTTCTCCAGAGGCCACAGCTATGTTTCTATTTTGTGTTTTTTATGTGGTCTTTAGACTTTGAAAAGACTAACAGCACAATACTGTTTGATGCTATGAAAATCAAATAGAAATAGAATTGATTTGAATTGATCTGTTTTATGACCAGCCCTGTTCTCACGTCATACTTGCGTGGGTTCCCAGAGTCAGAGTCGTGATGGCTTTGTTTCTTTACACAGCAGATAAATAATTCCCTCGAGCTTTAAAACCAGCCCTCTCTACGTGTGAACCCACTCAATTCACGTCTGAGCATAAGAGTGCATTTCTGTCTGCCAAAGAATTATGTTTTGTGGAACTGCATAGGCACAAATTGTACTGTATATATGAGCTACACTGATAAAGGTTTGGGACACCAACCCCCAAAAGATCATAAGCCAGATGTGCTTTGGATGACCTTCTCTTCAAGGTTGTCTTCTTGTGCACCTCGCGATTGCTTCCACTGTGGATTCTATTTTTAGACTGTTCTGCAAATCTTGTTGTTGTTATTACTCACAGCTGTGCGTCTGTGGTTTCATCACAGACATCCAACCTTTATGTCAAACTGACCCGACATTCAAATCAAGCCTCGCCACTCAGCTTATAGCTGTAGAAGCCAGAAAGAGCTGCATCAGATCAAGATTTCTTTTAACAGAAACAGGGTTGTGTGTGAATGTGAGCATGAACACACTGTTTTGTGTTGAGCGGTAATGACCTGAAATGTAGTACATGCCATTATATTCACAATCACAGAAGTGTTTTGGCAACGCCACACACCGCCACCACTCACCACCTGCCCCACTCTTCAGATTTGTCTCCCTGCACTGTCGTCCTTTTTCCACAAAAGCAAGTTGAAGACTTGCTATTTTGACAGACTGGAGGAGATCCTGCTTTACTGAAGCACACGAACAAGTCGTAGCAAACTAAAAATAGCAACAGCAATGAATAAAGTTTTTGCCTTTTTTAGTACAAAACTGTATGCCTTGCATTTGGTGCAATGAATTTAGGTCAAAATTATAACTAAAAGGTCACGCTGCACAGTGGTGCTGTGGTTAGATATGCTGCCTCACAGTGAGAAGGTCCTGGGTTTGAACTGACGGGCTGGAGTATTGCTCATAACTGTGAACGTGGACGAGAATGGTCTCTCTGTGTTAGCCCTGCAAGCAGATTATCTCCTAAGAATAGCTACGTTACATATACATTGTTGACATTATGTGTATGTTTACATGTGTGTGTGTTCTTGCTAAACAGGAACAAAGCAAACAGGCACCAAAAAACACTTCTGTTGTTTTGGGGGGGTTTTCTACTTCTGTTGTGTTTTGAACTCTCAGGGCCACCATAGTTGTTTTCTTGTGTTTCTGAAGGGGAGATGGTTAGAAATTCTTTTTATATCAAAGTTAAACAAGTGAAGCCTGCGATCATTTAAAAAGAAAGAGTGAAATACATGAAATCCAAGTGAGGCAGATGGATAGAAATTATGTAGAATGCAATAAACCCTCCATGAAACAACAGGATTTCCTCACAGCTGAGCTGCTGCTGGATACACAGCAACATATTAACCAAATTGTACAGAACACAGAAAGAGATTTTCAGAATTAGAACTGAATCACATCTAAATCCCTATTTATAGGGGACAAATCTGCTTGACAAGAAAATTACACTCAATACACCAACTACACCGTGAAGACAAAAAACATGAGTAAGGCGAGGCCTTGGAGGATGAGCAGGAGAGTAATGAGAGGACAGCCTTTCTGTTATTTAGTAAAAGTAAAAGGGAAAAAAAGAAAATGGCCTTAAGAGAGTTGAAGAGAAACAGGAAGCAGCTGGACTCAGAAACAAGCAAAACAAGAGAAAGACTGGGATGAAGGTCTCAGGAGGAAACAAAATGGCAAGACTAATATTTTATTTTTAAAAGCATAAATTTGTTAGTTTCAGAAGAAACATAATAAAGGACGAGGTGTCATTTTTTCAGATCTCATCCTGGACTGATGATGGAGGAGACTTCCTGTATCAGTGTTTTCTGACAAACCTCTTCTTTTGAGACATTGGGGAAAGACAGCTGCATTACTTGGCCTAATCAGTGGAGGTGCAATGTAGATGCAGACTATAGAGATATGATGTTAATTTTGGCAATAAAAACAATTATATATTTTGATTGCCTGAGGTTCGGGTTGGGTTATCACCAATGATGTCTTAGCAATCAGACGGGTTAAACATTTTTTGTCACTGATAATATTCTAGATCAGCGGCCCCCAACCCCTGGGCTGGTCCGTGAGTTGTGCAGCGAATGTTGAGGCTCAGGTGTGAAATTGATGGTTTTCAGGGGTTTTATCGTTTTTTTATCATTATTTTTTATCATTTTTATCGTTAACTCGGTTTCGCTGGGTCTTTTCCCGTGTGTTATGAATAAATCTTCATTTTTTTGTACTGGTACTGGTTTTATTTTGTTGTATTTATCCACGACACCTTAAAGGCCGGTCCGTGAAGATATTGTGGGACATAAACTGGTTAATCTTCTATTGTTGGTGGGGGGGTTTTCTTGTCAGCAAAAATGTCAAAAATCCAACAATTAAAATCTGACTCCATTTAAATGAATACAGTCAGGATATCCCTCTTTCAGCTCAGAGCTTGTCTTTACCATCCTGCAAAGAACTGAACTTTGCATCCAGTTGTCTCAAACAGTCTCAAGGTTCAGTTTTGTTTTACTCAGCAGTGACACACAGGCTCAGGTCTGAAAGCCGCAGGTATGACCTAGGCCAAGGATCATACCTGCGGCTTTTTAGCATTTGTTCAGAATTATCATTTAACGAGTATCCACCAGAAACAAAAGACAAAAGATGAAAGAAGCTTAAAGCCGTGTGCACCGTGTCAGCTATCAGGCAATGACAGCTGATGAATTGTTAGGTGAACATAATGTACTGTATGTTCATATTGAGCTGTAAGCTGTCAAGAAAAGCTTGAATATGAAATCTCGCACTCCTACCATCATTCACACTCCTACACTTATAATATGGTGTCCTAAATGACCTCATAAAAGCATCAATTTATCTAACACCTCTGCTACAATACATAATAAAGAAAGTACTTGTATTAAATATTTCCATGTTTTGTATTTTTAAATCTTGTACCTAAGCAGGGGTGTCGAACTCCAGGCCTCAAGGGCCGCTGTCCTGCAGGTTTTAGATGTGTCCTTGATCCAACACAGCTGATTTAAATGCCAAATGACTGCTCAACATGTCTTGAAGTTCTCCAGAGGCCTGGTAATGATTCATTTGATTCAGGTGTGTTGACCCAGGACACCGGCCCTCGAGGCCTGGAGTTCAACATCTCTGATCTAAAAGGAGCTTCTTAATTTATATTTCAAGTTTTGTGTCACAAATTTCTTCATTGTATTTCAGGGACATTAAACCCTAAATTGGCTTTGACATCTGTTGTTTTTCAAATGTATTAAGCACAGAAAGTATTTTTTTCTTCTGACGTTGCCATGATTAATTAGAAGAGAGTTCCAAATCTGAACTATAATCTGGACTAGGCAGTATTTCTTTATTTTTTTCCCTTTATTTTTTTGCCTGCCCCATTTGGTTCTTTAGCCGTCAGAATTGTTGTCTGAAGACCAACAAGGATACCCAATGGATTTACTACGGCCAACACCTCCTCCCAGCCCCCCCCGCCCCGATGGCCAGCAGAGAACGGGGGTGTGTGAAGACCCCAAACCTCCCTCCTCTCGCTCATGTGTAGTGTTGCTGTGTGTTGTTCTAAGGTTCATTTAAAACACGGGCGAGCATGGTGCTGCTGCCAGAGAGCAGCAGGTGTTAGCATGAGAACCCTCAATGTCTACATGGATTTAAAATTGAGAGGTGGGCACCAGCGCCAGAGGTGGGGTTGAATACACAGACCGTCCACTGGACGCCGTTAACATGCCCACCCTCAAGGCCCTATATCAGAATCAGAATCAGAATCAGAATCAGAATCAGAATGGGTCTATTGCCAGATGTTGAGGTTTACAACATTAGGAAATTGCTGCGGTGCTTCAGTGCAAACAATAAGAATTAAAGTGCTATGTAGAAAGAAAGATATGTGCATGAGATATACATGAGATATATACATGAGAATAAGAATTATGAGTGCTACGTAGAAAGATATATACATGAGTGCAGGTGGTGATCAGTGCCAGACATGAAATGATGCAGTGACACAGCGTAGGGTCATGAGTTAGTGGCGGGGACAGTCATATGGTTATTGTTCATGTGTCCAACAGCAGAGGGGAAGAAACTGTTCTTGTGGCGAGAGGTTCTGGTGCGAATGGACCGGAGCCTCCTGCCTGAGGGGAGCAGGTCAAACAGACTGTGTCCAGGGTGAGAAGGGTCAGCTGAGATCCGGGCTGCACGCCGCAGTGTCCTGGAGGTGTACAGGTCCTGCATATGTATATGTTATGAGAGTGTGAGTAATGTTGATGTCTAAGTTGTGGAATAAAATTGAGGCACAGGCAGCCAGAAGGGGACAGAGGGGGGGGAATGCCTCCCTTGCATCCTGGGGACACACCCACACCCTAGGCCCTACTTGTGTGGGTGGGTGTGTTGGAGCGGGAAGAGGGAGGCAGCCGGCGATGGGGAGGAAAAGAAGACAGGGGCAAGATGCCTCCCTGGGGCCAGCTCCCCCGCTGACCCCAGTAGGCACCCCCATCCTCCGGCACCCACCAAGGCAAGGGAGCCCAGGCCCATCCAGACCGGGGCTAGAGCAGGGCGATATGGCCAAAAATATTTATCACGATATATATTTGAAAATTTGCGATAACGATATAACCGACGATATAATTGATGCGAGACAAAATACAACTCCACAACATTACTAGCGCAAAAAGACAACCTTCCATTTATTTTCACTTAAACAAGAAGCTGGTTTTTATGTACATTAAAGCTTTATAAAAATGTAACAGTGCAAATGCAAATTCCTTGCTGAAAGTTTAACCAAAAGGCATTTCCAGTAGAAATGGGCTGACATATCCTGAGCATAACCATGTATAATATCCACTGAAGTTAAAAAGAGGTGCTTTGCAACATTAAACTGCAGTGTGCAGTATGTATTTTTCGGACCATAAGGTGCACGGGATTATAAGGCACATTAAGCGAAACAAAGCAGTCAGATAAATCAAACTTTATTAAACTCATTCTTCTTGCTTCCTCCACTTCTGTACCATTGATTCATTAATGTTGAATTCTCTGGCAGCTGCTCTATTCCCATGTTGTTGCAGTCTATTAATGACTAACCTCATATTGTGGATGGATTATCTCAGTTGTTCTCCTGACTGAAGTTTGGTCCGTTTACAACATCCTGCCATGCGATTGCATTTGTCTCTAACCATGAAGAACCTTCACATTAACTTTTATAAGTGGAAAAGTGTTAGTGTTCGTCCTCCAGCTTCACTGTTTATGTTATGCTAACATAGCTGTGTCGCTAGCGATCACGTAGCACATCATTATATACCAGCTAGCCCAACTTCAGTAACCCTACAAACGTCACTGCTGTTTAGTTTCCTGTCTTCATTTATGTTGGAAGTGATAGCAGAACTGTACGTTTGATTTTTTTCAGAAATCTCTCAGTCAGAACATGCTATATCATGCTTAGGTAACTAGCGAAACTAGCGAGCTAACTTCCGCTAGCTTCCTGCTAACGTCTAACTCCGTTAAATGTAATAACTTTAGTTTTCATGGATGCCTGGAAGTTAAACTTCATAGTTACACCTGGTAAAGCAGCAATGCTGATCGTTTTATTAAAGATGAAAGAATTTAGACAGTTTTTAACTCTAAGTGATGCTGCAGTGTTGTTTGACCTGAAGCATACGGAGTTTAGGACCCAGATTACTCCCAGATTTAAGAGCATCTTAGTCCGACAAATATGACAATAACAACGGCCGCTTGCATGTTCTGCAAAAAAATGTGCTTTGTCGTGTATCTGACGGACAAACACCAAACCAGTTCCACATCACTGAAGTTGCACCATTTTTACAAACCAATTCTGGTTCATCTGTTTCACTCAACAATCGGCCATGTGCGTATGAAAACAAAGGCACTGCGCATGCGCGTTTTACTCCCATTCTATCGCGATATTTCATTTTCCTATCGTTGCCTAACATTATACCGGTATTACCGTGAACGGTATAATATGGCCCAGCCCTAACCGGGGCCTATGGCAGCAGGACCGCCCAGCCCCACAGGACCCAGGGCAGCCCACCCGACCCCACCGCAGAGGAAACTGTACCCACCCTAACATTCAATCATCTCCCAGACTGCACAAGACAATAGACACACAGGTTAAGTTTATTCTCCACCTCTCCTATGACGCTCCCCCACCTGCAGAGTGGACTCCTGCAAGGATGGAACAACCTCCCTGCCAGTTGAAGAGCCCCCAGTTAGGCCGATGCACCAGGGCTGAGCCCCCGTGCACCCACCCGCCCACAACCTCGGCGACACACCAACGAGGACCGAAGCCCCCAAGGCCCAGCCAGAGCCCTAGCACGGAGGCGAAGCACCCCCGAACCCCAAGCCCCCACGCCTGCCCCGGATCCACTCAGGGGCAGCCAGGCTACCAGGCCAGTAACCTACGTCCGCCAGCGCAGACCCTCCCCCAGCCCTACTGCACACAGCCACGAGGAGAACAACCTCTAAGAGCAACCAGAGCCACTAACCAGGTTATGTCCAAAACCCCTGGGTTAAGCCCTCCAGGGATAACGTCCCTAGGGATTCTCCAGACGCCCTAAGCCCGTCCCAACCTTCACATCAACCACAATGGCGAAGGCGGGACCAAACCACAACCCCCCACCCCCGCTAGGTGATGGAGCCGATCAAAGGAGCCCAGAGGGAGTGATCTAATGTGGTGGCAGAGGCTGTCTCGAGACTAATGTGATCTATTAGATGGTTTCTATATTGGCTAGAATTAAGATTATTTTTATTTTTCCAGTTCATGAGGACCGTTTTCTTGGCGATGCATAGGGCAGTAAAAATCATGTGGACTGCATTAGTTTCTGTAGTGACATCATCCAATTTTGCCCAACAAGCACACTAAAGGGGAGGTTGGAATTTTACATTTCAGACACTTTGATAAGTCTTCACATATCCCGCGCCAAAACATCTGCACTGGTGGACAGAACCAAAGAGCATGGATGTAATTGCCTGGGCCCTATTTCAGGAAGCCGGTTTAGAGCAAAATCTGAGTAAGTATACCCTGAGTTAACGAAAACTCTGGGTTTTCGGTTTCACAAAGCGAGTTTAGATTAATTCTGAGCGAGTTACTATGACAACACACTCCGTGAAGCTAACCTGCCCCCTAGCAGGTTTACTTCAACTAACCCTGACTTTCTCCACCTCTTTGTCGGAAACCTGACTGTAGGAAGTGTCAGACATGGCGTGTCCCTTCCTTGAAGAGCCAGTAGATGTTGAAGCCCAAATTCTCCGCAGAGCTCTCCGCCGGGAGAGAGTGATTAGAGCGCGTTTGGACATTTTATCATTTCCTGATGATTTCCTGTGTGAACGTTACCGTTTTTCAGCACAATCTATAATTTATTTGAATAACATCCTCAGGCCTAATATTGCTCATGTGACACATCGCGGACATTCTCTCAGTTCTGTACATATTATTTGTATTGCACTTCGGTTTTTTGCAAACGGGAGCTTTCTGTATAATATTGGTGACGCTGAGCACGTTTCCAAGGCTACCGTCTGTCGGGCAGTCAGGAATGTTACAGTTGCACTGAAACGTCTCCTGTACTCGTTTGTGGTGTTCCCCGGTCATAGACCCACAAGATTTATCAAAGAGGGATGCCACAAAATTGCAGGTATCAGGGTGAACAAAACTTAATTCATGATGTGGTGATACTTGAACTACTACTTAAATTTTACATTTATTCCCACGGTTCCCAGGCGTGATTGGCTGTATAGATGGCACTCACATTCCAATCATTGCTCCTTCAGTAAATGAAGGAGACTATGTGAACAGGAAGTCTTTCCACAGCATTAATGTACAGATACATAGCTCCCTGTAGCATTTCAAACTAACAAATTATTTCATTATAGTAATGGATGCTAATTTGTGTTCTCTGCACTGTGAAGATCATATGTGATGCTGCCAACATTATCACAAATGTGGAAGCCAACTGCTCAGCCTCTGTGAGTGGTGGTGGTGGAGGACCCCCACCTGTTTTTCAGGCCTCCGCTTTTTTTCTGTTGGCTATAACGGGTCACATTTGAGCATACAGAGTAAGCAAATATGTACTTGTAATGTGCTCAGATAATTTCAATAAGTGCTTACAGAGGGGAAATTAATGTAGCCTCTAACTGCAATTGATTTACATCGGACAAACAGACCAAGCACTATGGCTCATAATACAATTACACCTTACCTGTTTGGACTATATTTTTATATTTCATTTTTACTTGCTGCCAGGAACGTTTGGGGCCTGTTGGGTTGCACCTGCGCTCACATCACATCACAAAATAAAATGTATGAAATAAAAAATAAAATAAAATATAATAAAATAACGTGTTAAATGGGTGGAAATCCCTAGATCAATGTTTAAATTAACACTCATGCATTGACTCTGTCGGCAATGTTTTGCCATGCATGCTCCCTTTCTTTTGCAGCTGAGGCTGTGTTACTTTTTTTCCGCAAAATTTGCATGTTATCGCCCACCCCCGTGACATCACGCTCCAAAGCCCTATACTGCCATCAGAATTTCGGCCTCAAGCGCTGTAAAATACATTGACCGCGCCTT
The DNA here is from genome assembly GCF_041146795.1 of Maylandia zebra. NCBI lineage: Eukaryota > Metazoa > Chordata > Actinopteri > Cichliformes > Cichlidae > Maylandia > Maylandia zebra. The sequence goes on along the minus strand of NC_135182.1, from coordinate 11,665,568 downwards.
CTTTCCCTCCGTCTCCATGGTGACTCGCTTAATCTGTGCTCCACTAATCAGGGCTTTATGTATCCTCGTGCGCGCGCTTAACTTGGGGTTAAAGCAACTCCGCGTTGATTGAACTAATTGTTATCAGCCTATCTCCCCCTACCACCACTTCCCCTGCCAGTGGCGGACTCCCTCAGACATCGGTGCATTGGTGGTTCTTTGTGTCTGGGGATGGGCGTCCAGGTACACACCGGCTCACTCCTTGCCAGCCGCTTATCGGGGCCTGGAGCCTGGGGCTCGCTCGGGCCACTTCGGAGGTGGGGTGCCCCCGGCCTCTCGGCCTGGGGCTCGGTCACTCAGGCGCAGCTGGCTGCCGGCGGAGCTCACGGGCGTGTCACTGCAACTCCCCCTGGCTTCTGCTCCGCGGCTGCTGAGTGACCCCTCATCTGGGACTCTCCTCAGCTCTTTCTGGGACAGTCTTTTTTTCTGCCCGTTCTGTTGGTTTTTGTCTTTTGCCCTTCTCCCCCGTCCCTCTTCTCAGCTGTTTCTCTTTCCCTCTTTCTTTCTCCCCTTCTTTCCCCCAGTCAAGTCTGTCCCATATTCAGTAAGTGAAAATAAAATAAACAATAAAAGGTGAATCAAATGGACCATTACGGCAAGGCCGGGATGGTCAATTTGGTAAAGTAAATCCGTTGGGCATCTTTCTTTGCCTTTAGACAACAATTCTGATGGCAAAAGAGCCAAACGGGACAGGCAAAAGGAAAAATAAATAAATAAAAATTAGGCAGATCTAATCCTCCTTTATCCTTGGTTTGTAGCGTTTTAAGCTGATACGCGGGGGTTTATCTTTCCAAAGGAATTTAGAAATATACGAATCCAGAGATCTGAACCAATCTTGTGATGGTTTGTTTGGGATCATTAAAAATAAGTAATTTACTTTTGGCAAGATCATCATTTTTATAGTGGCGACCCTTCCCATGAGTGATATGGGTAGAGATTTCCATCTAGTCAGATCGCCTTCTACTTTCTTTAGAAGTGGGGTGTGGTTTAATTTAGTTAAGTCTGAAAGCTTAGGAGAGACATTAATACCTAAATATTTAATATTTCCAGATTGTAGTGGGGCAGAAGAAGAATTATGGAAGGAGCAGTTAATTGGAAGAACTGTAGATTTTGACCAGTTAATTGAATAATCTGAAACTCTTGAAAACCAGTTTATTAGAGTAATTACCTCAGAAAGGTTGATTTGTAAGTTTTGGAGAAAAAGCAACACATCATCCGCATAGAGACTGGTTTTATGTTCTACGTTCTTACATTTTATGCCCTTGATTGTTGTAGCTTGTCTAAGTGCTGCTGCTAGTGGTTCGATAAATAAATTGTAAACAGTGAAGGGGAGAGTGGGCATCCCTGCTTGGTGCCCCTCAGGAGACAGAAGCTGGAGGATGTTTGGTCATTTGTTCTGACACAAGCTGTTGGAGAATTATATAATATTCTTAGCCAGTTTATGAAAGAGTTTCCAAAACCAAATTTGTGTAAAGTTGCAAATAAAATTTTCCAGTTAACTCTGTCAAACGCTTTTTCTGCATCTGGAGATAATATTGTGGTTTCAATGTTTTTCCTGTGTGAGTAGTCTATTAAATTAAGTAATCTACGTGTGTTTGTTGATGAGTGCCTACCTTTTATGAAACCAGTTTGGTCAGGATGAATTAAAAGTATTTCCTTATGCTTGGAGAGTGTAAACATGACCCACCAGCAAACTGGACCAGTTTTCAAAGGGACAAACAGTTAATACAGTACAATGTAGATATGAATCTTTGTGGATTATAGAATCAGAAGTGCCAAAAACTGCAGTTAATACCACGACATCCTGATGTTAAAATGTCCCGCCTTACAGTGGAAATCAAACTATTTACAGTCTCAAACAAAAAACATCTTTTATTCTCTGTAGTTATTGTTTTGCCCATTTGTAGTAACTATGTTACCCATTCATTTACCCATTTGGGTCTAGCTGTCACTGTCCAAAGTATCTTTGGATAAGACTCTACCCTCTTTATTTTTAAGATTAGGATTAAGATTTTCTTTTTTAAGGGTTAGGCTTATAGTTAGGACTGGATCAAGAGACCTCCTCCCTTAGATTGCTGCAAAGACGGGGGTTTCCCATGATGCACTGAGCACTTCTCCTTTTCTCACCGCTTTTCACTCACCATGTGTTTATACACCACTCTGAATTTAATTATGAGTTATTATTAATCTCTGTCTTTTGTCTTGTCTTCCTCCCGTCATCTCCAGCCCGTCACAGATATGGCTGCCACTCCCTGAGCCTGGTTCTGCCAGAAGTTTCTTCCTATTAAAAGGGAGTTTTTCCTTCCCACTATCGCCAAAGTGCTTGCTCATGGTGGGTTGTCTTTGGGCGTAGTATTGTAGGGTCTTTATCTTAAAATATAAAGCTCCTTGTAATGGCTACTGTTGTGATCTGACTACTATATAAAAAATTGAATTTAATTGAATCAAGGTTTAATTAAGTGCATTTTATATTCACGTTGTTATGAAAACATAAAGTCTACTGGCCAAGCAGAAACCGGTGGCAGTAACATTTGGGATAACACTAATGAGCATGCGCAGCTGTTCCCATTTGTGCCAAGAGAACAGTTTTCATTCAACTGACCTATTGTTAAGCTCTGGTATCCAGTTCTCATTAATGTATTTATAGCAGTGACTCATCCACCACACCCTACATAGTAAATGCAGTAGAGTGAGTAACACGTTTCATTTTTATTTCACCTGACATTAGCAGAGTCGCACATCGGTTTCGTAAATAGAAAGTACCTTACGTCACATCGTCATCACAGCTGTGTTTCACTTTAGCAGCACAACGTTGCATGCATTTAGTCTAGTGCTCTGCAGCACCTTACATAGGATTATTCAGGCACAGTCAGACAAACCAAGATTTAACATTTTTAAATATGTTTGGCCTTTGCAACAGAAAAGCTTCAAGGATTACTGGTGATTCACTTTAACCCCTTCACTGAGCTATTTAGAGGTAGGCAACCAGGCTTATGTCCACACAGAGGAAGACGCATGTCCAGGCAAGCAGATATAATTGTGAATGATGTATAACGTCCTCTTGAACAGAAACCTTGCAAAGAGCGCACAGGCAAAATCAAGAGTCATGCTCATTGACATGAATTTGCTCCCATAGTCTGTGTGTGTGGGAATCAGACTAACCAGACAGTATTCCCATGTTGCTTTCAACAGCAACACAAACACACAAAGATATCCGGTGGGCTGCTGGGGTCACAATGTGTGTGTGCGCAGGCCTGTTGCTTACTATGAAAATGACATAAATGCATAAGTGCTGCACGTAATAGAGCTCCTGTTTATTTTAAATGTGTTTATGTCTCAGTGTGAACGCGTGTGTTTACCTCTTCTTCATATGACCATGCGACCTGCATTTGTTTCTCATGTGCATTTGTCTAAGTAAATGTGTGTGTCTGTGTGTGTGTGTGTGTGTGTGTGTGTGTGTGTGTGTGTGTGTGTGTGTGTGTGTGTGTGTGTGGGCATACTTATTTCTATGTGTAGCGACTTCACTTTGTTACATAAGCCAATTACGTTACATAATGTTTATTTTTTCTTAAGAATAAAAACAACTGTAGTGTTCCATAGAGCATGCTAGTTAGTATATATATATATATGTAAGTGTTAGCTTAGCTTGACTCTTTAGCTGGAAAACCTGTCCTGTGCCTCCTGTCCTGTGCCTCCTCCAACACACATACACAATCGTCTTGCAGTTAGCCCATGCTGGCAGCATGGTGAGGGCCTCACAGCTGGGCAAGTCTTCTGTGTCTTACTTTCACTGTTTTCTATTTTTAATCAAGCACACAGAACCTCAAGTCAGTACCAGTTAACACACATCTCAGCTCACCTAATGTCAACTACCAACATAACTTTGTTTCCTTTAGACATATTTAGCTTGTTGGCCGAGTTTCACTTTCTTCAGATAGACCAAAAACGCCTGCATAGCGAGCATGCAAGTTCAGCAACAAGCAAGTCTTGCAAACGCCTATTCTCTTTATGTTTTTCATCATTCTTCTTATTTATACTAGCAAACCCTCCCACTGGTGGGAGACAGGGTACATAAATAAAATCCTTGGAGTATGATGCCATACTGCATTGCTTTGACATTTCATTCTATACTAAAGCATTCATTTTGTATTATGACATTACCTTCTGTACTGTTACATTAAATTCTATACTCACATTCTATTCCATAAAAAATAAGATGAGAGACGAGTTGAATACATTCATATAGTTTAAAAAGCATAAAAATATAAATAATTTAATATTTATGTCTTGATGCATGCTCAATCATCCAGGAAAGTAAAGCTCCAAAAGTTGATTCTGGATTATATTTATACAGGATTTATACATCGGGGAAACCAATCAACCTCTGGCGAAGTGGATGGCACAACACAGAAAAGCTACCTCGTCAGGCCAGGTTACACCTACAGGCCAGTGGACACTCTTTCATTATTATTATTATTATTAACCTTTATTTAACCAGGAAAAGTCCCATTGAGATTAAAAACCTCTTTTTCAAGGGAGTCCTGGCCAAGAGGCGACAACACGTTGAAATTACAAAGTTACATACATATTATAAATAACAATTACATTTTAAAAACATTTTTCTCTGGCTCTCTCAATCTGGACTTAAAAGCATTTAATGAAATAAGATCTGCTATCTTCCAGTCTTTTTGCATCATTCAAGGATGAGGATGTACACATCCTGGACAGGGAAGAACGCTGGTTTGAGCGCGGAGTCAAGGAGGCCATTTACGTGAAAAGGGAAAGACCATCTCTGAATCGAGGAGGGGGCCTAAGGGTACATCTTTCACCATCTTACAATGATGTGATTGCAGCCATTCCCCAACTCTCTGTGAATGGTACTCATGGCCATTGATCAGTGGTCTTTGATCAGTGGGTTTTGGTCAGTGGTTGTTGATCAATGGTCATGAGAATTTGCATAATTATAATGAAGGAACTGACCTCCCAGCCCATTGTTCCCTCAGTGGGCTGGTTTCAGTCATTATGCAAATGTACTGTTTATAAGCTGCAGTCAGCTGAGACTGAAGAAGTCACTTGGATGAGTGACGAAACGTTTCTCCCACAAAACGGTACGTCCAGATGAACAGAATCAACTTTTGGAGTATTAATATTTATGTTATGGCGTTCCAATTTCCATCCATCCATCCATTTGCTTCCGCTTATCCTTTTCAGGGTCGCGGGGGGCGCTGGAGCCTATCCCAGCTGTCATAGGGCGAGAGGCGGGGTACACCCTGGACAGGTCGCCAGTCTGTCGCAGGGCCAACACACAGGGACAGACAACCATTCGCACTCACATTCACACCTAATGGCAATTTGGATTTTCCAATTAACCTATCCCCACAAGCTGCATGTCTTTGGACGGTGGGAGGAAGCCGGAGTACCCGGAGGGAACCCACGCAAACACGGGGAGAACATGCAAACTCCACATAGAAAGACCCCGGCCTGATGTTGGAATTGAACTCAGGACCTTCTTGCTGTGCGGCAACAGTGCTAACCACCGTGCCACCGTGCTGCCTCGTTGGCGTTCCAATTTGTATTACAAAATTTGATTCTACGTCATGACATTCCATTCTATACTATGACATTCCAGGTGGTATTATGAGAGTCCATTCTATACTGATATTCCATTTAGTGTTATCAAATTTGAATTTGTATTTTAGCTCTCCATTCTATGCTACGACATTACAGTCGATTCTGCTGTGTCATGACAATCCATTCTGTACTAAGAGTTTCCATCCTGGGCCCCCTTTCCCTGGCGGGTTGCGGAGTATGGGGGTGCCTACTGGGGTCAGTGGGGGAGCTGGCCCCAGGGAGGGGTCACTTGCCCCTCCCTTCCTTCCCTCCCCATCTCCAGCTGCCTCCCTCTTCCCGTTCCACCACAATCACCCACACATGCAGGGCCTTGGGGTGCAGGCCCTGCATGTGCTGTCCCCTTCTGGCTGCCTGTGCCTCAATTTTATCCCACAACTTAGACATTCACATTACTCACACTCTCATAACACATACATATAGGATCTTGGGGGTGGGCACTCTACACGGGCTCCAAAAGACCATCAGGGTGTACACCTCACCCCTGGCATCATTGCCCACCTCTCAATTTTAAATACACATAGACACTGAGGGCTATCAGGAGGGGCTATGCGCTTACCTACTGCTCTCTGGCAGGTAGCTCCATGCCCTCCTGGTTTTTAAATGCACCTTAGAACACACATGCATCAACACTACATATGAGCGGGCGGAGGGAGGTTTGGAGTCTTCTCACACTCCCGTTCTCTGCAACCTGCTGGAGCGGGGGGCCAGGAGGAGGAGTTGGTCGTCCGACTGGGGTCTGGAGCCTCCCTGCTGCTGCAGAGTCGAGGCAGTCTGCTTCTCCCCACCGCAGGGAAAAGGGTAACACCACCTGGGTCTGGGTGCAGTTTCCCCCTCCAGGGGCAAGGGTACCTAGACCCAGTTCTTAGAGTACGCTTGGGGAGTGTGATTGTGTGTACAGTGTCTCTCTATGTCTGTCTCCACGTTGGTTGAGTGTGGAGTAAGTGCATATGAGAGCATGACGGTGGGAATGGATGTTTGTATCTGTGTGTGCCTGTATGTCTGTGTCTATATGTCAGGTTGGGTATCAGACGCCACCTCTCTGGGGACATCTCAGGACCTCTGAGGTATGGAGGCCTATCTCACCCCACCACTTCCCCTGCCGGTGGCAGACGCCCTCAGACATTGGTGCGTTGGTGGTTCTTTGTGTCTGGGGGTGGGCGCCCAGGTACACACCGGCTCACTCCTGCTGAGTGACCTCTCATCTGGGACTCTCCTCAGCTCTTTCTGGGATAGTGGTGCAGCTGCCCCTCTGTTGGTCTTCCTTGGTCTCTTGTGCTCTGAGGGCCTCTAGATGTCTGGAGTCTTGATCTCCTCCATACCTGCTTCATGCCCTGGAGGACGGGGCTGTGGCTCCCCACACCCTCTAGCAGATCATTACATGAAGGAACCTTTTAAAAACAAGCGCGTTCATGCTCACAGGTGTACACGACACCCTTTTTGGCTCCTACCTCAAAGCACACTGTGCGCTGTCGATATTACGTGCTGCACAATAATGTTTAATATTTTGTATTTGTTGTTTATTGTATTGCTCTCGAGTTTCCATCCTTTACTATGAAATTCTATTATTCATTATTAGATTCTACTCTCATGACATTCCAATTAGGGCTAGGCGATATGAAGAAATCTAATATCGCGATATTTTTGGGCTATATCATGATACACAATGTATATCACGATATGTTTAAATAACATCCAAAAATAAATGTTATTTTCAATCACATAGTGCCTAAATTTCTTTGAATACAAAATATCTGAATGAATTGAAACTTTTATTTAACCCACTTTTTTAAACCATCGGTTGCACACAGAGGCTTTTCAGAAATGACATCTGTCTCTGTGGTCAACACCAGATCTTTACCAAACAAAAGATCACAGCAATAAAAAAGTACATCGAGCAAGAGTTCACGGGACAAAATAAAACAACTGAAATTAAAAAGGTGCTCTTTTGTGCTTATAACATATACAAGTTGTAAAATAAAAATTGTCATGACCTCAAATTACAGAAACAAGAGTCTAGATAGTGACTATAAAAACCACTGACCAAGAACAGTCACAGGTATCATAGCTGGTTAATTTAAGTTTTCGTTGGCGTGCAGGGAGACGCTGACCTGTGCAGTTTAAAGTATTCCTAATTTTGCAGTGGTTGGCTGACTGGTGGAATAAATCCATGGCATTGCTACCTTTTACGGCATGTTTTGCAAACAAGTCTTTATATTAAGGGTAGAGCTGGGCGATAGAACGATAACGATATGTATCGCGATATAACTTTTACTCGATAGAGAAATTAAGCTATCGCGATAGACCTCGCCGCTCTTGTCCTCAAAGAAAAAAAAAAAAAAGGTCAGCCAATCCAAATTAAGTAGCGCAGAGCCGAACCAATCACAGCCGCAGCGTCACGTCGCGTGGCTTGTTACGTACAGCACAAGTGCCAAGCCGCACGTGTGTTTGTTTGGGAAGCAGCCAGCGGGTAATGGAGGAAATGAGTGTGCCGACTAGAAAAATCAACCGAGCGTGACCGAAGAGAAAACAGATGATGGTTCCAATGCCGGAGAGATTGTCAAACGGAAGAGCCATAGAAGTTCCGTAGTGTGAAGGTATTTCGGCTATTTCAAGTCTGACAAAAAACAGAGTAGCGTGCACTGTAAATTGTGCCGAAAGCAAGTCTGGAAATACAATAAACTGGTGCATGCGTCACACTGTGCGCCACGTTATTGTTTCGGTGAAATGAATTTCTACAATACTGTTAATTCTACTCTCTGCAGTGTTTAAATGCTTACATATACACACAGTTACTGTCCGTCCACACATACGACTCGGTTCTGCTTCTATGCCCCAGCTTTGTTTACTTTTTCCCACCGAGGCTTCTAGACTTCTGATTGGCCAACATTTCTGCACGGTTAGGAATCTAGCGCCACCTGCTGCTTTGGCATGTTCATAGCAGCGTTTTCCTTCATTTCTGCCTTTATGTGTGGACGGGATTATTTTTTAAAACGAAAACGGAAAATCTCCGTTTTCAAAAATACCCGTGTACGTGTGGACGTAGCCTCAGTCTCTGACTGGAAGCGCTAATTCGTCATTCGGCTTTTGTCAGACTAAAGTAACTGTTAAAACTGTTTGAAAAGCTCAGCTATACAACAAGGAGAGATTGAGAATTTCCTTTTAGTTCTCAGTTTATTTGATATTGACAAAAGTTAGTCAGTTTTGTCTGTTCTTCTGTAAAACAAACTAAGATTTATTTTTAGAATTAATATTTTGTTTCTAAGTGGAATTGACAATTTAGTCTGTTTTGTTTGTTCTATTTTGAAACTTAAACGCTTTAGCGGCTGCCTTTTGTGTAGTTTGCAATATTTGCCTTTATTTATCTGAAAAAGTCTCATGTTCCTTAAGTACATCTACCCTGTTGAACTTATTATGGGAAATAAATATTTAAATAAAAACAAGCTGCTGATTATTTCACATTTTACTTGTGAGCAACGGCACATTTAAATCTTACAAATATAGTTATTTGGCTTATATCGTGATAGATATCGTTATCGCCTGAAATGAAAAAAACATATCGTGATATGAAAAAATCTCATATCGCCCAGCTCTAATTAAGGGCCATCAGTCAAACAATACTGTTTGGTCTGGATCTAAACAGAGCACGTTGTGTGTGACGTCTTCTTTTGCACATGTGGGCTGCTTTGAGGGTTCACACTAGAGCGCGTTTGCTGTCACATTTTATTTGTAGACAGACAAAAAAATTGGATTTGATCAAAAAATTGGAATTGAGCATTAAGACCTTCAGTGTGAACGTAGCCTAACCGCATGGATGGATTGTTGGAGCATTACGGCTACCGTAGTCTGGAGCCTCGCAGAGTGATACATACTGTGCTTCAATGTAATATTACCGTATTGTGTCCGTATAAGGACGACAAATGGCACCTGTAAGAGACATGGTTACGAAGTGGATTTCACACTCAAGGTCACGCAGTAGAACTTGGGAACAGAGCAGCTGCGAAATCTGTCTTTGTTATTATGCTCAACGTCTTTTAGTTTACAGTTTGACTGCACAATTGTGAGCTTTTTGTTATGCACAAAAACAACATTGTTTTATTGTATTTATGGAGAATTATCATTGAATAAATGCTGATAATTCTGAGTAATTTTTTCTTGTTATTGTTAATAAAAGGGTCTGTGTGAGATCTGGGACACAGCTCTGACTAAGAACTCTCTTTTTGTTCTTACTTTATGGCTTTAAAAAATATCGAGATATATATCGTATATCGCCATCCAGCTAAAGAATATCAAGATATGAATTTTAGGCCATTTCGCCCAGCCCTAATCTCTCTCATAGCTCATATAACATATCAATATACAACTCTTGTTACTATGCAGTGAAGTACAAACAAAATACAACATTTAATGTGAAATGTATTGTAGCTGATAAAATAAGAGAATAACAGACGGCACAATGAAAGATTACCACAGCTTTGTGGTTCACAGGACTTTCATTTCAATATGAGCGTCTTCCATTTATAGGAACTACTGTAACCTTTATATAACACATAAAACAAGGACAAGAAGGAGACTACCTCATTAATACTACAACAAGTCTTATGTCATTAGCCATTTCCCGGTCCAAACATATTTGGTTCCCAAACTCAAACACTAGCATTGCTGAGAGATAAAATTCTTTCATCTCCAATATGTTCAGTGTAGCTGCTCACTCAGGTGTTACAATAAAATTCTAGGCATCAAAAGAAGAGGATTTACTCAGTTTAACAGAGAAAAGTTAGAGAAGTTAGAATGCCTGATTGAGAGATTTAATAAACATATATCAACAGAGCTATTGTTAAGATAACGTAAACACATTAGCACAGCAAAGATCCACAACATGAGATTAGTAATTAATCTGCTGCTGCGTGGTTTGGATGACTTGCTATGAAGAAATTTCTAGTCCTATGTACCCCTTGGAATCTTAATTAGCCTCAGAGTAATTCTTATCTGAAGCCTTTAAATATACTGGTGTCCAACTGTTTGCCCATTGGCTATAGTTACACTGAAAGGTTATAAAATGATCACAGGCTTTGGATTGAGATGTATATATTAAACTTGTCTCAAATACTTTTTCACAGCAAACATTTTTTGCTTCTTACAGTAGGAGAAACACTCTAAGCAGTGTGTCACGGTGTGTGTACAGGTGTTGCAAAATGTCCTGACACACTTCTGGACTTACCGTTCTACTAACCGCCAACACACTTCTTCTCGCTTCAGCTGCTCGATTTCTCTCAGTCTTCCTCTGTCTCGCCGTCCCTCCCTCTGCTGTCCTAAATTCTATTCAGGCAATAATAGAATGACATTTATCATAATCTGTTTCTGGCTAGCTGTATCTTTCCCACCAGCTCTCTTGTCTCAGTGTTGCCACCCATCTTTTCTTAGTCAATCATCAACTCCTTCGTTCTCCGCTTTTTCTCGTCCATCCATCCACATCTCTGTTCCTCAGTATGACCCCATCCTTGTTACATGTTGTGGTTTAAGGTGCAGAGTATTTGTGTGATTCGTGCTTCTTATTAATGAAATCCCTTATAGCACAAAACAGCTTTTGTGGTTCAAGTACTATACAGAAAAGCACACAGGGTGTTGGTATAAACCAAAATCCCCTGTAACTCTGAAAAATACTTTTAGTCACTACCCAAAGATATTTATTCTGTATTTTTTAAAATACAAAGGATATGTTATTATGTCAAGGTTGAATTATAGAGTATATACTTCCTCTAAAAACTTCACTTTTTGCTCATATAATACTGTAGTACACATAATTTACACACCTCAGATCATTCATTGATCATGCAGCATATTGGAAAGACATCTGATCAGTCCAGCATCATTATTGGGGTTAACTTCAGAAAGAATAAAATGACACCTAAAGATGAACTATGACAAGTTTTCCAAGAGTCAGATCAAAAACCAGTCTTAAAGTACTAAATTATTTAAGTCCAAAACCAGTCCAACCAGTAAAACTAAAACCAGCGTAAAATAGAGTTTTAGCCTCTTAACAGTATAAACTGTCCGACATTCATATTTTCAAGTTTAAGTTTGAAATCATGATTCCAGTTCAAAACCAAGTCAAAAGACTAGCTGATACCCAAGTTCAAAGCACATCCAAAAGCATTCTAAGAACCTGAGACAGTCTGAATGCAGGGCTGTGATTTCTTGGCCTACCTGCCAATTACTTGAAGAAACAGTGCTAATCAAAAACAGAACTAACCTAATAACTGCTGACACTCCAGAAAAAGTATTCAAACAAAACAAAATCCATCTCTGATGAGTTCAGTCCTGCCTTGTATTGCTAAAGGTGCTGAGACTATTTTTTTTCCTCAAATGGATTCAAGAGGTGTAAAATCTTTTGTATCGTTGGATTCCTCACTGTGGTTTCAGTTATGAATCATTTTCTCTGCCTTGTTTTCCATTCTCTGATTTTATTCATGTGACAGTTTACTTCCTGTTTTATTTTGATGGTTAGCTCCTCGTGTGGCTTTCTGTGTGTTTACTTCCTTCGTTCTCCTTGCCTGTCTTGTTAGCGTTTGTATTTAGAATGGTTAAAAAGCTTACTTGCAAGTGGTAGTGGCTACAATCTCTTTTAACTGGGTTGGTCGATACTCAGAACAATAGAAAAGTCCAAAAAACTCAGTGAAGATCTAAGTAAGAGTACAGTAGAAATCTTCTGGAGCTATTTCCAAACAACTGCAGATTCCAAGATCATTAGTTTCTGTCATGGTCCTGGGTCGGTGACCCAGTGTTTTTGGTTATGTACCTTTACTTTTGATAGTTTTGTATTTTCTAGCATTTAGTGGTGTTCCCTCTGGTTGATGTCTTCCCTGCTTGTGCATTTCCTTAGTGTAGTAAGTCTCTGTGTTTAGTCCGCGTCTCTGAGTCTGTGTCATTACGTGTATGTGTTTCCTGTTTTACTTTGAAGGGCTCTGTCTTATGTCAGTGTGTTCTGTTTACGTTTCCCCTGCCTTGTCAGTTATCATGTATTCCAGGTGTGTTCCCCTCCTGTTTCCCATCCCCTGATTCCTGGCATGTGTATTTATAGTGTGTGTTACCGTGTCCTCGTTGCTGGTTCGTCTGTGTTGTTTCCCCTCGGTCTCCCTGCATGTATTTCCCCGGACCTCCCTGCACCGTCATTCCTGGTTTGTGTGTTAGTTTACCCAGTTTAGGTTTCAGTTTCATGTTCCTAGCGCCTTTGTTGTTTGCATTTTTGTTGTTAATAAACACTCACCTGCACCAGAGCTGCCGCCTTTTGGTCCTATATATATTCCACACGGCTTGCCCCCGCAAACCGTGACAGAACGAACCAGCCACCATGGACCCAGCGGCAGTCAATCCGTCCGAGGAGCTCCAGGATGACATCGGCTACAATGTGGAGATCCTCCTCGGGCTGTGGCTGGAGAATCCTCCGCACGAGCTTCGCCTCGCCGTGGAAGGTCGGCTACAACGGCTCTTTTCCGGCCTGCCATGGCTACTGAATTCACTTCCTCCGACCATACAGGCTTTTCTCCGGCACACACCCCACCTTCTCTCAGCCACTCCTGCCTCGCTGCCCGACTCGCCGGATGTGATCTTGCCCGGCCCGTCGGAGCCGTCTGCGGGGAGGAGACGCCGATCGCGCCGCAAGCGCGCCACCCCACAGCTGGACGTTCGGACATCTAATTCGCCGGCTGTGGTGAATGAGGACTGTTTTCCATTTGCGGACTGTATGACTGTTCATTCAGGGGCGGTGTTCTGTGCGGCAGATGACTTTGTGAACAGCATATCAGCTCCCCCGCAGCCAATCTTAGCCCAGTTAGCTCCCCCGCAGCCAGTGCCACCCTCAGCTCAGTCTCCAGTGCCACCCTCAGCTCAGTCTCCAGTGCCACCCTCAGCTCAGTCTCCAGTGCCACCCTCAGCTCAGTCTCCAGTGCCACCCTCAGCTCAGTCTCCAGTGCCACCCTCAGCTCAGTCTCCCGTGCCGCCTGTAGCGCAGGCCCCAGTAGCTCCAGTGCCGCCTGTAGCGCAGGCCCCAGTAGCTCCAGTGCCGCCTGTAGCGCAGGCCCCAGTAGCTCCAGTGCCGCCTGTAGCGCAGGCCCCAGTAGCTCCAGTGCCGCCTGTCGCGCAGGCCCCAGTAGCTCCAGTGCCGCCTGTCGCGCAGGCCCCAGTAGCTCCAGTGCCGCCTGTCGCGCAGGCCCCAGTAGCTCCAGTGCCGCCTGTCGCGCAGGCCCCAGTAGCTCCAGTGCCGCCTGTCGCGCAGGCCCCAGTAGCTCCAGTGCCGCCTGTCGCGCAGGCCCCAGTAGCTCTGGCTCCAGCATTACCGGTTCCACCCATTCACTCCGTGCAGGGAGAAGGCCTAAGTCCTACTCAAGGTGCTTTTCATGATTCAGCCGCCATTGGCACTGTTTGCCGCTCCAGGGCTTCCCCAGAGGCTAGGTCCCAGTCCTCAGCTGATTCTGGACCCCTGGAGTTTAAGCAGCCACCTGGGAAGTGCCCCGTGTCAGTGCTGTCTGAGCAGGGCCAGTGCTCAGCACAGCACCCATTTCCTTCATGTCTGCCAGTGGACTCCATGCCTGCTGGCTTTGTGATGGCTTCTGCTGGAGGGTCCAAGGGGCCCGTCCAGCCTTCGTCTCGTATCTCCGCTGGAGGGTCCGAGGGACTGCTCCGGCCTTCGTCTCGTATCTCCGCTGGAGGGTCCGAGGGACTGCTCCGGCCTTCGTCTCGTGTCTCCGCTGGAGGGTCCGACGGACCGCTCCGGTCTTTGTTTCCTGTTTCCGCTGGGGGGCCCGAGGAGCCCGTCCAGCAGCCTTCCTCGTCAGCTGGTGGTTCCGGAGAACCACACCAGCCTCATGCCTCGTCGGCTGGAGGGTCCGAGGGGCCCGTTCAGCCTCCTGTCTCCGCTGGAGGGTCCGAGGGGCCCGTTCAGCAACCTTCCTCGTCAGCTGGGGGTTCAGGAGAACCGCACCAGCACCATGCCACATCAGCTGGAGGGCCCGAGGAGCCCATCCAGCCACCATCTGCTACGCCAGCTCCAGCCTGTGCTTCGTCAGCTGCAGCTCCAGAGCCTTCGTCAGCTGCAGCCTCAGAGCCTTCGTCAGCTGCAGCCTCAGAGCCTTCGTCAGCTGCAGCCTCAGAGCCTTCGTCAGCTGCAGCCTCAGAGCCTTCGTCAGCTGCAGCCTCAGAGCCTTCGTCCTCGTCTGGTCCGGCCTCATCAGAGTCTTCGTCCTCGTCTGGTCCGGCCTCATCAGAGTCTTCGTCCTCGTCTGGTCCGGCCTCATCAGAGTCTTCGTCCTCGTCTGGTCCGGCCTCATCAGAGTCTTCGTCCACGCCTGGTCCAGCTGCCTCTGCCTGTGCTTCTGTGTCGCCTGGTCCTGTGCCCTCCAAGCCTCGGCCGGTGCGCCTGACACTTGGGCGCCGCCGCTGCCTTCCGCGCGGCCGGCCCCCTGATCGCCATCGCCTGAGTGGCCGCCGCTGCCTTCCGCACGGCCGGCCCCCGGACCGCCATCGCCTGAGTGGCCGCCGCTGCCTTCCGCACGGCCGGCCCCCGGACCGCCATCGCCTGAGTGGCCGCCGCTGCCTTCCGCACGGCCGGCCCCCGGACCGCCATCGCCTGAGTGGCCGCCGCTGCCTTCCGCACGGCCGGCCCCCGGACCGCCATCGCCTGAGTGGCCGCCGTTGCCGTCCGCACGGCCGGCCTCCCGAACTGTATCCACGTCGCCGCCGTTGCCGTCCGCACGGTCGGCCCCCCGAACTGTTTTGGACTCCTGTGCTGTCGGCCCCCTGGCCGGCCCCCCCGAACCGTTTTGGACTCCTGTGCTGTCGGCCCCCTGGCCGGCCCCCTGAACTGTTTTGGACTCCTGTGCTGTCGGCCCCCTGGACTCTTCTGTTTTGGACTGTTTTTTTTTTTTTTTCCTGTGTTTTGGTGTGCTTCGTTTCTTTTGGTTTTGGGCTCGTTTTTTGTTTTTGTCTTTTGGCCTTCTGGTGCTCCGGTTTTGTTTTGCTTCGAGCCCTCCTTCCTGGGCCCCCGCCGCCCGCCCTGGTCGGGTTGTTTTCTGTTTTTTCTGGCTGTTTTTTTTTTTTTTTTTTTTTTCTTGTTGGGCTGTCTGGAGCCAGCCTTTGAGGGGGGGGTACTGTCATGGTCCTGGGTCGGTGACCCAGTGTTTTTGGTTATGTACCTTTACTTTTGATAGTTTTGTATTTTCTAGCATTTAGTGGTGTTCCCTCTGGTTGATGTCTTCCCTGCTTGTGCATTTCCTTAGTGTAGTAAGTCTCTGTGTTTAGTCCGCGTCTCTGAGTCTGTGTCATTACGTGTATGTGTTTCCTGTTTTACTTTGAAGGGCTCTGTCTTATGTCAGTGTGTTCTGTTTACGTTTCCCCTGCCTTGTCAGTTATCATGTATTCCAGGTGTGTTCCCCTCCTGTTTCCCATCCCCTGATTCCTGGCATGTGTATTTATAGTGTGTGTTACCGTGTCCTCGTTGCTGGTTCGTCTGTGTTGTTTCCCCTCGGTCTCCCTGCATGTATTTCCCCGGACCTCCCTGCACCGTCATTCCTGGTTTGTGTGTTAGTTTACCCAGTTTAGGTTTCAGTTTCATGTTCCTAGCGCCTTTGTTGTTTGCATTTTTGTTGTTAATAAACACTCACCTGCACCAGAGCTGCCGCCTTTTGGTCCTATATATATTCCACACGGCTTGCCCCCGCAAACCGTGACAGTTTCAGCATTTTATGTAAGTAAAAGTTATTCAGATGTGTCACCACTTTGTCAGGATCTGAAAGAAGAAGAGGTTTTTAAATCTAAGAACACTGCACCATCTCGCAAATATGGTAATAGCATCATTGTTACGACCCGGCTCAAAAGCCGCAACATAAAAAAAAGGAGATGAATAACAGAGTGTGGGTGAGAAGAGGTTTCATCCTAAAATGGAAAACCAGGTTGGCTAAAATGGCTGGTGCCACCAAGGCAAAGACTAGTGCACTCCCGGAAAGCTTGCCTCAGGTATGCTTTTATCCACACCTGACTAGGTGTGGCCAATTAGCACCAGCTGAAAACACTGAGACGATTAAAAGCTGCAGAGGGACGTAACACCTCCTCCCTTAAAAGGGTTCCTCTAGGACCCTTAAATTTATTAAAAGCCCCTCTGAAGCCTTCAGTTCCTTGACCCACAAACCTGGAATAAAAGTTAAAGCTAACAGAAGCAGTGTTCACGTTATAGTTGGCATCTCTAAGCATGGATGGGCATGAGGATTTGAAGTTGCCACACTGAACAGACAAAAAGTAACATGTGACCAACACAAAGGAGCACAACAGTCAAACCCAAAATGATTACCTGATCTGCTACAACACAAAACCAAAAGTAGCAACAAATAATCACAACTAAGTGATCTGTTGTCTCCACCACACAAACAGTCACATACAAGTGGCCCTATACCACAACAAGTTACTTTAATCCAAGAAGTTCAGTAAATCAAGCACACTAGTGACCAACCACAAACTGGAGAGCTATGGCCACACAATGATCACATCAAGGGTGGCTCAGCACCCCACAGTGTTATTGCCATCACCTGGCCAACAACACTCACAAGTGATCCAACAAAATAGCCATATTCCCCACAACACTAAAGGTCACAGCACAAAACACTCACCTCACAAGGATCTCATTAGCATCCATCCACACTGACATATGCACACACAGGGTGTGCACTCAATGCCAACTTAAAAACAGCCTACCTGCCTCAGCTACAGACCATAATCAAAAACCTCCTACCAAGTTTGGTGCCACTGATTTACTATGTGCAACTCCCATCCTAAAATGCTAAAAAACAATAAAACTTTACCTGTCTAGTCTTCAGTGGTGTACCGGGCTCGAGGCACCTTTAAACGCAAACTCAAGGATAGGCAGCAGACCGGGGTACAGTCTCCCACCAAACCCTGAAGCGTACCCCCACCCAGGATAGCCACCAAACACAATAAACTAAAACAATAAAGCAAAACAACAAACAAGTGCTTCGATGGAAGGGCAGCACAGCCACCCAGCTGAAACACACTAACTAAAGGGAGTTTGCTCAATTACAGTGAACACCATCACTCACCCACTTAAAAGCAAAACAAACTGACATTCAGTCTCCACTAAAATGTCCAAATATCCCAGACGAGCCCCCACTTATGTTACGACCCGGCTCAAAAGCCGCAACATAAAAAAAAGGAGATGAATAACAGAGTGTGGGTGAGAAGAGGTTTCATCCTAAAATGGAAAACCAGGTTGGCTAAAATGGCTGGTGCCACCAAGGCAAAGACTAGTGCACTCCCGGAAAGCTTGCCTCAGGTATGCTTTTATCCACACCTGACTAGGTGTGGCCAATTAGCACCAGCTGAAAACACTGAGACGATTAAAAGCTGCAGAGGGACGTAACAATCATGCATCATGCTCTGGGGCTACTGGTACATTACACAAAGTGGATGGAATAATGAAGGAGGGCTATCCCCCAGTTTTTGAACTTCAAATCAAGCACTAGATGGTCCAAATTTGGACACTGTTTCGACCAGTGACTGTAGACTGATTTCTACAGTCACTGATGTAAACACACATCAAAACTTGTTTTGACATGAATGAAGTCATCTAGGCTTAAGTTTCTGGAATGGCCTTCCCAAACCAATTTAAATGAACACATATCCATCCAGCAGAAGCTTGTTCATGGCTATCAACAGTGTCGCCTTTCGCTAATACCTACTAAGGGACAATTAACCAAATATTATTGGGGGAAAGTGTATTTGAGACTTTATGTATACTTTTATTATTGTATATTACAGAAAATCCCAAGTAGCTTGTGTTTTTTTTTTAACTTATTAAGATATGTGCTGTAAAATCATTCCAGACTAACATTTTCTGAGATTACAGATTTATCACCTAAAGTCATCTGCAAATTACAAAAGACAAACAAAGTAGTGCCTTCCACGCATTTGTCAGGAAAAAGTTAAAATTATAAAGTTAGTCAGCACCTTTAAGTTTATCCTAATAGTTAGCTGTTTAGTACTAGCATTATTTTAGTTGGGCTAAACTGGGGCTTGTCTTACTGAGTCAAATGTCTGGATAAGACTATGCAGCAGATTAAGCTTGTTTGTTAAAGATAACATATGAGCTAACACTGGCCTGTGTAGGCTAAATTATCAGCTAAAGATCATTTGTTTAGACTAACATAGGCCTTATAACCTATTATTAATATTATATAAGGGCCATAGTGGACAGTCTTATCCTGTTTAGCGTAATGGACCAGTAAGTCATAAAATAACCTATGTGTGGTAATAGTAGCCACCACCAGTATATCTCAGTCTGTTGAAACAACCTGTAACAGCTTTTTTGGGGGTGTTTTTTGGATGCAGCATGTTCATTGACCTATAGTGTTCACAGATTTCTCTGCTCTTATATTAATATGGTCAGAAACATTACAAGAATAATAACAAATACTTGTCAAGTTGGCAGGCATACTTGTGGAAGGACTTTAATCATATGGAGACTTGTGGAACTCCAAGGGTCCTGGTACCGACCTGCGGTGGTGTGCAAAAAAAATTTACTTTTAGAAGGAAAAGTTCTACTGAAAAAATATTGGAAAATATTGCGACATTTACTGTGCAGCTGTGCATCACACCACACCAGATATACAACAGAGGAAATGCTTTTGGGTGCATTATTAATAATCTCATGGGAACATGACATGATTCACATAGTATGCAGCTTTTAATGCTGTTAGGTTTAAACCCTTAATTCATTGTGATTAGCACTAATAACTGGAAGGATCCCCAGTGACAGTCCCCATCACGACTATCACAGCTTTAGTTGCTGTTTCATTTTCTTCATCTCTCAGCATCAATCTGTGTTCTCCATTGTTGTGTCGAGAGTCTCTCTTGAGAAGTTTTTATTGTTTTATTACTCCCATACTACTAGGACCTTTTTCTCCCACAAGCTTTGCTTTTGCCCTCCGTCACTCTTTTCCTTACCCATCTCTCAGCTGGAAAGGACACACACTGGGCTGTAATGAGAGCACACACCAATGTCTGCAGGAGGCAAGCTTTCATAGGCCATCCTGGATCACTGTAACCATGGAAATAAGTGCCACTACGGTGACAGGCACGCTCGTACAGATGTGAAGCTCTAGACTCCTCAACAAATGGATTCATTCTGAAAAATCTTTACTGTAAGCAATGTGGCACCACAGGGGCAGCTAGGACCCCCAACAACACCGTAATGCCATCAGGGACACAAATGCCAACAATAAATAACACAGAAATATAGTGAGAACGTCATGTACACACTAACATGTCACATATATCCAAATAGAACATGGGGTATGTAATTTAAAGAACTAATGAGCTACAAGACAAACACTCAATCCTATGTACTCTATGTACTCTTTTACTGAGTGTAAGGAGAGGCCTGATTTTTCATTGCCACGACATGATTAATGTTTACAACGACTGAAAGTGTGTTGTCATTTTGATGCCTGTAGCCACACACTAGCAGGCATTTACAGAGAACAGAGGCTTTGCTGGACTAAAGAGGTGTGCGACTACACTTCTTTGGTTCAAATTTCAAAGTGATGAAGTTTTGTACAAGTCTCTCAAAAGGCTATGAGAGGCTTGTACAAATATATGCAAGAGCAAAATTAAAGAGTCATTATTTTGTTTTCACATCAGGATGTAATTTGGTTAGTCAAATACCTCCCGGTACCAGTAGCTCGTGAATCAGGTTTTCTTTGGCTTTGGATGTCGAAACACCCTTTTTGTTAACTTCTGGCAGGCTGCCTCGGGAGAACATGTGGGCCAAAGTGTGTGTCAGAAAGTTATGTGGAACATGCAAACTGACCCTGGATCTGATTCTTACTTATATCTTATTTGCAGTAGTGAGGCTGAGTTTTACACCATTACAATAACTTCCACAAAAGATCCCACACAAACAAAGTTTGTTTGAATGATGCAGCTGTGAAGATAACAAGTTTCCAGAGTTCTCAAGTGAACAATGAATAATAAAGTTTGCAGTGATGTCCAGAACCATCTGTTTTAAATGGCAATGAATAGACAAATGGCAACAGTAGCTGCTGTTCGGAGTACTTTGTAAAAGTTTAGAACTACCAAGGCAGTTTTTAAAAGTTCACCCACGCTGCAATTTACCTGAAAGAGCTATGCAAATGTGCTTAACCTCATCATTTACCTTGCAATGAACAGATTTCACAGAGATAAGCATGCCTTACATGGTTGTAATATCACTTTGTAGCTCAGACTGGCAATAGTGAGAGTGTCTCACTATTGCCAGCCTGAAGATCAACTGGTTATAGCATATTGCTAACTATATAATGTTATAGACGGTGTTAATGCGTTTGCTGTTTGCTGATCAGTGTTGGCTGTAACGTGTTAAAGAGTTAGAAAAGGCTCTTCAGTTATCTGCACAAGTGGATAGAAATAGAAAAAAACATCAAACAGTGGTTTACAGCCTTTCAGTTGTGGACATGGATTTTTATCTTGATTACACAAAAGGAAAAGAGCGTGGTGGTGAGTAGTGCAAACCACTCCCAGGACAGAAACAACTGTATTATACTGATGACACAGTTTTGTCTTTTTGCAAGCTTCCTGGGCAGACAGCATGCTAACACAACATTAGCCGGGACCCAGAGTGATGATAGAGCCAAGTGAAAGCCCAGCCCAGCAGCCAGAGGCTGAACTTCAGCTGGTTATGAGCAGTCAGGCTGCTCATCACTGTCTGAAGCCATTTTGGACCAACTTTGCTTTGTGTTGTTGGCTTTGTCTTCATACCGAAACGCTAAAAGAAAAACGTGTCCTCATCAGGACAGGGATTGATGTTGGTGTGTGGAACTGTTGCCTATGGTTTTTATTTTAAATGATAATTATGAGATAAAAAAATAAAATAAATGTCACTGTAAGTCTGCTCGATTATGGAAAAAATGATAATCACGATTATTTCACTGAAAATTGTTATCTCCTTGTGTCTCTGGGAGCTGATGGGATATTTAGTGGCGTTGTACAGGGTAGCGTGCGTGAATGGAGGTCTGTGAGGATGAAGCAGGTGTTGTTGAGAGTTTTTCTCTATGCTCCTTCATTGTTTGATCGTATGTCACTTTGTGTCTGTGCCTTGTGTCTTCAAATGATTGAATAAATTTGTAGTGTTGCTCTGTGGTGCAGCTATGACACCGTAGCAAAGTTTACACATTATGTCTACTTGATCCACGTCTGACTCCGCGAACCCATAATGTTTCCACACCACTGAAGCTCTTTTACCTCTCTCTTCAACCAACGGCATTCTTTCTTCAGCAGCCATTATCCTCTCCTCCCCAAATAACTTCTGCTTAGCTTTCCCGAAGCTCGGGTCCTCTTAATTGTTGTGAGGCATGTTCGAAACGCAGAGAGGTGCGCTCGATTTGCCACACGGAGCAGCGCGAGAGTAAAGCTCGAGGGAGGTGCTAATAATCGGCTCAGTCATTTTTAATGATCGTTGAAAGCCCAGATCGTAATTTAGATTAAAATTTGATTAATTGAGCAGCGCTATGTCACTGTTTTATTTATAGCCTATAGCACATTTAAACAGCAAAACTTGACCCAATGTGTTTCATGTATAGTACATGAAAAGCTGACGTGTGTTTTTGCGTTGACTAATTATTGTGGACAGTAAAAATCAGTGATTTAGTGATCATTAAAATCTGTTCAGAATTTACAAATTGATGATGATTCATCTCATAAGTCATAAAATACTATTGCCTTCATAGGTAACAGTATTGAACTAGTGTTGCCCACTAGTGTTGTGTGCAGTCCTATTTTTTCTCTAGTGTGATGGAGCGATTGAACAGGCAGGTTGTTATCAAGAATAATTAAAGAGTAAGATAAGACATCTGTGAATTTACATAGTATACTATTTCACATTATATCATCAAACTTACTTTACGTAGAATCCACATTATAAAAAACAACTACTGGTCATATTTCTGTCCACTGTCTATGAAGTGCCTGGTGGGCTATAGCAGAGCTGGTTGCACAGTTTGACAGCAGCAGGATTGCATAATAAGATGCTAAAAGCTTGCAAATACGAGGTCGGCCAACTACCTTAGTTTCTCTGACCTACATTTGCTGCTGCCGCCGCTGTTGCTGCAGGAAAAGAGAAAAGTATAACATCTATCTTTATGATGCTGCTGCAGTCGTGGCATAAATTAGTGAAAGTGAGGGTTGGTTTCTGACATGTTTCTAATTCTGTGGTTCCACAATCAGAACTTTGTTCTGGAAAAGCTCCATCAGTAGCTGATTTTTCATGTGGATCTCCAAAAACCTCCTTAAGGCAGTATTTTGAGGGGAGAGCTCTCCACACAATGACAGTCGTATACAGGTGATCAAATCAGAAAACTGGTCATTGATGAGCCCATTTAAGCAACAAGCCTTGCAACTAAAGGCTTGTTGTGCCAGAATTATCGATAAACTACATTTTTTTTAAAAAACGATGCAGTTTTGATGATTATTGGGAGCTGTCCCAGAAGAAAAGGAAAAATGGGATCTGCCCTTCCAGTTTATTGAAGATTGAGTTTCTTTTTCTATTGCAGGTACACTGCAGTCAGTGGATATGAGGCTGACACGCGCTGCTGCACAACTAATGGTTTAGTTTGTGGATATAGTGGGTCATGCCTTTCCGAATTTCAATTACATCAGGTGAAAGCACACAAGAGCACACAAATACACACACTATCAGCCTCATGCTGCTCTCAGGTGTGCAATAAGAGTATCTGCATTTGGTCCAGTTTCATGCTTCACTGGTAGCTCAGATAAGACCTGCCTTCTCTCAGCAGGTAATTTTACAAAACAGATAACTAAAAACAAAAGTTATACGTGCATGTAGGGCTACCTGCACATTTCTTGGCACAAAGGCTTAAAGGAGAAAAGTTGCCCGAAGGCATCTCTGTTATACACTCTCTCCCACCAGGTCCACGTTATTGACTTTAATAAGACGTCTAGAAAAGACATTTGCAAGACCCCAAAAATACGCCATATACTGATATAAATAGATAAACATACTCTAAAGAAAAGTAGAGGAAATACAGACAGTGACAGACCAAATAATGTTTTATTAGAGACTCAAATTGTATAAATTGTAGATAAAATATTATTTAGTTGTAGCTAGAGCCGATATTGTTATCAGTATTTGAATATTATCTATTGCGCATTGGGTCAGTAGTGGGTGTCAAAATAACTTTGATTTAAAAATGAAGTATTAATATTGTGTCAATGATGCACGTTTGATAATCTCACAAGAAACTTTCTCATTGTTCTTTTTGTATATTTGTACAGTTGTAGTTACATACTCTCCTGCTAACCCTGTGCACTTGCACAGAGTTAGCAAGTTGAAATCACAAGCCAAAAAGACAAAAAAGTTATATAAGAATTTGAATGACGCCTCCAGTTTTCCCCTCTGTGAATCGCTACCTTATCGTTGTGGTGGAGGGGTTTGTGTGTCCCAGGAATGTTGACTGGGGGACTTTTGCCCCCTTGTAGTCTCCCATGGCAAACTGATTTTAGGTGATGTACCAGACAAAGAACGATTCAAAAGACCCCTATGAGCGCACGGTCAAGCCTATTCCTTCCTGGGACAGGGTTACCGGGGCCCCGCCCTGGAGCCAGGCCCGGGGAGGGTGCCCGAGGGCGAGCGCCTGGTGGCCTGGCCTTACTCCTGGGGGCCTGGCCAGGCACAGCCTGAAAAAGGGACATGGGCCCATCTTCTGATTTATCCATCCATCCATCCATTCATTTCCGCTTATCCTTTTTCAGGGTCGCGGGGGTCGCTGGAGCCTATCCCAGCCGTCATGGGGCGAGAGGCGGGGTACACCCTGGACAGGTCGCCAGTCTGTCGCAGGGCTAACACACAGAGACAGACAACCATTCGCACTCACATTCACACCTAGTGGCAATTTGGATTATCCAATTAACCTATCCCCACAAGCTGCATGTCTTTGGACGGTGGGAGGAGTACCCGGAGAGAACCCACGCAAACACGGGGAGAACATGCAAACTCCACACAGAAAGACCCCGGCCTGATGGTGGAATTGAACTCAGGACCTTCTTGCTGTGCGGCAACAGTGCTAACCACCGTGCCACCGTGTCTCTTCTGATTTAGTGATCATTAAAATCTGTTCAGAATTTGCAAATTGATGATGATTCATCTCGTCAGTCATAAAATACTACTGCCTTCATAGGTAACAGTATTGAACTGGCAATACTGTCCCAAAATTTGCAATATCGCACAACACTAGTGAGCAACCAAGGCTGCAGTCCTATTTTTTCTCTAGTGTGATGGAGCGATTGAATAGGTAGGTTGTTATCAAGCATAATTAAAGAATAAGATAAGACATCTGTGAATTTACATACCGTACTATTTCACATTACTGCATATGCCCATCACCTACAGGAGCCACTGTAGGGGTTGGGTGCTATGTGTGTTGGGTGGCAGCCAGGAGCAGAGGTCCTGGCAGACCGATCACCGGCTACCAAGACTAGCAATTGGGATATGGAATGTCACCTCTCTCAGATGGGGAAGGAGCTTGAGGTA
Organism: Maylandia zebra; assembly: GCF_041146795.1. Lineage (NCBI taxonomy): Eukaryota > Metazoa > Chordata > Actinopteri > Cichliformes > Cichlidae > Maylandia > Maylandia zebra. Next base: position 11,640,298 of record NC_135182.1, on the reverse strand, counting down.
GTGTTTGAGGTTATCGGCTAGATATAGTCAGGCTCACCTGAACACAGGGCTTGGGCTCTGGAACCAGCCTCCTAGAGAGGAGCTGGACTCTGTCTTCGTCTAGAGTTGCCCCTGGTGAGAGGCAGCGGGCTGGGGTGGGTATCCTAGTATCCCCTCGGCTTGCTGCCTGTACATTGAGGTCTCTCCCAGTGGACGAGAGGGTTTGTTCCCTGTGCCTTTAGGTCGGAGAACCAGTCCTGACTGTCATCTGCACTTAGGCGCCAAGCACCCCAGGCTTTGCAAATACCGCCCGTGTCACATTCAGAAATAAAACTAATGAAACTAATAAAAACTAATGTCTACATTCGTTTTGAAAATATTGGTGCATTAGGTGGCATTTTACTTTACACAGTGATTTATTTTCAATTTTGGCAGTTTCGGTCCCCCAAATTGTTTCCTACATGATAAATTTTCTACCCATTTGCCAAGTTGATTCCTTCTTGGCTTGGCTGCAAATGATCTTTGGGGAAAACAGATGCCATACTTGAGGGCTTACATGACCTATAATCTTTTTTCAAAATTGTGCTACTAAGTAGAAGTGCTTTTAAAATGCTTTAAAGAGTCAAAGTTCTGTTCCTGCTTCATCACAAGCTTAAGAACCCTGAGTATATGAAGTATCTGTTCTCCATTTGCCACAGGCAAGAGAAAGAATGCAACATGTGTGGCGAGAAAACCCACTGTGAAGAGGGTGCCATTCATCAGTGTGAGTCCAAACAGCTGAGAGGAAAGTATGATGGACAGGGGCTCCTGATAGGGCGCTGAGACTGAAAGAGCAATGTGGGACATAATGGGAGCAGGACAGAAGAGCAATGAATTGAAGACAGAAGAAGAGTGAGTGTACGTTTCTACATTCATGCTAGAAGGCAGTTGAAGCGAGCTGTGCTGACAGGTGGGGATAGAGAGGACAGCTTTGTGCACAGGCTGATACAGAGAAGTGCTAAATAAATCAGCCAGCGCTGCAACTAAGTGTGACTGAAATGTTTACGATATGCCAGCAGCAGAGACAGACAGGCCACGGGAGGAGGGAGAGCGAGGGGAATCCTAAATGCCCATCATCCCGCAATCGAAACTTTAAATGCTGCTTCTATAAATAGCTATGTCACCAGGTGAAGATGTGTGTCAGCGCTGTACAAACACTTATTCAGCTCATTATTAAGACTGTAGGAATTCACATTTTAATGACTAATGATTGTTAATAACTTAACTAATTAACCCTAACAGAGAAGATGTGGGATGCATAGATACACCACTATACAGACTCTTGTTCTTTAATGCGGTATCAGCTGTACAGTGAAGATTTTGTTTTTTATTGTACTGGTATTAGTCTTAAAAATCCAATATTGCTCGGGTTCTAGTCACTGCAGCTTCAACACGGGTAGCTCTAAAAACCACGTATATTTCAGCAAGCACTAGAAATGGTATCTGCATTTCAGCCATCACAAATTTTGGCGCCTTATAAAAACTGATATGTGGGGAGAAGTTGTCAAAGTGAGAAAGTAAGATGCAGCGTGAGAGTACTGTTGTTAACAGTGAAGGTGAAGTCACACACGAGCCGGCTAATTACTGCTAATTGTTGACATTCAATCACCAAGACTTGTGTTTAATCTCTGAATAGTGACCTTAACACCGCATGTCATCAATGTTTAAATTTATCCCAATTAGTGTCTCGTATCTCTGTGGAGTCAAACCACAACAGGCTCAAAACACAAGCATGTACATGCACGATCTGCTCACATCCACAGCTGGCAGTTCATCAGGATTTAATGATCTTATTAAACACTAGCTGACGGTTCTCACACTCACATATATACATATACATATACACACATATTTATAATTTTAATCACGTGGGAACTAAGAACAGGGCATATCAAAGGATTTCTAGTTGTTACAGTTGCTCCCTGGAGCAACTGTAACCCACATAATTTCCTCAGGGATTAATAAAGTATGCGGATTCTGATTCTGATAGTCAAACAGTGGATATTAGTTTAACTAGCTCTTGATTAGCTAACTTCTCCTTGAACATCTCTTTAGTGGTTTCTTTATCAAAATATATAATTTTGGAGGGCACAGGGGCAGAGATAGTTCAGTAGGTGGAGTGTTCATCCACCAAACGGAAGGTCGGGGGTTCAAATCTGCTAAACGGCTGCTCAGAGGTACTGTCTCTACACACTGCTCCCTGGGTGCTGGATTGGTAGCTGCCCACTGCTTCACTGACTGAATGGGTTAAATGCAGAGGACTAAGGAATTTCCTATGGGAATATTAAAGTATACATTATTATCAAATATGGTTTGAATTTCAGGGCTACTATGAAAGTACCTGTAATTCCTTTAGTGGCAATTCAGGCTGCCTCTAAAGTCACTCCCCACTGACTGCATTCTTAAAACTTAACAGTTAATGGCATGCTACAAATAAAAGCTTTTTGTTACCATTCAGATTTTGTAATCAAATGCCGAGCAACCAGCTGACATTTACTTGTCTGTCATTTTGGACTTGTGACAATGTAGGACCCCTACATTGTCACAAGTACTACATGACCATCTGGCACCAACAGGCAAATCTGGTTATACTGTATATACTGTTTGGTTAGCAAGTGGTTGCAGGAATTTGGCTGTAGTTTACAAACCACCACACTACCACTAACTACTAGTTAATGAGTGTTAGCAGACAAGTCAGTGTTTTACATGCAAACTGTGACAGCTGCAATTTGCTAGGGACTGAAGAAAACACAAGGAGGCTTTTAGTGCAGCATCCCTTTACCTAGGAGGACCCACTCACCTACCAGTTAAGGATACACATTTTTCCTTCATCACAGTGGTTGTGTCACACCCTAAATGATGAACAAAGTGGCTCACTTAGCTACTTCCTGCAGATTTTCTTGTTTTTTTGACAACAAAGAGCTAAAAAAAAATCACAAAACTTGGATTAACATTTATTCCGCTACTGGTGCACCCTCGTTGGGCGCATACATTCCTACAGTATCCACTGTGAAAGCATTGGGCATAATTTGGAAGCAGTCTAGAAACAGTGTTAATAAGCAGTTATATGTTAGCTGCTTGTAAAATGCCGACCTCCCACCCCGCATTTGCATTCCCTGAATAGGAATAAGAACGAAACTGAACGGAGGTATGGGATAGCTCGGCTTCGTAGTAATCCTGTCAGACTTTGCAGCAGCAGATTATCTCTACAAAACCATGACAAATCATCAGTAAATACTCCTGAGGTCAAAGTGTCACAGGAGAAAGGAGACTAATAGGATTGGAAAGTCACAGTCTGTTGTCGTACTTAGCCCACTAATATAGAGTCTCTAATAACAGAGCCTATTACAGTGAAGTGATGTGCAGCGAGTCCTGTTTGCATCTGAAATCATTCCAAGCCTCCAGATACTCTGAGCAATATGTCTGCCTGACTTGGTGTCAGATGAATTTCACTGATGGATTAATCCTCATGTCTGTCAATCTGTCACACAGGAAAACAAACAAACACACACATTTAGATATACATCTACAGCACAGGAAGCCCCAGCTCTGTTGGCCCCACCTGAACGCCACAACAGACTGATACAGAGACTGAAACAAAAATAAATTCTGTCCGACATACTGGATGTGGTGCCTGCTATGAAGCCTGGGAGCTGTGTACAAATGTGTGACAGACTGTATATAAAGATGGACGACACATCACAGAGTCCACCTCCTGTAGAAAACCGAAAACACTGTGGAAATGGATGCTATTATATCACACTGATGATTTACAACCAGAGAGATGGTCCTACCTCCTGAGAAAAATGAGGCACTTTGTGGAGCCAGAAAAAAATTAAAGAGAAAAAAAAAAGTAAAAATTATTTATTGATTTATAATACACTCATGGTAAAAATAATATTTAGTCCTTACTAGTTTTTAAAATGAGGTAACATCAGGCGACAACAAAACGTTACATTTGTAACCATTTCATTGTTTGTTAAGAAAAACTAAACAGGAAAAATGCAAGTAATCACTTTCTTATGACTGCTGAGTTCACTGAGATTTGTGAGCATTCATTTAGTAGATAAACGTTATTAAATAAACATTAGTTACATCCAGTAACTAATATTGTTTTGTCAGCAAACCAGTAGGATGAACTGGTTGTGTTTCGTTGGAGGGAGGTACTGAATGTGACTGCGCAAACTTTGCAAGAACACTAATGCATCTCTGCAAGGATTTAGTGAATTCAGTGTACTTTCTTCCTTCAAAACACAAATGATATTCAGATAAACTTTACCTGGGATGAGCTCAGCTGGACAGGAAATGAGAAAAATCGCTCGACCTGCCACATGTGAGAAGTGAACGTATATAACCAACTATTGAATGAATGACGTTTTCTTGCTTCACTGACAATGACAGGGGAAAAAAAGTGCAACTTGAAAATACAACTCGTACAGAAATCCCCTCAAAGCTAATGTTGGCAATTATGACTTAATAAGAGGAAAAGAAAACGCTGACAGATGAACGAGAAAGACAAAAAATGAGGGATGTTCGTACGGCGAGGCGAAGACTATTTCAGGAGTGAATAGACTCCTAATGACGCCTCCATCCCTGCAGCAGCAACAAAAACTGCAGGGGGGGGCGGTGTTGGGGAGAACATCTCTTCATGCTTCAAGAGCGGTAATTATTTTAATTAGCCCCTGTTTAAATGTGAATAGAGGCCCAAAATGGGCTTTGCAGCATAGATGTGTGTGCAGTATAAGTGTCCCACATGTCTTTCTGTCCTCAAGTGGAATGCCTGCTTTGCAAAAATCTGTTTATGTCTGGCTGTCTGTGCACCAGCTCGTCTTCTCACGGATGCTCATTAACGAGGTCTGATCAGCATCTGCACAAATGTCAAAACTAAATCAGAGACATCACAGAATCATGTCTAGAAGTTAAGTTATGGATCATCAGTTTGAGAATGCTGATGCATGAGTGGAGTCTAAATCCAAATGCAGTTTATTACTTCAAGTCAAAACATCAGGCACACCTGCTCATTAAAGGCTTTTCTTTACTGTTATTGCACAACTAGACTGAAGACATGAAAGCTATGAAACACCATATAAAACTATGCAGAGAACAAAAAAAGTGGTAAACAAACCAAAATTATTAAAGTTGTTTGTCAGGATGACAGCGCTGCAGACTGCTTGACTAGAATCATTTCTACTTTATAGGTTTCACTATTTCATGAAAATATGAGCTCATTTTGAGTTTGATGGAAGCAACAACTGTCCAGAAAGTTGAGACGGGGCAACAAAAGGTGACAAAAGGAAAAGCAAGTGTTGCTAAAAAGAAACAGCTGGAGGAACATTTTGCAGCTAACTGGGTTCACTGGCAACAGGTCAGTAACGTGATTGGGTATAAAACGAGAGATCAGTATTGAATGACCACGATCTCCAAGCCCTCAGGCAGCACTGCATTACAAAAAGGCCACGATTCTGTCATGTAAACCATTGTATGGGTTAAGGAACACTTCCAGAAAATCACTCTGTGAACACAGTTCACTGTGCCATCAACAGATAGGGATTAAAGCTCCATCATGCAAAGAAGAAGCCATATGTGAACATGATGCAGAAACGCTGTTTCTCTTCTCTGGGCCAAAGCTCATTTAAAACGGGCCGAGGCAAAGTGGAAACTGTTCTGTGAACAGACAAATTGAAATCTGAAATTAATAATAGAAAACGCCACATGCTCCTGACTAAAGAGGAGAGGGCGCATCCTGCTTGTTATCGGCACTCAGTCTGCATCTCCAATGGTATGGGGGGTGCATCGGTGGAATCAGCAGGTTCCATATCTGAAAAGGCAACATCAATTCTGAAATGTAATACAACATTTAGAGCACATATGGTGTCATGCTTCAGGGAAGGCCTTCCAAACTTCAGCAAGACAATGCTAAACTGTGCACAGGAGCTATTACAAAAACATGGCTCTGTAGTAGAAGCTACACTGGTCTACCTGTGCTCCAGACCTCTCAGCAACTGAAAACATGAAAGTGAAAAATACAACAAAGAAGTCAGTCAGGAAGTCAAGAATGAGAACATTCTTCTCACAAAGTCCAGAAACTGGTCTCCACAGTTCCCACACATGGTCCTGTCCCAACTTTCCTTAGATGTGTTGCACCAGACGACTCTACAAAAACTCTTTTCTGGCCATTATTTCTTAGTGCCACTCAGGAGGATTTAAGTGACACTGTGACCATATGTGACAAAAGGCCAAACACTGGTGTGGTGAACATGTGAACGCTGCATCTGTATTTGTAGCTCTGTCTATTGCCAAGCCTCAGGCTTCTTCTTTTATTAAAATCTCCTGCTTTAGAACGTGAACAGCTCAACATGCTCTCGACAGTTGTTTGCCAATTACACAATCATATCTGTTGTTGTGCAATGTTGCAAAAACTCAAACTCAAAGGCATGGTGTTCAGGGCTCATATGCCAAAGCATCAGCAGAACTGAGATGCCATTACAACAACAGAGTCTTAAGGTCAACAATGGCTATGCTGACATTTCCCTGTTGACTAGGTAACGTCAGGTAATGGAAAGGTGGTTAACCACAGAGTACCTCTGTATCTCCTCCTCATGTGCCTTAGTTGTACTTGACAATGTGTTTTTTTCTCGAGTGGTAAAACCAGTTTTCTGTTTCCACCTTTACCAAGAACAGCTCTCTCGCATATTTTGCAAAAAAAATGTTCCTGTGCATCACTGATATTGTGATGTGACAGTTTTATGCCATGTTCTATGGACAATATAATATGACACAGCCAGATTAGGATCTGCTTCATTAGGCACACATGTGAACAACTCAACAAGCAATTTGATTATGTTCTCGATACTTCTTTGCTAATTAAAGGACCATAGGCGTCAAACAACCCCTTAATGTAACGGCATAGTGTGGAGGGCTAGCAGTGTAGTGAACAGGGCATAGAAAAAAGTACTAATGTTAACATTCAGAGCTCATGTGCCACAGCATTAGCAGGGCTGAGATGCCATCACAACAGCAGGGTTTCAAGGTCAATGAGTAGCTGTGATCATATAGTGGTTAGGACTCCACTCTGCATTGTGGTTACAGCAAACCTGTTCAAATCTGGGTCACAGCAGCTGCAGTTAGTGTTCCTAACTACTGATGCATGACTTGTTCCAGGATCTGCTGCGTTTTACATGGACTGAAGTTAGGTATATTTTCCAGTATGCGCTCTCTCATAGCATCACATTCACAAGTGAGTTTTGAAGATATGTTTTTATAAATCAATCCTGATAGATCTTAAAAATCTGATTCAGTTGTGATTTTGAACCTGAAAAGGGACACATGAACTAATAGATGTAGGTTTTGTGTCAGGAAAATGTCTGGTGGCTGATGTCTCACTACTGTCTCACCAGTTTATTGAGTATTTATTATTGGGGTGCTGACTTTTCTACGTTGACTAATCATGAGATTAGTGAAAGATGGTTAATCACCACAGAATCCATTGTACATGCTTTTACAGCTTACTGAGCTCCATTAGTGTGGTACGCAGCGTGAGCAAGGTCATGAGCTTGACCCTCATACAGGGCATTTGTTTTGTTAATAAACCTGTTAAGGAGAACTGCTACAGAAACAAAGGAGTTACAAAAGGCCAGGCCACAAAGGGATAGTGGTGCAATAGATAACACATCCAACTATGGATGAGAAGATTCAAGGTTTGCCTCCCGAGTAGCTCAAGGAGACTTGACCTTTACCTGCTACATGCATCGCTTCTTCACTTTCTTTGGCATTAAAAATGAAACGTTACTGTCCTTTCAGCATGCTCGGTGCACCTGTCAACTTATGTCTGTCCCAGTCCTGTGAATGCAATGTGTCAGGAATGCTTTAAAATGCCCATTCGAGGGCAGTACAATGGAACTGGAATTTTAACTTATGTATACCAAGCATAAAACTTAGTCTGTAAAAAGAAACAGCCACCCAGCTGCTAAAGTTTTCTAAGTCAAGTAAAAACCCAATTCTGAAAAAGCTGAGACTTTAATATTTACTATAAATATTTCAAATAATTCATCCATCCATTTGCTTATCCTTTTCAGGGTCGCAGGAGCCTATCCCAGCTGTCATAGGACGAGAGGCGGGGTACACCCTGGACAGGTCGCCGGTCTGTCGCAGGGCTAACACACATAGAGACAGACAACCATTCGTGCTCACATTCACACCTATGGGATTAATCAATTAAAGTCTAAAGACTGTAATTGGGAGGAAGCCGGAGTACACCGAGGGAACCCACGCAAAGACAGGTAGAACATGCGAACTCCACACCTGGCCTGATGGTGGAATTGAACTCAAAACCGTCTTGCTGTGCGGCAACAGTGCTAACCACCGTGCCACCGTGCTGCCCTTAAATAAATCAATTCAATAAATAATAAATAAACACTTATAAATGAAGGCAGAATCCAATGACTTCCAAATCTCATGCACCCATATTTTATTTATAATAGAACATAAAAACTAAGGAACTGTACCATTTTTTTAAATTATTGGCTCATTTTTCATTTCGTTAGAGTAACACATGTCAAAAACGTTGGGATGGGGCCCTCTTCTTCCCCTCTTCTTTTGCAAACATCTGGGAACTGAACTGAGACCAGTTGTTGGGCAATTGGGAGAAGAATGTTATCTGGTTCTTGTCTGATAGAGGTCGGGCATCTTCTCTGGTGTATTTTTTTGACTGATGATGTGTCAAATCAGAGGTCTGGAGCACAGACAGGACAGTTCAGACTCTACTACTACAACGCCATGCTTTTCTAAAAGGCAACGTATGTAGTTTAACATTATCTTGTTGAAATGTGCATGGGTGTCCCTGAAAAAGACAGAACCTGGATGACAGCATATGTTGCTGCAGGCCTCAGAACTGAGTGCTGATAACAAGCTGGATGGTGCCTCCCTTATTTACTCTGGAGGACATGGTGTCCAGGTTTTTCAAAAAGAATTTGAATTTTGATTGAATCTGAATGACAGAATTATGCCCATTTTTAATGTAGTGATGCCTGGAGACCAGAAGCTCACGCAAATCCAATATTCATTTTGGCTTTGTACAATGGGCACTGACATTTTTCCAGATTCCCAGAATATTTTAATGATATTTTGAGGAGCATTATTTTAAACCAGTTCCACAATTTGTTTGTTTTTTGCAGACTGGAACCTCTGCCCATCTTTACTTCTGACAAACTCTGCGTCTCTAAGATGCTCCTTTTAAACCCAGGTATGTTACTGATTTTTGACCCACTTTGTTGCTCCAGCTGTTTTGTACCATTTGCTTTTCCAGCCTTTTGTTATCCTGTCCCAACTTTCTCGAGAGGTGTTGATGCCATCAAATTAAAAATGATCTTTCTTTTCTTAAAACTGTTAATTTTCCTGGTCCAAAACTTTTATATATTTTGTCTTCTTTTGTTAGTAAAATTTGGGTTTATGGATATTTATTTTTGTATTTGGGTGTGTAGAACAGACGAGAACCCAAAAGCAGACTCTCAGACAGATGGGATGAAACATAAACGTGCCGTCTACTGAGGTGGCTGTCCAGAGTACAAAAACACAAAGAACCAAAACGTAAAAGGAAGACAGAAACTTACTGAACCTAAAGTAGAAATAAATGAGGACTGGGACACACAGCACTGTGAGCAGACATTCTCTCCAAGGGACAAAGGGAGTCTGAGACAAGATATACACAGGAGGGTGATTAACGGTGTGCAGACAGCTGGAGAACACAGCAGGAACAAATTAGACATAACAGGACAGGGGAAGGAAAAGTCAACATAATGCAAAAGAGATGAGAGACTATCAAAATAAAACAGGAAGCAGCTTATACAACACAGACTAAAAGGTAAACAATAATGGAGACATGACTCACTAGCACAGGAGATGCTGATGACAAGACACAAAAGCAAGACTAGGAACACTGGACATAAAAGGGTACTAACACAATCCAACAGAACCAAGAGCTAGAAATATACATAACGAAACTCACAGGACTGAACAGCAATATTTCTTAAATCCAAAAGAACGAATCATTAGTCCACAGCAGAGATGTCCATTAAAGACTCAGGACCATGTCATTGGGTTTGTAGTTGTTTAAGAAAATATTTAACATTAAACAGTTTTTAACTGGCTCTCAAGAGTTCAAGGAAACATTTAGCCACATGGGTACTATAAAGTCACATGACACACTGAGCTAAAATCTTCATCATTATTTATGAAGGGACAAAATGCTCCTCTAGGATCTTTAAGGACTGTTAGGTAATGTGATGGATGATAGTGATGGAAAAGCAGCCAACTAGTATATCAACTCCAAATCACTTGTTGTTATTTCAGAAAACGCTTCAGGTGGAGATCAATCCTGGAATGATGAGGTGTGTCCAACCTTTCGGGTGGTACTGCATCACCCGGCTTTTACTAAATTCTTACATCATTGCTTTTGAATTAAAGGTGAGCCAACTGTCATCAGTAATGGCAATCGTGCTTTCTTATATAGTTGCAAAATTAGCTTTGCTGTGTCACGGTCTCATGCTAGCTGTCATGTGCTGCACTATCATTCAAACGGATCAATTTCCAAAAGGTCACAAGACAAAGGCCCAAGTGGGAGAGAATCCAAGCTGATCATAACGACTGGAGCCACAATAGGTTTCAGGCTGAAATCCAGCAGAATTCTCCTGGTGTACAATGCGGTCACATTTTCATGAACATCTTGGTTATTGCTAAGCTAAGCCATGGAAATGTTTTGTGGTATTTCTCTTTTTCTCTCCACACTGACTTAAAGCTCCACTGAAAACATGAGCCTGATCCACCCTACAGTTTCATCTCAGAGGATTGTATTCACAGCTGAGACCCTCCAAAAATCTGTTGGCATAAAGAAATGGGTGTGTGCATTAGAAAAGAGCCAAAGAGTCCAGGAAGTCAGTGTTTTTAGTCTCCTTTTGGTAGCCAAGGAAACAAACCAAAGATGACTTCATTCAAGGTTACAAGTCATGGATGGCGTCTATGAAACAGAGAGATCTGACTTACATTTAAACTCAGGTTAGTGTGCCAGAGACAAAGAGGAGTGCCTGGTTTTTCCACGTATGTGAGATTGTCCACCAGCCAGCACACAGAGCAGTCACCTCAGCAGCTAAGTCACTGTACATGTATGTGTGAGTGTGAAATGAGGAAGCCTTAGTCTTCAGATGTCTTTACGTCTTTTATTATATAGTTTCCACTTAAACCTTGTATAAACCTGCAACAAATGTTACAGCTTTGTAGACATTTTATTTGCAGCTATCACAATAAAACTTGTTTTTCGGTGAGAATTGCCTAATTTTCAAATATGTGTTAGATTTATCAAGCTATTTCCTATTTGCCAACATTTTCAGAGATGTCCATTCCCTCTAGTATGACAGCCAGTATCCCTCGCCAGCCATCCGCTAACTGGGCAGTCAGGATTTGTGATACCCGCTTAGAACAGCCTGCTCCCAGCACACTGCCTTCAAAACCCTCGGTGGCATTTGCCTGTCAGTGGAGCGATAACTCACTTAGGTTATATCTGTTTCATGTTCTGGAGCAAATCCATCATGCTGAAATTAAAGTTAAACCTCCATAACTGGATCCTTTTATTCAACTTTATCTATTTTGAACTGAATCTTTCACTCATCTTTGATTTAACATTTTATTTTGAATTAAAACCTGTTTTGATTTAATCCAGAAAGGAAGGCAAGAGCATTTTCAGAAGAAGAAGACTGATGTGAAGTCAGTTCCAGAAATCATCAAATTATGTGTTTTGAACTCGATTCTGAACACCATCTGGCTGTTGTTAGTTGTGAGAGAGACTAGAATAAAATAAAATAATTGTAACGTCTGACCTTTGTTATTTGTTCAATAAGCAATGTGAGTTCTGTTTATATGTCAAATGTTGAAAAGAGATAAAGTGTGTGTTTCAGTCATTGATTGTTGAGTTCTGTATGAGGCTGAACTGTCGTAATGTAACATTACAATAATGGTCATGAATAAGATTAAGGACTATACATAAGATTAATATAATACTGGTTGTTACCTGTAGGTTTATATATTCTAGTCTATTCAGTATGTTATTGAAATGTTACAAATCTGTCAGTTATTCAGTATTTACTTCAGTATAATGGTACACTCTTCTTTCCAACATTCAAAGATCATTCCAGTATGCAAATAATGAACAAATCAATCCAGCGTCTTCCACAATTTTTCCAAATTGTTTCACATTGATATAGCCGACCTGAGCTGTGATGTCAGGTCAGCCTGACACAGAGGGAGTGTTCGCCCAGGGCGCCAAACAAGCTAGGACCACCACTGCTCGGAAGTCTGGACTCCCGAGTGAACCAGCCTACGAGCTTCTACTAGCTAATGCAAAAACTAACAATATCTATTTTTGGCTAATTTAGTAGCAAACGTTAATGCTAACCTACAAAGTAAAAGTAAAAACTACTTAAATACACATTATTCAACCTTATCTATGAAATTGTGCTGATTCCTGGGTTTTTGGGGGTTTTTTGTTTGGGGGGGTTTTGGACAGGGACGGGGGGGGGTGTTGGTTTTTTAAACAGCCCTTCGTAGTCCTACCATTCAATCAGTACATTCTTCCCCTCATCAACCAGGAAGTGGATCACTAGGAACATCCAGTAAATTTCACCAATGTAATTATAATTTACACAGCAGCAAAAACATAATAGTATAAAACCCACTGAAACGTGAGGAGAGTACTTGAGAGTGCAAAATTTGTATAACTGCACACAGAACAACAAGACAATCAACCTTAGGCAATATCAACACCTGGAGAAAAAGAGAAGAGATGAAATGTTACCGTCTGGGGCAAAAACAACCTAACAGAGGCAGCAGAATGTTATTTTGTGAGGGACAGAAGCAATATTGTGACAATATATTGCTGCGGGCTGACAAACACCTGCACTGTTTGCTTGTTTGTTTGTTTGCACATTTCTGCACGTTCCACCCTTGGATCTATTTCTTCTGCTCTAGCCTTTTCTGCTTAATAACTCCATATGACGTGTCCCAACAAATTGTGCCTTCAAAACACCTGACTGTCCTTCTGTACCTGTGCCTGGCTCACTGTGAAGCTGCCACCCTTTGTGTCGTTTACCATTTTTCCTCTGTTGCTATCCAAGGCTGAATAAAGCTGATATAGGAGAGAGTGCACCAGTGTAACAACAGAATCATCTGAAGGAAGGAAACCTTGACAAATGTGAGAATTTGAAGGCAAAATCAAAAATAATACAAATTCTAATATCAGTAAAGGTTGAAAAACACTAGAACAGCTTTGTCATGATCCTGGGTCTTTTGACCCAGCGTTTTGTGTTTTCTATTATTGTGATGTATTTTGGTTCTGTTTTTCTATTTCTTTGGGTTTTAGTTCTGTTCTTCCGCAGTTCAGTGTTTAGTCTTTTCTGCCTGTGTATTCCTGTGTCAAGTCTGCATTTCTTAGTCTGTGTCTTTGCATGTGTGAGTTCCTGTTTTATTTTGTAGGTCCGTGTCTCTCGTCAGTGTTTCTAGTTTCTCTCCCCTTGTCTCGTTATGTCCAATTATTCCCAGCCGTGCCTCCCTCCTGTTTCCCATTCCCTGATTACTCCCCTGTGTATATAAGCCCTGTGTTTGCCCTTGCTCTCTGTTGTGTTGTACTGTCATGCTGTGCGGATTGCCCTGTGGGTTCCCTGTGAGTTTCAGTTGTTTCCAGTTGTTTCCAGTTTAGTTTGCTTTGTATGTTCATTTTTCCCATGCCAGCAAACAAAGCTGTGGTTTTGAGTTCATCCCTCGTGTCTAAGGGCCTGCATTTTGGGTCCAATTCCTGCCTGCCACACAGCGATTCATGACAAGCTTTAAAATTGGAATTTCACATGAGAGTAGAAAATTTTAAAAGTTACATTGAAACTAAGCACACCATTGATTTTCTTGTGACATTATCTATAAGTTTGTGTCACATGGCCCTCTTCCTATTGAAAAAACAAAAGTTGTATCCAAGATGACCGACTTCTAAATGGTCACCACCCATCTTGAGCAGTTTGCCCCCTCACATATACTAATGTGCCACAAACAGGACTTTATCACCAACCATTCCCATTTTATTACGGTGTATCCATATAAATGGCCCACCCTGTATATGAGTGCTTGTGTATAAATACACAAGCACTCATATATGCTTTCAGTCGTATAATTTAAGTGATCTAGGCAGCTCTGTTTTGGAAGTTCAGTTAACGCTAGAGATGTGTTTTGGAGTTTGTACATGCTTTGTCTCTAGGGGCCACTGCATATATTTCTGTATAAACATATATAAATAAAACCACTTTTTTTTACATTAGTAATTCCTTTTGTACATAATTTTATATTGTTGTTAATAATAAATTAATTAAAGCAACAAAACAACCTAAAGAGCCGGTTCGGAGCCGAAAGAGCCAGAAATCCCATCACTAATAGACATCTTAATCTTTGAATTCAGGTGTTTTCAATCCAATCTTAACAACATACACATACATCAAAAAAAAATAATATATATATATATATATATATATATATATATATAAACAAAGCACCTAGCCATCAAGCCTGCCTTGACAAACATTTCTGAAAGAATGGTTTGTTCTAAAGAGCTTACTGAATTTCATATTTTAACAGAATGGCGCTGTTACAACAAGCAGATTTGTGTATTTTCTTCCCTCTTGAATATCCTACAGCCAACTGCAAGTAACTGAGCCACAAAGTGGCAGAATGCATAAAGTTACAGAGTGTACAGAGTGAGGTTGCCAAGTGCTGAGGCACATAGTGAACAAAAGTTGCCAAAGCTCTTCTGATTCAATCACTCAGACTTCAAAACCTCTTTTGGGATTAACATCAGCACCAACACTGTGCACCGGGAGATTTACGGCATGGCCCAGCTGCTCCTGTAGGTGGCCCAGTACTTTGTCCATATATTGTATGTTTCCCACTATCAAAATGCTACCAGTGCTCTGTTATTGAGAAATTATGGTTCAGTGGTGGTGGCACATTGGCAGACCAGTCTGTGGGTCTGTGTCAGATGGGTACAGTATCAATAATATGTGGTTCAACTAGTCTGCAGGTAAACTCTGCTGTAGCTTCCTTCCCTTTTCAAGTTCACTTATCAACCAGTAAGCATTTGACCATCATCCACATCAAGCAGCATGCCATTCGGACTCCACAGGAGCAATGTTTGAAAACCCATCTTAGTACACTCGCAGTACACTCTTCAAATGGACATAACCATGGTACCATAAGATTCAGAAACTTGAGGTTGACACAGGAGAATAATAGCTGCCACTTGACAGTTTAAATACAAAATAGTTAAAACAGTCGATGACATTAACCTGCCTCAGTTTGATTGCTGACTTCTGCCTTGATTATACTCTGGTCCTGACATGGACATGGACAGCTGGGGACACCATGGCCGAGTACTCATTGGTATTATATCACTACTGCCGGAGGTGCATGTGTAGTTAGTGTGTTGTAATGTAAATTTCCACAGATGCACAGGCGCAGGCACATAGATGTTTGTTGCATGACAAAATGTATGTGATTCTGGCAGCAAAAGTCAAATCAAGGCACTAAAATATTTTACATGAAAGAATTTCTTGTTCATAAACATTTGTAGGTACTTAAAATGTAATATTTTTAGCTTTACGGGAAAGCTTTACATGGGCGCCTCCTAGGTGAGATGTTCCAGGCATATATTCTAGAGCAGCGGCCCCAACCCCCGGGCCTCGGACTGGTACCGGTCCGTGAGTCGTTTGGTACCGGGCCGCGAGAGTTGAGGCTCAGGTGTGAAATGTATGGTTTTCAGGGTTTTTATCGGTTTTCAGCGTTATTTTGTTGTTGTTTTTATCGTTAACTCGGTTTTCCCGGGTCTTTTCACGTGTGTTATGAATAAATCTTCTTTTTTTCGGTACCGGTACTAGTTTTATTTTGTTGTATTTATCCGCGACACCTTAAAGGCCGGTCCGTGAAAATATTGTCGGGCATAAACCGGTCCGTGGCGCAAAAAAGGTTGGAGACCGCTCTTCTAGAGCAGACCCAGTACACGCTGGAGAGATTATATCTGTCAGCTGGCAGGAAGCACATCAGTATTCCCCCAAATGAGCTGGAGGAATTGGCCACCGAGAGGGAGGTCTGCTTAGATTGCTGCCCCTGTGACCTGGACCCAGATAAGCAGCAGAGAATATGACACATTTTCAGGGCTAACAGACTAGCATGTACATGACGTTACAGGCAGTAGCAGATCAGCTTGTCATATAGCAGCAATGGTAGCTGTTTATTCGGGATTCTTTTGTCATGCTAAGCTAATCTACAGCCAACCACAGAGCTTATCGCAAAACAGCAAAGTTAGCTGTCTGATTACTGTCGTAATGCCAAGCTAATCTACAAGCATCAGCAAAAAAGCACCAAATATGTTTTTGTTAGCTTAACATAAAGACTGGAAATGGGAAAGGATCTATCTAACATCTACAAATGGACCCACCACAGCACTGGGCATGGGTAGACTTATCAAGAACATTCCTAGACTGTTTGATTTGATGTGCTGCAGTGACAAAGAAACGTGTTCATTCTAAGACCTGCTTGGTCTCGATGAGCAACACAGGACTGCCAACACATTTCTTCAGCACAGTTGTGTTTCCATCCTTTAAAAGGACTCTAGTGAGAACAGTAACCCAAACACTTCAACCAGATCTTCACTTTAAAATCAATTATTTAGCTTATGGGGATTTGCCTTGTGTCAGAAAAACTAATTGATAACCCACAATGAACCTGTGTAAACAGAAACCACAAACTGAGTACTACAGGTCAACACCACAGAGAGCGGAAGGGGTAGGTTAGAATGTGGAGGGAGTTTGTCATATGTGGTTACCATGGCAGCAGGTGTATGTGCTGCCAGGGATCTGTGCTAGTCCAAGTGAAGTCACAGAGGCCAACCCTGGCAGCCGCGCACATTCCTCCTCTCTGAAAAAAATGAAACATGTCCTGCAAACACAAACTCACTGACAGACACTCACTCATACATGCTTACAGAGAAAAGCTCACAATCACGTGACAGCTGTTTATTCTTCAGACAGCAACAAACATTTGTAAATGACACACACACACGACCAGATACAAGTTTCTGGTAAGTCAGGACACACCCACTGTCTTTGTCAAGCAACATGTCAGCTGGACCGAACACACTGTAATGATGCAGCACTGCTGCAGAAAACATGCTACAGAGCAACAGGCCAGACAAAAGACCAGAGCTACAATCCAGAGACGGTTACACTGAAATGTGCACATTTTCACCCCCAAACCAAGTCCATGACGATTAGCTGGTCTAGGTCAGTGGAATCACAGTTCATACAAATAAAGTTCATGACTGCATCACGATAACATCACAAACGACATTCCTGCACTGCCAGCAAAAAGAAAACAACAGACAAAAATGTTTTACGTTGTCTTGTTCTGACATTATTAAAGAAACATTCGTCGTCGTTCTCAGTCTACTGTGATTGGGTTGTGATTCATAGACAGTACCTGGTGTCACTACAAAGATGATAAATATTTTCTTATACAACTTTGATGTTTGTGCAACTCAATTAAGATAAGCTTAACTTAGCATAATGACAGGAAACTGAAATCAACAGCTACATTTGCTGTCTTTATGTTTGGTAATCGGCTGTACATTGGCTTAATTTCAGAGCATTGGTCAGACAAAACTTGAAATTTATAAAAGTATTTTTGAGGTTTTGGAAAGTTTTAATTTTTACAACATAAAAAGAGGAATTTGTGTTTGTGGGCCTTAAGCAAATCTTTTGTGCATCTTGTTAAGGTCTTATATAAAAAGGGAACATTGATAGGCTGATAAATGCAGCCAGTACCGATAGATCAGCAAATAGCTAATAACCGGTCATTAATATTGGCTCGCTGATAAATTGTTTAGGCTCTAATGGATATAGCCATCATAACATCACATTCACCTGGAACCTACACCTGTCTCTTACATACACTTTATGCTTTGGATTAATTTAGTATGTTATCTCCCAATGCTAACAGCAGCAGCTCGAAATATAAATAGAGTCATACCATGTGCATATGCTTTAGTGCAGTATGTTTGTAGTGCATTATTAATGTGGTGGAAATTCAGTGGTATTGGGATCAAATTCCATGTCATCCCAAAGAAGCAGTGTTTTTGAGCAAGGGATTCAAACTAGCAAGCACAGTGAGAAAATGGTCTTTGTTGTAACATTTAGGATCTGAATGTCTGTTGGTGTGTCTGTGCACTGCTCTCCAGGCTGAAGCCCAACACAGCAAAACAAGCTGACATGCAGTCTCTAGAGTTTTCAGATACATCCACCCTGAGGTTAACGCCACACACTACTGCGCTGACACTCAGACAAACACACACACACTGCAAACTACATCTGCCTGGATGACACTAATTTTCCTTCGCTCCTTTTTCAGTACCCTCCCTCACATTTATTTCTTGGCGCTTCGCTTTCTACAACGCGTCAAAACACACTGAGCAGTTTTCCGTGTGTGTATCTCAACATCCCTCTGCTCTCTTTGCTTCCTGACATTTCTTTTTCCTCTTTGTCCCTCTCTTTTTCACAGGGAAAAACCCAAAGACTGACAGTGACAGAAAGACAGCTGTGCATGTGTTTATGCGGATGGATGCATCAGAGAGCTTTAAACAGGAAGTGATTTGTAGATATAAACAACTCTCCTCTATCCTTGCCCACAGTCACCCTGCATGGCACCCACTCAACTTTAAACTACTCTGTGTTTTCACTTATTCAAATCCAAAATCCTCTCCACGCTCTAGCGTCTGCAGTTCCAGCACCAAAGACCTTGTCGACTTTGCAGTGAAGTTCACCGTTAAAATCCCATATTGGTCGCATTAACTCTGACAACAAATACGAGCACACTCTCACGTGCTTTAAGCAAATGCGTCTTTTTTCCAAGGTCATCATTTACTACCTTTAACTGATACAGACCCTTTATTCATATCCTATCTTATTCATAGCCTTTTCCTTTTTTGTTTTCTTTAGGTCACGAGCAGTTGTCCAAGCATTTCACTACATATCGTACTGTGTATGACTGTGTACGTGACAAATAAAATTTGAATTTGAATTTGAATTTGAATTTGAATTTGAAAATTTGAGCTGCTCACTTCTACGCCTCTTTCTCTGATGTTTTAGCTCCTGTCTCTTTAAGACCTTTTGTAAAATTCTACTTTCCTCAGATTGGCCTGGAAGCCTTCTGATGTGCATCATGTGCACATCAGTGATGTGCACTCCTCGCTTGTGAGCTGTATTTCCCGTACTTACAACAAACTTGATTATAGCTCCTTATAAAATACATCCTCAAGTATCAGTCAAGTGATTGCTTCCTTTAAAAAGTTAAACTTCTGATTATAGTCAGATTATTCAAGTTAAACACGATCCATTAAATGTACATACACTAACCTACAAAGCCATGTGACCTTAATACTTTACCGTGACACACGTGGGACCTTTACTTTGTATAACCTTGTGAAATACAAAGAGAACTACACACCACATTGTTACAAGCAGCGTCGCAATAGCATAGCCAAAAATACCTTTTTTCCTTTCTTGTACAAAAAGCTCATTCTGATGCATGTTTGCAATTGACAGAAATCAATGTAGGCGCTCCATTTAATAATAAAAAATCCTTGTGCTGCTCAATGCCTACTAGCCTAGTTTAGCAAAATAGCTAAATGCATTCTCTATTACCTGTGACACTAGTAACATTTTATTTGATTGAGATGCCTTTAGATTATATATGTAAACTAACAGTTGTCAAAAGCTTCTTGCATCCACATTACCAACAATTATTCAACCAAAGAACTTCTATATAAAGAAAAGAAAAGCATGTCTTTTCCCCGGTTCAGGGGTTTTTGCACACTGCTCCTTGCCACAGCCTTCTGATCACATACTCTGACATGGCTAATGCAGACTGTCAATTAGTCTTTTTCCGCCTTGATTATTTTGCTGGAATGCTTTGGGCCATTTTCTTGATGAATGACCCATTTTCAGTCAGGCTTCAAACCCATATCCAACAACATGACATTCTACTGAAGAATGTCTCGATAAGCCTGATTCGTTGGTTCCTTTCATTATGCAAAGTCCTCAATGTTCTAATAGTTAATATCGGTCAATAATGTTAGTGTTAGAAAAAAGTTTCTTTTAGTTGGATGCAGTGTTGCCTTTTCACCAAATATGGTTATTTTAGTGGTAACAAAACAGCTCCACTGTTGGCTCATCTGTTTGGAGAATAGATTTCCAGAACGCTGAAACTGTCCAGAGGTAAAGTTGACACAGTAAGTGGACATTCCCAATAATGTTAACTCTATTAAATTTGCCTTTCATGTGTGAAGTATCCACGTGTATCAGATCAGGAAGGCAGATGAGCAGATGTTGTGATGTTATGGTACCTAGCTTTTACCTGATCTATTTGTTTCACTGTGTTCAGAAGATACTCTATTTCTTGCCTCATAGTAGATAGATGGGCTTTCAGATAGATTTCAGAGATTGCTTTATAGCTTTCTCCAATAATGTGCTGAGACCAAAGTGCTCTCACTTTCCTTTTCCCGACACTCTCTGAGATCTTATATGGTTCATTTTTATAGGTACACCTTCATAAGACTAAATTAGCCTTCTTCTTCTGGCTATTGCAGGTGGCTCCCGAGCTCTTTTCTAACTGTTTTTGCATCAAGTGAAACCCCAGCTGTGTTGAGCAGGTAGCCATATAAGGCTAATGCAGGCTTTGGACCCTTGAATGTCTTCCCCTTGCTCGTTCTCCCATCTCTTCTTTACCATTTTAATTTTCGTTTATTGGTAAATGGACTAGTTCCTTAATAGTACTTCTCTTCTCTACTTGAGCACTCAATGTGTGTTATAGAACTTGCCTAATTCAACCATTTATACAAGCACATACAAACTTTCTTTCACATGCATTCATACCCTGATCAACATATTGGAGAGCAACTTGGGCTTTAGTATCTTGTCTGGAAACTGGAGCAGCCAAAGACTGAACCATTAACCTTTTGATGAGTGGATGACCTCCTCTGCCTCCTGAGCTACAGCCACCACTATTGATCATTCAAATACCAATATATCGGCAAATGTATAGTATTGGCCTACTGATCAATCAGTCAGGCTCTAACAGTTACTTTTTGTACCTATGCTAATTCTCTTTGCATTCAGCTTTTTACTACTTCCTACAATTACATGGATCAGATTTTTTTAAATATTATAGAAATGGATCTGTTATTTTCACACAACACTGCGCTGTAAAGGCAGGCACCATAATACATTCTTCCTGTATTAGCTGTTTTTTTATTACTACAAAATTTCACGTTATACTCTGAGGTGAAGAGACATAACTTTTGCCGTCTCTCTATTTTTGAACCCTCCAAGGCCAAAAGACGCACAAGTGTGGAGAAATGATAACAATAACAAGTGTGTGTACAGAGCCACATGTGCTTTGTCTCTTTCGCTCTCACTCACACAAACTCCTGACCAGCAGCTGTGATGAGGTCTGTACTCGGAGAGATGTGGCACCAGTGGCTGAATGATACTGGAAGACAGAGGGCCCTTAGTGGTTAGCAACTGATCACACACAAAATCCACATAACCACAAGGGATGCTTTGTTATTACTCTTGACGGGTTTCCAGGAGTACAGTGCAAGCAAATCATTGTTCACATCTCGGCACAGCAGGGGGTGGCCGAAAATTAGAGTGAAGTCAGAACAATGATGCCTTGGAAAACAACAAAAATCAAAGTGGTGGCAAATGGAAGAAAGTTGCCGGGACTGGCAAGGTTAAGATGCAGAACAAGGAGAGCGGATTGCAGGAGGGCAAGAGGCAGACTGGGATAATGGATGAGAGCCACATTCCTGTGCACTTCTAAACCTTTATGTTTTCACCTCATTATGATTTTAAAAGGCTTTTAAAAGGAGACCTATTATTATAACCAGCTCTATGTTTTTATTATGATACTCCAGCTACTCAAGTAGCTTTGCATAATTCAGCTTAAAAGAATCCTACTGACGCTTTATACAGTCCCTCGTTTTAACCTGACACAAGCCATTTTAGGCTCGTTTCACTGCTAATCATTTAGCATCAGACCTTTCCAGACAGCTATTATGTAGCAATTGTTGTTGTATATGGTTCAACTAATATCCCGGGTGTTCTCTTATCCAAGTTTGGGCCAGATAGAAACGTTAGTTTTCCTCTCTGCAGGACTGTCTAATCCCTGCAATGCTGGCCAGTAACAACGTTGGCTACTTCACATCTCAGTCAATTCACCATGGCTGAACTCAGGCCATCCACAGGACAGCACACTCACTGGGGATGTTACATTTCATGATGTTCCCCAAATATTTGTCACAAAGTATAAAGTATTACTTACACGGGCGGAATCTATGATAAACACTTCTTGATGAATATCTTCAGATGTAGAAAATCAGAAAGCCAGCCAAAGGGTCTTTACAAACATTGACATAACTGGGTGTCATTACTGCCGACGTGAATTATAATTTTACTGAATGTACGTTTACCCTTAGCCAGCAGTTTTAAATTTCCCTCAGTGTCGCCTGCTCTGGCCCCTGGAAGACAATTGACTATGGTTGCTGGAGTCTCCAGCTTCGCATGTCTCAGAACAGAATCGCCAATTACCAGAGTTTGATTCCCGACGGGTGTGTCGCAGAGTGGGGAAAAGCGGTTAGACACATGAACAGGTTGGGGGTGTACCTGGGGCTTCTGTTTAAGACTATGCTTCCTCCTCACCATCACCCAGCCATCCTGTTTCCCCGGCTGCTCAGGGTCCTTCCGGAGCCTACGCTACCTTTGGATGCACCGGCTACAGAGGCCTGGGTAGCTACAGGTTCTTCAAGGGTACGAAGCCGAGTCTCCAATGCAGTAATCCTGGCCTCCAGAGCTCGAATAGCATAGTGGTTACATTATTTGTTTCAGACAGAGCCAGATGAATATATCTCCATCAAGTTGCTTGTGAAAAAGAATTAGATAATGCATTAATTCCTGTCTCACTTCTTAAACATCTGTGATGTTTAGGAAACTCGATGGCTCCTGGAAACGCTGCTGCAATTTTAATTTTAGTCAACTTGTGAGGCATCAAGGCTCTACGCTCAAAACACTACAGCAACAGAGATGGAGAGAGATGGTGTCCTTCAGCACTCCAGCAGTGAGCAGTCAGCCAACACGCAGGCCTGTCAGGGAGACATCCAACCAAGCCTTCCCCTGAGCTCGATCCTGAAAACCTGTGTGTCTGCGTGTGTGTGAGTCTGCGTGTGTTTGTTTTCATTCACTGCTAATCCTACACCCCACTCCCCAGCCTGACTAGCATGTCTACCACAGAGTGCATGTTTTGCCTTCTGGTCTGTTACACAGTAATGTCGTAAGCTAATTTCTGATGGTTTGCTAGGGAAAATTGATATTACAGCCTGAGCCTAATGTGTTTAACTTGATTGAGATTAACGTCCCCTTTGCTCACTCTTTATACGTGATGAAGCAGCGTCTGGCAGCTGCCTCAGCAACTACAACCTGAATTATAACTCATGAATGAGCCTGAATGATGAGGTGGGAACAGTTTAAGACTTTCAAGTTTTGCTGTGTATTCAGGCGTCTTTCTGCTGATTCTTTTCTTGAAAGATACTCTGGTCTTCAACCAATTTTGTTACTTAATTTGTATTAGCGAGAAAAAAATTAAAGCGAATGAACTAACAAGCAAGTTTGTGCATTTTAAACCAGCTCACATTGCTCTTACTACACTCTTCTCTGTGCCCCTCCACCCTTAAAAAGCAACAGAGGGCTTTTCTCTGAGGCCCTACACATACAATTATTTGCTTATTAAACTGGAAAAGGAGGACAAGCTATTTCTGGCAAGAGGGGTCAAGAGGTGACTGGCTGCTGGAAGGTTTTCAGGGTTTGGATGGGCGTGAAACTCTCCCAGATAGATTGTGAGGGGAAAAGATGAACAACAGCGGTTCAGAGGTAACAGACATACACTTGTGTAATCCTGTCAGCCATGACTCCAAAACATTTGATCACCAGAGATCCCAACACTTGTTGTAGTTGCTTAATAAAAATGTTGTTGCAAATGTGCATGAGTTCTCGAGGTCTGCTAATAAGGTTGCTGTTCTTTGAGAACAGGTTCAGTACTGACAGATTACCAGGAACTGCGACACAGACTAGAACAACACGATTTTTTTGACTGGATAAAAATTGGACCAAAAAACTCAAGAATACCCAGGTCCAAAACAAACATTTGTCCAGTGACTTGTTTTGCAGGTCATACCTGTCACCATCTCCCCTCACTCCCTGTCTGTACTCAGTGTTCTCACACATATCTAGAGTGACGCCACAAACTCCTCCTGTGCAGCCGAATATTGTTTGGAACCCATGGGCATTACTTTATATTCTAGTGGACACAGCAAATTTTTCAAACATATTAAATATGTAAGGTACGGAGAAAGGTGACAGATTTAATGAAAGTGTTACGATACTAATGTTTCCGTGTACATATATACATATAATTTCATATAAGAGCCATTTGATGAATTCAACGCCCTTTAAAGCTTCTTAGAGGAGAACAAACTGATATAATGATCTCTGCTGTTAGCTACATTTAAGGTCCTGAGCTAAAAGCTAAAAGGTGCAACTGCTGCATCAGTGCAAAAGTTTGGACAAGGAGTGACTTAGGTGTGTGTGTGTGTGTGTGTGTGTGTGTGTGTGTGTGTGTGTGTGTGTGTGTGTGTGTGTGTGTGTGTGTGTGTGTGTGTTTTGATGTGGTGTTCTGCAATAACAGGGGTGTGTGTACCCACAGACATGTAACTTGTGTGGGTGTTGCAGGCACGTGAGCATTTGTTGTCATAGTAATGTGAGATGTGAAGGAAGCAGCCGCGTCCTTTCACTTCACGTTCACTGAAGGTAAAGGGTAACATATTTCAAGTAAAAAGCTCTGTTGGTTTCATCTCAAGAGATCCCAGTTTGTGTGTGTAGACGGAGGAAAAATGTGTGACTCCTTCACTTTGAACACTATGTCACTCCTGCTTTGTATTTATAAATTAAAAGTGCAATCCTACTAGAAAATGATGCATAAATCAGACTTTATCAGTTTTTACATCTCTTTGTATGTTTGAGTCTCTCTGTGGTGGTTTTGAGCTTTGAGGTCAGCTTTAGTGTCTCTGTGGTTGTTTTGTTCATCTTCTTTTAAACTTTGACGAACTTGTAACTTAAAAAACATCAGAGCAGTCATTTCAAATTTCTTAAGACGCTTTAGTTCTTAATGAATCTGGTTGCTGGTGGGGATGATTTCCTAAGAAGTAACACAACAACCCCCACATTCAATTAATTCACAATAACTGTCATTGTCCATATAGTTATAGCCACATATTTCTATATGGTTTCACTACACCAAAAGGTAAGACTATAGCTTTGATATTAACAAACTTTCTTATTATCAGAGGATGTGAAAGGTCTTTTCCTCCTAAACACAGGTCAACAATGAGCAGTGCATCACAGTCACTTTATGAATCAGGGAAAGTTGGGGTTTTCGGTGGATCATAATCCAATTTGTTTTTGATTGTTAGCAGTAATTGACATCCTGACACATTTCCATTAATTACAGTGGCTGTCACCGACATCACGCTTCTCATCCGTCCATCTTTTTATCTACTTCCTCTGCCGGCAGCTGTCAAAGGACTCTGTGTTCAGCTGGGTCACCCAGATGGGGCTGACTCTCTCTGCCTGTGTACACCCCTGATGAGGGCCAGAAACGTCACCATCCCATGTGACTTGACTGCTGACATGAAATATAGGAATGACCTGATAGCATCAGATGGGAAGCGGACTCAGAAGGTCATAAACCTCAGTGTTTGCCTCTAATGTGAAGGAAGGACTACAGCACAAACATCACAATATAGAAACTGGGAGCAAAATTTTGTCTTCACAAACTGAAAGCACTCACAGTTACAGAAAAAACTAATAATAACTAATATATTACACTGTCTGAGACGCGCATAAAGATGTTGATTTAGGGGCGTCGATGTAATGTGCATATATATCTCCACATTTAGTCCACAGTTAGAGAAGCCCTAGCACTGAAAAAGGGTAACTGACCTGCTGCAAGCACATGCTGCAAGAAACAGTGAAATTATAGGATTTATTTTGGGGGGGGGGGGGGGGCTTTCTTGAGACACAACACTGGAGAGTAAGACAGGAACAGACAGAGGTAAATGACCCCAAGGCAGATTTGAACCCAGACCTCACAACAGCAATAGCCTAAAAGTATATGAGTCACCTGCCCACCCAGGTGGGCTACACCAGTGATACACAAACTACGAAATTTTAGTGACGTTTGATCTCATTTATTCATTTCTTGCATTGTGAATTTTTCATACAGGCAGGAGAAGAAGCTTAAACTTTGTAATGTCCTCCTGATTGCCACACTCCTTTTGTCCTCTGGGGTAAAAAATGACCCCAGGACAACAGGAGGGTTAAAATTGTACTTAAGTAGCTCGGTACCTGGAGTTTTATTAACATACACTGCTGCTACAAGTCAAGTGACATGTGAGCCGAGGTGGAGAGGATCCTGCTGAGCAGATATGTTAGACATCCCTCAAACACGATCCTCCTCACTCAGCTCCTTGTGAAAGTTTAGTGACCTGCAACCCGAGCACAGGTGAGGCTGGAGCAGCATGTCAGAGGTCAGGGGGCCAGCAGGTGAGGGGTCGTTCCAGCGTAAGCCGAGGTGAGTTTGAGTTTAGAGACGAGGGTGAACCAGGTAACATTTATTTACAGTGTGAGCCAGGATGGAAGTACGCATAGTGCAGGGAAGCACAGTGAAGAAGATCTTATCAGAGCATTTCATCCATAAACAACTCGCATTTTTTCACCCTTGCTGTGCACGATCCTCTCCCTGCAGCTGGCTCAGAACTGTGCACATTTTGCTCAGCTCATTTGTTTGTTCAAATGATAAAGACACAAACTGTGGACTTATCTTTTAGGTACATGTTACCTAAAAGATAAAATACACTACAGGCATTATAAGCTAGAAGTGTGCTATGACATGCGTGGGTGCTGGCATGCATCCGCGCCATGAAAATTCTTGGATGGCACTGGGAAGGTGCAGTGGTCCGTGAACCCTGGCGTCACAGGGACTGGAAAGTCAAAACATTTAAAAGCAAGCTGTGACATTTTATTCCCAAAATTTTCGTCCCTGCAGCTTCACTGGCTTCCTCCTGAGGAGGCGTGTCACTTGTTGAGCCATTTCCCAACCGTGAATGAATCAAAGTGGATCCAACGGATCCAGTGTTTGGCGTTCGGGCTCATGTTCTCATGACTTAACGGGAAAACTGAGCCAGAACAACAAGTAATAAATGAATAAATAAACAGTGTGGCAGGCTGGGTTGGCGTTACACTACCTTAATGATGCTGCTCCGGCGAGGTGCCGCCTTCACCGACTCCAGCAGGATGGTATCAGTGTCCTGGCCGCCGCCGCCGCCGCCGGGGAGGATGACACCGCTGCGCCGACCGCGGGGCGCTCTCTGTGGAATATAGTCGGGCGCTTCGTCGCTGCACAGCCCATCTCCACATCCATCACGCTCAGACATGTCGACGAGGATACGGAGGAGTTGATTTAAAAGTAATTTGAGAGGGAAAATTAATCAACTCGTCGGATCTGACCCGAATAAAGTTTGCCTCTGCTGTGCCTGGATGCCATTTAAAGATGAAACGAGTCCTGTCTTCAGCACCGACAGCAGCAGCAGCTCTGTCCGCCTGGAGGAAACTAAGCACCCCGGTTTCCTTGATTGTGAGCAGACTCTCTCAGTCGCTGAGCACAAATCCGCGCTGACTTCAGGCTGTTAGTCGGAGCTGATCTCCACAGTCCATGTCCGCTCCAATCAGAGCATCACATGCGCGCGCAGACACACTTGGATGAAAGCTGAACTGATGCGTCCCCCGGAGACGCGCAACAAGTCCTCTCCGTCTCCCGTCCGCCTCCTCTGCTGCTCGAACAGCGGGACTACATGGGAGCGCGCGTAAAGCTTCGGGGAGCGCCTTTTCTTTCTTCCTTTCTTTTTTTTCTGCTGCTGAAGAGAAAATGTTGGAGGACACTTCAGAGTAGAGCCTGCGTGGCTGCGCAGCTCCCCTGCCTTCTTCCCACAGCGCGAGGACGTCAAAGTGCGGAGAGGAGCAAACCTAAGCCTCCTGGCAGCGCGTCGCTCTCACTGAAACAGCCGCTCCGGCTGTGCTGGCTGCACTCAGACCAACAAGAGCCCACTTTTGACGAGGACGCGGAACACAACTGACAGTCGCGCCGCCTCTCGCCCGCGAACCCCTCCCTTCACCGCTTCCACCCAGCTCCTCCCACACGCCGGCCAAAAAGCACGAATGACGCGCGGAGCAGCCAGTGCGCGCGGCGGCTGGGGAGATCCGAGCCACTCAGAGCCTCCGATAGGTGGACGACCGAGTTCACGGGACCGAGAGAGACTCCTAACACTTCGTGGGGAGGAGCTGACAGGACATTATGTGGGCTAATGTATTGGTTGTATTTCCCAGCTGAGCCTAAATTTAAACCATTTTATCCGCACAGAGTTAGCAAATCATGTCCGATGTGCTGAAATGGATCATATATTTGATTCTAATTAAGCTCAGCTCCTGGATTAGAGGAGGAACAGATTTTACGCATTCAGTTTAGGCAGGTTTTCAGTGTAAATGAATGCTTTTATCAAAATGTTGTTTCTGGTGTTTTTCTTCGCTTACCTCAAAACTAGATGCAAGCAGAGCAAAAGAAAAGTGATGTGTTGACTCTGACTATAGTCTGATGTTTTATTGGCAAAGAATTCATAAATAAACTGGCCAAACAATAACAATGAATAATAAAAGCAACATTTAGGTTCAGGTCTGATATGACGGGAAAAAAAGCCTTTATACCTAATGCTGTTAGACATCCCAGGTTACACATATAAGTCCCAAATATTGTAGAACATAGCCTGAAAACCAGATAATGAAACTAAAAAAAATCCACTGAGCCTCTCACATCGAATCTGAACTTCTTTTTTTAGTGTAAAACATATTTTTGACCCACTGAGAGGAATGCAGGGAAATGGGAATTTCCCATCAAAACAAGCCATTTCATCAAACTACCCAGGAGGACCAACCCGTCTTCTGGGTTTCATGGTCAGGCAACTGAGAACTGAGACAGATGTGCTTCAAGCCTGACCTATGACCTCTGACCTTTTCAGTGGATGCTGATTTAGAGTGACAGGCAACCAGTAATGACTAGTGCAGAGGTGCAATAAAGGTGTGTTACATTATTCATTCATTACAGCAGCAGCCTCTTCCAGGGAGGTCAGAGATCAGGGTCAAGAGGCAGCAACAGGGATTTACTGCTCTCTCAGTGACGTATAAACAGGGTGAACTGATGCAGACAGATGCCACAAAGTATTGGGAAAGACGGATGCAAAACACCCATCCATTTATTGTCTCGGGCGAGGTAAACCCCGGACAGCTGACAGCCTAACACACACGTCCTTGGACTGTGGAAGGAAGCCGGAACCCCAGCCAACCACATTATTCAAAGCAGGTGACAGGTGCTGACCATCTGATTTAGATACTACAGACAGAAATCATCAAGTTGGAAGCTTAAAGAAAGAGTAGAATTTATCTGGGAGAAAAATTAACAAGTCTTCATTTCATTTAAAACAAAAGGTATGATCAGTGTCTACATAATTCATCCTCTGGGGAACAAGAATATCTGAGACATCTCAGGGCTCTCACTGCCTCGACATTTTATTAATAACCTAACATAAACCACCATGAGGTGCTGAAGAAAAGTCAGGAGATCCTCATAATCCATAGGATTCATCCTCTGGGGAACGTGGCTATCATGTCATTAAAAGCAGCACTGCTAAGCAAAGGGATTATCATCATACATCGAAAGTGTTTCCTTTTTTACCTACCACGTGGAAAATCCCTGGTTCAATCCTGGTAGGAGACACAAATCTCTCTGGAGTTGTGGCAGGAAGGCTATCTGGTGTAAAAAAAAAAAAAAAGAAAAAAAGAAAGAAAATCTGTTGGTTCAAACATGTGAAGCTACCTGCTGTGAGTAAGGGAGCAGCTGAAAGTCACTTTATCGGATTCATCCTCTGGGAGTCATGAATATATGTGTTAAGTGTCATGGCAGTCAACTCCAAATACTTTCAAAAATTATTTTTAATTCGAACTCATCATGAAATCCAAACAGTCTTATTCGAGGAGCCTAAAAATCCCAGTTTAAATAATAAATAATGTGAAATTTGACTGCGTTTAAACAGGTGTGACTGTGAGCCTCTGCCATTATATATCAACAATATTCCTGTTTAAGCAGATCCTGCAGAGAGAGTATACTTACAATGCTCATGTGAAATAATATACCTTTATGCCACAAAGCCAACATGAAAGAGTCCTAAATCCCAGCTGAACTTCAGCACCTTTCTCATGTAGTGGAAACACTTTGAAGCTGGTCGAGATTTGGCTTAAACTCACTGAATCCCCTGAATTATTATTTGAAGGTGTTCCCAACTGAGTAGATATGAATGTGTGTGTGTGTGTGTATGGCTGGACCTTTAGCCACACAGCTGTGGAATTTGGTCAGTGGGTGAGGCCTATTAGTGCATAAAGCTGGCCAGTGGCACCTCGCTGCTAGTAAGTATGCAAGCTGGTTTGTTCGGAGAAAGAAGGAATTCATTTGTTTATATTTTCCCATAAAAGGAGAGGAGGCACAGATTGTTGCCTTGTAGTTTCCAGGTTTCATGAAAACTAAGCCCATCCCAAGGAAGCTGATGACTTTTAAAGAAAACATTATTATATATCAACAAATTTTATTTGTTATATATTCAAATGCCACATAAAACTGCCACTTTGTATTCATTTTCATCATGAACAGCAACGTAAAGGTATATCACATGAAAAGAGTACAACCAGACATTTACCACACCTCCATCCATCCATTTGCTTCCGCTTATCCTTTTTTCAGGGTCGCGGGGGGCGCTGAAGCTTATCCCAGCTGTCATAGGGCGAGAGGCGGGGTACACCCTGGACAGGTGTCCAGTCTGTCGCAGGGCTAACACACAGAGAATAGAATAGAATAGAATAGAATAGAATAGAATTCAACTTTATTGTCATTGCACATGCACAGGTACAGGGCAATGAAATGCAGTTTGCATCCATCCAGAAGTGCTTTAGTGATATAGATATATTACAATATATATTAGCAATAATATAGATATGTGAGTATATTACAGAAATGGGTCTATTATGGTATGTTATAATGTACACGGTGTGAAGTATGTTGTGAATATTCTATAACTATAAGTATGTACAGGCTGTAGTGAGTACAAGCTATGTACAGGATATGAATATAAATATGAAAAACTATACAGAATATGAAATAAATAACTTTACAGAATCTGGGATATACAGCTATACAGAAATGGGAACTATGCAAGTTGTAAACAGTTGTAGGATTAAAAATTATCGAATGTACAGAATGATTATTTACACAGAGCTATACAGTAGTGCAGTTAAGATAAGTGAGGGTGTAGATAGTTTCTACAGAGGCTATATAAAGTGCTAGTGGTTGTGAGTGGTGGTTCAGTCCATGTTATTATTGTGTTTGAGGGTACAGTTGTCCATTGTGGGTGTGTGTATGTTCAGTCCATGAGTTTAACGTGGGTCAGATGTCAGGAGGCAGAGTTCAGGAGTCTGACAGCTGTGGGGAAGAAGCTGTTCCGGTACCTGGTGGTCTTAGTCCGGAGGCTCCTGTGGCGCCTCCCAGAGGGCAGGAGGGTGAAGAGTCCATGTGATGGGTGACTGGGGTCTTTGATGATTTCCCCAGCCCTTTTCAGACACTGCTTCCTGTAGATGTCTTTTATGGCAGGAAGTGGTGCTCCGGCGATGCGCTGGGCAGTTTTCACGACCCTCTGCAACGCCTTCCGGTCCGAGGCAGAGCAGTTCCCGTACCAGACTGTTATACAGTTGGTCAGGATGCTCTCGATGGTGCAGCGATAGAAGTTCACCAGGATGTCTGAGGACAGGTGGTTCTTCCTCAGAGTCCTCAAGAAGAAGAGGCGCTGGTGAGCCTTCTTGACCAGCTTGGAGCAGTTGGTCGTCCAGGTGAGATCCTCGGAGATGTGGACTCCCAGGAACTTGAAGCTGCTCACACGCTCCACAGCCGTCCCCTTAATGTGGATGGGTGGATGTGGGTCAGCATTCCTCCTGTAGTCCACGATGAGCTCCTTGGTCTTCTCGGTGTTAAGCAGCAGGTTGTTTGTGTCGCACCACTCAGCCAGACGATCCACCTCCTCCCTGTAGGCGGCCTCATCGTTGTCACTGATGAGGCCAATCACCGTGGTGTCATCTGCAAACTTAATGATGGTGTTGGAACCATCAGCAGGTCTGCAGTCGTGGGTGAAGAGGGAGTAGAGGAAAGGGCTCATCACACAGCCTTGTGGTACACCGGTGTTCATTGTGATGGTAGATGAGCAGCGGTTATCCAGCCGGACATGTTGGGGGCGGTTGGTCAGGAAGTCTAGTAACCATTTGCAGATGAGGGAACTGATACCCAGGTCTGTCAGTTTCCTGATGAGTTGTGAGGGGTGGATTGTATTGAATGCTGAACTGAAGTCTATAAACAGCATTCTGGCGTAGGTGTTGTTGTTATCCAGGTGTGAGAGGACAGAGTGCAGTGCGATGGAGACTGCATCCTCTGTGCTCCTGTTCCGGCGGTATGCAAATTGGTGGGGGTCCAGGGTGGGGGGGAGACAGGATTTGAAGTGTGCTAGGACCAGTCGCTCTAAGCACTTAGTGATGATGGGGGTGAGTGCTACTGGGCGGTAATCATTGAGGCAAGATGGGTTGGAGTTTTTGGGTATCGGGACGATGGAGGTGGATTTGAAGCAGGCCGGTACCACAGCGTGGGCCAAGGACAGATTGAATATGTCTGTGAGCACTCCTGCAAGCTCCCCAGAACACGCTCTGAGAACACGCCCGGGGATGCCATCAGGGCCTGCAGCCTTGTGGACATTGATCCTGCTCAGCACCGCTCCTACATCGGTGGGGGAGAGAGTCATAGGTTGGTGGACAGACAATCACACTCACATTCACTCCCGCATTCACATCTATGGGCAATTTAGATTTTCAATTAACCTATCCCCACAAAGTGCATGTCTTTGGACTGTGGGAGGAAGCTGGAGTACCCGGGGAGAACCCACGCAAACACGGGGAGAACATGCAAACTCCACACAGAAAGATGGTGTGGAGATGGTGGAATTGAACTCACATTTACCACACCTTCAAATCTATTTATAGTAGTATAAGGTGTATGAGATTAGGCCTATTAGGCCTATTTAAACTATGAATTCTCCAACATATCAGATGCTGCCTGAACATATTGTGACACCAGCTGTCTGAAAATTGCAGATTCCAAAGTACACGTTTGATCTGGATAATGATCTTAAGCTGACCAGCAAATCCACCAAGGAATGGCTCAGAAAGAATAAGTGGAGGCTTAATGAATGGCCTCGATTTTAATACTGTTGAAATGTCACGGGTGACTTTAAATAGCCGTGATTTTGACAGGAGCCTATCATATGTGTTGCAGCTGAAGGAATTTTACAAGGACAGCAGTGGTGCTATGGGTGAGCTCTGAGGGTCAGGGCCATCGAAAAAGTTAGCTGAATTCATACAATCATATTTTTACAAACATAAATATAATTATGTCATGCAGGTTGGTAATGAAAGTGTTAACGATCCACATTTGCAAGAAGTTATTGTTGGAATAACCCAGCTCGGGTTAATGCAGGTAACTGGTCTGTCTGAAGACACTAAGACCGCGGTGGTTAAGCAGATGATGAAGAGTGACATTTGTGATTTGGAGGCCAAGTCACACATTGGGAAGTACATGTGATGAGACTTGACTTTGAGCTACCTGCAGTTTAAATGAGTTTAAGTAACACAGACACCTGTTCACAGTGCACTTCAAGGAGCACAGATGATTATTTTCATGCCATGTGGGTTCGTCACCCCCGTCCACTCCTTTTGGATGGCAGTAACTGACCATGGAAACACTACAACTGGAACGCATTCCTACCTCTTCTTGGTTTGGTTCAGATGGCTGGGGTGACAGCCACACATAGCACTGGGACATACTGTGGTATGCACTAGATCAGCATCCTCCTCAGCCTTTGGGGGCAACCAGAGCAGCTACTCTTGTCTAGATAAGAGGAATGTTACACCATATACCCATTAATTTATTTAAAAGAACAATTTACTGACCACCGAACGACAGAAAAACTCCTGATCTGGCCAATATTGACCCCCTCTGAACCACCATGGGTTGCATCTGAGGCCTTGACACCACAGCACCTCCCTTTATTATCATTTCAAACTCTAGTTTCTGTTTAATAATTACGATTACGTCGTGTTTTGGTAGCGTTTGCTTGTGTTTCTTCATTCTGTCTATGAGCACGATACCTTGAGAAACTTTGAATGCATGCTGATAAAATGTGTTAGAGTTGCAGAGCGAGCCCATGTTAACATTAAAATCTGGCTTACAACCACCAAGGCCTTCAAGGTCATCTTAATGACTTATTGGTCCAAAACTGACAAAAAACCTTGAAACTTAGAAACTATAATTCTATGACACTAAGTGCGCCGTGTATTGTCTATATAATGTCTGTAAAATACTGTACAAGGGGGCGTCGGTTTAGCTCAGCAGGGTGAGTGGGCAACCACATGCCTTAAGGACCGCGAGCAGTATGCCCGGGTTCAAGTCCAACCCCCGACCTTTTGCTGCATGTCTTCCCCTCTCTCTCCCTGCTTTACTGTCTCTATCAAAACCAATATGGGTAGTGCTGTCATGTTTGACCTTTGACCCCTCCTTAAAGGGTAATAGATTGATCAGAAGGCCTTATTCCAAAATGTATTCAATTCATTTTTCACCTCAAAATTCTGCACACAATAACCCATAAATGACAAAAGTTTACTTGAAACTCTTGCAAATATATTAAATATTATATTTAAAAAATAGAATATACATCATTGCTTATATTTAAAACTTATAGGCAAACAGGAAATGCTGCATGGGGATTTTATTGTGACTTTGTACATTACTGTAACATAACTGTTAATTTATCATTTAAATAGATGTACAATAATCCTGAAGATTAAAAACTTTGTTCTCTCAATATTTATTGTTTCCCTTTTATTTTAAACGGTTCTCAATATTTGTTGCTGCTGCTGGCCGTTTATTTAGTTATTTATTATATCTTTTGTCAATAATATCTCTTTAAACTGAAAAGACCTTCAGGTATCTGCACAATGCACATAGACCACACAGCATTTTCATACACAGATACAAATTTTAATGAAATATATGCAAATACTTTTTCTCTTTTCTTTCTTTTTCAGTTGAATGTGTTGAAAATGTGTTGCACTCACTCTCAGTGCCTCCAGGTGTGCCAGTGCTGCTGATTTCATGAATCCACCTGTGCACCGTGAGAAAATCTCTTTCCTGCTTTGTGCACGTTTCTATCAAAGAGATGAATCCTACATTTTATAATCGTGGCTACGTTTGTCTGCGAGCACAACACATACATATGGTTGTTATTATGCATTGTGATTCAAGTTGAGGTCAGCTGTCTTCCCTTGAATTTGTTGTGTAGCAGGTGGCAGTTATGCAAACCACATCATTCTGTTTCTGCTGAATAAAGGTTGCTACACCAGTTCGAAAGCTCTTCCCATAAAGCAATGTTATAGAGATTATGGTATCTGTTCCTCCAGATACAGTTTTAAAGATTGTGTATGTTTTTTTTAAGTTACCACATTCCTTTGGTTGTACATTTCTGTTTACACGGTGTGTGTTTTTAATATGCACAGTAGCACGTACAATGTCAGGGTTTTTCAGGTGGGCGGAGGTGTAATCACCGTTGCTTGTTTTTAGACATGTAATAGATAGCGTGGTACTTATTGTTCTGGTTATGAAGCTTGTCTCCATGATAACCAGGAACATGGAGAAGCTTGTTTTACTGTTACTGGAGTTTAAATCTATTTTAGTACAAAATCATTCAAAGGAAAATCTCTACTGTAGATTTTAACTTTTCCATCCTATTTCATCTGTTCAAGGCTGTGTTTATATTAACAAAAATAAATAAAAGGAACAGCTTGACATTTTTGTATCATATTCTGCTGTATAAACAGTATATTGTGGAGCCAAAATGCAGGACGCTGGAGACTGGAGGTCAAGGAGGCAGCAGGCAGCGATGAAGGAGATGGGGCACGTCACGATTCTCCTCTGGAGGCTGGCAACCAGCGAGGAAGACCGTCAAGTGGTTCGGTTGAGGACTGACTTTGACCAAGCCAGCAGCAGAGGTGGAGACCCCCTAAGGCTCATGTGACGTGTACATATACAAGTTTTACAGGAGCTCTGTGGGTCCTGGAAAAGTTGGCACAGGATACTCAGAGGCTAAAGTACTCACAAAACACAGAGCAATGAGAGACAACACAACAAAGGACAGACACAAACTGAGGGTTTAAATACACAAAGGCTGATTCAGTAAATGTGGAACAGGTGAGTTAAAAAACAGGTGTAACCAATCATGGGAAACAAGATAAAGGAAGTAAAAGTCAAAGCAAGACACGAGCGACAAAAGATTATCAATATCCAACAGGAACAAGAACAGAAACGGAGACTTAACGAGAAATAAAGTATGAATAAAGTATGATCAATCAATCAATCAAATAAAAGGAAAGCAATATAAAGAAAACTGTACTCAGGAACTAAGAGCTTCAGACTAAATGCACTTAGGAAATACATGAAGAAAATATAGTAACAGAAAGCAAACAGAAGATATTCAAATAGACACAAACTATAAAGTTTATCTATGAACTCCTGGGTCAAAGAGACGGGAACATGAAAGAGCATGAAGAACTTTATGATAGTGGGAAAAGAATAAGAGAAAGCAGAGAGGAATCTTTTCTTATTAGTTATTTACATTACTGTAATTATCTCACTATTTATTCCTCAGTATTCAGAGCAAGCACTGGCACGCAAAGGACGTAGAAACACAAAAAGGAAAATACACAAATCCGCGTTTTTCTTACCGCTAAGTTGGATTTTTCTGCTTCCTTGCAGAATATTTTAATAGTCTCTGTCTTTTTAAAGGGAACAGGAAGAAAACAGAATCAGCTCTGAAAATGTTAATCTGACGTCTTTAGATGGTGGTGAGGCTCAGCCACCTCGTCAGAGCCTCAGGCAGGATGCAGTGATTCATTCATCAGCTGTTTGGGAGCAGTGGCAGGAATCCAGGAAGTTTTTAATATGGATGTTGCATCTGTGACTTATTCTTTCTGCTTTCTAAAAGTTACGAGTGAAAGTCTCTAAGTTACTCTGTATTCTAAACTTGAAATGCACTTTTTTTTCCCTTTGTCTTATCAATCCACTGTTCTCATCCGTCAGATCGTCTGATTTATGCTGAATTCACCTTCTCCCACATAGATGTGACTCCACAGCTAAGCCCTTTTTTTGCTAACAATGTCTCCCACCCCTCTTTTAGGCAATAAAAGTAATTTGAATTGATTGACGCTGGCCTATTGGTAAATCAAATTATGTATTGTTTGAAAGCACAAAGCCTGACTATTCAAGCTGTGTAAGTTATTTTACCACAGGGGCAATAGCTTCCTTGTAACAAGTAGGAGTGCAGAGCAAAATGGTAGCTAATAGGGGGAAACTGGATTTAGCATATGGGTAAAACAAGAGAAATGTTCCCAAGGTTCCAAGATTATAATCTTTTTTCTAAAGATTTATTAGTCACCCTCTTTAAACAAAAACAGACAGAGAAAAGGTGAATAATAAGGCAAAGGTAGCATGACCCATGAAACCACAACAGAGACAGACAGGTGTCAGGTCACGTGCAGGTAAACTGGAATTGTGCTTTTCTTTATTTTCTCTCTAGTGTTCTATTTATGCATGCTTAAATTAAATATGGCTAAGTTTCACATGATACAGGTCTGCGTGTGAACAAGTAATCTCAATCTTCCACTCTTGGCTCTGTCTGATGTCACAGTGACGTCCTTAATACGGTCGCATCAGGGTTAAAGTGAAGGGAAGGCATCTAAAATATTTCAAGGTGTGACGTGGCATCATTTATCATTTAGAATAATAGGTTTACTGTTGTTTTTAATAATGTGATCTTTTAATGTGAGGCTTTTAATTCATGCAAAAAGAGCTAGAAGATGATACGAGGCCACTTCTCTCCAAAGTGGAGATTCATTCAGCTTCCTGTTTGCTGAAACTTGGAATTCCAGGCTTATGACTGACATTCAAATGTGAGCACGCTCACTGCTGCTGCGACTTGACAAACCAGTTTTGAGAAGAGGTGCCAGCTAAGTTTGTGCTTTGACTCCTGGGTGACACTTTGCAAAGGATAAAAACGGGAACATGACTTTGCTCCAGAGTGTCCCTCTGCTGAAACTCGTGCCTTCATGCTATGCTGCCACCGCAGTGTGAGAAAGTCAGAGTAAAGGCTTCTTGCAGGTGTGTAAAATGTTGGTCAGCATAAGGGTGCGTGCTGTTCTCGTCAGGACCTTGAAAAACAAACTCCCGATGCTGAGAAACAGCTCATGTGATCCTACAAGCTCCTTCTCTGTGTCATGGAAACTCTGTCTTTAGATACATTCGCTCTCTGCAGTGTCTCACGTTCCTTTTGTGCTTTATCAGATCTTATTTAACATGCTATGAGTCGCTACTCTCCCTTTGTTTGCCACGCAGCTGATCAGCCTCGTCGGGGGAGCTATCTAAGAGTGTGATTGAGCTCCCACTGACGTGGGATCGTTGTGTGAGACTCCATGTCAGTGTCTTAGTGTAACAAGTTCAGTGTGTGTATGCCCGCAGTTTTATAGTGTCCTGGCGGCTGCTTCTATTGTTTCCCCCAGAGGAGCGTGGAACAGCAGAGAGCAGCGAGCACGGGGAGTGTGGTGACACGGGAGCGGAGAGCACTAAACACGGAGTTTTGGGAAAAGTCACAGGAGTCAGGGGAGCGCACTGGGATTTGTTGTGTTATATTTACTTCACTGTAAATAAACGCACTGTTCATCATAAAGAGTCCAGCACTTGGGTCCTCCTTCCCCACATCCCCACGGTCTGCCATCACACACCGTGACACTGGGTAAAAAATGGTGTGAATTAAAGGACTCTGAAATATCTTTAAAATTGCACTAAAGCACGATGGAGGTGGCATCAGGCTTTGCCTCCTCAGAGCCTGGATGCAATCATTGATGGTGGAAAACATGAAGCTTTTTGACAAGAGAATTTGAGGGCAGCAATACACCTGAAGAGTAGGAGGCATTAGGTGATGCACAGGCCACAGCCTCTGGAGCTAGAAAATCAAGCTGATGCTAAACTGCCAAACAGCTGGAGTTCCTCTAATGGCACCTGTGTACTAGGCCTCCCATTAAAACTGGACTCGAACTCTCAACCATGCCTTTGCTATTAGTGCCTGATTAAGGAACACAGCTTGCTGTGAGGTGCAGCCTGCCCATTAAGTTTTGTGTGGTGAAAATTCTGGTTTATTAATGCGTTACTGGTCTCTTATTTGCATCCACGTCTGTGTGTCAGTGCACCCATACAGTTTACAGGAACAGATAGCTAACCGTGCTTGTTAGCATTAGCTGATAAAGAAAGCTACTCTGGGGTCTAAATATGGTCAATTCTGGCTTCAGAAAACCAGCACGGCAGCAGCTGAAATGCTAACATTGAGGATTCAATAAGCAGAAAGCAGTGAGCTACATCACAGATGGAGGATCTTTGAAATAGAAAAAACAATCATGATTTCAAATTAGTCCTTTAAAATCTAAACCCAACTAAGATGCTGAAAGTTGGGCATTTTACCAAAACATATGGTGACTGACTCATTTTGGAGATACACTTATGTGTACAATAGCTATTCATATCTTGGTTTGGCTTTTGGAGAGCTGTATGGCTGACTATCTTTATACAGTCTATGGTGTGAGCTGGTGCATAGCAGTGACAGTGAGTACATAACAAGGACTGTTTGTGTGCAAAATCCTGCTGCTGTCATCACCTGCACCATCATCCATGAAGATGACTAAGCCAGGTCCAGAGGTAGCACCCAGGCCATCACATATAACACCCTGCATGCTTGGTCTGATGAGCTACTACAGTTTGGAACACACTTCCTTTCCCTTTTTGTCATTTTTCAAACTGGTCTCATCTCCACTACCTCTCTGCACTGCTGTTGATGAGAGATTTAAATCCTACAGTACACCCTCTACATGTCTGATGTTTACCCTTCTCTTCTGTCTGCATTGGCCTTGTTCAAAATATTTTTCTGCTATCACATCCAGCAGGTTTCCATGCGTGACCTGTCCCGTGGTTCCTTCTTTTTTTTCCCTGCTGCTGTACTTGGCACATCTATTTTCTGCTCTGTTCTCGTCTTCTTTCAGGCAAATTCTTCTCCTGCTAGTTCCTTGCTCTTCATGTTGCCTTCTGGCTCCAGTTATAATCTCAGTAGATGAAAAGAAATCTGCCTGAAACACTACTCCACCTATCAGTCAGCAGATAACCCACTTTTATACAGCTTAAGGTGGAAGCATTGACACAGAACAGCTATTTCTGTACGTGTTAAGACCATCAAATCAAGCCTGGTAAATAATATACTTTTTTTTGTTGCTAAACTGGGCTTTGGTGCTTTACTTCTGAAAAAAAACAAAACAATTTTCTAAGTTTTCTCGAATATTCCCTTGTGCTGTGTATGCTGCCAGGTGTGTGGGGGAGGATCTGTATGTCAAAGTGTTCCGAATGCTCCACAGGGAGTACTCACCTGTGAAGAAGAGAAAGAAGAACAGGTGTTGAGAACTGAACTTCTACATATCCCAGGGTGTTTTGCAAATCTGTCTCTCTCTGTCTCCTGGGTCAGAGTGACAAAAGCTTCCTACACCTGCACTACAGAGCAACTGTTGTTCACCAAATTGCTGTACACAGAATGAAGGAGTTTTCTTTCTTCATAACACGAATCTCCCTTTTCAAATGTCTTCATGTTGTGTTCTGGTTCCTTTGCTCAGAAGAAGTACATTTCTGTGGCAGCTTTTCAGTTCAATTCAATTTTATGTATACGGCGCCAAATCACAGCTGTTGTTGTGATTTGGCGCCTCAAGGTGCTTTATATGGTAAGGTAGGCCCTACAGTAATACATACTGAGAAAATCCCAACAATCATATGACCCCCTATGAGCAAGCACTTTGGCGACATTGGGAAGGAAAAACTCCCTTTTAACAGGAAGAAACCTCCGACAGAACCAGGCTCAGGGAGGGGCGGGGCCATCTGCTGTGACTGGTTGGTTGTGAGAGAAGGAAGACGGGATAAAGACATGCTGTGGAAGACAGACAGAGATTAACAACAAGTACTTTGAAATCCTTTTCTTACCTCTTAAGTCAAACATCTCTCAAAATTAATTACACCTGTGTAACTGTTACAGAATTAAGGAACAAGTTAGCTTAGAATTCATGGAATTCATCCAGTCATCAAGGAGAAAACCCTGTGAACAACACTTGGCAACAGCGGGGAGAAAGAACTCCCTCGTTAAAGGAAAAAACCAAGCACAATCCAATATCACAGCAAAGTGTGTAATAGATAGACCAATTCAGCGTGTCTGTTTCACTCTTCACCTCTCCACAGCAGGAAAAAACCAGAGTGGAGAGAATTTGCATTACCAGCAGAGCAGAGGAAGGCATGACGTACATTCCAGGGTCCTTAATCACCAAAAAGGATTAAGCTAGGTGGCTGATATGTATGTATATGTAAACCAATGACTGTAGAAAACATGGACGACGCGACATTGTGCAAAAATGAAGCCAAAATATCCCGCTTGTGGAGGCTGCCATCTTGCATTTTTGGAGTCTGCGCAGTAGTGTCTTGAGGTGGAGCGACTGTGTCACGCTCCCACAGAGTAACAGAGTAACATAGTGTACGCTGTTAAGTGCCAGGAGGATTGCCAGGATTTATACATTGGGGAAACCTAACAACCTCTGGCAAAGCGGATGGCACAACACAGAAGAGCCACCAGGTCAGGCCAGGACTCTGCAGTCTATTTACACCTGCAGGCCAGTGGACACTCTTTCAAGGATGAGGATGTACACATCCTGGACAGGGAGGAACGCTGGTTTGAGCGCGGAGTCAAGGAGGCCATTTACGTGAAAAGGAAAAGACCATCTCTGAATCGAGGAGGGGGCCTATCTGTCACCATCTTACAATGCTGTGATTGCAGCCATTCCCCAACTCTCTGTGAATGGGACTAATGGACATTGATCAGTGGCCATTGATCAGCGGGCCTTGATCAATGGTTATGAGAATTTGCATAATTATGATGAAGGAACTGACCTCCCAGCCCATTGTTCCTTCACTGGGCTGGTTTCAGTCATTATGCAAATGTACTGTTTATAAGATCAGGGAAACCTGCTGTCAGCTGAGACTGAAGAAGTCACTTGGATGAGTGACGAAACATTTCTCCCACTGAAAACGCTACGTCCAGATGAACAGAATCAACTTTTGGAGATTTACTTACCTGGATTATTGAGCATGCATCAAGACGCTCAGGATGTCAGGTTAAAACAGTCGTTCGTGTCTTTGTAACGTAAACGCTGACCCTCCTCTCAGAGCCTACGCTCTATCTGCTATTCCCGAACAGAGATACACAAGTTTCTCCATGACTGCAGCTGCCAGTCAAAGCTGTTATGATGACATTACACCCCAATTTAACATCGCCACGGTAGGAATTAGAATCAAACTTATCTGTCAGGGTCCTGGGTCTGAGCGACCCAGGATCCCTGAACAGTTATGAATTATATTATTATTATTATTATTATATGTATATTTGGTGTTGCTGCCCTTCTCCTTGTTTGCGTGTGTATGTATTTGTGTTTCGGTGGGCGCCTTCAGGCCTGGTGGGTGTGGCCCTGCTGACGGTCTGGCCACACCCGAAGCCACACACCTGCTGCTGATCAGGCCTCGTCAGGGGAGCTACTTAGGAGAGTCTTGGAGCTCCCACCGACGTGGGATCATTCCATGAGACTCCACGTTAGTCATCCAGTTGAACTGAGTTAGTGTGTATGCCCGCGGTTATATGTGTCCTGACGGCTGCGTCTATAGGGCTTTGGAGTTGACGTCACGCCGCAGTGCATTGTGGGATCATGGCACCATGTCAGA
The DNA here is from genome assembly GCF_041146795.1 of Maylandia zebra. Classification (NCBI taxonomy): domain Eukaryota; kingdom Metazoa; phylum Chordata; class Actinopteri; order Cichliformes; family Cichlidae; genus Maylandia; species Maylandia zebra. The sequence continues at coordinate 11,596,954 of NC_135182.1, read as the reverse complement.
AGGCCACAAATCAAACACACTGTGTTGGAAGCGGGACTGCTAGAACCTTGCTTAAAATCAACGCAAAAGACAAAGGGCTGTATCGCGACCGATTGTGCCCAGACGCCAAGAGATGATACTTGGAAAAAAATAGCGTGCATCGGTAATGTGGACCCGTATGAAATAAGGCAGTGGAGTGGAAACCCAGACAGCCTACCGCCGTTGTCCTATCCCGATATCTTCGCTTACCCTGTCTGTGGAGTCAGCGCATACACGGCGAATCATTTTCGGAATTATAAATTCCTGGAGACACACATCTAGTTCTAGTTGGGTACAAGATTTGGCCGTTTTTAAGCCTCCACGTTGTGAGTACGTTGACCATATGACCAAGATACAGCCAGGTTGCCAGCTGTGCGTTGCCATGTAAATAGTTTGCATTTCATGTGTATGTACTTGCTAAGTACAGGTGAACAGATCTTGAATAAAAAAAATAAACATAATTTTCTTTTCTGTTTCATATTTCATATGCTGGTTTGCCTGCAATAATGTCAAATATTAAGCTACTCCGTCAACATGACGTGATTCTATAGCATCACACATTACGATGTTTTATCTAATTATCTATGACCTCAGCGCATTCGAAATACACTAAAAGCCTATTAAGAGAGATATGAATTTATTTAGAACTCACCGGAAGGAAAATGCTGCGAGCAAACCAACAAAAAATTGGGGATGGCAGAGAACTCGATATCCGCTCATCTGACCGCTGCAATCCAAGCCTGACATCTTCATTTAGTAATATCGGATACATGAAATCCCTCCCGTTGCCTCCAGGAGAGGAAACGATTAAAAGTGAGCCCATTTTCCAGCTTCTTGCCTTCCCTATCGTGTGATCTAACGTTGCAACCGACAACACAGCACGTACGAACCATAGCTGACGCTTCCGTGTACTTTCTTTGGCCTACTGTCATGGCGGGAGGGGGCGTGGCCCAGCTCCCGTGATATCACGCTCCAAAGCCCTATTGTGTCCCCAGGAGAAGTGTGGAGCGCCAGACAGCAGCCAGCACGAGGGGTGCTGAGACACGGGAGCAGAGAGCACTGAGACACGGACTATTCACAGAGAGACACGACACGGGAGTCAGGGAAAGAGCACGGGGGATTTATTGTTGTTTTGTACCATACACTGTAAATAAACGCACTGTTTGTACATAGAGCACCGCGCCTGGGTCCTCCTTCCCCACACCTCCCACGGTTTGCCATGCTAAACCGTGACAAAATCAGTGTGATGAGAACTACTGATAACAAAAGAAAGAGTCTTTGGAAAAAATTTATCTGAGGAGAATTAATTTATTTTAGTCCCATCCGCTAACATGGAGGAGGCGGGGTTTATGACCTATACCACAGCCAGACACCAGGGGGCGATAGAGACGTTTTGGCTTCATTTTTGGGGAGCTGTCGAGTTTTCTACAGTCTTTTGTCGTGTCCAAATTCATGGGCTGCATCCTCCTGAGGCCGCATTTGTAGACCGATTACGTCACAGCGACGCGCCGAAGGCTGTCCAAATTCGTAGACTCCTCCGAATGCAGCCGACAAATGCGTCCTCCTTTTCCCCGAATTTGAAGGATGGGTCGGGTGTGTCCTTCGTGGCCTACCATATCCCAGAATTCATAGCGCGGCCCAGCCAAACTCCAGTTTCCAACAATGGCGGTCGCTACTAAGTTTTAAAATTACTCATACTAATCTTTCTGGGTCACAAAATAAACTTTTAACATATTTTCAGGCGAGAAAGTAGTTGTGTAAACATCAAATATCTGCTCGGTTTATCTAGATATCGCATATTTGCAAAAGTGCTTCGACGTTTTCGGAGGCGTCTGCTACCCACCAGCTCGACAGCTAGCCGGGAGCTCGAGGGTTACTGATGCGGCCGAGAACGGCACAACTCCCGGCACATCATTTTCAGATCACCGCGGAGTTTCGCTGCTCGGGTTAAACGTAATATATAAGTCACTTAGACAACCTAAAAATGTTATTGTTGGGCTTTTTTCAGTGTTTTGTTTGTTCGTGAGTAAATCGGTTTGGCTGAGATTAAAGTTAGTAGATTAGATTAGATAAAATAAAACTTTACTAACCCCCCGGGTGGGTTCCTCCTTGGTTTTTACACAGCTGACTAAACGTCAAACAGAAAACTGATTAAACAGAAGTATGAGACAGTCGAGAATTTACGCCAGTGTCCCGTTATATTTTAGATAGCAAGGAGCAGACGGCTGAGTTTATTAAACTCCACCGAGACAGCGGTGACGCTAATCAGAAGGCTAGACCGTCCAATTTCACGGCCGTTTACTTCCGGCCTACCCGACCTTCTGAGGACCCGGCCCACGTAGACCGCGAAGGCCGGGTCCTGAGGAGGATGCAGCCCATGAATTTGGACACGACCTTTGATGTAAACATGTAGTAATCTCTCTTTCAATGCTTTTCCTGCTGGCTTGAAATAAAATATCTCCCTCTGCTGGTACTGCAGCTTACTGCAACTTCTGCATGCGTCTCTTTCACACACAAAGTGTGAAATGGACACGGTGACCTGGTTGTGGAACATAAAAAAAAGAATAGAATCATAAATGAAACTTAAGTAAATACTGTTAGCACTTTCTTCCATCTCGTCTGGCTTTTATAACAGCCTGAACTCTTTGGGCTATGCTAATTAAAAACGATATTCTCCATCATGCCGGTTCCAACTTTCTGAAATAGAGGTCACAGGAAGGATGCAGTTTTATCATGGATCATTTCCTCCAATTCCAACATAAATGTTCATTTGGACTGAGATCTAGACTGTTTGTGGGCCATTTCATTGAGGCCTTTCCCGAGAAAAGCTTTAGAACTGATGTCTGGCAAAATGCATTATCATCCTAAAAAATGAATGCATCTCCAGTGAGCCTAAATTCTGTCAGTGGGATGACAAAAGTGTCCAAAATCTGTAAGCTGTGCACTTACAGTTGAGGTAATGGCTCCCCTGGGCTTTTCCCTGACATGCAAACCCATATCACAAATGAGTGGGTGAATTCATTCTTTTCTTCCAGTAGTCATGCCTGTTCCACGTGTCACTGGAATGGCACCACACAAAGGTTCCAGCATCATCTCCTTAGCTAATACAGATTTATCAGTGAACATCACTTTGCACCAGTCATCCACAATCCACCACTGCTTCTCTCTGCACCCTTTAACCTTGTTTTCTTCTGTTTAGCTATCAATGCTGGGTTTTCTTGGCTTTTATGGACATAAATCCACCTTCTTCACTTCTGTCACACTGACTGCTGACAGTTATTTTTCATTTATTTTGTTGTGCATTTTTCAGATATCAAAGGCATATTGCAGTGTCCTATCTACTGGTATATTATTATTTTCTTAATCTTCCTGCTTTATTTGTATTTGCACACTCCATGTTGGGTTTACGGCTTAAATTCGTTCTTTAATCTTTTCCACTGTATTAACCGACAGCTCTCTTGCCATGCTTCCTTTCAATCAGCCAGGTGCAATAGCTCTGCAAAATTTCACTTTTTAACTGCAGACTAATTTGCATATTCAGATTTATGTAGGTATTTGTTTTAAAAAGATAATTCCATATTTTTTCATTTACTCGATCTGGGAAAAAATGTCTTTAATCTGAATAATTTTTCTTTTTTATCAAGCAAGAATGTCCAGCTATGTAACATAAAATGGTTTGGGGTCATATCTGTGGTTTGTTTATTTACCACAAAGTAAAAAAGGCTGAATGAACATCCTCCAAGTGTCTAATGTCCCTGGTCCCCATATTTTCCTTTCCTTCCTCCTTTCTTCCTCTCTCCTTTGTTTCTCCTTCTCCCGCTCATTCCTTTGCTGTGAATGTGTGTGAGTGAGCAGGTCTTACTGTCTCTGTGAGGTCCTCCTGGAATCATGTCGTCTTTCCAGTTCTCAATAGATCTCTGTCTGCTGCACCTGCTCTCCTTAAGCTCATTACCCATCTGTGTATATAAGGAAGCCTTCCGCTCTGCACCCGATTATCAGAGGCGTCAATAAGTACACACATTCTGTACTTAAGTAGAAGTATAGATACTAGTGATGTCTGTATTCTACTAGTCTGCAGTTTACTAGTCTAGTAAAAGTTACAGTACTGATTCAACTTCTTTACTCAAGGAAAAGTTAAAAAAAAAAAAATACAGGCTCTGTACTCAAAGTAAGAAAGTAAAAAGCAGCTCTTTGGAATCTGGTTTCTACCAGATATTTAGGGCAAAGCTAACTGGACCTCTTGCTATATTAATGTAATAATAAAATAAAATCAGTAGATGGGAATACAAACTTTATTTTCGTCTAATTTTTAATCCTACTTGTACTGCCAACATTGCAGAGGTTGACTTTTCGTCTAAACAGAGGGATTCAGCAGGTGGTGGGACCCTAAATTCGGTTTTATTGGCTCAATGTGAGGAAAAGAATCACAACTCAGTAATTTCTAATCAGAGCTTCAGTAGATTTTCCATATGTACAGGCTGTGATCAGCTGATCTGGGCTACTGCTGCTCTCTGTGGATGTACACGGCTGAATTCAATAAGATGTCAGCAGATGTTTCATAACGTGTCCTGGCTGATTTCCATCCTCTATACTGACAGTACACATAGAGCTGGGCGTGATTTTTTTCATATCACGATATGTTTTTTTCATTTCAGGCGATAACGATATCTATCACGATATAAGCCAAATAACTATATTTGTAAGATTTAAATGTGCCGTTGCTCACAAGTAAAATGTGAAATAATCAGCAGCTTGTTTTTATTTAAATATTTATTTCCCATAATAAGTTCAACAGGGTAGATGTACTTAAGGAACATGAGACTTTTTCAGATAAATAAAGGCAAATATTGCAAACTACACAAAAGGCAGCCGCTAAAGCGTTTAAGTTTCAAAATAGAACAAATGAAACAGACTAAATTGTCAATTCCACTTAGAAACAAAATATTAATTCTAAAAATAAATCTTAGTTTGTTTTACAGAAGAACAGACAAAACTGACTAACTTTTGTCAATATCAAATAAACTGAGAACTAAAAGGAAATTCTCAATCTCTCCTTGTTGTATAGCTGAGCTTTTCAAACAGTTTTAACAGTTACTTTAGTCTGACAAAAGCCGAATGACGAATTAGCACTTCCAGTCAGAGATTGAGCATGCACCGGTTTATTGTATTTCCAGACTTGCTTTCGGCACAATTTACAGTGCGCACTACTCTGTTTTTTGTCAGACTTGATAAGCGAAATACCTTCACACTACGGAACTTCTATGGCTCTTCCGTTCGACAGTCTCTCCGGCATTGGAACCATCATCTGTTTTCTCTTTGGTAACCTGGTCACCCAAGCTCTCGGTTGATTTTTCTCTAGTCAGCACACTCGTTTCCTCCATTACCCGGGCGGCACGGTGGCTGGCTGCTTCCCAAACAAATACACATGTGAGGCTTGGCTCTTGTGCTGTACGTAACAAGTCACGTGACGTGACGTGTGCGCTGTGATTGGTTCGGCTCTGCGCTACTTTATTTGGATTGGCTGTTCTTTTTTTTTTTAAGAGGACAAGAGCGGTGAGGTCTATCGCAATAGTTTAATTTTTCTATCGAGAAAAAGTTATTTCGCAATACATATCGTTATCGTTATATCGCCCAGCTCTAAGTACACGGTTTGTCCTGTCTGCAGAATCACAATACTTTATTAATCCCTAATAAATATAAATGACTGACATTTGACTCTAACCTGTGAACTTTGTCATTTGCTATTTTACTACAGGGCATGTGCAGAAAGGATGTAACTATTGCAGAGTTTACAGTGTGTTAGATGGAGGAGTTGTGCAGGGAGATGGCCACAGACAGGAATGACTTCCTGTGTCGTTCAATGGTGCTTTTTAATAATCTCAGTCTATCACTGAACGTGCTCCTGTGACTTCTTCACCTGTGACTTCTTCACGCCAGCATGCCATGGAGTGGGTGGGAGGTATTATCCAACATTGTCCGTACCTTGGACGACATCCACCTCCCAGACACCACCCTAAGGGAGTCCAGCTCCATCTTCCACATTACTGGCCTTGCAGATCAGTTTATTGAGTCTGTTGGCATCAACGACCCTCAACCTGTTACCCCAGCATGCAGCAGCAAAGAGGATAGCACTGACCACAACAGACTCACAGAAAATCCTGAGCATTGTCAGATGTTGAAGGACCTCAGTTGCCTCAGAAAGTAGAGACAACTCTGGCCCTTCCTGTAAAGTGCAGTGGTGTTTTTAACCCAGTCCAGTTTATTATCTACATATAATCCGAGGTATTTATGGTCCTCCACAAAATCCACATTGACCCCCTGGGTTGAAACAGGGGTCAAAGTTTTCCTGGTGTTCCTAAAGTCCACAATCCAAACTTTGTTCTGTGCCACGTTGAGCTTCAGATGATTCTGCTCGCACTACATGATTTTCAGACTTTAAATAAGTTTGTTTTGCAGCAGGTTTCATGATATGAAAAAAAAAAAAACATAATGTCACGTGTACAGACCTGATATCTGGTTTCAAACATGAGGACTTACATGTAAGCTTTAAATATACAGTTTATCCAACCCCACTGAGCGGTCCTTTAAATCTAACCTCTCTTCTTCCTCTCCTGTCCTGTCTTTCTCCATGTCACGGCTGCCGAGGCGAGCCGTGTGGATTTAGAAGGAGGACCCAAGATGCAGGCAGTGGATGAGATACCGGTGGTTTTATTTACAGAGGTGTAGTGGCAAACAAACAGTGGGGCATAACAAACAACTAAAGAAACCTAAACTGGGAGAACTAAAAATAACAGACCTGGGAGCATATGACAACGGATGATGAATAGCAGAGAGACGCAGACGAGGAACACAGGGTAACAGACTGACACGGAGGAACACAGACTGACACGGAGGGTAACAGACTGACACGGAGGAACACAGACGAACCGGCAACAGGCAGGAGAACACACAGGGCTTAAATACACACACCAGTAATCAGGGGATGAGAGACAGGAGGGCAACACAGCTGGGAGGAATCTGGGCTGACGGGACAGGGGAAACGTAAACTGATCACACTCACATATGACACGGACCTTCACAATAAAACAGGAAACTCAGATACATGGAACCAGACAAGACATTGAACTAAACAGACAGATTCACAAACAGATGGGGAGACACCATAGACAGACAGATACAGACGCAGACTCAGAGGAAGATCGAAAATAACACAGAACTTAAACAATCATCTAGAAAATGATAACAAACTAAAAGCGCTGGGTCACCGACCCAGGACCATGACAGTACCCCCCCCTCAAGGGCTGGCACCAGACAGCCCAGCAGAAACGAAAAAACGGACCAAAATAAAACAGAAAACAACCCGACCAGGGCGGGCGGAGGGGGCCCAGGACGGAGGGACAGAGTCCAAAAAGGCCCAGATGGTCAAGTTCAGGAGGCAGACCATGCGAATGGCAACGGGGTAGGTCCGGATGCCGGCCACGCAGTAGGCAGTGGCGTGGAAACAGTTCTGGGGGCCGACCGTGTGGACGGCAACGGCGGCGTGGAAACAGTTCTGGGGGCCGACCGTGCGGAGGGCAACGGCGGCGTGGAAACAGTTCTGGGGGCCGACCGTGCGGACGGCAACGGCGGCGTGGAAACAAGTCCGGAGGCCGGCCACGCGGAAGGCAGTGGCGGCGTTCAGGAGGGCGTCCACGGTGGCGGAGATGCCCAACAAGCGGCCTGGCAGATGACCGACGATGTGGAGGTGGTAGTAGGGGACCTGAAGGCTGCGTGGCCCCTGCAGCCCCAGGCGAAGCGGAGGCTGGACCAGACGGGGCGGAAGCGGAGGCTGGACCAGACGAAGCTGATGAGGACGCTGAAGCGGAAGCTGGACCAGATGAAGCTGAAGCAGAAGGGGAGGCCGGACCAGGCGAAGCGGCTGATGAGGAAGCTGAAGCGGAGGCCGGACCAGGCGATGCTGAAGCGGAGGCCGGACCAGGCGATGCTGAAGCAGGAACCGGACCAGGCGATGCTGAAGCAGGAACCGGACCAGGCGAGGCCGAAGACTCTGAGGCCGCAGCAAGCGAGGATGATGAAGCTGCAGCAGGCGAGGGTGATGAAGCTGCAGCAGGCGAGGGTGATGAAGCTGCAGCTGGCGAGGGTGATGAAGCTGCAGCAGGCGAGGGTGATGAAGCTGCAGCAGGCGAGGGTGATGAAGCTGCAGCTGGCGATGAGACTGCAGCTGGCGATGAGACTGCAGCTGGCGATGAGACTGCAGCTGATGGCTGGACGGGCTCCTCGGGCCCCCCAGCTGACGAGGCAGATGGCTGGACGGGCTCCTCAGGCCCCCCAGCAAAAACAGTCTCAGAACCAGTGGGCACTGGAGCCCCTGGCACACACAGAACAGAACCAGCAGGTGCGGAGACATCTGGCAGGAACGCAACAGAACCAGCAGGCACACGGGCCTCTGGCAGGAACGCAACAGAACCAGCAGGCACACGGGCCTCTGGCAAACACATAGCGGCCTGCAGCTGCGCAGAGCATTGACCCTGCTCAGGCTGGCAGACCAATAATACTGTCCTGTCCACTGCTGGGTGCAGTCCTCAGCTGGCTTCTTAAACAATGGCGTGTCCAGCGGGGTGGCCTGGGGGGGCACAGGCCACCCCAGGTGCCACCCCAAAGGCAAAACAATAAAATTCAATCAAATATCAAATGTCCGATTATGTTTTCACGGTGACGCTCAGATATCCGAGTGTAAGTGAATGCAGCATCGCTTCTGCGCTATGCGCATCACGTTAGCAAAGGTAGGAGAGCCAAGCGCGAAAGATGGCACTGCAGGAAACAATTTTTCGGTGAAAGAAAATGAGGACAGAATAAATGTCCCGGTAAGTAATATCAAGTTTGTTGAGTTTAGTAAACTTCGGTGAAATTAGAATACCAAGGAAAAAATTACACTTAAAGAATTATTGCAGCTGTGGAATATTTCAGACAGTATGCTACTGAGGGCAGCTAACAAGAGTTATGAGTTATAAGATATAATCTAAGTCGTAACATTGCTGTATGGAGCTGCAAATTTGGTTGCAGGTTAACATAGCTGGACTGGCCATCGGGCATATCCCCAGTGACTTATTTTTTATGTAATGGCATGAACAATGAGAGGTGGTGGATTATCCAGATGCAGGTCGATGTGTAGAAATAACTCCGTTGTTTGGTGGTGGCTATGACGGGGCTTCCACAGAGGCAGCAGGTGGATGAGGGAAGGGGAGGCAGGAGGAGAGACCCGAAGCAGCCACCAGTCCGAGTGTCAGGTGAACTTAACTTCAGGTAAGAAGTTATGACCTGGGCCCTGTTTCAGGAAGCCGGTTTAGAAAACTCAGAGTGAAAAACGATACGCAGGGTTGAGTAACCCCGAACTGTCCAACTCGGAATATTCGGTTTCAGAAAGGCTGATAACAATTAGTTCAGTCAACGCGGAGTTGCTTTAACCCCAAGTGAAGCGCGCGCACGAGGATACATAAAGCCCTGATAAGCGGAGCACAGATTAAGCGAGTCACCATGGAGACGGAGGGAAAGAAGGCGCGGTCAATGTATTTCACAGCGCTTGAGGCCGAAATTCTGATGGCAGCATATGCCGATAACATGCAAATTCCGCGGAAAAAAGTAACACAGCCACAGCTGCAAAAGAAAGGGAGCATGCATGGCAAAACATAGCCGACAGAGTCAATGCGTGAGTGTTAATATAAACATTGATCTAGGGATTTCCACCCATTTAACACGTTATTTTATCATATGTTATTTTATTTGTTATTTTATACATTTTATTTTGTGATGTGATGTGAGCGCAGGTGCAACCCAACAGGCCCCAAACGTTCCTGGCAGCAAGTAAAAATGAAATATAAAAATATAGTCCAAACAGGTAAGGTGTAATTGTATTATGAGCCATAGTGCTTGGTCTGTTTGTCCGATGTAAATCAATTGCAGTTAGAGGCTACATTAATTTTCTTTCTGTAAGCACTTATTGAAATTATCTGAGCACATTACAAGTACATATTTGCTTACTCTGTATGCTCAAATGTGACCCGTTATAGCCAACAGAAAAAAAGCGGAGGCCTGAAAAACAGGTGGGGGTCCTCCACCACCACCACTCACAGAGGCTGAGCAGTTGGCCCTCAGCCAAAACAGTGGGCGCCCTGTGGCCGAAGGCATCTCTGCGGGGACATCCTCTGAGTCAATAACCCCGCAAGACACAAGTGCCTACATAGGGGGTGAATTCAAAATAATACATGATGTGCATACATCCTTTCTTCACAGTCACCTTCGCAGTGCTGCTCATTCATTTGATAAACTCTTTACCATAATGGATTATTTTGTAGTGAAGTTATTTTCCTACTGATTTTGCCTTCCCTCAGTCTTGGTTGTCTTTGAGAGCATAATGACAATGAAGTGTAAGGTGATTGGTATGTTTGTTAATTGCCATTTGGTCCCTTGTAAGTTATAAGTGACCTGTGTAAACCTCATATTCTATCAGTTGATGGTGGTGGTGTACTGCATCTGGTGCAGCCTCCTGTTGAGCCAGACCAACATGCAGTTGTGAGTAATACTCCACAGATTATATGAGTTTACAGTAGAACAGCAATGTTGTTTATTTCTTTACTACAGGAAAATAATGAAGAAACATTGACAGCTGTTACAGAGGAGGAAGCAACAGAGACACTTTATGAGGTTTACATCTTTTAATACTTTGTGTACAGGAAATACAGGCGACCAATAAAGCCAGTTGAACAAAAAAATCTGTTTATTCTTCTTTCAACATGTTGAGGTGATGGGTCAAAAGAAATGATTGTGACATATGGTGTCTCTGACTGCGCTTCCATCTTGTATGTCCGTGGGAGGGTCAGGATGTTCATGGTTTGGATCACTGCTGATGTTTGGTTCAGAAGGACAGTGTTCTCCTCTAATTGTGGCAATGTTGTGAAGAATCACACATGCCACAATAATGTCACATGCCCTTTCTGGGGTGACCCTGAGTCTTTGCAGGCACTGGAACCGGGCCTTAAGCATTCCGATAGTCATTTCAATTCTGGCTCTTGTCCTGCAATTAGCCAGATTATATCGCTGCTGTGGGCCCGGTTCAGGGTCAGAGTAAGGGGTAAGCAAATAGGGTAAACATGGATACCCCCTATCACCAAGCAAGTAGCCAGTGAACTCTCCTAAGACAGAAGGATACACTTCAGTTCAAATGTCCCTGAAGCAATTGGTCTTTATATATTTTAAAGTATTCTCAACTCACCATGTCCAAATTTTGTGCTCAGTGTACATTCACGGAATATTTGTGAGTCATGGACAGAGCCTGGCCACTTGGCTTCCACATTTGTGATAATGTTGGCAGCATCACATATGATCTTCACAGTGCAGAGAACACAAATTAGCATCCATTACTATAATGAAATAATTTGTTAGTTTGAAATGCTACAGGGAACTATGTACCTGTACATTAATGCTGTGGAAAGACTTCCTGTTCACATAGTCTCCTTCATTTACTGAAGGAGCAATGATTGGAATGTGAGTGCCATCTATACAGCCAATCACGCCTGGGAACCCTGAAAATAAATGTAAAATTTAAGTAGTAGTCCAAGTATCACCACACCATAAATTAAGTTTTGGTCATCCTGATACCTGCAATTTTGTGGCATCCCTCTTTGATAAATCTTGTGGGTCTGTGACCGGGGAACACCACAGACGAGTACAGGAGACGTTTCAGTGCAACTGTAACATTCCTGACTGCCCGACAGACGGTAGCCTTGGAAACGTGCTCAGCGTCACCAATATTATACAGAAAGCTCCCGTTTGCAAAAAACCGAAGTGCGATACAAATAATATGTAATGAACTGAGAGCATGTCCGCGATGTGTCACATGCGTAATATATGGCCTGAGGATGTTATTCAAATAAATTATAGATTGTGCTGAAAAACGGTAACGTTCGCACAGAAAATCATCAGGAAATGATAAAATGTCCAAACGCGCTCTGATCACTCTCTCCCGGCGGAGAGCTCTGCGGAGAATTTGGGCTTCACGATCTACTGGCTCTTCAAGGAAGGGGCACGCCATGTCTGACACTTCCTACTGTCAGGTTTCCGACAAAGAGGCGGAGACAGTCAGGGTTAGTTGTAGTAAACCTGCTAGGGGGCAGGTTAGCTTCACGGAGTGTGTCGTCATAGTGACTCACTCAGGCTGCAGCTGAACTCGCTTTGTGAAACCGAAAACCCAGAGTTTTCGTTAACTCAGGGTATACTTACTCAGTTTTTCCACTAAACCGGCTTCCTGAAACAGGGCCCTGCAGTCTATCTGGGTCAGATATAAACCAAGTTTAGGTGGAGTTTATTTTCATGTTGCTGACTTTTTACTGTCAGTTACAATAACTCATACTGCGTGCTAGCTAGCATGACGGAGTTTCTATACAGCTGGGTGGGTGCTATGATGTTACTGATAGTGAACTTTATTTTATTCATAAGGTTAGTAGAGTTGCCAACGGCTCCTTAAAAAAATGGAATGGTCCCTCATTCAGAGAAAATATTACACGTTTCGTATTGAGCTGAGAAGAGACGCAGTTTGTCCCGAACTTTAGCTAGAATGGAAAAAGACACAAAGCTGGATTTATTCTGTCTTTATGCTGCACAGCTGCCTCTTCTTCTCTCATTCTCTCCCCCTCCCTCTCCTGTTGCTACTTCAATCATGAAACTGATCAATGATCAGCTGATCGGCTTTTCTCTCTTGTTTATTTATCGCCCACTTTGCGCCAGAAAGAGGAAACCAGCAGATATTGCGCTAAACAACAGCAGCACGTTTAAGCTTGATCAGCTGTTGTTAGAATTTATTTAATATTAATTTCTAGTATCAGCTGATGTTTGCTGGAGCCACAGCTGTAAAGCTGCTGGTCATGATGTCGGTTTGGATATGTGGTGAGAGGAAAACATGAAGCTGAAACCAGGAGATGTCCTTACTGAATCATCAGAGCTGAACAGTGATGGAGAAACAGGTTTACCTTTTAGGTGACATGAATGAGTTGAAGTTATGAACTGTTTGTGAGAGACAAATAACACCAGGATCCTTTTTTATGTAGCTGACAGCTGGTAACTGTGCAGGGGCGGGTCTAGCAAAGTTTTGCCAGGGGGCCAGGTAGGGCATTAACAGGGAAAGGTGGGCACAAAGAAATACTTTTCTTTCTTATTCTCATTTAAAATACCTAGTTTTTATTAAATAATTATCTAAATCTTACAACCAAAGTTTTTATCTGACGTAAAATGTATAGAAATCATACATATACCAACAAGACTGTATATCACTGTCACAACAGCATTTGTTTTCATTCAAAGGCTTTACTACCTGGTGGGTCGGTCTGTAGTGAAAATGCCCGATTTTTTTGTCCCAGTCCAGCCCTGCAGGTTAATACTGGCAGTGTCACCATGCCAGCTGACTGTATTTTATCATCAGCCAGTGTTGTTCTTTATCAATATTACCAAAGTTTACCATAAGGCAGCATAGAAAGTATTTACTTGCTTTCAGGTTTTATTCAAATGTTAGTCTTTTCATTTGTTTCCCCACTTTTTTCCTGTTTCAAAATCAAACACCAGTTTGTGAGAAGATTGTCTTCTTTTTTTTAAACAGGCAGATAAAGTTTTGCATTGGCATTGGCTAATTTGTCAATTGTTTGTTACAAATGTTTGTATTTTAATTTTCAAAAATGTTTTTGCCCAAGACATATGTGCACTATATGTCAGTAAAAATACTATGCAAATATTGCTGTCCTTGAATGCTGAGTAAACACTGACAAAGCACTGATTGTATCTCTTGTACTTTATCAACGCAGTATCTAAAAACTTTGCACCGTAGTGGTTAAAATCTCATTCTAATAAGAGTTAAAAGTGCATTTGGTTATTAGGTTTATAGGATTATTGAATTATGGTTAAGGGTTGGTAGAATTTTTTCTTTTTAAACATTATCTGCCAATTAAATCTGCCACCCTTCTCCAAATCTGTGCCCCTACCTGGCCCCCCCAACAAAAATTTTCTAGACACGCCACTGTTCTTAAACTCCAGGGGTCCAGAGTCTGATGGGGGCTGAAACCCAGCCTCTGGGGAGGCCCTGGAGTGCATCTCAGTCTCAGAACTGGCCAGCCTTTGAGGAATGGCGACATTGTTCTTGGGTTTGTCTCTCTGCTTAGAGTACGGAGTTGTTGAACTGTCCGTTATGGGTTGGACTGACATGGCTTGCTGTACAGGAGGAGTAGGTGAAGGTGATGGCTGAACAGGTGGTGGAGCAACTGACACAGGATGCAGGGCTGGTGACTGCTGAACAGGAGGCTGAACTGAGGATAAAGCTAATGATTCTTCTGCTAACCGGGCTACTGACTGGGCCATGGATTGTAACAGGGTTTGTAATAAGTCTGGCTGTGACTAATCGAGCTATGGATTGTGAGGCTGAATGTGGCGGAGGTGGCGACTGGGCTTCTGGCCGGGCGGCTAACTGGGCTTCTGGCCGGGCGGCTAACTGGGCTTCTGGCGATAAACAGTTTTTGTCCTGTGCCGTACAGAACATCACCCCTGAGTAAACGGTCCCACAGTTCAGACCAATAATACTGTCCTGTCCACTCACCACAGCTGGCTGCTCGGAAATCCCCAGGTCCGACTGTGGCGAGGAGCGTCGGCAGCGTGAGCGCCGTTTCCCCCTCGAAGGCTGGGTTGATGGGCCGGGCAGAACATCCTCTGTCGGACTGGGCAGTGAAGCATGAGCTGCAGGGTGGGTGGTAGCAGCCGGGGGGTGAAGACGGAGTCCATTCAGAATGAAATTCTGTGCGAGCGGGTGAAGTGAGCTGAGCAGCCAGGGGAGACCAGAAACCAAGCGCTGTAGCCGATTAGCCACGGCTTGGCGAAATTCTCTCCCCTCGTGCTCCAGCCACGCGTTGATTAATTTGTCCACGGAGTAAACAATGTCCTCCCGGAGCTCCTTGGGCGGGTTGAATGCTGCTGGGTCCATAGTGGCCGGTTCGTACTGTCACGGCTGCCGAGGCGAGCCGTATGGATTTAGAAGGAGGACCCAAGATGCAGGCAGTGGATGAGATACCGGTGGTTTTATTTACAGAGGTGTAGTGGCAAACAAACAGTGGGGCATAACAAACAACTAAAGAAACCTAAACTGGGAGAACTAAAAAATAACAGCCCTGGGAGCATATGACAACGGATGATGAATAGCAGCGACGCAGACAAGGAACACAGGGTAACAGACTGACACGGAGGAACACAGACAAACCAGCAACAGGCAGGAGAACACACAGGGCTTAAATACACACACCAGTAATCAGGGGATGAGAGACAGGAGGGCAACACAGCTGGGAGGAATCTGGGCTGACGGGACAGGGGAAACGTAAACTGATCACACTCACATATGACACGGACCTTCACAATAAAACAGGAAACTCAGATACATGGAACCAGACAAGACATTGAACTAAACAGACAGATTCACAAACAGATGGGGAGACACCATAGACAGACAGATACAGATGCAGACTCAGAGGCAGATCGAAAATAACACAGAACTTAAACAATCATCTAGAAAATGATAACAAACTAAAAGCGCTGGGTCACCGACCCAGGACCATGACACTCCATCTCTGAGTGAAGTTAGCTCTCTGAACCTTGAGCTAGCAACACACTCTGCAACAAACTGAACACAAACAGTTTGTGTGTTGCTGATGTTTGTTGAACTCATAGAAATGCTGCATTTGAAATGACCTGAAACAACATGTTATTCCCTTTAACATGTTGTTTCAGGTCACTTCAAAGCATAAATGCTCACTCGTCTTCTGTACAGCTAGCTAGATGCTGAAGTAGCCTAACCATACATACCTGCAGTCGTTCCAGTGTTGCAGAGACGAGGAATAATAGCTCCCACTTAAACCAAAAGTAATTAAAGTAAGTAAGTAAAAGAAAATTTAAGGAGTAGAAAGTTCAGATACTTGTTTGAAATGTAGGAACTAAAAGTAAAAAGTAGTCAGAAAAAAACTACTCAAGTAAATGAGTGTTTGTACTTTGTTACTTCCCACCTCTGCTGATTAAACAGCTTTGTTAGTGGTAGCACTGATAGTTCCTTTCTTTATTTTAGTTCATGTTTTCTCTTTTGTCACAGCTCTGAAACACCGATGGAAGCCATCACTGTCTGCCTGTTCCATCATCAGCCCAGCTGCCCTTGCTCTGTGAGCCCCATCACCAAACCCTTCACACTTTCTGTAGATAAACCTGTTAAACGTGTCCCAACTCCAAGTTCACTTCTGAGTCAACCAAACTTCTTCTGATCATGGCAATTATTTCTCAGAATGTTAAGGTGATAGTAGGCTAAATGTCAGTCTTTCTGTGACTGGTAAAATTCAGGTTTTCACCCACGTCTACAAGATTTCTGGCTCGGTTAGTGGTCATTCATTTTAGAGTAAACCTGGGAACTGAACTTTAAGCATTCTCTCTGATTCTCAAAAATAACTACTTCAGTTTTATTTAGTAGGAAAAACAGGCCAAAATACAAGGTACACAAAATAGCAGACAAAAGTTAATGACATGCAATAGTGACATGTAAATTCACAAGTTAAAGAAGACTCCAGCAGCTTGACCTTATAGCAGGATAACCACAAGGTTCAGGGTCACCTGATCCAGCCCTAACTATAAAGTTTACTGCCTATTCTTAAAAGTAAAGACAGTGTCTGTCTCCCGAAACCAGGGTGGATCTAGATGAGAGGGGTCTAAAACTTGAAGGCACTGCCTCCCATTATAATGCTAAATACTACAGGAAACACAAGTAAGCTGGCAGTGTGATGGCGAAGCTCTCTACTGGGACTAACGACAAGGTCTTTTAGATCATTTGGGATTAAATTCAATGTTGGATTTAAGAGGGCAGCTAATATGAAGAGAAGCTGAAGGCTTTCATGGGCCTTTTAGAACAACTTGGTAATATCCAGTCTAGACATAACAAATGTATGAACTCATTTTTCAGCATCACGCTGAGACCGAATGTTTTTCTTTAAACAATAATGCACAGACAACAGGAAGCTGTCCTGGACGTCTGCTCATTGTGCAGCCTGTCAGAAGTTAGTAAGGTAATACTTTACACCACCACCAACTGCTTTTATTTACACAAACAGCACTTCCATTCTGAGCATCCCTGTCCATCTGAGGAGATGTTGCTGCACACCTTACACACAAAATTTTCCTTGCTCTGCGTTGTGTTGTACCCTCATACTTGGCTGTGTGTTCTGTCTGCCTGTTAAGCCTTGTCATGATTCCCAGTCTAGTTAGTTTTCTGTTCTTTTTGGCGTCCACCAAATAAAGCTGTTCTGAGTTTAGTTTTGCCATCTTGAGTCCTGCACTTGGGTCCTCCGTTCCTGCCTGCTGCACACAGACCATGACAATATATGATGCATGATGTCTTATGATCTGTCACTTTGTGTTTGATGGCAGGAGTTAGGGCAGGGATTACAAAGGAATAAAAAAGTAGTGTGAAACTAAAGAAATAAAATAAAGAAAACATTTTCTTAAATGATGGTGAGAAGTAAAGTTTATCAAGAATACAGAGAGGCTGTACACCTGCCTCTTCTTCTTCTTCTGAAAAGTTAGGAAGTAAAATAATCAGATAAATATGTAAATAAACAAATAAATATAGCTGAAAAAGCCCACAGAAATACAGAAGTCCACTGGTCTCTAAAATAAGCTAAAGCAACACATGATCAGCAGTTTAAAATGCATATGTGTGTTTTTAACACTAGATGGCGCCATCAACCCAACCATCAGCTCTGAGCGACTCAGCCTCTTCATCTTTAGGGCAATGATACAAAATTCAATTATTTGTACCTTGACAGTATACTTTGTGGCATCTGTTGCTTTACTGTAAATCTCAAGAAACCCTGTTTAAAAAAAAGATTGCAATGAGTTATACGCTAAATATATTTTCATTTTAAGTCTGATAGAATTAAAAAATTTCAAATTAAATGTTTAAAAAAGGCAGCGAAAAGAATTAAAGATACATAGATATGGGGCAGGGGATGCCTCTGAATCTGGAACTGAGTACTTTTACATTAGTACTTTAAGTGCATTTTGATGCTATACCTGTACTGTATCACTGAAGTAAAGAAGCCCGTTTCATAAAATTGTTATTCTATACAAAACCATATTACTAATAAGCCACATAGCATTCATTTGTGTGCTGTTTTTTCACTACATAAAAATAATGTCTGTAGTAATTATGGGATTATTAGGAGGAAGACATTAATGCCATAAACGTTTAATGTACTGCCGTATAAACTGTCTCCTTCCTTCCTGTATTCCAGTCTGTGTTTAGTGGAGGAGGACCCCGGGTTTCCTTCTCAGCACATCCTGACTGGGTGGAGCTCCTGGATGACAGTGGTTTTCCTGCTTGAGGCTCAGACAGGCCTAAACTATTCAGAGTTATTTTAGAAGTTTCATCCCAAATCCCTGTGGGTTTGGTCATCATGTGTCTGGCAGGGTTTTTTCTGTGCTCACATTATTTTCATGTCATTCTGGTACATTTCCCTTTAACGGAGAGGCTGAGGTGGTAGTCATTTGCAAGCTGTTTGTTTTAATTTTGAACATAAAGCCAGGTAACACTGAACTTGACCCCTAATTGAGTCAAGCATTCTAATTAATCAGTATTATGCAGCTCTATGTATGCAGTGCATTGGGTAAAAATGAAAAAAAAAAAAAAAACCCACATGGAGCAAGCGTGACCCAAAAATAAGATCACACAGACAGTTGGAGGACAATTATAACAAACATATTTTTACACACAGTTTATAAATGTCAAATATCTGTGTATATTTGTGATTTCTGCAGCTGTCTTCCTTTCCTCTCATAATGCCCTTCATCCATCAAGCTGCTTCCTTCCTTTGTCTCCTTCCTTTCGTTCCTTCAGACCAAACAATAGTTAACATGAGTGAAAACATCATTAATGAAGCAAAAACAGGCACGATATCAATTCAACCTCCTAGGACCCTGTGTCCACATATGTGGACATCACATTTTGGGTTATTTAGACTAAAATACTCAATTTTGCTCTACATGGGCCTGATATCCACTTACGAGGACATTATACTGCTACTGTTCTATGAAAATTTTAATATCCTCATATGTGGCTCTTATTTTTCTTAAAAACAAAAATATGGTAAAAAAAAAAATCTGGTAATTCTTTGTTTTTACATTCATCGGGCCCCAATATGCCCAAATATCAAAGAGAAATTAAAAATGCATGCTGTGGAAGAGTTCGGGGCTTAGTAGGTTAAATTACACCATAATTATTTTATATATTAATAGGTGCCTGCTAATATAATCTTACTGTGGTCTGTAGTCACTTTAATAAACGTTTTATAGAAAACTAAGATTTCCAAATTATGTCAGTTTGTATTATGGCTGTCTCAAAAAAAAGCATCTCCTACACTGCACAGCCTTTCCACAGTGTCTACTCTTTCATATACATATGGTGAAAACTCTCTTCTAGAGTCCTCTGCATTGATTGTTGCCAATGATACACTTAAGGAGGTACCCGAAATGTAAAACACCTACTTGAGACACAGATAAAAAAATAACACTTTATTCATGTGTTAGAAGATCATATTGCATGGGGTGGTGGGGGTTGGAGAGTTAACTTAGGAACAGAGTTGGGGTCCCAGACTCAGGAGATATAAGTTGGGGTTTTTCTTACAGCTGCGCCAGAGCTCTGAGGAAGTGGCACTAATATGAAAACTATTACCAAGCTTTTAACACAGACTAAAAGGCCAGCTGTCTCACAGTCTGTCTGGCAACAGTTTAGGGTTTCAGTGCACCAAACTCTCAATAATCAGTCAACATTAACAGAGGAAACATCGAGTGAGGGAAATACTCCACATCACCTGCTCTTCACTAATGTATCCAAGACACTGTGTAGTTCCCAGAGCCACACGCACAATCACTGAACAGTTTGTCGCACCTCCGCCTCCCTGTCCCGCTGTCAGCCATCTGCCCATCTGCTTTCACTGACATAGCTGCCAGTGCGTAATTTAATCAGAGCCCTTTTTACCAGCATGCTCGTGTCACACTGTATGGATTCACACTCTTTAAGCTATCTGGAACTGAGAGGCTGACTGCTGTCGCTTCATCTTTGGGTGCTAATTAAAAACATCTGGAGCAGAGCTGGAGGGCAGCAGAACATGTGGCATCAAACCGCAAGACTGAGCCAGTGACCCCTGCACACACCTTCACAATGCTGACCTTAGACCTCTGTCACTCTGTGATTTCCACTGAAGACTATTAGGAGTCAGAACAGCAGGCTGATGCACAGGAGGCGCCCTCATTAGTGACGGAACGACACACATGACATTTTTCCAAAGAACTGCTCCTTAATAATGTGTTCGACAGTTTAAGCTGGGTCACACGTCTCCAACACCTGAATTTCTCTCTGGTTTCCGCTCTACTTGTTATTATTTTTATGACGACAAAAACTTCTAACTCAGACTCTCTTTAGTTATTTTGCTGTCGTTTCATTATTTAGAAAGGATGAGTGTCTTTGAGTACTAAAAGTTACCCAACAATTCTTTTTTTAAGTATCTTTAGTCAATATCTCCGAGTCAGAATAACTATCATAAGGGGCTCAAAATGCTGTAAACATGCTTTCATCGTTATGGCCAAAGGAGGGAGGAAAAACATGTTTCAGTGTAACATTTGTCACTGCAGTGCAACAAGTTATTGTACTGAAGTCAGTAATCACTTTATGGTTACAATTATCTTGTTGCTTGCATCACAAAGGTTGTTGAGTTGTCTACACACCAGCATCGAATGTGTCCTTTTCTTCCTGCTCAGTTGTGCTACAGTCAGCTGATTGTGGTTTGTGTGCAGTGAGGAGGACAGTGGTGGAGCGGTATCTAACTTTTGAGAAGCAGAGATTTGCAGATTTTTATATCAGCAAAGGACAAAGTGCAACGGTAAAGTGCAAAATGCATCAAAGTATTATACTGCTAACACAACATCGACTGTTTGCAAACATCTGCTGAGGGACGAGGAGTCAGGCTTGTAGCATTGTAGACTTCATTTCTACCTTTACATGTCTCTACGGTGGAATCACCGTGGGGACACTGAAGTCTCTTTGGACTGGCTTTAAACCACTTTTTGCTTTATGTTAGCAGCATTGTGTTCAAACTTAAACAATAAAAGAAAGAGTGTATGCGTTGGCGTGGAAGACTGTAATGGTATGTGACTGCACACTTCAGGTTATGTTAGTGAGTAAAACAATCGTGACGTAATGAGTAGTGTAATAAATTACTTTCTTCGGAGAGTAAGAAAGTAATGCATTGCGTGACTTTTAAGAAAAGTAAAGTGTAATGCTTTATATTTTCGACTACGGACCCCAACAGTGAAAACGACAACAAACAGAAAGAAAACCTTCAATAAAAACGTGCAGAACAACACAGAGAGACACATAATGGCCTCCATGAAGCAAACAGACCAAAGTAAACTAAAAAGAGGCTTTAACACCCGCACAGTCTTTGAAAGCAACACAACAGCAAAACAGAAAACACAAGAAAGCAGGAAACATACCCTTTTAGTCATGGTCGTCGGTTCTTGGGTGCTTGGGTCTAGGTTTTTGTTCTGTTTGGTTCTGAGAAGTAATTGGTTCATTTAGTTTTCTCATAATAGTATAGCATATAATAGTAATATTTTGCATTTCCTTGTGCTTTTAAGTTTTGATATTTACTAATGTTATGATCTCAGACGACACATGAGCAACAAGTATAAGTTTTTATGGCAGCTTTTATATTGATACTTTTTATAATTTAAATATTTTATTGTTTTTTTTATTCACCAAAAATGGCGACGGTATGAAAGTGAACCACTTAATAAAGCAAAGCAGTAGTGTTTGTAGAATCCTCAAACCCCAGCGTGCATTCAAATGTAATTGAAATGAGCCGTTTCCTGTTTTTCTTATTTTATTTTGAAATCTTAGCGGAAGTTGTGTTCTTGGTGCCTTTTTGCTAACTTGTTTGTAGAGGGAAACTTTTCTCCAAGGTTCGCGCTCCTCCTCTTCACGCTCCTGACGTGCAGCCACTTCAGCGGCGTACTCTTTAAGCCGCTTTACGAAGTCATCTCTCGGGCTTTTTTCACTTCTTTTCTTAAAACCACCGAGCAAAAGCCTTTCCTGCTATTTTTCAGTGGAAATTCAAAATAAATTCCAAGGAATCAACAGCGTGGACCGAGGCGGGATGGGGCGGTCCAGTTGAAGTTGCGAGCTAAAGACAGGCTGAGTCTCCTCCGGTGCTCCCACCACAGTAACGCCAGTCCCCGCCTTGGAGGCCATGGGCTGCGGCTTGCGAAAACTAGAAGACCCGGAGGATAGCAGCCCCGGGAAAATCTACTCCACCTTGAAGAGACCGCAGGTGGAGACCAAAACAGACACCGTGTACGAGTATGTACTGCTAGACTTCAGCTTGGAAGGTAGGCGTGTGGCATATTTAATCCATCAATCGATTAGCTGACAGAAAATGTCTTGTTTGAAGATGTCCCATCAGTGTTTTAGAGCTGCACATATTTCTTATAACGATGATATTCATCCTCTGTTGCTTCACACTCTGAATACAAACTACAGCAAAGATAAACGGACTGACAGAAAATGACCCACTAACAGTTTCTGATAGTCCGTCGCTTTTTGTGTTGCAACATCATATTCATGAGCACATAGCAGGTTTTCTTTGTCTTATCAGAAATCTATTTGCGTAATCTTATTGTTTATACTGATATTGGAACATGTTTACTGTTTTATACAGCAAATGATTCATGAGAAAAATTTTACATTTAACTTTTAACATTTTCCAAGTGCTTCAAAGTTAAAACGATTAGTTGATTAATCAATTGATTGACAGCAAATGGATGGCAACAGTTTTGGTGGATTCTTAACCTGATGCTCAGAACAAATGAAGCAACTTAAAAACAAACAAAAATATCATTGTATTATTATTGTTTTTTATTATTATTATTATTATTAGTAGTAGTAGTAGTAGTAGTAGTATTAGTGTCTGCTCGGTGATTGACTTTTCCTCCTGTCACCATGTCACAGGCTGGACAGGGCAGAGTCATGTGACAAGATACAATGGGGAAGTATTAACAGAATTTAAAACCAATAACAGCAATCAACACGGGCAGATTATATCGGTTAGAGGATCTGAAGAGGTTAATTTTTAGCTAATCTCCCAGCCTTACAATCAAGTATGCTGTGAGATGTTCTGAGGCAGTGATTTGATTATTCAAAATGTTGATTGAACATTTTTGGTCAGCTGTTGTAGCTGTAGGCTTGTTGTCAGTTTTTCAAATTAAAAGGACTAAACATTTGGCTGTTTTTTGTATTCTCCTCTGTTTTATAAATGTATAAAGTGCATATTTTTGGGGCTGGTGCTTAGATAAGACAAGTCCACCTAATTCAGTTGCAGTTGCATCTCTAGTTTGCTTCTGGTACCTCTTACACTGGCCTCAAAGTAAACCATTGTTGCTAATTTTAATGGACCCTTCAGCTGAACAAATAGTTCAGGTTCTTTCCCATTTCCTCTTAACAAAAGCCTGAAAGTGTTCCTTTTTCTAATTCAAGCATTCCTCTTGTTTATTTGGCCCTAAAATAACCATAAATAGCAAACGTTATGATACTGTAGTTTGTTATTCCCCGGGGAAAAGTGTAATAAAAGCACCTTACAGCCAGACAGGAAGCATCTGATGTCCAGATCACTGTTTTAGAAAAAAAGGAAATGACCTGTTAGTTTACTTTCAAGTGTTTAGCATACATGTAATGAGTTAGCATCTAACTCTTGGTTTCTCCTGGTAACAGGGCTGTTTGCCTAGCCTATCATGAAATAGGTCACCAAAGGTTTTTTGTTTTTGTGCCCTCCTCCCTGCCTTTGCTAGTCACTTGTTACCTCAGCAAACACACGGACACACAGATTGACGTACCTTCTTATGCAGTTAAATGCAGCATCCTTCCAGAGTAAACAACACCACCTGCTCTGATGTGGAGTTTCATTTGAACATATGCGAAGGTTGCTGTTTTTCAAGGCTAATCCCTTCATCTGGTCTCCCGACTGGCTGTTTTCACTGTGACCTATTTGGAAGGAAATGGTGATTAAGTTCTGAATGGGAGCTGAGCACGTTAACGTCAGGCCAGCACAATGATGAATTGGGGGAGAAGTACTGCGGCCAAAGTTAGAGGAGGTCAGGGGAGCAAAGTGCTCCTGTTGTGCTGTCTGCAAGAAGGTAGCAGTAGAAGCTACCATTGTCTGAGCTGTCATTATTGACTGATAAAGCTGCAGATTTCTCTGCACTATTATAGTTACTATTATAATCTTTGTTATTTTTGTAGTAGTAGTAACAGTAGTAGTTTTGGTGAAATGTATTATAAAATTAGTGGCTAAGTATAGGATTTTTTTTGTTTTGTTTTTTGCTAATATGCCACCTTAATGTTTCATTAAGATTTTAACTCCTGCCTTAGATAGTGACAGTTAACCATAATATCTGAACACAGCCTTAAACATCTGCAGCAGTGATATTGATCCGTATAACACTGATTGAACATTTGTTCATCAGAATCATTACTTTTACTTTAACCCTTTAAGACCTACCATAGAACCAAGTCTGCCAGAGCTTATATTATATTTTTACATGCTGTGGAGCCATTTTTGGGATCATTTCAAGTTGCTATACATCAATACAACCATTATAGCCCGAATTTTAATAATATGCATGCATTAAGTGCATAGTAATCACATAAATTGCAAAAAAGTGCAATAAACTACAAAAAAATTTAAAATCGTTTTTGTTTTTTTAACATATATTTCTAGTTAGAGAAATTTAAGAGGCTTATCCCTCAAAACTGTAAATACAAAAAAGTTGCACAAACTAGTTTCCCACCACAGGAAATTTATTTTAAGTGTCTTCATAGTTTTATTTTTGAAATATACCAATTTTCATATACTGCAGGAAAAACGAAAATAAATATTATACTGCAAATTTGCAAAATAACAGCATATGCATCAAAATAAACTATTTCCAGCTGTGCAATATGAGTCCTAAGCATCCCAGAAACGACACAGAAAGTCATAAAGTCAAACATAACTCTTAAAAACACAAGTATAGGCTCATGAGGCCCCGATGGTAAAAAAAAAACTACCGTACATTTCCGCAAAATGACATCACTTCCGGTTTCGGGCAGGTAATGGCGGACATGCGATAGTTCACGCTGATGGACGTAGGAAGTGTTATGAACAGCTGATCGGATCGGCAAAGCGTGTTTCTGGAATATTATGTTTTTGTTGCTGCAAGTGCTTTTTATGCAGTTTTTGCAAAGCTATATGTGGAAGGAAACTGTGACCTAGGACAAGCTGATGGCATAAGATGTAAGTACAACTCCTCCGGTTTCATATGCAAAAAAAATTATTGCGCTAGCTTACGTGGCTGCAGTACTACCGGGATTTAAAAATAGTTACGCAAAATGGAGCGTGTCCGCTCTGACCGGCTTTAAAGGGTTAACTGCACTTTACTAATAATACACAGTCTGACTTGTAGTGAGGTGTTTTCGTAGCATGTTATTGGTACTTGTATTTAAGGAATGGTTCTAAAAAGTAGTTCAGATGGTGATTAACTTTATTAGTATACTTTAGATACTACATAACATATGGGTGAATAAAAGTAACAGGTTCGTTGGATTGTTCTATATGTTCTGTGGAATCTTTAATGTTGCCATGGGAATTTTTCTTGTTGACAGCTCTGTGTATGACCCACCAGCAGTGGGTTCATGACCCACTGTGGAAAATTATTTTAAATATTCTGGTTCTCTGAGCCAGTCATGAGCGGGCAGTCATGGGTTTTGCCCTCAGACACACTTATAAATACAGTATTTTAGACAGAGTGTGTGTGAGTCATAGATCTACTTTAGACAAACTCTGGTTCACACGAGTTACAACAATAATGAGCTTTGTGAGGAGTCCTTGCTTCACAGTGGATTCATTTCTGTAACACAAAATTAATTTGTGCTCAGCAGCAAAGTGATGGATCACACCAGGGCTAGTGGGCTTAAATGACAATAAGAGTATTAATAAACAATCTGAAGTTATCCTGTAAATCTCGGTCACTTATATCTCTATCAAACCTCGACACGAGGCTCAGAAGCGCTGCATGTTTATGACTGTTTGTCTGAAGGGGGCTTCTTTTCTTTTGTGAGTTAAGTGTGAGAATAGCACATTAATGTTCAGGCTTCCTGTATTCTTGGATCCGTGTCATGGAATCTCACTTGAAATGTGCAAATATCTCTTGCTGAGTGTGAAGCTCCATAATTGGCACAGCTAAAGATAAACTGGAATGATTCCAGTCTGTGAAGGTCTAGTACAGACTGTTAATCTCCCCATTTTATGATTTTGTGTATTAAAAAAAAAGGGGGGGGGGGGGGGGGTGTGGGGGGTCTGTAGTGGTTTAGTCAGTTGGATTTTTTCTTGCCAAATGAGCCACGAAAATGATCCTCAAAAAGCCAATCTGTGCCACCAAATGTGCACCACATTTACTGGCTGGTGATCAGATTTCAGTTGGATTGTTTTTAAGGACAGATTTTATGTAGGTTTAATGTTTGAGAGCATGACTAACATTCCTGATGAGCACCTGGCCTGCAGATGTCTTACAGCCACCAGAGGTCAGGTTGAACTGTATGCCTGTGCATATTTATTTATGAAACACATCAAATCAAATCACTTCTATTGTCACATCACATGTGCTGGTACACTGGGACAGCACATGTGAGTGAAATTCTTGTGTGCAAGCTTCACAAGCAACAGAGGTGTGCAAAATACAATAAGAATCTGAGAATTATGAGGATAAATATATGTACAAATATAAGAATGTATGCGCTTTACTGAATATGTATACCAAATATGTATATATATATACGTGTGTGTGTGTGTGTGTGTGTGTGTGTGTGTGTGTGTGTGTGTGTGTGTGTGTGTGTGTGTGTGTGCATATATATAAAATAAAATACACAATATACAGAGGTAAGCAGTTGAATCGCTGGGTATCTTTATGTTTGTTTAATATTTAGGTAGATTTTTGTTAGTACCTCTAAAAATTGTGTTGTTTGTCCAGTATTATGCCAAATGTTGGGAAATGTAATATGCAAACATAGGAAACATCCCACAGTGAAGTGCACTAGTGAGATTGTGGGGCAGTGAGCAAGTCGGCTCTCATCCAGTTATAAAAATATTTAAATGTAACATTTCTCATTTTGCCCAGAATACTGTTTATTCATTTAATTAGTTTGTCAGTAATTTGGCTCATCCTGAATAAGGATGAGTTACACTGGACATTGGTGTCTCACTGGCAAACAGGAAGTGACACATTACAAAGCTGTATGGTGGAGGCGGGTAGTTGGGTCCTTACTATGTAAAATCACCTTGACACAGCTGTTGTCCTGAACTGGTGCTATATAAGTAAAACTGAACTGACTCAACAGTACTCTGAACAACCCAAATGTCACATTTTGGGTTTAAGAGCTTTGCTCGTTGTTGTTAGCTCAGCCTCACTGCTTTCTCACTGAACAGAGCAGAGAGGGTGAGTGTGGTGCCTGTGCTGGGAAAACAAGACCTCATTGTTAAAGGGTCCTGTCCTTGGCTCAGAGGGCCTTTTTGAGGGAAACAAAATCCACTAAATATGTATGAAAATCTTTAGATTATTATTTTTTTAAGTAGGATCACAACTGGATTTCATAAATTCAATTCAATTTAATTTATATAGCGCCAAATCACAACAAAAGTCGCCTCAAGGCGCTTCATAGATACAGAGAAAAACCCAACAATCATATGACCCCCTATGAGCAAGCACTTTGGCGACAGTGGGAAGGAAAAACTCCCTTTTAACAGGAAGAAACCTCCGGCAGAACCAGGCTCAGGGAGGGGCGGGGCCATCTGCTGCGACCGGTTGGGGTGAGAGAAGGAAGACAGGATAAAAGACATGCTGTGGACGAGAGACAGAGGTTAATAACAGATATGATTCAATGCAGAGAGGTCTATTAATACATAGTGAGTGAGAAAGGTGACTGGAAAGGAAAAACTCAATGCATCATGGGAATCCCCCGGCAGCCTACGTCTATTGCAGCATAACTAAGGGAGGATTCAGGGTCACCTGGTCCAGCCCTAACTATATGCTTTAGCAAAAAGGAAAGTTTTAAGCCTGATCTTAAAAGTAGAGATAGTGTCTGTCTCCTGAATCCAAACTGGAAGCTGGTTCCACAGAAGAGGGCCTGAAAACTGAAGGCTCTGCCTCCCATTCTACTTTTAAATACTCTAGGAACAACAAGTAGGCCTGCAGAGCGAGAGCGAAGTGCTCTAATAGGGTGATATGGTACTACAAGGTCATTAAGATAAGATGGGGCCTGATTATTTAACACCTTGTATGTGAGGAGCAGGATTTTGAATTCAATTCTGGACTTAACAGGAAGCCAATGAAGGGAAGCCAAAACAGGAGAAATATGCTCTCTCTTTCTAGTCCCTGTCAGTACTCTTGCTGCAGCATTTTGGATTAGTTGAAGGCTTTTCAGTGAGTTTTTTGGACATCCTGATAATAATGAATTACAGTAGTCCAGCCTGGAAGTAATAAATGCATGAACTAGTTTTTCAGCGTCACTCTGAGACAGGATATTTCTAATTTTAGAGATGTTGCGCAAATGGAAGAAAGCAGTCTTACATATTTGTTTAATATGTGCGTTGAAGGACATGTCCTGGTCAAAAATGACTCCAAGTTTCCTCACAGCGTTACTGGAGGCCAAGGTAATGCCATCCAGATTAAGAATCTGCTTAGATACCATATTTCTAAGATTTTCAGGGCCGAGTACAATAACCTCAGTTTTATCTGAATTAAGAAGCAGAAAGTTAGCGGCCATCCAGGTCTTTATGTCTTTAAGACATTCCTGCAGTTTAACTAATTGGTGTGTGTTAAATAAATAAATGAAATTCTACCCCTTGTTCAAGGACATCATCACCTCTCCTTGAAGCAGTGAAGCATTTCTGGGACACGTAGTGGCGATCACACACTCACACACCCATCATGTATCTCCCAGTGCTCCCAGTCAGCTTGGCCTGATTCCACTTTGAGAGGAGACTGGACTTGGGGCCTGGAGCCCGAGGCAGTACATCAATGGCTAATGCTTCCTGAGGTTATCACTAGCGGAGGGATATATATATATATATCTCATATATGGTATGCATATTCTGTTTCTGTAGGGGAAAGAAAGCATGTCGAGCTGAGTCTTTGTAGTTATTGATCTTTTCATAGCAAACTGCTCACAGTGCATCTTACATCCGAACAGCGCTGAGCATCCTGATCATGTTATGCCAACAAACTTGCAGCATCTCCCGTCTGTTTTTGGTAGCTTTCACACTAAAATGCAGAATTTCCATCTGTAAATGAAACTTTCTACAAACGTTTTAAATGATGGCTAAATCATCTCTAAATGATTCCTCTTTGTTTAGGCATGTGTTTACACTTTGTCCATGGGTCATCTTTCCTTTGCACTGTTTACCTCAGCTGTAGAGATTCTGCGAATCAAGAAGGTGCACAGAAAAATAATAATAATTAAAAATAATAATAATTACAAAATTTATATATAGCTCTTTATTTTAAAAAAATCAACATATTCTTAAGACCTGAGAGCTTGTTTACGACTTCCTGAATGAAGAGAAAATTATTAGTCTTCCAGAAACAGAGCGTCATTAAGCTTAACTCAGCCTGTCACATAAAGTGATGGATGATGTAGCCTGTTGTAATAGTGGACTTAAATGGGCTCATATCAGCTACACGGTAAACGTCCCAACAGATTGCTGGTGTTACCTTGATTGATTGATTGATTGATTGAATCTTTATTTTGAACATGTTGAAAAAGTATAAAAAAAAATAGAATTAAAAGAGACAAATGAACAAAGCAAACAAAAGGAAAACGAGCAACCACAACTCCAAATAACGTCCATGTTCAAAAAGGAGCAGGAAGAAGCATAAGCTTATTTAATCCCACCCCTTTTCCACTATCTAGTATCAATAGACTACAGAAATACCTTCGCTTTTTGAAGCAGTTTTCCGCGCAGTTTGTTTTCTTATGTTTGTTTGTCTCATATAAAAATGCCAGGTAGCTTTATAGGTTCCTGTGTAGCATGCTCCTTCAAACTCCTGTTTGTTCTTGTAACAAGTGAGTTACTCCTGTACAGGCTAGAAGCAGTGTTGACAGAAGAATAGCCTTGTCCTGTATTTCCCTGCTCATGGACTAGCTTTGTGCAACAACTGAACAGGACTGAGGGAAATCAGGGAGTAGATGGTGATGTAAGGTGACGTGAGGACCACATCAATAAACTGGAGGATGGTTGGAGTGATGTTTATTCATGACTGACGGTGATTTCAATCGCCTTCCTCTGAGAGAGGATTGGGTTGTGAAGTGGTTTGACTGACCTCAGCCTTAGATGACTGTCCCAGTTGTGATGAGGCGTTTACTGTTTCTGCCTGCCAGGTCTATTTATTATCTCCAGAGGGTAGCGCAGTTGTCTGTAATCTCAGTCTAATCCTAGTATTTAAAGGTCCACGACAGATCCTTTCAGATTAAAGTTTGTTTTAGGTATTAAATTTGAAGGAGATTTCAAGGACACTGAAAGGTAATGCAGACCTAAAAATGTAACCATGAATGACATGAATAATCTGAAATGATACATATTGAAAGTACATGTGTTGTTGGTGTTTTTTGTTTTTGTTTGTTTGGGGGGGTTGATGTTAGGAAAGCTAACATTAGCATTGAGCACGTTAACAGCCAACAGTCAGCAGTCATGCTTACTGGTCAACTGAGAAACAGAAAGCTGCTTTTCTAGTATTCAGATCTGCCCCTGACTCAAAAAGCTGGAGATGATGACAGGAAACCATCTGTGGGCCTCATTTTATTACATGATGTGTTTGAAGCAGTGGACTGGTCTCTCCAGCGGGAGACATTACATGGTGTAGGAAGCTGACATCAAATGCTCAGCAGTTTGGAGGTATTTGTTTCCTATAATTGATGAAGCGAGTTAACAACTAAAGAGCTCATTCAAGCTGTTTTGGCTTTTCCTCATTTTTATCCAGATCTGATTTTAGGCAAACAGTGATCATGTCAGGACTTGTGCAGCACCCACTGATTTCAGACACGCCCTGGATCGCTTTTTTTCTGGTATGAGGTCTGCTGCAGGAGACTGCAGACACACACACACACACACACACACACACACACACACACACACACACACACACTGTTTGTACCATAATCACAGCTTAGAGGTTTGCATTCACCTCTTGATCCTGCTGATCAGTTACTGTTCCTCACCAGCAGCATTCGTATTTGAAGCAGATGAGCTGATAGTGGCTTTGAAAACTAAAATGTGTCAATTAATATTGTTTGCGTTAATAATTAATTAATAAACATGTAGCGATAGAGACTTCTGTGCATGTGTGTTTTACTATTACTGTTTTGTAATAGCATCCTTTTTTGGGGCCGACATTTCTACACAGATTAATTGTGAGACTACGCTGGTATTAAAAAAAAAAAAAAAAAAAAAGATACGTTAAAGATAATGACTCTATCTACGATCCATTTAAAAGAGGGAATCACCAGACAAGCCAAGATACCATTTGACAATACTTTGCTCACAATATGATATTGTTGTGATTTTTAGTATCTTTCAATAACACGTGCAATTTATCATCTTTAAAAAAAAAAAAAAGGTTAATAATGTCCTGAAAGTTAAACTGTCAGTATCAGTTTTATTCAATAATAAGTTATGACATTTCTTTTTCTTTTTTTTTCTATTTCTTTTTTTTGGGGGGTTCAAAGTGAGATCAATCAATCACACCAACATTGTTACTAAAACCTGCCATAACTTGGAGTCAGTCTGCTATCAGTCTGCAACTGGATGGGGTCAAGTTAACATGCAATCTGTTTTTGGAAATACATCAATTAACTGTGATAAATCATTAAAAATCACACAGCAGTCGTCTGTCTACAAAGAAATTCATGTTAAACTATTATTCAAGTCCAAACCTTCAACAATCTCTCTGAGCGACTGCAGTTAACCTAAAGGTTGCTCTCCTTTCTTCACTTGTGTGAAGTCATGAGGTAGTTTTGTCAGCTAAGTGTGCCCAGTGTTGGCTGGGCTCAGCTCATGATGAGCCCTGAGCATGAGGTGACCCTCTCGTTTGTAGTGCCCCAGAGTATTTTAAGTATTTTGGTATCCCTATTTGCCATATTGTGATGCTATGCTGGGTCTTTTTTATTCCCTCCAACCCTGTTTAATAGAGGACAATAACTTCACATAAGAATAAAGTTCAAAACATACTAGTCCCTGTTCTCCCTGTGTGGTATTTATGTGCCAAAAGCATTAATGTGGTGGTCCTCGGTGTCATTCACTGTCTCCTCTGGGAGTGTCTCAGTCAGACAGACTCCCCACTGACATGGACATCAGACAACGGTCTGAGAAAGAAACTTCATCCACGGGGTGGACGACTCACCGCAGAGGCAGCTGATTTTGTTGAATTGTTGCATACCATTAAATGGGCATTTTAATAAAGGAACAAACTCTTTGTTAATCCCCATCACACGCACACAGTCTTCAAGTGACCTTAATTTGTTGCTTTTACAGTATTATAGATTTCTCTAAAATTAATGCAGAAAGTGTAACTTGCTTTGGCTCTGTAATTCCAGAACCTTAGATTTTCTCCCTGCTGATCGTTTTTATTCCTCGACTACAAACGATACAAGGACTTGAAAAAACAGACGTGTTGAGGTTCGTAGTGTGGATGTCGCTCTTCATTTATTTGCTCCTCGTTGCTAGGCAGCTTTCCCTTTTTCACACCTTCACACATGGGTTTGTGAAATCCGTCTTGTAACCCGCTCCCCCCTCCATCTCCCTTTGGCTTTACCTCCCTTTCTCTCAGCTCTGTCACCCCTCTGTGTGCCCTCCTGTTATTCAACTCCTCTTGAACGGCTTCTACATTTTTACCACGTCCTTTCTAAGCTTCCCTTCTTCATCCCCTCCACCACCTCCTCCTTTTTCTCCCATACCCCACTGAACAGAGGCCTCAGTGTGCGGGTCCATGGGCCAAGTGGCAGCAGAATGGGAGGGGGTGTGAGGATTGAAACGGGGGAGGAGACGAGCAAAAGGCTGTCACAAAAGCCTTGTTTAGAGGTGTATTTGGATGCTAACGCAGACGTCCTGGGAGCACTGAACTCCAGTTGTGGTGGTCTGTTTTTCTGATGTGGCCACTCTATATCACAGGCCTCATTTCATGATACAGTAGCTGCGTCATTAGCCTAAACAAACTATGTAAACCACTATGTTCCGCTACACAAGCTAACATAAGATGTGACATGATCCTAAACAAGCTAAAATTAGCTTAAACAAGACACATTCCTAGCTTAAAATAAAGGCACTAATATAAAGTACTACATTATGTTAAACAAGATAACATTAGCTGCTATGTTAGCCTAAACAATTTAACAGCATGTAAAACAAGTTAATTTTAGCTGATATACTAGCCTAATCCTTTGAACATTAGCTGCTACATTAGCCTAAAGAACCGAAGATAAATTGCTACCTTTAAATAAAAGCATTAACAAAAGCTGCTACAATTTCATATTTGTCTAAAAAAACAAACAAACCACGAGCTAATAAAAACAGTAGTATAGGAAGATAACTGGTGTAGGAGTCATTTTTCTTGTGCCCCTATCTTTATCACCACTAGGGGGTTGTATTTCATTTTATGCACTTGTTATGACAGGCAGGTATGAGGTTATGTAGGGTCAAGGTTAATTCTGTTCAGGTCTTGCTGATGAGACGGGACAAACGGTTTTCTGCTGTGCTCAGTCTGGTTAAATATTGTCTTTGTTTAAATGGAAAGATAAACGGGCATTGCAAAGGAAATAAATAGGGCTGGGTATCGTCACTGATTTCTAGAATCAATTCGATTCCGATCACAAGGTCCCGAATCGATTCGATCCACGATTCAATTCGATTAGATTCGATTCAATTTGATTTAAATCTGGAGAATTTTGCCTCAGACAGTCAGAAATATTATAATTCAGATCAGTACATTAACATATTTTTCTATCTATAAAAAGGAAGCTGACACTCGCAAGACTTTATCAAAGGTGTGAGCGTCACAGCAGATGCCTTTGTGTCAAAGTAGCTGAAGATAAAACACAGAAAAACATGAAGGTGGTTTTCCTGGCCTGGGATTTTATAAAAATATTCTGCAGTACATCAAAAACGAAAGAAAACCATTAATCAACATATGAACATTACCTCTGACGTTACAGCTGTTTTATTAGAGACACAGCTGAGCGTTTTGCATTTTGCATAATTTTAAAAAGTTGACATTTGTTCAGAAGCCTGTTGAACGGCAGAAATTAGGTTTTCTTTTCAGAAGTAAGAAAAAGGAAAAAAAAAAACAGCGGCCGACAGCGCTGTAAACAACGGTAGACTTGTGCGTAACAAGCAAGCGAATAATGTAGAAAACAGATTTTTAGACGGGAAACTGTTCTTGAAGTACAGAGAGAGAGAGAGCTGTGCATGAAGTGTGGTGGAAGCAAAACAGCAAAAGTCGGAGGGAATCCATGACGATGTTTATGTGAAGCGTAGTTTGGATCTTCTTTTGCTGCTGGTTCGGTCAATATTGTTTGGAGAGAGATCAAACTAACAGCTTTAGAATCAGCGCAAAAAGGGCGTAAACACAAAGCGCGGACCTGCCGACAGATCAGAATCAGCGAGCTGTCGGCATTCAGCCCCGACCGTGTCGTGCCATCGGGTGAGAGAAAGGCGACATCTCACTGATTCTGATCCATCGGCGGGTCCACGCTTTGTGTTTACGTCTTTGTGCAGAATCCGTGTTTCTGCTCTCATTTACTGTTTTAGCTGTTTGCTGGTTGTTGAACTGTTGTGAGGTTTAACCTGAGATTCTGGCGTTTCGGGCAAAATAAATTTATATTAAAAAATCGATTCAGGATTTTAATGAATCAATATCACGTTATCCAAGCCAGAATCGATTTTAATTGATAAATCAATTATCAAAACCCACCCCTAGAAATAAATGACTGAATATAAATATCGTGAATATAAATGAAAACAAAGATTTGGCACGGTGAACTGTGACTGAGTGCACGTAAAAGCAACGCCTACTAACAAACAAGTAGCAACCAGTAGCATCAAAATATAGGATTTACTTGCTACAACAGCGATATTTAACTTTTATCATGTACGTCTGATTTTTTTCTTTCTTTTTTTTTATATTTTAAAGTTCAAAAAGTTTTTCAAAAAAAAAAAAGTTCATAAATTCCAGGAAAACTACCACTTTTTATGGGACTTTCTCTGTGTTGAGGTACTTGGATTCACTTCATTTCATGACTGCTGTCCTGTGCACAAGTTCTCTTTAGAGCTGCATCACTGTTTTCCAGCAGCTGCAACATGTGTTAAATTTAAATTCACCTCAAGCATTGAAAGCGGGGTTTAAGCCCACAGGAATGCCTGTAAACTGTTGCAGCAGTCGCCCGACCCTGGTGTTTACTGGTTTTATTGAGGTTCTGGTGGTCTTCATTCTCATGAAGGGAGCCAGCCAGACAGCTCATTCAGAGGCTGCAGTGATGTCAGCTGCATGCTGGTCTCCCAGGTCTCTTGGGTGTTTGTTCACGAGAATGTGGGGTGAATGCTTTTTTTGCCATCTTTTACACACACACACACACACACACACACAGTCTTGTTTTCATCGCTTCACAGGCTGCTGTACAGTCTTTCACTCTGTTCCCTAAATTTAAGTCTTATCCAGAGTTTGTCCCAGTAAGGGAGACGGGAATTCCCCACATTGTTTGTGTAAACTTGTATCTCGCAAGATTAGTAATACTGTTACACACAAGATGAGTTGACATCAGGAGACTGTAACCACATTAATCTTCTACCTAAACATCAGTACCCACCCACAACATGAGTTGTACACAGAATAATGAGAAGAACACACAAAGCTGTGTTGATGCTGACATGCCCTAACCCTCAGTCAAGCTCAATTAGTGGAAGTTTTGTCAGAACAAACAATGAATCTCCACAATGTGACTGTATAAACAGGAGTAAGGCTCTGAAGGCTCTTGCTCTTTATCATTTGTGTCCTTTTTCTTTCCTTGTTTTTAATCATCCTTTGTCCAAAATGTGCAAATTGTTCTTTAAAGTCTTGGAATGGTGTGTGTGTGTGTGTGTGTGTGTGTGTGTGTGTGTGTGTGTGTGTGTGTGTGTGTGTGTGTGCGCGCACAAACGGCGTGTAGCCAAACCCCTCTGAACAGTTGCTCTTTGTGGACACAGGAAGTATGGTGATAGCCGCATGGATTTCCAGCCAGGACTTTAGGAAAAATGGCACAAGACTCCGCCATTCACAAACTCTCCAGCTCTCTCTGCTCACTTCACACCTCTGATGGCTCACAAATGGATAAAATGAAAACAGAAAGGATCTCTTCCCCTTAAGGCTTTAGAGTCGTAAGGGGAAAGCTGTTTATTTGATGGTAGATCATGGAAGGTGATTGATGGAGCCGGTGGTCACATGTCATTTTCAGACGTCATAAAAGTTGGATTGATTTATGAATAATCAATAAATGGTTTGTGTGTCAAAGTCTTCGGATGTGTCATTCAACTCTGAGCGCAGGTTTGAAAACTGAGCAGATGATGTCTGTGTGTGCAGGTAGCCGTCCGACAGTCCAGTATGTGTCCTCGCTGTCTGAGTTGCCTCAGGCCCTACAGCCATACTACACCCAAGGCTACCTCTTGGCTGCACTTCACCCCATCATCCTGTCTGTGGGTCGGACTCGCTCGCTTCCCTTCAGCCTGCTCTACCGCGCCATCCTGGCCCGTCCTAGACCCAGGTACGCCAGTCCTAGTCCAACGTCATCAAATTTATCTTAAAACTGGCCTATTATTGATTTTTTTTTTTCTTGTATGTCATGGTCAAAGAAAGCTTTTGCCATGATGTTGTCTAGTAGGTATATGAAAGATAAATGAAGTCAGCTGCATATTTAATGCAGATTGCTGATAGGAGGTCTGACTTGCGTGCTAGCAGAGAGAGGAGACGGTGTTTTGGTTTGACTACTGTTCAGTTTCTGTTGGCTAAAATTCACCTGACAACAGGGATCTCTCAGCAGCCAATGAGGATGGAGTATGTCTGATCTCTCAAGCCTACTGGGCTCTGCTGAGGGACCCAAGGGGGCGACAAAACCACCACAAAGAGATATAAAACCCACTGCCAGGAAGGTCAAAACCACAATACCCACACAACAGTCGCAAAGGGACCCAGAATCACCATACACAGCTGAAACAACCGCAAACAGAATAAACATGACTTGACTACAAAGAGAAATAAAACCTCCAAGACTAAACACGACTACCATTCGGAAAAAAACTACAAAGAAACTAAACATGAAACCGAGAAACATAAAACAGCCACCAAGGAAGCCAAACTAACCAGAAGAGTCTAAAAATGATTACCAGCAACACAAAACAACCACGAACAGACTAAATACCAGGAGACTAAAATCAACCACAGAGGAAATAAACATGATTATTAGCAACATGACGGTAAAGTTGCACAAATCAACCAATACGAGGCACGAACATTTTCACACTTTTCTCTCTTGTTTAAACACTCTCAAAGTTCAAACCTTCGTAGAAAAATAAGTCCAGTATTATAGAATGAAACCAAAGATCAAACCCTGTTTTCAGGTCCACAACATGGGAATAGAGCAGCTGCCAGAGAATTCAACATTAATGAATCAATGGTACGGAAGTGGAGGAAGCAAGTAGAATGGTAACTTCTACCTTCCTTTGGCATGTCCAGAAGTCCCAGTTTATGTGCAATGGTTAGCATCTTCTTCTGCCTTTTAGGTGCTACCGCAGGAGCCTTTGACGGTGCAAAACGCTTCATCGACATTGTTGTTTGTTGGAGAGAAAACTTAAAAAGTGCAGCACTTCAGAGTCACACTGTAGCGATCTAAGATTTATGTAAATTTGACAAGCTGAACGCATTCTGTACTGTACAGGAGACACAGCACGAGGTTAATTGACAATGGTCTACAGCTGATCGGGACACAGAACACAATGTGCTGTAAAACAAAACAAAACAAAAAACAAAATGCAAAATTGCACCAAAAAAATCTGCGAATCAGTGAGGCCGCAAAAGGTGAACCACATTATAGCGAGGGACCACTGTATTGCCGTGTTTTCCGCACTATAAGACACACTTAAAATCCTTTAATTTTGTCAAAAATTGACAGTGCGCCTTATAATCCGGTGCACCTATGTATGAATTCTGGTTGTGCTTACTGACCTCGAACCGATTTTATGTGGTACACGACGCTCAAAAATCTGTCAAAAATGTTTTAGTCCGTTACTGAAGTTGGGCTAGCTGGTATATAAGGATGTGCTACGTGATCGTAGCGACAAAGCTATGTTAGCATAACATTAGCACAGTGAAGCTGGAGGATGAACGCTAACTTTTTTCCACTCGAGAACAACTGAGATAATCCATCCACAATACGAGGTTAGTCATTAATATACTGCAACAACATGGGAATAGAGCAGCTGGAGAGAATTCAACATTAATGAATCAATGGTACGGAAGTGGAGGAAGCAAGAAGAATGAGTTGAGTAAAGTTTGACTTATCTGACTGCTTTGTTTCACTTAATGTGCCTTATGGTCCGAAAAATACATAGGTTTGTGGAGCGTTGTGTTGTTTTTTTCTGTTAGTTGTGTGGGGGGATTTTTTCCTGCAGACTGTGGTGTTATGCTCGTATCGAGTCGCTGTCTCCTCATACTGATGAGAACAAAGTGAAACGTTTACCTTCATGTTGAAACGGTGCTACAACGGTCTGTGCGTACTCTTATCACTACAGTAGCAGCAGCCTGCTGAGCATGTAAATGATTTATTTGTTTGTGTCTGCAGCTCTGTGACAGCTGGACTCTGCTGAACAAGTCTCCCTGGGGTCTAACACTTATCTTTGTTATGTGATTTCAGTAAGCAGACAGCATCCATGTATCACAGCGTGCCGGTGCTGAGGGTGGAGGAGTGGCCTTTACCTGGAGACTCGCTGACGGCTGACACTGTCAGAGCACTCATCGATAGGGTCAGCCATCTTTACCGGTGCATTAGTCAGATCAAAGTATCAAAGAAGGGATTTTTAGTATATATGTTACGATCAAGACATCCTCAATGGATTCAAGATAAATGAGTGGTCAATGTATGATAAAAGCAATAAATAAATACTTTTAATGGCTGAAAAATGTTTGAAAGCAATGTTGGAAAATGCATTCACCTCATCTAAACTTCTTAATCTGTATTTATCTTTGCTGTAGGTGAACAGCAGTGCACGGGGAGGGGTTCGATTCATTGGCTCCGTCCTCCAGCAGGTGAGTGGGATCACCAATGGCCGGGTGCACAGTCCAAAGAGGGCCTGTCGCTCGCCTCCACGTACACCTCCTGAAACACTGCCTGGAGACAGAGAGCTGGATGACAACACCTACAGTCCCGGTAAGACAAGATATTCATGTGGGGACTTTCTGACTGGTTGTGTGACCTCAGGTTCACATCCATGGTGACAATAATGGTGTTATGTGTTAGACTGTCAAATGGTCGAGAAGATTTCACCCTTGAACCTTGTATTTTATGTTATTTTTTTAAGAAAAATGGTAAAATGAGTCATACTTTTGCTCCTTCTCCTTCCAGATTTGAGGTTGCTGGTCTTCTTCCACTCATGGGCTCCTGGCTGTGCTCCTCTGGACTCTCTGGGATGTCAGTACCACCAGGGGGCACTCTCCATGCGTGTTTCCAGGAAAGGCCACGTGGTCAGTGCTCTGGAGGCTGATTGGTTGGAGCTGACTGCCGCCTACTATCGCAAAGGCTGGTCTCTGGTAGACTCCTTTGTTTACTGGGACACACCTAAAGGTTGGTCTGATGGTGGATGTTAAACAAGCACGGAGCGGTGCATGTATGTTTGTCCTCTGCAGGCTTGAGCACTTAAAAACATTAGTCATGATTCCAAAACTAAAAGACTGAAGAAACCTCAGCTGTCCGGTGACAACAGGTATTGTTCAAACAGTTTGAAAATGGTCTAAAACCCATTCAGATTCAGAACCAACACCAACTTTCAAAGTCATTGCAAAATCTCATCCAGACCAAAGCCAAGTTTGAAACAAGCCAAAAGTCAGGTTCAAAACCAAGTTTCAAACCATTCTACTATGCCCCAAACTAGGGCTGGGCGATATACCGAGTTTTTAAAAAATATCGATATATTTTCATACAAGATATAAGATGTGACAATATCCTTGATATAGTCTATGTTACGTTATAATTATACTTGTGGAGCCACAAGTTTGCCTCTCTTTCGTCCACTTTTGTCTCTACGCAACGTTACTCGGCCTCGCCTCTCCTTCACTGAATACAACTCCCCCTCGCCCATAGCTTCACCTGCAGGCAGCGACCAGATGGACACGGCAAATCTCCGTTAGCGAGTTGTGGGGCTGGACGGCGTCAACGTGTTAGCGAGCTAACCACGCTAACGACATGCAGCCCACAGGGGCTGCACGGCCTAAAATCCTTTCATTTTCTCAAAAATCGACAGCGCACCTTATGTATGAATTCTGGTTGTGCTTACTGACCGCGAACCGATTTTAGGTGACGGCAATCTGTCAAAAATGTTTTACGACTTTGGTAAGCTACGGAGCTGCAGCGCTTGATGGATTGTCGGAGCATTGCGGCTACTGTAGTCTGGAGCCTCGCGGAGTGATACGTACTGTGCTTCGACGTAATATTACCGTATTGTGTGTGTATAAGGGCCATAAATGGCACATGTTCGGAGACATGGTTACAAAGAGGATTTCAAACTCAAGGCTGTCAGTCATGCAGTAGAAGTTGGGAACAGAGCAGCTGTGAAATCTGTCTTTGTTATTATGCTCAGCGTCTGTTAGTTTACATTTTGACTGCACAATTATGAGCTTTTTGTTATGCACAAAAACAACATCGTTTTCTTTTATTTATGGAGCATGATTGTTTAATAAATGCTGATAATTTATTTTTGAGTAATTTCTTCATGTAAATCTATGCTGTATGTAAATAAAAATGCCTGTGTGACATCTGGGACACAGTGTGACTAAGAACTCTTTTTGTTCTTAACTTATGGCTTTAAAAAAATATCGAGATATATATCTTATATCGCCACCCAGCTAAAAAATATCGAGATATGAATTTTGGGTCAAATCGCCCAGCCCTACCCCAAACCAGAGCCACAGCTAGAAGCCAATCCAAGTCTAAACCAAGTCAAAGATTAGGTATAAAAACATTCCACATCCTTGTCCAAAACAAGTGTAGCAATTTGTTTAACATCACAGCCCAATACAAGTTATAAGATGGTCCAAAACCAAGTTCAGACCCAATCTTAAACTTTACACAGCTTTGTGTATGTATACACAATACACACACACGTGTGTGTGTGTGTGTTGTGTACTTATTGTTGTGATTGACATTGCTGTGCTTGAGAGTCACCATCTAACGTAACTTGTATGTGTCTGCGCGTTTGCATGGCCAATAAACACGATTGTGATTCTAACGTCCAGCCCAACAACACTGTAAAATGGGCCCAAAGTCAGAACCTGTTCCAAATGTTTAACTAGTCTGACGTCAGCTTGAAATCCACAAATGAAACCAGAGTTGTCAAAAAAATGTTAAAAAGACTAAAACAAGTTTGAAATGTGTCACACTGATCTAAAGCCACCTGTGTCACGTTGTAAGTGGACTGATTCTTGTATAGAGCTTTTCTGCTCTCCCAGAGTACTCAAAGCTTTCTGTACAACATGCCACAGGCATCCATTCTTCTATGCTTTTAAGTGCTTACTAACCACATTCACACACATTCATACTCCGATGGATGCATCGGAGAGCAACTTGGGGTTATGCAGACTAGGAAGAGCACAGGATCGAACCACCAACCTTCCGATCAGTAGATGACTTGCTCTACCCCCCGTTGTCCAAAACGCTGGAACAACGAGCCTCCCAATAACCTTGAATAAGTCCAAGTGAAGCTGCAGAGCTGTGCTCTGCAGATGAACAGGAAGCGAGGTCGCCAAAGTCGGGAAGACTGCTCCAAATATAGATGCAGTGGGAGAAAGGAGCCAAAACAGGAAGTGACTTTTTTGTGTTTATGTCAGTCTTTGGTTTTTGGGTTTTTTATGAGATAGAAATGGATCGCATATGTTTTTCATGTGTTTCATTTTGGCCACAGTTTATTTTGTGCAAACTCGAGTCATACTTTCTAGTCTTTTATGAATTTATTTTAAGTCGTTTTACTGCGTGCATAGAATCAGATAACTTGGGTTTGTTATCCTTCTTCCTAATGAATCGGGGAGCATTAGGCAGCTCGCTGATGGTGCAGGGTGATGGAGAGGTTTGTACAGACGGACTACAACACGAACCCTCCGCGCTGCTGTCCTCTCACACATGAACACGTGGGAACTCTCAACCTATTTCTAATAACTGGGTCATTATCAACCCAGCGACGCTCTCATTTCCCCAGCAGCTGAAACTTGGCTAGCTGCAGCGGTGTGAATCATGTATGTGCTGCCAGACAAGGTCAAGAATCTGGTAAATGTTTGATTGTTGTTCTGTACGTTTTCATAGCAGCATTTAGTTGTTTGCTCTTTTTAGCTGTGAAACTGCACAGTTAGACCACTTGATTCACAAAGCTGACTTGCGTAATGTCATCCAGCGCCCTCTGAGCAGTTTGAGTTCCACAACTGTGACTTTATCAATAAGAACCATGCCACACAAAAATATGAAGATGAATTTTTCTGTTTTCACCACAAAAACGTGACCGTGTGTCTTCCAAACAGACGTTTGTGTCACTGCCACTGTTTGTGTGTTTCAGGCGAGCCGGTGCCTCGATCGCTGGAGGGATTGTTCGTGTACGAGGAGAGAAGCACGTCTCCTCCTGCCAATGACACAATTGTTGTCGAGCAGTGGACCGTCATCGAGGTCAGTGAGATTTTTGGAGAGATGTTTGTGGAACAGAGATGTTTTATCCACTCTTTAAGAGCAAGCTTAGGTTAAACTGTGAGGCTTAAACAAGACAAAAAAAAGTTCTTTTTGAACATTAGTAGCTTTTAACACAGTTTGAGATAAAAAATGACCCGTATGTGTACGTGTGGTTAACATTGTGAGCACCTGGGACAGAATTAGAAAGTCAAATAGACGGTTTGAAGAGTTTGAAGCTGGTCGGCTGGTGAGGCATCTGGTTTTTTTTATACCTTCATACCTCCTCACATTATACACCATATGACAGTATTTATCTAATCAATAGAAATCATTGTAGTGATGGATTGGCTGACTCGATAATTCCACGTTGTTACTTTTGCTGTCTGTCTTTACAAATATTCGTTTGGTAAACTTATAATGCCATTAATGCACAACTCACCGTGTAGTTACACCAGGGATCGGTTAAGAGCAAAGCACAGAGCCACAAAACATATTTAGGCATGAAAGTGAAGAAAAAGCATCACAGCAAATCCGGTCTGGAAACTGAAATCAACTTTTGTTAAATTCTGTAGTTTCTTCCACTGATTTCATTTTTATTCCATAGGTTAGTAACTGGTTAAATAAAATAGTTTCAGGAGCCACAGGTTTGAGACCTTTGCTGTGCTTATTGGTTGAGGACCCTGACATGACACCTTAGAGCAGAGCTGAGGTCCAGTGTGAAGTGTTATACACTTAGGATGTGACTAGAGGCAAAGAATTGTGCAG
Organism: Maylandia zebra; assembly: GCF_041146795.1. NCBI lineage: Eukaryota > Metazoa > Chordata > Actinopteri > Cichliformes > Cichlidae > Maylandia > Maylandia zebra. The sequence continues at coordinate 11,553,036 of NC_135182.1, read as the reverse complement.
CTTCTTCCATGTTTGTTGGCTCTAAAATACTCCCAAACACTCTTTGTTTACTAAGCACAATCCAGTCGTTCTTTCACAGCTCTCTGAGCTCAGCTGTCCACTTTATCAGTGTCTCCATGGAGAGAGAAAACCCCCACAGCATTTCTAAACAATATCATTGCCAGCTTTTCATTCCTCAGTATAGACCAATCATCATAACTACATCGCATTTCCAAGGAACTCCTGAGAGACCAGATCCTGGCCCCCTAAAGCAGGTGTGCTTTGGAGCAACCGGCTCTCAAAGGCTCCCCTTAATGACCTGCTCTAAAATAATCAAATGTTAACATGGAATCAAGCCAGAAGTGGTGTTTACTGAGACTCACGGCTGGCTCTTAGCCAGAGAGGTTGCTTTTTCTGAGCCCTTCTGTTATATCTGGACACGTTGCTCTCCTGCAGGACTCCAATGTGAAAACAGATTACGGGCCACTCCTCCACACTCTGGCTGAGTTTGGCTGGCTGCTCACGTGCGTGCTGCCCACACCCATCATCCGGCACGACAGGTAGAAGAAGATGCTTTGAAGATGTTTTCTCTCCTGAAACATGTTTTTCAGTTTCATTTCTGACCATGCTCCCGTTGATGTGTGCAGTGACGGGAATCTGGCCACAAAGCATGTTGTATTCCTCCAGAGGCCGGTCAGAGGTGAGACAGCCGGACAGCCGAGGAACCAGGTGAGACCTTTTCCACATTCGCTGTGGCCAAGAAACATGATGAGGCAGCTGAACGTTAAGCAAATGTTTAAATGGTCTTTAATCTGCATCTGGCATCAGCGTTCTCTGTTGGATAGACCTACAAAAGCCTTGTGCAGCAGTGAAAGAGGCGAGCTGGTGAACACGTTGGGATGTTAAGCAACTTCAGTTGCTAATAAGTCTCTCAGGTGCAGGTGGAGACCCGAAACAGAGCTAGAATAGACATCACTGCACTCAGCGATGTCAGTGTTGTGCTCCTGCTTTCCCAAAGTCAGTTTGGTTTACAGTGTGTGTGAGGAGGTTGTGAATTCAGACGCCAGCAGGGATGCAAATTTCCCTTTAATTTCCTTACCCATGCCAACATTTCATAATTCCACCTCTCAGCGTAGCTTCCTCACATTAAGCTGAAGAGTTTTTTCTTTGGGATTTTCAAGAAAGCACTTCTAAACATGCTAGTTTTCTTTAGAAAGTATACATTGCTTTTATTTAATGTTGTGACTGGAGAACAGCAGCAGTGTTTAGTGGAAGTAAAGAGCTGACCTGTATTACCAGCATCACCCCGATGAAGATGAATGAAAAATGGCTCTGTTGGATAAGCAGGAATATCCTCTGTGTGGCTAAAGTCCCCCCTGGTGGAGAAAGTCGGTACTACTCGGAGTTCACTGCAGTAGTACTGCAAACTCGTAGGAGGGCAGAAAAACAAAACAGCAGTTACCTGCAAACTATTCCAGGTGTAGTTTTCATGAAGCTGCTTTATTTATTCCAGTCGCCAGTCTGCAGAGCCGCCCTCAAGAAAATCTGTCTTTAGATTTTTATTTTAAATCGTAGTCCATCTGTGTCATTTCATGGTCTGTTATGGGTTCTGACTGGTGTCCCTCTCTGTCTCCAGTCTGTGTCCAGTCACTCTGTGAGTCGGGCAGCCAGCAGCCCCGACCCTCCAGACACCCTTGCTCTGCCTGCGGGAGGCATCGGGGGATTCCCAGTGTTCGGAGGAGGGTACCCCAGCTCCCTATCCCACATGGAGGAAGGTGGCTTTGAGCAGGACGAGGGGAAAGCTGAGGTCACCTGTATGTAAGCAGGTGGAAGTACCCAAGCAAAGAGATATGAACTGTGGAAGGTTCAGACTATTCACCATCTGACAGAGACTTTAATGTAGAGGAGCTCTGCACTTTGAAAATGTTGTTAACGAAGCCATAACGAGAAAACGGTTGGACTTAGATGTGCAGAGTGATGCACGCCTAATAACAGGTGCTCCCAGTATTATAAAGCACAGGAAATATGTTAATGTTATTGTGAGAACTTGAAGGAGCGGGGCTCTGCTTTCTGCTTACAGTCTGGAGTTATGCTCCTTCACAGCTCAGAAACATACTGAAGCAGGAAGAAATCTAGTTTAGTTTATAGTTATTTAGAAAGAGTACAAAAAGTGATGTGGAACTATAACTAAACATAATAGGAAAAAGTCACAGGCAGTTTGGGTTAAAAGGGCCTACTTGTTCTTACTTCAGCCCTCTAAAATCCATGTTTCCTGAGAAAGTTCATGAATGTCAGCTTTAGATTTATATATCAGTGAGACAACATCCTTCAGTCAAGTAATCAGTTGTCAGTAATAAATGTATTCCAGAAACTGTGGAAGGAAAAAGAAAGTAGCACATTCCAGACTTTGACATATGACCAGTGACCTCAGCTTGAAGTGTGTGGATGTAGCTGCTCGGTGCGGCTGCCATCGTCCTGTGTGATCACTGTGTGGTGTCAGTGGCTCTATTAGGTTTAATATCGTACACGATGGAGCTCGATCAGTAAAAATTTGACTTGTTCTTTCATAACTGGTTTAAAGCCCCAGCTGTGTGCGCTTTCTGCTGGCGTGTGTGTATAACTGACTTTCAGTCAGAAAAGCAGCAGAAGTTCAGCGTCTGGACTCGGAGTTCTTTTCTCTCTTTGCTAATGTGCTGCTCATAAAAATCGACGAGGAAGACTCCTGGAGCCTCGAGGAAGATGCCGGGGTGGTGGAGGTGTTGCGCTAAAACGTGGCGATGCAGGGCAGCAGCTCTGACGTGTGAAAGGAGGAGATGGGAGCATTTGGAGTTTAAAGGTGAACTGGAAGTGTCTGTCAGGTGTGTGACGTGAGGAGAGTGAGGGATGTTGGTGTGCGTGACACAGGGCAACTGGAGCACCACTTCAGTGTGTAGCTCTTACGCTGTGATGAAGGCTCTGTGCTGAAAACATACCAGGTATAAATGGTGGGCGTGGCTTCTTTGTCTGAAAAGTGAAGCAGACACACAAGTGCCTTAAACCTGCACTCTTTCTAATGGCCACCAGGGGGTGATACCAAAGGTTGCAGGTCCTATACAAGTCTATGAGGAAACAGCCCCCTGCTTGGACCTCTATAAACACCAGTTCAGTGACGTATTTTGGATCATACTGATGAAAACGCTCCGCTTTGTAAAGTTTGGTCACTCCAAGTGTCAGAGAGGACGACTCATACAGTCGGTGAGCACATGGTCTGAGTCAGAGCTACACCCACAGCTCATTACATCCAAGTTCTGATGATGAGATCATCACACAGTTTACATGTTTTGGAATACATTTATCTGATATTTAGCTCTCCACTGAAGTTTTGTTTCTATTGTCACATATGATGTTTCACAATTGTTTTGTAGTTTCACCAGGTAACCACACAAAAAGAGAAAAGTCACTGAACTACTTGAGCCACCGTACGGATATGTAGTTAACCTATATGCCTCCCCAGTACATGATGAAAGCGAGGTGCCTGAAACAGTATATTTGTATAGAAAAGCCTATTTCTCTGAGATGTTACAGCTTTTTCAGCTATTACTCTGGAAGTCATTCATACAGCTCATCGTGTTTAAAAGTATTATTTTTCCTCCTTCATTTTAAAGGTACTGCTAATATTCCTGCTGCTTTCCAGACATTCAGTGTTACACACATCCTAAATGGATGGAGGGCTCTTTTTCTGCTGTTGTGCATGTGTGTGTATAAGTATATTAGATGATAAGTGTATTTGTCTCATTTATATAAAACATTTCTAAAGCTGAGCTTTGAAATAGAAGCGATCGATGTCGTTTGCAGTCTGTGATGCACAAATACAAGAAATGTGAGTTAAATGCCACAAACATGAATTTCTAACAGGTGCCATGTTGTGTGAATAGTATCAAAATGTTTTTTAAAAAAAGACCCTGGAAACTAATTTTTCGAAGGGAGATTTGAGATTTCAGGATGAGGGAGAGCTTCCATGCCAATTCCTGATTAAACTATTGTTTGTTCTGGGATTTTATAAAGGGAAGTTACTTTATAATAGGACACAATTGGGACAAAAATATGGAGTGACCTTATGAATCAGGAATGACTTTTAAGCGGACCTGTTCTTCTCATTTTCAGATTTGATCTTGGACTGGTTTCAACAGTCACATTGCACTATTCCCAGTGAACCGTTCTTATTAGCGCTGATCTTCAGTTCATCCCGTCTGAAGCCACTTTTAGCTTCCTTTAAGCCAACTTTATTACGATTGGCTGCCCTTCGTTAAGCGTTTACAGGTGGGTGGGGCTTCTGTGTTTGCAGCCTGAGGGGGCTTTATTAGAGCAAACAGAAATGGCCAACGTGTACATACCCTGAACTCATTATGTTAATGTTTGCTTTGTTTAATGAGCTCGATGATCAGAACAGTGCGTCAGGAAATGAGGAAAGCAGAGCAGGTCTCCTTAAAGATCAACTTTCAGGTTAATCTGAGGACTTTTATAAATAAGGTGCTGTTTTAGTTTGAATGGAAATGTATTAAATGGGTGTTCACTGTCAGTATTAATATTCTAGCTTTTCCCTTTTCCGAGAGTTGTACATTTCCCTTCCTTTATCGTGGCTGTTATTTTTTATTAAACAGTATTTCCCATGTCTGACTCACTGATTAACCACACGACCACACACGTCTGAATAATAGTCTTTTTGTTTTTATTAACAGACATGAAAATGTCAACAGTAACAAAAATTTTTTTTAGTCCAATAAAAAAAAAATAAAGTGGGTTGGATCAGGCTCCTCCCACAAAATAACTTAATGAGGGAGAGGGTAAAAGAAGGTTGTGCTCCGACATGTAAATGTGGCCGATGTTCTCTCCTTCCTGGATGACTTATTGAATGCTTAAAGCAGCCAAACGTTGCCCACTGCTGCAGGAGATGAGAACATCAGGCACACTGGACACAGTATTATGAAGTGGGGACATGTCACGATGCAGGATCAGAGTTAGCCAAACAGCCTTCCTATACACGTCAAAGGCCGAAGAGACTATCTGACTGCTAGTACACATACAGAGCTAAGAGATTACGGTTTTCTTTGTTCACTACCACACGAACCGCACACCTACATTGTGTTTTAATAGCATTATTAAGTCAGCAGGCTAATTTAGTGATCCATCTCATGGGACACCCCCAAATCAGACTGGTAGGCAATACAAGCAAAAAGAACAGAAGCAGTCAGGAGAAAAGTGCACAGAAAACATGAGTGAATTTAAACGGGGAGGAGTGGCAGAGGGTTTATATACACAGAAGGAGGGAGAGCTGTCAGTGTGGGCCTTTCTCAACAATACAGGTCACCATAGTTACAGAGGCTTTCTGCAAATCCAGCTGCCTGAGGAAGATTAGCCTGCGATGTCCAGAGCGAGAGGCAGCGTGGTGTCACGGCTCCATCGCTGCTGAGGATGGATGAATACCTGCAAGAACTGCTTCGTGTTCTATGCTCAGTACAAGGTGTTATAACGTAGACAGTCAAAGTGTGTGGGAACTAAAAAGGGCTCCAAACGTTAAAACGTTAGCCAACCATACAAAACACTGACTGCAAGCTTTAAAGCTGCTGCATATTTCCTTCAAATCTGAAGAATGCTCCTCTAATCAGGAACTGCTGGAGGGTAAAACCTTTCACACTGCAGTTCCCCCATCAGTATTTAAGCTTTCATGGTTAATGCTGTTAAAGTTGTCCTTATTTACACGGTATTTATGATTCCTTTATTTCTTATCTAAAATAAGATTATAGGTGCTCATGTGTGCTAAAAAACAAAAAATTTATCCCTTTATTCTAAATATAGTGAAGATAAATCTGAGATGGGCTATACTGGTGGGCGAGTGAAGTAAAGAGGCACAGAGGGTCATTAAATTCAAGTACAGCCACAATTGATCTAAATGAGTGTTTTCATCTGCTGGAAAACTAAATGCCTCCAGCGTGCTGGGAAGCAGCCACGGAGCCGTGAGCACACAAGCTGGATCCTGTGGACATGCGGGATTATGAACAGGGTTTCCCTACAGGAGAAGTGAGAGCAGGGCTGTACCCCCAACCTCTGAGTGGAAATAGAAAAAATAATTGTGTCCTGCAGGCATGACTGAACTCTGCTCCTGGTCATCTTTACCCTTACATCCTTTTAGAGATACAGGTGACTGGGGAGGAGGGACATGGACAGTGTTACTAGACGGGAGCCTCAATACACTGGTGTGTGTGTGTGTGTGTGTGTGTGTGTGTGTGTGTGTGTGTGTGTGTGTGTGTGTGTGTGTGTGTGTGTGTGTGTGTGTGTGTAATGAATGAGTCTCCTCTGTAATGTAGAAATATGTTTACATGTGTCTCCCTTATGGTGGCAGCAGCAGGAGCTGTCTCTTAGGCTTCGCTCTCCCCAGCTGAAGAGGTGTTCTGCACTTCCTCCTCCAGGATGGGAACGATCAGGTTGTCCTTGGACATCAGGTTGTACTTCATCACGAAGCGTGTGAACCGGTGACACAGGAACGTTTCATTCTGCACACAGACATATGTAGCAATGATCACAGTAGCCAGTGTGTTACCAGTTCAGTGTTCTATAAGAGGCTGGAAATAGACCACGAGACGCCACTGCTGGAAATGTTTTATTCTAAAGCTGAACGGTGAGAGGCATTTGTGTGTTTCTACTTTATGGATTCAGAACACACTCCTGTCCTATGATCACATTCCTCTTACTTTCTGAGAAATAAGCATATATGAACCTTAATCCTCATGATGGCAGAGAACAAAGCATGCTGCCATTTAGGGCTGGGCGGTATAAACTGTACACGGTAGAAGTTTGGTCCATTTACAGCATCCTGCCATGCAATTGCATTTGTCCCTAACCATCAGGAACCCTCACGTTAACTTTTATTGAGTGGAAAAAAGTTAGCGTTCATCCTCCAGCTTCACTGTGCTAATGCTATGCTAACATAGCTCTGACGCTACGATCACGTAGCACATCATTATATACCAGCTAGCCCAACTTCAGTAACCCTACAAATGTCACTGCTGTTTAGTTTTCTGTCTTCATTTATGTTGGAAGTGATAGCAGAGCTGTACATTTGAATTTTTTCAGAAATCTCTGTCAGAACATGCCATATCATGTTTAGGTGGAAGCTAGAGAGCTAACTTCCTGATAACTTTTAACTCTACTCTAACTAAATTTAATATATCCTGTTTTCATGGACGTCTGGATGTTAAACTTAATTGTTGCACCTGGTAAAGCAGCAACGCTGATCATTTTATTAAAGATGAAAGAAACAGTTTTTAACTCTCAGTGATGCCGCAGTGTTCGTTTGACTTTGGGACCTGAAGTAGACGTAGTTTTGGACCCAGATTACTCCGAGAGGCTCCTGACTACGGTAGCCGTAATGCTCCACCAATCCATCAAGCTGTGTGGCTTCATAGCTTACCAAAGTCAGACTAAAACATTTTTGACAGATTTCTGCACGCCATGTACCACATAAAATCTGTTTGCGGTCAGTAAGCACAACCAGAATTCATACATAAGGTGCACTGTCGATTTTTGAGGAAATTAAAGGATTTGTAACTGCGCCTTATAGTGTGTAAAATACTTTATACAGAAGACTATATCGCGATATGTTGTTACCACACATGCTTCAAAGTATACCATGATATGGATTTTAGGCCATATCGCCCAGCCCTACTGCCATTGCTGCTGAATTCACTTCAAACACTTCATAAATAAATAAAGAATAATCAAACAGCTTATCACAAGTGATTTCTTTCTCTTTTTCTTTTTTTAACGACACTTGAACCTAACATTAGCTAGCATAATGTTAGCTTATAACCAGCTGTTCAGCTGGCTACAGCAGGGTCTCATGTTTCATCTTCTGACAAAAACTGTAACAATATTGTAATAAATAGACATGTTTATGTACATTTTCTTATGTTGGAGCCGTGACTTGAGTTCAGGAGATAAGGTGGAAATAAGGGAGGACACAGCAGTGGTGGGTGAGGCAGATGAAGTAGGAGGAGAACTGTGATTAAAAAAAGACAAATGTGCAAATCTTAAATCTTCACTTACAGTTTCAGAGTTGTGATTTGGACATGTCGACAAATAATTGAAAAGAAAAACTCAAAATAACCCTCCTTGGATGGGATGCCCTGCTGATGGTAACTAGTTGACACATCATTCAAATTCCTCTTTCCTTAGACATTATGGACTTGTATAAATAGTCTTTTGTTAAGCTATTGTGAACAAACTGCTTATATCCCACGCAGCAGCTAGCTGGCTAACGTTAACGTGCTTGCTCACCAGTGTCACCATTAAAAGGCTAAAAGTTTGATTTGATGCACTGACGTGGAGTCTGTGTGTAGTTTGCTGCCACCGAGCACAGTGGAGGTAAAGCACTGTGATTGTTCGTAAGCATCATTTAGATTTCTGCAGAGAACTGATCCACAGTTTATTGTGTGAAGTCACTCAAAGATGGGGAATGCCTCACTTTTTCTATGTTTTGTTACAATCAATTTAGCAATTGAAATGGAAATGAAATGGGGAAAAATTAACTTGAACAGAGCACATTTACTTAAAACCAATGATGAACACACTAAAAATACAAGAGAGACTATAACAGTCTTTATGACCTCTTCAAGTTTGATTTCTGTAACAGCAAAAAGAAAAAACAAATCCATATACCAGGAAGGAACAAATAAAATCACATTTTAGAATTTCTAGCTTGACAGCAACAACCAGAGAGCGATGGGAAGCAAAGGTTGTAAACGCCTACCTCATACTTGTCAAATATCTGGCGATGATGGAAGTAAGCATGAGAGAATATCCTATAGATGCGACGACAAACAGAGCCCAGCTTGGCCACTGATGACTCCTTGATGCTCACCCTGTAGACACAAACCAGTGGTGATTTAGCTTGTGCACTGGGAGCATCACAGCATGGGTTTCCATAGCTGAGCAGCTGCTGGTGAAATGTATAGGTGCCCCATTACTTTCTCCATACAAATCCAACCTCATCTAAGGCATTGTAATAAATGTGCTTTAGCCTGTCTACAGTGTGCGCACATGAAAGCCACTTTACAACCCACTACCACCCCACCTCCAACACTTTATTCCGTCTCTCATGTAATCAAGTCATGTCTGTGGTGGCTGATGCCTGTCAAACAGCAATTTAAAGTAATACAGTTGTGCATAACTTTTAATAAAATACACACCTGTGGTATGAATTTGAAAAATCCTACATCCCCCCCCTCGTTCTCAAGTTGTCACATTCACAAGGGTTTTTAGAGAACTTGACCTCTGACCTTTAGATCGAGGTCACATTTTTTAAATCATCTGAGATTTTTTAGTAGAAGCACCTATTGGAGTCAATTTGAAGCTTGAAGAGTACTTTTGGAGCTTGGATACTGAAATCGGATGCCTGCTGAAAATGATGCCTCAAGAGTATTAAGAGTGAACAGAAACAGTCTGGTTATTCAGCTTAGCAGCTAAACAATGACCTGAAATTGATTTGATACTATTCTATAAATTATAGCTGCTTAATGGAAAACGACTGACCTGCTGGGGAAGTATTTGTTGCTATTAAGAAGGCAGGCAGCTCCGTCCAGCGTGTGCCTGGTGTAATCGATGGCAGGGCACTGTGGAAGCAGCAGCATCACAAAACAAACACAAACCCATCAATGTGAGAGCAGCTGCTTGAAAAGCTTGAGTGATAGCTGGAAGCTTTGACTCACTTCTTTGGGTGTCTTGTGGGCAGCACATAAAAAGATCCACTGCTCCGTGGCTGTCATCTGGGTGCAGGTGTCTGGATGGCACTCACTCTGCAGGCAGAAACACCAAAATCACTGCAGCTAACAGTCTCTTACTAAACCAACTACTTGATATTCCTGAACCGTTCTGCACTAGAGAGAAATATTCCTGGTTTACAAAGAGTAGCAAGCCTACATGCTGCTGACTTATGTGTCAATGACCATTTTTGCAGACTGCACTATTTTTTTTAAACCTTAAATGAGACCTGATTCGGGATCTATAGAGGATTAAGGCGAATTTCTAGGGGCGAAAGAATGCTCAAACCCCAAAATAACCAAAGGAAGTTTGTGGTGATTTAGTGTACTCACCTGCAGTTTCACAGCTAGCCCGTTGAGCTCCAGGCAGAACTGCCTACAAAAGGATCCAATGAAAGCAGAGTTAAAACAAAATATCCTCTGATCACATGATTTTTTCTTCTGCAGCCAGGTTTTAGCCCAACTGTGAGCACAAGATTTAAGCAAGTAGCGATCGCCTATACTTCACTTTCTTTTTATCTGAAAGCTCCTCATATCTGAACAAAGAACTGGTTCAAAGAATCTCTAGAAACGGCACTGGTCTACATATTCAACTTAATTTAATAATTTCTTCAGAGATGTTACTAAAAACTGATTGCACGCAGTAGAAATAAGCACAGGACTGAACACAGAACTAATGAAGCCTGCAAAACATTTCATGTTTTAGAAACAAAAAGTACAGTATATATTTGCTATACTGTGTAGGAGCTGCCAGAATATAAAAGGACATTTTATAAATGCTTGTCTGCAGCTCTGATCCTGTTTAGAAATATGTGCCCCAAGACTTCTTACCTGAGGTGCTCATACTTCCACACGCCCTCATCCTGACCCTCAGGAGGTTCCAGGATTTTGTCAATATTGGAGCAGTCTGATCGGATGTTCTGCTGAATATACTGACACAGAGAAAACACACACATTAGTACAGACTCTCACTTACAGTCCAGTCTGACTTTCATCACCTGACACATGATGAACACACAGTGAATGTGTTCATACATCACGAAAGGCCAATGACAATGCGAACAGTGCCGCACCAAACCAATAATGTGTTTGGAATAAAGTCAGAGCCGCACCAGGTAGGCTGACACACACAGCAGAGAGCAGCACATGTGTAAATGTTTGGGCTACTGTCAGCCACACCGGTACGTTAGGAGTGAGTCAGATGGAAAAAAAGAAAATAACAACAGAAATGTTGAGAAAAACTTGAGTGACAACATTATTAAAAACAAGATGTCACAACAAGCACAGCTCATAATCCAAAGCTCACAGTGCTAACCCTACTGCTTAAAAGAAGGCACAGAGGAATTTGGAGAGATTTTGGTTACTTAAAGTCAGAAAAAGCAGCAAACACGGCAAACTGTCTCAAAATCATGTTCCGACAAAGGCATGTAAAGACAACACATGATGCCTGCAAGCACAGTCAAAAATGTCAAATTTAACCGGCTGATTAAAGTCACTGACCCTCAGTTCAATGTTTTTCTGTGTCAGGACTTCATCCAGTTTCACCTAGAGAGCTCTTTGGTTAAAAGTTTGGTTTTAAATTCTACTATACATATAAACTCACTTCACTAGGTTGAGTGTGAAATCCCCCCACAGTTTTTTAAACCTTTAACAACATTTACACTGACCGAATATAGAGCTCAGGATTGTGACATCACTAATGTAATGCATAATGGGATTGTTTTTCAAGCAAGTTCGAGTTGATAATGGAATATATAAACGTTTTAAAACATTTAAAACGTTTTAAAATGACAAAACAGCACATGTGACTAGAATGGAAACCCTTTTCCAGACAGGAAGCAGCAACAAGGAGCTTGGCTTGGGTAGCAGTTGGAAGAAGGAAACGTATCACCTTCAACAACATTTTGAAAAATATGTTAGTGTGATCACAGGAATTTCATACCACAAAGTTATAATTACACTATATTTAACTGTTGTGGTTACATGCTGTAGGGCTGTTGCTATGCTACACACCCTAGGTGTGTCAGTTATCTGGGTTGTAGCTACCTGGCAGCATAGCTGGAATCAAAGAAAGTCTTCATGCTTTGATTTTGAAAAACAGATTCTGCGATAGTGTGATCGTGGCCGGGCTACGAAAGTGAACACACAGAAGTCAAGGTGGTATCAATGACTGGTATCAGTGGAGAACAAAAAAAAGCTCCTGCAGCTGGTGCTACACCACAGCACAAAATGTTGCAATGACACGACCTGCCATAATAAAAGCCAAAACTGCTATGCATCTGAATGACTCATTCTTCAGACTCACAGTACAGTTTAGTTAAAGTACGTAGTAAACATAAGGTTATTATTACAGTGCAACATTAAATTCATTAGCCCGTTTTCCTCCCTAATGCCTGCTAGGATCTAACTTTGTTTTGTTTATGTGAACAACATGGTGCCTATCAACATGCTTTGCGATTTCCGAGCTCTATGTAGTCAAATTCTTGTCTAATTTGAGCAACTTTAAGCTCAAGCGATAAGACAGCAGCACCAGACAGTCTAAAATTGAGTGGGGAACACACACACACACACACGAAATGTTAACCCACCTGTTGGACAGCCAGGGTGCTGTCCATCTCCTCAAATGATTCATCTGGCCAGTTGTAGAAATCCTGCACAATGAAGAAGGACAGTATTAGTGTGCACTCAGTGTTTGGAATGTATCGCCAGTTATCCAAAAGCTAGTCTATATAATGTGACTGTCATCTGACGTAAAATGAAAAGAAATTGCCAATCCTGGCAGTTTATAAATCATATATGACACACACGGAGAGGGGGGTAACGGGATGACAAACTGTCGGTGACAGGTGAAGTTTTTCGGAGGGTAAAACGTTAGTACCTAAGTTAACAGCCATAGTTTTCCTACATTACTCTGAGCTCCGAAGGCAGATAGCTAGCTACATAGTTATGTATCGTCTATTGGGATATGACTATTTCCTGCAAAGCTCCGGCGAAATTAACAATTTTTCTCGGACGCGTGGATCGAGGTATGTGTAAAAATGTATCATCAAACTGGCGAAGGAATTATTCAAGCCGAACACTTATTCAGAACAGGGAAAGCAGGACCAAGAGTCGCTAACATTACTCCAGGAACTAGACGGAGCAACCGCTAATCTTAGCTAGCTGGCTATTTCCAGGTCAGGCCCTTCCTATACGCTGTCTGCGACAAAGTTGTCGCGAAAATGAGGACGATAATGCTGTACAGCATCACAGACGCAGCTTCTCCCAGCCGCGGAGAGGGTTCTTGTACTCATGCTGGAGTGGTTCTACAGACCACAACTCACCTTCGCCTTGGTTCCAGGCCGATTCCTCCTGAGAACTGCAGTACCCTCCGCCATGACCATCTCGACAGAATACCCGGATGTTCGTCAGCCGCGGTGTTGTAGCTGCTGAGCGGATACGGTAACACAAAGAGGCTCAAACTTCATTCTTATGTAAGGAGACCCGTATCAGTGATAGGGCACTCTTCTTTAGCCAATATGCAGGGGGTTCGCATACCTGCAAAGTGCCAATGAGAAAGACACAGACCAACCTGACAAACACCAAAAACAGTGTTTAATGTTTTTACAGCTACGCATGAAATCTGGGTGCACTGCCTCAAAGTCTGAATTATAAGGAAACCCAGCTTACTCACTTTGTCTACAAAGAGAGGCGCTGTGATTTAGTTAGGAATCTGTAGTTTTTCGTTTTACTGTATGTTTTTCTGTGTCATGGGTCCCTTAGTTACAGGCTCAAGTGGGATTTGGCTGGTTGGGAAACCTTAAAATCGAATTTAGTAACGCTGAGAAAAGAATTCCTTAGAAATAAATAATTTGTTTTGATCAGCTGATCTGTGCTGCTCCTTCCACATGCACTGCTCGTTGTGGGTTTAGTCATATGCATTTAAGATATAAGCAGGTATTTCAGGGTGCATGTGGCTGATTTCCCAACCCAAACACACTTGAAAGTTAGAATAAAAGTGAGAATTTAGTGGGTGAATCTAATAGATAACCTTAAATATAGATTGATATCTGCTACCCTTGCTATAACCTAGTATTAACCATGAACAACTGGTCTGCTCTGTACCGGTCTAATATATACTTTACTACAAACTAACCAGTTTTGCCTGAAGTTCAAATGAGTCAAAAATGAATATACTTCTGGTTTGCATTATTTTCCACAAAACCACATTCATCAGTACATTATATATAAGTTCGATATTTGATTTAAAAACATTAATTAGAACAGTATGGTTCCACTTTAGCAGATGTAACTTATTGTGCAGTCCTTACTTTTGAACATAATTTCTCATTTCCCTTTCAGCTACGCAAATCTTTCTCCATCTCTCAGCGTCGCACAGTGTTTCGTTTTTGTTTCTTCTCTGCTTTGAAAATACAGAAACTTTACATCATTCCTGGTTCCAGCCCACGTTAACCCTATGGTTACAAATGTTATACTACTAAATGCTGGGGTTTTACTGTGATTTCAAAGGTTTAAAGCAATCACTTGAAGTGCAGCAACACCATCTGAAACTACAACACCCTCTGCCAACCTAAAACTACAGCAAAACCAAAACAGCTAAAAGTTATAGCAGCACCTTTTGTGTTTAGCTTTTTCTGTGCTTGCATTTTTTTCTTTATGTGAACAAAAGCCTATTAAACTTTCCTTCTGCCAAGATTACACAAGTATCACACAGTTTCAGGTGGAGGTGTGTCAAAGGAAAAGCCCAACAATGAGTCTTCACTTTTATTATTGTAACAAAACATGATTAGAATTATTTACAGGAACAAAGAAGAAAAAAAAAAAAAAAGACAGACATGAATGAACTTAATTTCTTCTCTCCGGGGATGTCAGGGACTTTACATGAGGACTGGCGACTCATTCAACATATTTACCGAGGATATCTGCATCACGGAACAGGAAATAGTCCTATGGGAGAAAAGACAAGAAAAAATGTAACTAATTTCAGCACAAAAGTGTGGACGGAGTCTGAGGAAACTGCACCGCACCTTGTCATCCAAAATGACTTTAGTCCCACCGTACTCTGGTAGAAGAACCTTCTCCCCAACCTTAACGCTCACTGGATGGATTTCTCCCTTCTGAAAGAAGGAGAAAAACATGTTAGGCATGAAGTAACACCACAGTTGTTACTGAGTCTTTTATATTTAAAAATCAATAAAAATCTGTATTTTTGTTTCACCCTATAATTTACAAGAAAATACAGTCATGCAGTGGATGGTCACATGACACGTAGCTTCCCTGATCCTAACAGCTTTTTAAAGGGCAGATGGCTGAGGATCTGTGCTTCAGCAGGAGTCCTGTTCACTACTGTGTATTTAGAGATACATTTTTACTGCAGTTTTCAAATGCATCATTGAGAGAAAAATCCTAGGTTAGGTTAGATCAGGTCTGAAGGTCAACCAGACACTGACTATGTTAGCAGTGCTAACCCAATTCTGTAACCAGGGTTCAGGAAATAGTAAAGTCCAGATTTTATTCTCTTAATGCATCATATTTAAAGGTGCAGCACCTTCAGAAAACTAAAACCAGAAATTGTAAAAACTATAACAGACTTTATTTTGAACAGTTTTGCTTTTGCAGGAGCAACTGTGTATACAGAAATAAGAGTCGTGCACATAAAAAGAATTATGCTGCATCAGCCTAACCCTTTAAAGCAGGGGTGGGTTACTCCAGGGCTCAAGGATTGGGGTCCTGCAGGTTTTAGATGCGTCCTTGATCCAACGCAGCTGATTCAAATGGCTAAATGACCTCAACAATTCTCGTACTTCTCCAGAGGCCTGGTAATGAACTAATCATTTGACTCAGGTATGTTGACCCAGGGTGAGATCTAAAACCTGCAGGACA
Source organism: Maylandia zebra (assembly GCF_041146795.1). Taxonomy (NCBI): domain Eukaryota; kingdom Metazoa; phylum Chordata; class Actinopteri; order Cichliformes; family Cichlidae; genus Maylandia; species Maylandia zebra. Next base: position 11,537,380 of record NC_135182.1, on the reverse strand, counting down.
CCAGCCCTCGAGGCCTGGAGTTGTCCACCCCTGCTTTAAACCCAATCAGGGACACTGAAGGATAAGCAATAACTATAATATTGGAATCTTTTCAAAGTAAAACCCATCTCAAGCATGATATACTGATTCATAACTGTCTTGTTTTGAAGGGGAATAAAGTTTCTGTTTAAGAGTTCTTAATTAATTATTGTTTTTATTAATGGTATTGTGAATTGTGAGATTTTCATGTAATTTAATACCAACTGCTAAAACAAGCTTTAGTTTATAAAATAAAACAAAAACCATACACTCTTCTTGTAGCAGCTATGCCATGTATGCTTACCTGGGTGACAGAGCCAGGTCCGACTGCCACCACTGTAGCCTGCAGCACTTTGCCTTGAGACTTCTCTGGCAGCATGATGCCCCCCTTTGTTACCGTCTCTGCTGTGAAGCGCTCCACAAGCACCCGGTCAAACAGAGGAAGGAATTTTCTGAAAGCCTGGAGACCACACAAAGACAGGACATATTAGCACGACTATCACACTATGTTTAGGTGAACTGGGCAGCTAATGATTCATCATTAGAAATAAAAGTTGGAGGAAAAGAAAAATCCTACAAATTTGACTCCAAACTTTTAAGTTGGCTCTCTTGTGTAACACGCCCCACTCCCCTGACTTATGTGTTATCTGTACACACACAGATTTGCTGCAAAGGTTTTAAAATGTGAACATTAACTAGATTCAGTGCTTCACATGCTTCACATGCTTACAGTTAAGTCAAGCTGTAAGTTAATACAGAAACGTGCTGGTTATAATGCATGAGTGAATAATAAACTGCTGGGTTTGAGTTAAAGAAAGCGGGTGGAGGTCAGCGACAGAGGCAGCCTTTGTCAATCAGTTTCCGCTAAACTGAAAATTAACTTTTCCTCACTTATCTACTCGAGTCTGAAATCACGAGGGAGGACAGCAGCTGTGCAGCCTTTCAAAGAGACACTGATCAACTTTTTTCTGTCACGACTTTAAGGACAACATTTGTTTAAAAGCAACTGCATGAGTGACCTTCAGTAAAGGTCATTTGTGACTGTGATGGAGGAGGGTGATGGAGTGGGACTGGTCCCAGTTTGATAAGTAGGGAAAGGAGGCGGAGCTTCCACACTATGTCTGAGGGGTCCAGGCCAAGGACTCTTCACCTCTCCACTGATAAAACAAACTAACCAACATCAATCAGCCCTGAGCCTGGATCAAACATCCTCCTGCTCACTGGTACCAGATAAAATCCAAGGCCAGACGAAGCAGTTTTCACAAAGTTCTTAACAAGTTGCATAAGCTCATTATGATTAGCCCCACATTTCTGTCAGATGCACCAACTTTTCTCCTTATACTTTAGCCACTGATAGTGTTTTGATTGGCTTATGACCTGACGAGAAAACCAGATGTATACTAGACATCTACATTTAAATTGAGTATCAAGCTAGTTGAGGATCTAGTTTTGGCAGACATGGTTTCTACTTAAACAAGGGTTCAAAAGAACTACCCACCTAAGTGTCTCATAACATTTCAAGATGGCTGACCAGTGGCAAGACTCAATTCTAGTAGTAACCTGTTCTATACAATGAGTACTTTTGATTTCGTACATTTTTAAATATTAGCATTACCTTTACTTGTGACAATGTTTCTACACAGGGGTGATGCAACTTTTCCAAAGAAAATGTGTACAGACAAGTATAACTCCCTCTACACTGATAAGCCTTTAAAGAGATTTACTGCAGTAAAAAGCACTCAATTTTCCTCAAATGCGGTGGATAAAGTACTTGAGTACCTCATTTGTCCTGAATGCAATCTGAGTGGATGCTGCTGTAAAAACTACTTTCAAGCAAACGAAACTTCCGCTGCTCCTGACTCAGAGGCCATGATGTCAGTAGTAGTTCAGCAGGAACAATGGGACTGCATGTCGCTCCTCACTAAATCTCATGCCTGGAGGTTTGTGACCTTGAGCTTGACGGTAAACGCAAACTTGCTGCACCTTATGTGTGTGTGTGTGTGTGAATGAATGAATGAATAAATGGCTACACTAAGTGCAATTACTTACCTTTTTACTTCAGCTAACAGTGCGCTCATAGCTGTACTTGTATACAGGTCTTATGATCCCTTATCTAGTTTTAGGCTTTGTGGCTTGCCATTAAGACAAACGTGCATTTGTTTAAGCTCATTCTTAGCTCCCTTGCAGCGTGACCTTGTCACTGATGTTCACTTTAGCTAACATGCGGCTAAGAATAACTAAAAGCTGGTCAGTTTATTTAAACCGTCTACTGACTGCGTCACCTATATCAAAGAACTCGGCGGTGATTGACGCTCGTTTTTTGTTCGCCTTTTTTAAATTAACCAGGCACCTTACCATTTCTGGACGTGTGTGAGGTCTGAGAGCCGGCGTGAATCTGCACCCCGAATCCTTGGTGAGCGTGAATATGGTACGCTGAAGGATAGCTCCACGTGAAGAAATATCCAGAATGCGCATGCGCACTAACCTGCCCTGAACTCGTCAGGCGCAAGGGAAAGTTCTAGTACACCCAAGGCCAACATCAAAATATTTTTTAAAAAGCTCACACATTATTTAATAAAAGCAAAACATGTACGGGACATTTTCTAAAACTGCTTTAGTGACTTTTCGGTCTTTGAAACACTCCGAGCTGAGGCAATGTTGCACAATGTCAACTTTGACCCTTTTTTTTTCCGCCAATGGCACGCCAGAAAATTCTGGAACCGTTTGCCCAGGAACGAGCATTAATTTATAATTCTACATATTTCTATCCTAATTAGCCTATTTTACACACTGTTTTGACTTTATTTTATCGAGAACTATAATTCAAGTAATCGTGTGCCCGCACGTCATTATGAATTTTAAAAGAAGAGCACTTTTATTAGGTAGTTATGGTTTATACACAGTCTGGGCGGGCCGGTACATAACCCGGATGTGCTAGGCCATGTGCAGTTCTGTCTCCGTTACTCCACACGACTGTTCTCTCCTCCAGTCGTTATATCATTCCGTCTTGCAGACCGGCTAGCAGCAAGCCTTTACCTCAACTCACAGGTAAGTGTGGACACTGCTGCAAGTGTCTGAAGCTACTCAGTTTACGTTACAGCCCGAATACTCGCGAATAGCGCTAGCTTTTATGTAGAGTACATTCTGCGCATGCTGCTCAGGAGGCTCGAGTTTGATAGCTCCGCGCTAACATATTTCTTCCCCTTCTAACTGCAAGGACACACGAGTGTGACTACAGACTTTAACCGACAGGCTAGCTGTCTCTGTGCTCTCCTCGTAAGTGTATTGTCTCGACTGTTAAATGTGCTTTGCTCGTGTGGAGTAAGAGGAAGATAGCGAGTGATTAAAAGCAGTTAAAACCTCGCAGTGAGACCGTGTATGAGCTGAGCAGGGATGGAGAAAGCACTTCCACACGTGCTTTCACAAATTTGACCTTGTGACGCACGACCTGAAGAGCGCACGCGTGGGGTGGACGTTTCTTAATCCAGTCACGGTCAATGCGCATAGAATTAACAGTCAAGAGACTCAAGCATTTAGAACATCTTTTAGTCAACTATCACATATTTTGAAGTAGTTACACTTAATTGATTTTTTTATATTCATCTGCACTGAATTTACTATGGTTATTGGTCGCTCAGTAGCTTAAATACAGCTTAACCTCAAGTAATTACAACAAGAATGGGGATAAATTCGCGGGGGTGGTGTTGTACACGACTTTTAAAAACATGGATTATCTGGGGTTACAATCCTGTGGTCCTTAGACCTTAATAACAATCCATGGTTGTAAACCCCATTTAAAAATCGCCGATAACCGACAAGGGGCTCTTGCATACTACTGCTGCACAGTTTAAACTCGTAATAGCTTGTTGTTCTTGCAGTACACAATAATTTACAATTTCTACTTTTTGATAATTGATATGTTACTCAATGATTAAAATATGGTCATTATTCGCTAAGCCGGTGTGATCTGGCTGACTGAAGTCACTGACAGGTTTTCCTAACTGGTTTTAACAGGTTGGCTCTGGGGCTACCTTGTCATTTTTACTAACCCCTTAATGAATGTTAAAGAATGTTCCAGGCTCTTTCTTTGGTTTGTTCGTTTGTTACAAGGACATTACACTGCTACTGTTCTATCAAAATTTTAATCGAATATCCTCATGTGGCTGTCATTTTTCTTAGAAACAAAAATCAGGTGTTTAAAAAAAACAAAACTAGTTATTCTTTGTTTTTACATTCATCGGGCCCCAATATGTCCAAATATCAAAGAGAAATTAAAAATGCATGCTGTGGAAGAGTTCAGGTCTTAGGAGGTTAATGAAATATCTTCCAGTTTCAACCACTTAATTGACACATTTTCAGATATTCTGGCTGTCAGATTGTGTTGTTCAACTATTAATAAAATGTATTCAGCTGCACCTCTCTTTACTTTTAATATGTAGGTAGGCAGGCCAAAACCAGTATTGGTAACACTTAAAACCATTAAACTTGCAGATTAATGATAAGTCCAGGGGACTCTGCCCCCTTGTTGTTTAGTACAACTGGAGATGTTCCTTTATTCATTCATTCACAAGTCTCATGTCATGCCGTCTGCGGCCACTAGGGGTGTACGTATTACATATGCGAAGAAATGTAATTAAACTTTGGGATACTTGGAGTCATCATTATGGCCTAACCTGTGTTTTCCTCCCACAGACATGTTTCGTTTAGCCACAGTCATGAGGCAGGTGAGGCCTGTGAGCCGCGCGCTGGCTCCCCACCTCACACGAGCCTACGCCAAGGATGTGAAGTTTGGGGCTGACGCTCGTGCCCTCATGCTGCAGGGAGTGGACCTGCTGGCTGATGCCGTGGCTGTCACCATGGGCCCAAAGGTAACACCCCCTTTGAGAGAGAGAGAGAGAGAGAGATAGATAGATATATAATTTTTTTTTTTTTTTTTTTTTTTTTTTTTTTTTTTTTTTTTCTTGAATATTAGACCAGTTTTCTAGGAGACTGTACAGAAAGATCCTTGATATCTTACACTGAGTGTTGGTGTAGGACAGGGGTCAGCAACCTTAAAGAGCCATTTGGAGCCCGTTTCCACACAAAAGAAAACACTGGGAGCCGCTAATACGTTTTGACATCTAAAATGAAGATAACACTGTATATATTGTTTTTTACCTTGTGCTTTGTGTGAACAACTAAGGTGTGTTGCTTATGAAATCCACGAAGTGCTACAGAGAAAATCACATTTTATTAATGTAATTAACACATTTTGAACTCTTAAAGAAATATAACAAAAGGAAAGACACCCAGCTGAACTAAAATGATCCATGTAGCAAACAAAAACTGTTGTGAGCCACCACCCTTATATTGCCTTTGGGCTGTTGGAGCCTTGACCTGACTTTTAAAATCTAATTGGGGAAAAAAAGCATTATGCTGCTGAAAAATGAAAAATAGATATTTGCAAAATTCTGCCTAAATATGTATTTTACCTGGTTAATGTGTGTGGCGGGGCGTGGTCTGAAACGCCGCTGCAGCGGAGGCAGACGCACCTGAGCTGCACCCGCAATCACACCTTGCCACCTCAACGTCTGTGCTCGCTCTGCTGTTGTGTTGGTGTGTGTCGGGCTGTGAGCTGAAAAGCTACAGCCGGCTGTATGCGTACAGCAACCGTGTGTGAAAAGTGGTCAATAAAGAGATGCTGAAAAGCATGTTCACGGAAACATCGTCGGGTCTGCTGTGGTATGTTTACAATGGGACTTCTGCTCCTGAACCTCTGCGCACAGAGTCTGCAAATCGGGGCTGTACGAAGTCACTTTCATCTTTACGCAGGACTGTAAGCTGTCATCTGTGAGGCATGAGCGGTGTTTGTTTTTAACATAGTTCACGGTGGAGAACAGCTGCCGACATAATGTGGCTCCGAAGATCCGTAATTGGCCTACCTGGGGTTGAAAGTCTCGATAAATGCACAGCGTTTCGGCGGGTATACTGGCTTCCGCGAGTGTGACGCTTATTTTGAGCGATGAAAAAATAATAGAATATAATTTTATTTTTACATTTCAATATTACAATAATCTTCCAATTTAGAACTAAAAGTTAAAAAAAGAACTAACATAAATAAATAATAAATAATACACTTCAGCTAAATACTTCTAATTTATTTTCCCAAACCACGCGGAGCCGCAGTACAAGGACTAAAGAGCCGCAGGTTGCCGACCCCTGGTGTAGGCTTTCAGCTCCTGGTCTTGCATTGGGCCAACTTTACTGAGTGGTTGGCACTAATAAATACAGATATTTGAACAAAAGGTGGGCAGAACTGGGGCTCTTACAGCTAGATATTTGTACACTTTGACTTGATGCCACAAAGGGGTACCCTGCCCTCTACAGGCAGAGAAGGGAAATCACTGAATTTCTTGCCAAAAGCAGGTTTAATTTCAGCAAAGAATTGAGATGTATTTGGACTAATAAAGCAGATATGCTAGCCTAAGTCCTTCATCAGCCAAGTGTTAAACAAAATGCATTAATCATTATGCTAAATGCCTCTTGCAATGCAACAAATGGCATAGACTTAAGAAAATACTGGAGATGAAAGTGATTATTTGTCTTTGTGAAACATATGTGCAGAACTTTTCATCTCACAACTTTCTGGCTCATTTCAGGGTCGCACTGTCATCATCGAGCAGAGCTGGGGCAGTCCAAAGGTCACCAAGGATGGCGTGACGGTGGCAAAGAGCATTGATCTGAAGGACAAGTACAAGAACATTGGTGCCAAGCTGGTGCAGGATGTGGCCAACAACACCAACGAGGAGGCCGGCGACGGCACGACCACCGCCACTGTACTGGCTCGCGCCATCGCCAAGGAAGGTTTCGACAACATCAGCAAAGGTGCGAACCCCGTGGAGATTCGCCGAGGTGTCATGATGGCTGTAGAAACCATCATCAACGAGCTGAAGAACCTTTCAAAGCCCGTCACAACCCCCGAGGAGATCGCACAGGTATGGTAATGTTTCTGCTGTCTCCATGGGGCCTCGGGCATTTGGGATTTGAGTTTTAATTATGAGTCTGCTCTTTCAGGTTGCTACAATCTCAGCCAATGGAGATGTGGAGATTGGCAACATCATTTCTAATGCCATGAAGAAAGTTGGCCGCAAGGGAGTCATCACCGTGAAGGTTGGTTTCAGAGATTTCCTCCTGCTGGAGAAAACCTCATTTACTCGTCCAATGAACATTTACTGTCTGATTTTTGAGGACAGCTTGTAAATGTTTGGTTCAATTTGCCAGGATGGGAAGACTCTGCATGATGAGCTGGAGATCATTGAGGGTATGAAGTTTGACCGTGGGTACATCTCCCCTTACTTCATCAACACTGCCAAAGGTAAGGCTGCTGAACAGGTTTCAGCTGTGCATTACTACTCGCTAAAAGTTTTAACTGATAAACCGGTGCTGTGCACTCATTATAAAATGACCAGTTAGTGTGAAAGGCTTGTAAGAGTCCCACTGTCCTCCTACAGGAGCACAACAAACAAACCGTATCTAAACTATTTATCCTCTTTAGTTGTTGCCATTTATCTCTTTGTAGCTGCCTGACTAGAATGTCCAGCATAACATGTTAGTTTCTTAAATTTTTATTTTATAGGTTTTGTCTGAATCTGTGTTAGACACTTTGTAAATGTGTTATTTCATGTAATATTGGTTTGCACCACCAGGTGGGGCAGTGAGCCCAGACAAGGCATTTGTATTCAGTGGTGACTTGGAAAATAGGCAAAGTCCATTGAGGTAATGGGGTCTAAAGTTCAACAGCAGTGTGCTTCCAAAAACATCTCAACACACTGACTTGTTAAGTGCTGCCCCCTGCTGGAGAAAGTGTATGCTTTGCAGAAGGTATTTGGAAATAACGCATTGATAATCAGGGAAAGGGCAAGCACCCCAGAAGATCATCTGACAGTGTTTTAAACACAAGTCATTATCTGTGACTAGGTATGGGTATCGTTTAGGTTTTATCTGATACCGGTGCCAAACCGGTACTTTTGAAACGGTGCCAGTGCTTAACCGGTGCTTAAAGAATGGAGAACACAAAATTGGTCCAAAAACCTCTCATGTTCAGCTGTTTGTTTTGTTTTTTTTGTAAAAAGATAACAATGTTAGCCTTTTCTGCAGCTATGGGGCATATATGGTATCACTCTTGGCTGGAAGCAGTGCTTAAACAATGGAAAAAAACACAAACTTTGTCCAAAAACCTCTCATGTTTAACTGTTTTCCACAAGAAGACAGCATCATGTAGCTATGATGATGTTTGCTAGTTCACCTTAGATGCATTCATGTAATAACGTGGTTAGCCTACTCAACGCAAATTGCACACGAACAACATTAAGCTACTCACGCAGAGAAGAACGGCTGCTGCCATCATCATCCGTCATCATTTCTGCTACACTGGCAGGGCTAGGGGCCAGGACTCTCCTCTTCGTGTTTTTGGGGGATGTTGCTAACTCCGGGTCCGATAACAGGCACCACACCCGCAGTAGATGCGCTCGGTGTGAGGTCTCACAGCAAGCTATCAAATACGGCGCATTTTTTTGGCTTTTAAAAAAAACCGCTATGCGTTGCCAGGTGTTTCATCGGATTCTTGGTGTTACCTCCTTTGACAGTATCACAGTATCAGCTTAAAGCACTTGTTGCTGCTGAGTTTGCATATTTTGCTGTGAAGTACAGCCAGACTTTTGACCGCTTCAGCTTGGGCATTTTTAATCTGTAGCTCTGCTCTAAAAGAACGTACGTACCTGGCCCCGCCTACTATCCTCGGAAACGTAAAATGATTGGCTAGAATCTAAAGTGTATCACAGCTCAGGAAAATAAAGCACCGAAATGTGCGCTGCTTTTCGGTCTGGTTACTACCGTTTATGTCAGAACGGTACCCATCCCTATCTGTGACAGTGTTGAAATGGTTTGCTTTATTGAATTGTTAGTGTTTTCACTTGCATCAAAATATAATCTTTACAGACAAATTTGAAGTGTAAAAAAAAAAAAAAAAAAGACAGAAGCATGCTTTCAAACTTATCCGTCTAACATCGATACTGTGTGCTGACTGGATTTAACAGTAAAACATGCAGGTTTTGTAACCATTAAACTGTGAATGGTTTTCATGTGCCAAGTCTTGTTTCTTCCTGTTTCTACCAGGCCAGAAGTGTGAGTTCCAGGATGCCTACCTGCTGCTGAGTGAGAAGAAGATCTCCAGTGTCCAGAGCATTGTGCCAGCTCTGGAAATTGCCAACCAGCACCGTAAACCTCTGGTTATCGTGGCAGAGGACGTGGATGGAGAAGCTCTGAGCACCTTGGTTCTCAACAGGTACATTGTTGTTGTGAAGTCGGGGACTGAGATGCATGTTAACTGCTTAAGGAAAAAAGAGAAAACTACACTGAGGGAACTTTGAATGTGTAGTAGCTATTTATTTATTTATTTTCAGGCTGAAGGTTGGGCTTCAGGTGGTAGCAGTTAAAGCCCCAGGCTTTGGCGACAACAGGAAGAACCAGTTGAAGGATATGGCCATCGCCACCGGGGGGACTGTAGGTTCTCATCAGTCTTAAGTGTGGCAACTCTTTATAAATCTGAACTGCCATCTGATGGTATATCGTTCTTTGTGTATCTGTAGGTGTTTGGGGATGAGGCTCTGGGCCTGGCTCTTGAGGACATCCAGGCTCATGACTTCGGCAAGGTCGGCGAGGTGCAGATCACTAAAGACGACACCCTGCTGCTGAGGGGAGGAGGCAGCTCGGCTGAGATTGAGAAACGGGCGGCAGAGATCGCCGAGCAGCTGGAAAGCACCACCAGTGACTACGAGAAGGAGAAGCTCAACGAGAGGCTGGCAAAGCTTTCGGATGGAGTCGCCGTGCTCAAGGTTGGATTCGGCACCATTTGTGGATGAGTGGTTTTTCCTGTGGAGAGGCAAAGCTGTGACACCTTTGCTCTATTTCAGGTGGGAGGAACAAGTGATGTGGAGGTGAATGAGAAGAAGGACCGCGTGACAGATGCTCTGAATGCCACCAGGGCAGCTGTTGAGGAGGGCATTGTTCCTGGAGGAGGTTGTGCCCTGCTGCGCTGCATCCCCGCCCTCGACGCCCTCAAAACTGCCAACTCTGACCAGAAGATCGGTAAGATTGTGCTTTAGCCTCTTCTCGGTAACACCCATACTCCTAGGGTTACATACGAGCTTCGGTTTTAACCAGCGCCTCGATCTAAACAGGTGTGGACATCATCAGACGGGCGCTTCGTATTCCTGCCATGACCATTGCCAAAAACGCAGGCGTGGAGGGTTCACTCGTTGTGGAAAAGATCCTGCTGGGATCCCCTGGGACGGGCTACGATGCCATGCAGGGAGAGTACGTCAATATGGTGGAGAAGGGCATCATTGACCCCACAAAGGTACAGCTCAGCCAATCACATTCACTCGCAAGATGGATGCTATATAGCTTTTTGTTTTGGGTTTTTTTCATGGCAGATTATGGAGGAGCTTTAACTTTTTATTTCCTCCTCTTACAGGTGGTGAGGACAGCACTGATGGATGCTGCAGGAGTAGCATCTCTGCTCTCCACTGCTGAGGCTGTCGTCACAGAGCTCCCCAAGGAGGAGAAGGAAATGCCAGGGGGCATGGGAGGCATGGGCGGTATGGGGGGTGGAATGGGTTTCTGAGCCACTCCTCCTGATCTTTGTGTACAGACTCAATCAGGAGCTTAGTGGAGCTGGAGAACTGCCCCCACTGAGCTCTGCCCACAGTGATGGACGGACTGACGACGAATATGTCAGAGATGCAAATGTTTGGTAAATGCTCAAAAGACTTGAGCCCACGAGTCCACCTGCTACACTAGAGTCCTCCTCAAACCTTTTCCATTAGCACTTAACTCCTCGTCAAATGCTCAACAGACTTAAACTAATACCAGTGAAGAAGGAAATTCAGCAGTGTTCATATTTGAGGATGGTTCCAGTTTATTTCTACCTGATGTATTTCCCGTGTGGGTCTTTAGATCATAAACTTTGTACTCACTACATCTGTTGTAGGGAAACAAGGAGTAAAACTTCTAAACTCCAGAACATCTGGGTCTCCGTCCTCTTGTGTCTCTTCATCGGCTGTCTCTGAGTGAGAGCGGCCTTCTTCACGCCTTTGCTTTCCAGTGACCCAGCTGTACTCAGAAGCACAGCTCTCACCTGCTCATCGGGAGGCTGTGTTTCAGGTTTCATGTTGGGTTCACATGGGATTGCTTTCCATAAATGGAGGGTATGGGTTTTGCACAAGTCCAATGTTCTTTGAAAGGTAGACGGCCTGAATTTTTGCCCAGATTTAGTTTAGTGTTGCAACTCCTTGTTACCCTGAACCTCTACAACACAATCCAAAATGAGTTTGACAATGAGCTACAAAAGGGAAATAAGCAGGGTGGAATAAACTGTAACTATCCTTAAATGGACCACAGAGCCTCAGCATCTGTCCTTCACTCTTGTCTTTTTTCTTTTCTTTTTTTTTTAATTATTTGTATGTGTTGTCTGTGATTGACTTGAATTCATCTGTGATTGAATTAAAGCAGTTTTCGTACATACACGGAGCCTTTCTCCATCTTGTCTTGTTACAACTGGACAAAGAGTGCCTAAGTGACCAGAAGTGGAGCGTCGTCAGGAGCCCGTGTAGTCTGAATGTTTACCGAGTCGCGTTTCTGCATCGGAGTGTACAGCTGATTGTATGTGAGGGGCTCGGGATCCTTTGCTATGGAGTAGATGTGAAATCCTCGTTTCCTCCATCGTGGCACAGCACTCACAGAAAGCAACCGGAGAGTGATCTTTGTCTTGCTACTTTATTCCAAACAGCAGTGATGGTTCCACTACTCTTTCATGTAGATGTTAATTGTGGTTTCTTTTTTAATTTTCATTAATAAACTCTTATTCTGATGTGCAGATTCATGTTTGTTTCTGCTATGTAGTCTCCACAAATCAGTCTGCTTCCTTTAGTAAAGCAGGTTGGGGTTAAGTTTGTCTTCTCAACCAAAGCTCACCTTTTGTTCAACCATCCAGGCAGAAGCTGAAGATGTCTTGCTAGTACAACCATGAAAACGATACAGATGAAACTTGTGCATAAACATTAGCAGATGGAGGATTAAGTACAGATTTCTGCATATACACAGTTTGTCCAGTCGCTCCCACCTGTTTCCAAACCATTCAGGCCTTATTGAATGCGGAGAGGTCACTGTACCCAGAGTGTTTTGCTACAGTAGTTCCTGTCAAAGTTGGCTTTAATGTTTAACCTCAGTAAACGGTTAATAATCGTCACACTAAATCAGGAATGGCTCTATAACTTTGGGACCAAAGTGAGCACACTTTGCCTCTATGAAGCTGTTAGGACCATTTAGAAACCCAGTATGTCCCCATCACCAGGCCAGAGGACCTCAGAATACACTACAGGGCAAAATGACTCCGACCCACCGATGGCATTATGTACAGCAGGGGTGGGGAACTCCAGGCCTTGAGGGCCGGTGTCCTGCAGGTCTTAGATGTGTCCTTGATCCAACACAGCTGATTCAAATTGCTAAATGACCTCCTCAACATGTCTTGAAGTTCTCCAGAGGCCTGGTAATGAACTAATCATTTGATTCAGGTTTGTTGACCCAGGGTGAGATCTAAAACCTGCAGGACACCGGCCCTCGAGGCCTGGAATTGCCCACCCCTGAGGCACAGCTAGACTGGAGCTGTGTCACCCACATGTGATTAAAAGGTGTCCTAGTTCAGCGGCCCCCGGGCCTCGGACCGGTACCGGGGCGCGAGAGTTGAGGCTCAGGTGTGAAATGTATGGTTTTCAGGGTTTTTATCGGTTTTCAGAGTTATTTTGTTATCGTTTTTATCGTTAACTCTGTTTTCCTGGGTCTTTTCACGTGTGTTATGAATAAATCTTATTTTTTTCAGTACCGGTACTAGTTTTATTTTGTTGTATTTACCCGCGACACCTTAAAGGCCGGTCCGTGAAAATATTGTCGGGCATAAACCGGTCCGTGGCGCAAAAAAAGTTGGAGACTGCTGTCCTAGTTTATGGCTGAACCATTTATTGTGTTAAAAACTCAGTTCATTGAATGTATAAGGATGAATATTCTTCCACGCCTATTATTCCTATTTCAGCACCTACTCATTTTGATCCCACAGTCTGCATTCAAATTATTAGAACGCATTACATCCAAATTTATCTGGCAGAATAAACGACCAAGGGTCAGACTCAAAATGTTAATGTCTGGAAAGGAAAAAAACTTCAGAATGTACTACTGGGCAGCTCAATTAAAATCAATGGCTGCCTGGATTATTCATGATTCAGAAATGCAGTGGGTATCTATGGAAGAGTATTCATTACCAGGTATCTCCCTTCGGAGTCTCCCATTTCTCAACCCCCAATCACGGAAAAAGATTAAAATAACCCATGGGTCAAGCACACTGTAAATATTTGGAACCAAGTGTTAAAAATGCTAAAAGGGAATTTGACCATGTCTCGAGCTGTTCCCATAAATGGAAATGTTGAGTTCCTTCCATCGTTGTCAGATCGGAGTTTTGAAAGGTGAGTGGAGAAAGGATTGATTACAGTCAATCAGCTGTTTGAAAAGAATACTCTTAAAAGTTTTGCCCAGCTAAGGGCTAAATATGCTTTATCCCCAGGGACCACTATAGATACTTACAGTTAAGGGACTACATTACAAAGCATAAAGACTGGGACAATATTAGAAGAGAACCAATCGGGTTAGAAAACCATTTTATAAAACTGCTTGAAAAGTCAGGTACATTGAAAAGCCAAGTGTCTTTGATTTACCAGAAGCTGCTGATTGACATGTCTGATAATGCCTATCATATAAAACAACAATGGGAAATGGAGCTCAATATAATGTTGGATGATGTCACATGGGAGAGTGTCTGTTGTGGCTGCCATAGAGGGGTGGGTAGTCAGATGTGGAAGGAATTTGACTGGAAGGTTAAATTAAGATTTTTTAGAACTCCACTGAAAACCTTTCTATCCAAAAGTAGTGTCAGTGATAAGTGTTGGAGAGGGTGTGGGTTTGTGGGGGACCAGACGCATATTTTTTGGGACTCTGTTTACATACAACAGTACTGGATGGATGTCAAGAACATTATACAAAACATATTGTCAGTCAACCTCCCAATGGATCCCCTGATCTTTTTGTTGGATATCTTTCGTGATGGTTTCTCCTATGAGCAGCACTTTCTCCTGCATCTCCTCCTTATGACTGCAAGAAAAATGATAACAATTCACTGGCTCAAACCAGAAACACCCACGGTTGCCCAGTGGCTTCTGAAAACTAGACATGTCTATACGATGGAACAGATAACAGCTCAACTACAACTAAAAGTGCCAACCTTTGAGAAAAAATGGAGACTAATTATAAAATATCTTGAAAGGACACTCAAGCCTTAACATTGTTAAATCTGTGCTTAGGTATTGGTATGTATGTATATGTATATGTGTATATATGTTTTTTCTTTTAAGTTTTTGAATAACCCCCACCATTATATGCAGCAGATTTGGTCTCAGGTCATGTTGTTGATGTGAATTGCCTTGTTATTTTTGGCAATAAAAGTAAAACAAAAACAAAAACAAAACTCAGTTCAATTCAAGCTTTTCTTTATATAACATTTGTATAGCACCAAATCACAACAACAGTTGCCTCAATGTGCTTTATATTGTAAGGTAAAGACCCTACAATAATACAGAGATATTTCCCAACAATTGGATGACTTCCTATGAGTAAGCACATGGCGACAGAGGGAAAGAAAAACTCACATTTAACAGGAAGAAACGTTTGTCAGAACCAGGCTCAGGGAGGGACGTCCGTCTGCCGTGATGGCTGAGAAGACACAAGTTAGGCTTTAAACAATTGCTATGTTTCAATTTAGCATTTTTTGCCTTTAAAACAAAACTACAAACCTAAAGCTATATTACCATCACTTTATTAAGCGAATGAGATGTTTTATTTTTTTTAGAATCTCATCATAGTACAACACTTTGCAAAAGTTTTGAGTTACCCCTCATTTAAGTGATTTACTCGAGTGTGCAAACCTACATGGAAATGCAGTTTCTAAGGCAACAACAATCCTAAAAAGACCATCTCGGTATGGCCACCTTTATTTAGGAATAATCCTCTGGGTTTCTTTCAGGGCCTTCCAAAGTTCTGTAGATGCTGGCTACACACTATTTCAGAAATGGTCTAAGCGAAGCTCTCAATTTACCGGTCAGTCTACGTCCCTACCCTCACCTGTGGTCATGAGCTGTGGGTAGTGACTGAAAGAATGAGATCGTGGATACAAGCAGCAGAAATGGGCTTCCTCCTCCGAGTGGCTGGCCTCTCGCTTAGAGATAGGATAAGATCAGCCATCTGAGAGGGGCTCAGAGTAGAGCCGCTGCCCCTCCACATCGAAAGGAACCAGTTGAAGTGGTTTGGGCATCTGACAAGGATGCATCCTGGGTGAGTCTGGGCATGTCCCACCACTGGAGGAGGCCCCGGGGCAGACCCAGGACATGGGCCTGGGAACACCTTTGTGTTCCCCCAGACAAGTTGGCCGAGGTGGCTGGGGACAGGGAGGTCTGGGCTTATCTGCTTAGATTTAGGCTGCTGCCCCCGTGGCCCTGGATGGGTGGATGGATGGAATGGACTGGTAATTATATAGCACCTGTCTGCTAAAGTTGAGCACTCAAAACACTTCCTCCTACAAGTTCACCCAAACACACACTGAGACTTATTTATTATTCAGTTAATTTATTATTAATTCATTCAGTATCTAAGGATACTTTGACGTGCAGACTGGAGGAGCCACAGATCAGTTCACCAACCTTCCAACTGGTAGATGAGCATGATGTCACGAGAGGGGGCGTGGCCAGGATTTCTGGTTGAGGCGCCATCTTCCTGGGCCAAACTAAGCTCAAGTGAAAGCACCCACATCAGCCATGGTTTGTACTTGCTGTGCGGTCGGTTGTAATGTTAGATCGCACAACAGGTGTTGTGCCAAAAAGTGATTGTCTGCCAAAAACTGATTGTTCGTATTTAAACTGCTATAAGTAAGTTTTGTCCTATAATATGTGAAACATATGTCAAATGCATCCCTTATGGATGACATAAAGTCATCTTGAGCCACAAACAACATTCGTGTAACAAGGTAGAAGCCACAATCAGTTTTTGGCAGAATTGGTGATTGAGTACCAGTGAGTGCTGGTACTCAATCACCTGCCTGACAGCCAACGGTTTGGGGCAAACCAATGTGACAGGTTAGGGGAGTTTCATCAAAGTACTTCTAGTCCAAATGATTAATGAATTATTTCTAGGAAATTGTATGTAAATATTTATTCTGTAGCTATGTCACAGATACTCACCTGGGTCAGACTGTAGTGCATGAAAGGAGCTCCTTTCACTGACATGTGCTTTAATAGGAGTCTTAGTCCAAATAGATGACACGGTGATACAGACGGGGGTCTCTCACTCTGAATGTCCAACAGGGACATTCAGAGTGAGAGACTTCATTTCTAAAAGCACTACTTGTACTATTGTATTACTTTTTGTTAAAGTTCCTGCACTATAAACTGTAGACTCATTAAAAGCCCTCTATCACTTCCCTAGACAGAAAACATTTCATTTCTTAATAATGCTTCTATTATGAAACATCTGCAGGAGCTAGAGCTGGGCGATAGAACGATAACGATATGTATCGCGATATAACTTTTACTCGATAGAGAAATTAAACTATCGCGATAGACCTCGCCGCTCTTGTCCTCTTAAAAAAAAAACAAAAAAAAACAGGTCAGCCAATCCAAATTAAGTAGCGCAGAGCCGAACCAATCACAGCCGCAGCGTCACGTCGCGTGACTTGTTACGTACAGCACAAGTGCCAAGCCGCACGTGTGTTTGTTTGGGAAGCAGCCAGCGGGTAATGGAGGAAATAAGTGTGCCGACTAGAAAAATCAACCGAGCGTGACCGAAGAGAAAACAGATGATGGTTCCAACGCCGGAGAGATTGTCGAACGGAAGAGCCATAGAAGTTCCGTAGTGTGAAGGTATTTCGGCTATTTCAAGTCTGACAAAAAACAGAGTAGCGTGCACTGTAAATTGTGCCGAAAGCAAGTCTGGAAATACAAAAAACTGGAGCATGCGTCACACTGTGCACCACGTTATTGTTTCGGTGAAATGAATTTCTACAATACTGTTACTGTTAATTCTACTCTCTGCAGTGTTTAAATGCTTACATATACACACAGTTACTGTCCCTCCACACATACGACTCTGTTCTGCTTCTATGCCCCAGCTTTGTTTACTTTTTCCCACCGAGGCTTCTAGACTTCTGATTGGCCAACATTTCTGCACGGTTAGGAATCTAGCGCCACCTGCTGCTTTGGCATGTTCATAGCAGCGTTTTCCTTCATTTCTGCCTTTATGTGTGGACGGATTATTTTTTAAAACGAAAACGGAAAATCTCCGTTTTCAAAAATACCCGTGTACGTGTGGACGTAGCCTCAGTCTCTGACTGGAAGCGCTAATTCGTCATTCGGCTTTTGTCAGACTAAAGTAACTGTTAAAACTGTTTGAAAAGCTCAGCTATACAACAAGGAGAGATTGAGAATTTCCTTTTAGTTCTCAGTTTATTTGATATTGACAAAAGTTAGTCAATTTTGTCTGTTCTTCTGTAAAACAAACTAAGATTTATTTTTAGAATTAATATTTTGTTTCTAAGTGGAATTGACAGTTTAGTCTGTTTCGTTTGTTCTATTTTGAAACTTAAACGCTTTAGCGGCTGCCTTTTGTGTAGTTTGCAATATTTGCCTTTATTTATCTGAAAAAGTCTCATGTTCCTTAAGTACATCTACCCTGTTGAACTTATTATGGGAAATAAATATTTAAATAAAAACAAGCTGCTGATTATTTCACATTTTACTTGTGAGCAACGGCACATTTAAATCTTACAAATATAGTTATTTGGCTTATATCGTGATAGATATCGTTATCGCCTGAAATGAAAAAAACATATCGTGATATGAAAAAATCTCATATCGCCCAGCTCTAGCAGGAGCTTATTGTTTATTAGCCAAATAGGGTTTTGTTTTGTTTACCAATTATGCAAAGCAGGAAACAAACACCTTTGGGTGGATCTCTCCTCTTACTGGTTACAAAATCATTATGTAACACAATTAGGGAGACGAAGATGAGGCTGTCCATAACCCTGATGTAACATTTGATTATGTACTCAGTTGCAGCCGGTATTGCAAGTAATCTTGTAACGTTGCACAGCCTTCCACTAAAGCTACAACGCTACTGAGCATGGCTGTGTGGGCATATATGGTGTCCTCAGCACCTATACGTGGCAGAGGCCTCAGCGCATCACTGATTAGCTGCTGCCTGTGACAAAGTGGGTGAGCAGTTAGAAATCTTTAATACTCACCACTTGTCTCAAATATTAACTTTTTACACCAAAGCAGTTTATTCTCTACATGTGCTGTTTTGCCCGTGAATCTCTTCGGGTCAGCTTCTGTTGGTTAAATGTGCTTTAGGCTATAAATAAGACGTGACACACTACACATGAAAAGGTTCAGATATTTTTCACAGTGCATGTTTGAGCTGTTTTGCAAAAAAATAATAATTTTACACAATTCAGTGAGCTACATGCTGAACTTAGGAGATGTGAGCTGTGTGGGGTGTTTTTACGAGTTAATCTGGGGAGTTTTTGGTTTCAGTTTCACATGTCACAGTCATCATTGTGAATGAACTACACACGCTGTCCCCAGTTTTCAAATCTCTAGCTTTTGTTCACGAGGAGCCACCTTTTAAAATGTCCTGTAACTGTACGAGTAGGTCAACTACCAATCAAGTGATGTCACAGTAATAATTGTGAGTCTGCTTTCAGATGTTCCCAGTGATCCGTGTTAGCTTTGAAAGGGCAGAGGGAAATTTCAGATTCTACTTTGGCCTTTGCCTGCAGTGACATTTCCAAAGCTCATGACAGACTGTTCAGACGCTTCACTTGCAGCAGGTCTATTCTCAATGCTCACATGATGACCCTATTTCTGTCTGGTCCCAGCCCAGAGGGAGGAAACACACCAGAGAACCCAGGTTTGTTTTTTAGAAAAAATACTTTATAAATCATGCAGTCGGTCCATGTTTTTCAACACAAACAAAACGTCCTTTCCACATTGCATGAAACAAGCTGACACAAATCCATAATCATACTCTTTAACAGCAGTGTGTAGCTCTAATGTGATCTTAAAACTAGTATTCACACACTTACACTTCACATGAAGCCACCTTAGTTAGCATTCATAAGCAGTAAAGCGGTTATAGTAAGCAGAGAAAAGGCAAATGCAGAGCAGTGTATAAACATGACGATACTGATACAGCAACACTGATGGAGGAGTTCCCCCAGTGCTGTAAAACGACATTGTATTAGGAATACTGCTTCTAAATGCTAACATTGGCTCCCAGAGTGAAGTGCTTGCATTTACACCTAAACTAAGTAATAAATATGATAAAATGAGTCTATTGTTCCTTTACAAATGAAGATAAATATGTTGCCAGCAGGTCTGGAGGCACTCTGTGGGTGCTGTGTGTCGGACAGGTGGAAGGTTTCAGGTCAGCGGACTCATCACGGAAACATCCTGATCTGAGCCCCATTTTATCAAACCGCTACAGGTAACATGCTGGTTGTGTGATGGTAAAAGCCATTTCTGACTGAACAATGAGCTGTTTGCTAATAATAATGATCACAGTGCACTCTCTGAATCAATGTGTTGCATTTAAACATTCAATTTCTCTTCCTTAGGTTAGCATTTATCAGGGTTAGTATCATTTTCTCACGGTTTTGTTTCATGATCAACAGAAAGTCTTGCCGCACAGTTGTATTCCCTTGCAGCCAATTCCCTTTTTATTGATTTGTATTTGCCTACAAAACATATCACCGCTAATTCAGCACAAACTAAGTTACCTTTAAATAATCCTTACATGTACACAAACACGTGATCCTGCAGAACCAGACACCACTGAATAAACTATTAAGAAGTCAAGGCTTCGCTTTTCCAATTGGCTGGTGGGACGCGGTTGACATTCATAATTAACTGAAAGGTGCCAGTGTGAAGCAAAGCAACAGTAGGGGTGACTGAGCCAGCATGTGCAGGGCTACGCCCCTTTACATTCTCCATAGAGCTCGCTTAGCTCTTAGTTTATTTTTACTGGGCTGTGAGGGGTCAACACTGAAGGAGAACCACTCTGACATCAGTCAGAGGTCAAACATGAAGCACATTTATGACCATATATGGAGGCTGCTAATAACATGGTGGGAGATGATGAATGAAGCCAAAGCTGAATTGCCTAACAGTGCATTTTCTGTAGTGGCCACTTAAAGCTGGCCCCAGAAGTGAGCCAATCCTCGTGGACTTCCATGTTAAAAATGCTAAAAACAAACTTTACAGCAGGACAAAAATATGTTTACAGCCTGGTACAAAAAAAGAGACACACTTTAAATGAGTGTATGACTTGTTCACTTAGAGAGTGGCTACTTTGAAAGAAGTTGTGGTCAGTCAGGGTCCACTACATCTCATTGAAAGGGACTTCCTCTTACCAAAACATCAGAGTAGTTTTGATTAGTCACAGAGTGTTACTGAGCACTAATGTAGCTTGCTCACTAAACCAGCTCTTCCTCAAACATGGTAACATCTTGCTCCAAAAACAAATAAACAGAACTGTGACTGAAGATGGAGCCACTTCAGCACGTAATGTAAAGCTTTTCTTTAAATCTAAAAAAAATCCCCAGTTTCAAACTAGCTAATCTGCATACAGCAGGAGTTAAATCAAAAACAACACTACAACCAAAAATAATTCTCATTAGTTTGATAAAATGAGCTCCTGCCTAGCAGCTGCTTTGGGCCCTGACATCAGCAGTGGGTTTTACATGCTTGCTCGGCTGCATTCAGCATGACTACAACACACCGCTGCTATTGCACACTTAAGCCCAAATATCTCCACCCACTGCTGTTGAAATTGAAAAACCATTTAAGTAATGATAGCAGTCCAGTGTCCATCCACACTGAAAATAAAGCAGCTAAATAACAGGAGCTTAGTCTGTCAGCAGTTAGACATCCAGCGAGTGTCTAATCTGCTGGCCATGATACAACATGTTGGTTTGTTTTCAGAATTTCTGTTAAAACAGGGGATTCATAACAGTCTCTGTGCCCCAACATGGGCACATGGCAGGACTCTGCTCTACCTTTGGTACAAAGATATGGGATTTCAGTGGTGTTGGTTCTGACTTCCATTACTCATTATGGAGTTTGCCACAAAAAAAAAAAGAAAAAAGATTTAATATAAATGCCAAAATACCAGGATGTTCTACAGTATCCAGAGGGGGTACGGAGTATGTGTGTGCGCTTTTCTGGCCATTCTGACCTACAATCCCATGCCAGATACAGCGAGAGGGTCAGAGTTCAAGGTGCAATGTTATGGCACAGTATGTCCCAGCTGTGTGCACACTACGTGCAACACTATGTACTTCAGTAAAGTGCATTTTGGAAGGCAGGAAAGCTTTCCGGCATTTGGGCATTATTAGTAACTTTGTGCTTCCCTGAAACTGCGTCACTTTGTTTTGGCGTCACTACATCCTGTATTGTCTCTCACTGGGACCTTTTTTCTTCTTTCTTTATGTCTTTCATTTTTTAAATTTTATACTTTACATGTCATGTTGCTGTACATTCAGTGAATTTCTTCTGCTTTTATTGTGATGTTGGTCTAATGCTCTTTGCCTCTGTGTTTGGAATATAAATTAAGCTGCCTTTCCATTTCCATTGCACTAAAAGAACCATACGGGGTGAGAAATGTTCAAGTGGTGCTCATCAGCAGACTAGGCTAGCCACAATAAATGTTTGCTTTCACAATCCTCAATTTCTGTCAGTAAATACTGAGAAAAGCCCTGCGTGTTTTGACACAGTGCACTGCAATGTCTTCAAATGTGCGACCAACAGTCCAAGACCAAAAAAATCTTCAGTTTCACAATCATTTTGACAAAACACAACACAACACACACTCAAGCAGCTGGAGCCTGTGTTTTTTTTTCTTTCTAAAGCTGCTTTTCCATTCAGTGTCCAGAGTTCCAGGAACTAAACTGTTCCTTCATACAGATTAGCAGCAAATTAGTCCATTTATAAATAGGTGACAGCTGGTTTAGCATTAGACTGTACACAAAAAAAAGTCCAGTAGTTGGTGGTAATTCAGTACTCCAGAGTACGCCACCAATCACACGCCACACTCCCCTCTGACGTTCCTGTACTTTTGAGAAGTGTAAGCAGAAACGTTTTCCTCTGGAACTTAACCTACACTCTGGTCCATCTGATGGAAACACAGCTTACTTAAAAAAAAAAGGTTTAAATTATTCAGCAGCTTCCAGAATAATTTCAGTCATTGTCTGGCTCAAGCTGAACTCTTTGCTTTCCTGTGTCATGTGTGAAACTGAATATCTTCATGTCTTAGGCTGTTAGGTGCAGGTAAATGTAACGTTAGAGAATCTGTGTGCAAAAGTAAATATCTAAAATATCTGAATAAACTCTGCATGTTGCAGCTCATCATTGCTTTGTCTCCGTTTTCAGTTGTGTGCCTGCAGCCCTATAGCTAATGTGTACAGAAGTGATGACGCACTGGCCTGACGCACCGTGGGGCCTCCATTTGACCTGCGGGCTCAGTTTCACCACCAGATCAAGGTCTGATACAGGAACCTGCATTAGCACCAAGGTGAAAATCAGCTGGAGGATCCACACCAGCTTTAAAATCTGACACAGGAAATGGTTTCATTGTTGTGAGAAAGGCACTTTCAGTTGGAACACAGTCTCTTTTCGGGCTCTCTGACGTTGTTTGTGGGTTCGTGTTTGTGCAGCAGAGGGAGGTTGTCGCTACGTGTGGTGGACCTCGTGGAACATGAGCTCGCGCGGGATGGGCGTCTCGGCTCCGTAAACACTGGAGGCACGCCGCTCGAACGCAGAAACCATCTGTTTCACCACCTCATCGAAGAACACGTGAGCGAGCTGGGAGTGGATGAGGGAGCGAAATTCAAAGGAGATCTGAGGAGGAGGAGACGGTAAAGTTAGCAGCTGAGTCTCTAACTTTGTGACTGTATGAAACACATGATCACAGAGCACATTCTCACATAGTGGACATTTTCCAGTATGTTGCCCTGCAACAAGCTGTTTGTACTTACAGCAAAATCCACAGTGCAGGTCCGGGGGTACCCAGGGAGGCCAGGGCTGAAACGCCACATCGTCTCCAAGTGGTTGAACAGTTTACCCTCTGAGCACGATGCCTGAAAAGCAACATGTACAGGTTTTCTGCGGTCAGTCAGCAACAGGAGAGACATTGCATTTGTGAATTGCTTAGAGCAACAACTGTAACTTTACAGCCTCAGAAAACACTGCAAACACCCTCTGAGCAGCCAAACAAAGGAAAAAGAATTTCCAGCTGAACTTTGCACCTAATCCCAGCTTCAAAGACGGCCTGTTTTGACTAGGGTGATATTTACAGTTTACACTCTCATACCCAAAATGTGTGGAGTGCTTCTCACTCCAGCCTGAATGATTTTCAGTCAGTGTGATAGTTCACCAATCAGGGCAGTCTGTTCTATTTACATTTTACAGACATTGAATTTAAGGCTGATAACCCTGCCTTGATCTGCCTGAAAAGAGCAGATAGTGTTGCAAACGTCTCTCGCACCTTTCACACCTCAGAGAGGTGCCGTCTGAGTGTTATCTTCTAATGATAACAGTCTGTCAAGCTAATCAAGTTCGCAGATGACACCACCGTCATTGGGCTCATCTCGGACGGGGACGAGTCTGCCTACAGGAGAGAGGTTGAACGTCTGGTGTCTTGGTGCAGCCACAACAACCTGGTGCTGAATGCCCAGAAGACAGTGGAGATTATTGTGGACTTCAGGAAGCACACAGCCCCACTCCCCCCCATCATCCTGACTGACACCCCCATCACCTCTGTGGACTCATTCCGCTTCCTGGGTACCACCATCATCCAGGACCTGAAGTGGGAGCCCACCATCACCTCCGTCATCAAGAAAGCCCAGCAGAGGATGTACTTCCTGAGGCAGCTGAAGAAATTCAACCTGCCAACACGGACAATGATGCAATTCTACACTGCAATCATCGAGTCCATCCTCACCTCCTCCATCACCGTGTGGTACGCTGGAGCCACTATCAGGGACAAACAGAGACTGCAGCGTGTTGTGCGCTCTGCTGAGAAGGTGATTGGCTGCAGACTCCCATCTCTGCAGGACCTGTACACCTCCAGGACATTGCGGCGTGCAGCTCGGATCTCAGCTGACCCTTCTCACCCTGGACACAGTCTGTTTGACCTGCTCCCCTCAGGCAGGAGGCTCCGGTCCATTCGCACCAGAACCTCTCGCCACAAGAACAGTTTCTTCCCCTCTGCTGTTGGACACATGAACAATAACCACATGATTGTCCCCGCCACTAACATATGACCCTACGCTGTGTCACTGCATCATTTCATGTTTGGCACTGATCACCACCTGCACTCATGTATATATCTTTCTACGTAGCACTCATAATTCTTATTCTCATGTATATATCTCATGTATATCTCATGCACATATCTTTCTTTCTACTTAGCACTTTAATTCTTATTGTCTGCACTGAAGCACCGCAGCAATTTCCTAATGTTGTAAACCTCAACATCTGGCAATAAACCCATTCTGATTCTGATTCTGATATTCACACTCACCTCAGCCTTTGTTTGTTCAGCTTTGCTGAGGTGAGACAGGGGCAGGTATTGTCTCCTCTTTTTTCAATTGTTATTCAGCTATTTGTGCCAGCCTTCACGTCTCTGTGACAGCCAGCTTTTTACACCCCCTTCTTGTGTGGCCAACTTTCCATCACATGTTGTGTAATGACAACAGGGATAAATATACAACGTTGCAGGAAGACGTTAATCAGGACTTAACACAGACAGCCCTTTTCCACTAGTACCCACTTGTCTCGAAACGACAGGGTTTTTAGGATTCTCCATTAGGTGATAGTACCTGGTACAGGGCAGTTTAAGTATCAACTTGGTTGGGCTTTCAAGCAATCTGAGGCGATCCAAAAAGGTGACAATGACAGACTGTGTGCCACGCATTGGCCAGTCAATGGCGTCATTCACTGAATCATTAGAGCACTTCTTTCACAAAAATCAATACCACCATTAATGAGGAAAAACAGCTGCAAAAAAACAAAGCAACACAGTGGTCCCCGAGTCTGACAAAAAGCAATAGATCAAATCAAATTAAATCAAATCACTTTTATTGTCACATCACATGTGCAGGTACATTGGTGCAGCACATGTGAGTGAAATTCTTGTGTGCGAGCTTCACAAGCAACAGAGTTGTGCAAAATACAAGAATGGCTACATCTGAAACTAATAAATATATGTACAATATATAATAGTATATGCATTTCTGGATGTGTATACTAAATATTTTTCTGTGTGTGTGTGTGTGTGTGTGTGTGTGTGTGTGTGTGTGTGTGTGTGATCAACCATCATCCTGTGATGTCAGACTTTCTGCCATGTTTCTATAATGCTCCCATACACATTAGGTGGTACTCCACTGCAATGGAAAACGACGGTAACCTAGTAGAGTCCAGCTGAATAGGCACCAAGAGTGTCTCCCCAGCACAGACCGCGGGCCTGTGTTGACTAGCTGCAGACCTTTTTCTTTTTCTTAACACTTTAAAGCCTGAACCATGAAATAACTGCCAGAAAACTCAAAATATTGTAAAATGGAGTGTTTATTGAATAGGCTGACGACTTCATACAGCTACTATGAAGGTTACTAAATGGGAGCTCATGCTTTGTCGTGCCAATCTTCATTCAAAAACCGTATCCTGACTTTGACTTGAAACCAGCTTAATCTGTGACGTCCATCTAAATGAATTTTTCATTCTTACCGTTTTAGTCTGTTTCTTTTAGATTGAGTGTTTTCCTTTACCTACTCTGTGTTTTCCTAATAATGTCACAGTACTAACATCAACAGTGGATGTTTTTTAACCATGAGCTTGAAGCAGTATCTTACCTTGACCAGGTGAGGGCGTACTGTAGTGACGAGGGAGGTGTAGTTCTCCACTACAGGGGGGAAGCCCACGGTTAATTTAGCCTTGCAGAAGCCGGATCTCTTGAAGACCACCTCGGACTTCTTGCACCAGGGAACAAAGAGGCGGTAGTTTTCCACCTCAGCCACCACTTCATAGATCTCCTGCATGGAATACCTGCAGGGACACGGAAACAGAGAGAGCGAATATGTTAACGCAAGGCTGCACATCACCAAGGAGATGAAGGTCAGCAACTGTGTGACAAGACACCAACCATAATACAACAGCGTTGACCCAGAAAAGGCTCAAATAGGTCAGTAGGGGGATGTTGGAATAAGGGAAAAAGAAGAGCAGTAAAGCACACAAAACAAAAGTTGGAGGTGTTGAATGACAGACACGTACAGACATAACTCCAGACGTCCAGCTGAGGGAAAATAGCTGCCAGTGCCCATGTCTATTTATACAAGCAGATTTAGTGATTATGACCTCTCTGAGGAGCACAGGAGGACATTTAGTGCGTCACACACACACGTAAGGTACAGATACAGAGACCAGACTCCCAACACTCACTGGTACACAGGGCATTTCAGAGCAGCTGAGCGCACCGCATGTTGCTAATACTGGAGATCACTGACATTGGTGCATTATATCATATTTTGGACCTTCAATTTCAGCCCTTGTAGCCGTGTGGTTTGGTTACATTTCATCTCTTCAGCAATGGACATAAAAGCTCAGCAGCAGGACAACCCAGACGTAAAGTCTGATTAGATATCACAGAAAGACACTGAGAAGTAATTATGGATATTGATTAAGATTTTCTCTTTGTTGGTGGCATTATTGATTGTGCTCATAGGTCCAGTTCTTTATCCGTGCCATTACTGATTTCTGATCATTTTGCTGTGTGTGTGTAAACATGTTTTTCAGCTGTTTTTTTATCTGTGAGTCAGAGGACAGGATAGAAATAGAAGTCAAAGGGCTTGCGTGTGACTCAGGCATTCTACAAATCATGACGTCATTGTTTAACAATGTGCTACCGCCAAAAACCGATGCCAGTTATGAGAGGAATTAGAAAGCTTGGAGCCATTCTGATGGATGAATGTTTTTCCATCCTTTTTCAAAAGCTGCCTGTGAAACTATTTTTAAGTTTTCAGGAGGGTCAGAGTATTTCAGTCAAACAAACACAAACAGGAGCTAAAGATATATTTTAAGGACTTTAAGTGGTTAAATACAAGCTGGGGAAAAAAACACTCGCAGGAGAGAGCTGAAAAAACTGTTTCTATACAAAATACAAGTTTTTGCCCGCAGACACTGTCTCCTCCTGAGATAAAAATCCTGTCCAAACGTGTCTTGAGGCAAAAAATAAATTAATTTAAAAATAAAAATGACAAAAACACTGTAAGTGGATCCAGACTAACCCAATGATGCGTCTCTCTGAGTACTCCTTCTTCTTGGAGAAGGAATCTGCGAGGTTGAAGAAGCTGCGTGAAGGCAGTGTAATGGGGCGCCCTGGCACGGCTGCACTCAGCAGTGGGTGCGCACGCATCATCAGGATCCCGCATGATGAAAGGTATCTGATGACCAAACAAAAAAACAACAAGTCACCAACAATGCAATAAGCTCTCAGAAAGAAGAGGAGACCAGGGCGCATCGATCTGTTGTTCTCAGTTTGGAAAGTTTGTGTGATTTGACCCCAGTCTAACAGCAGAGATCAGAGAATGGCCAGCACAAGCAAGTTTTGACACAACATTGACATTTCATTATTCTTTAAATTCCTTTTAACACAACAAACAGGGTGTGACTGTGTTTGGTCTGTGCTTCCTGCAGTGGGAAATACTGGACTGTTAAGTACCCACAGCTCATGCCTCTCACTGTGGGTTCTTCTTCATCTTTACTCTTGCTCAGGCTAAAGCACACAGTGAAGCACATGTCATGCTCCTGCACCAGACTGTGGCCTCCCTCGTAAAACGATATAAAGAATGTTAGGCACCCAGAAACATTAAGAAAAACCTTTCTTTAATTCCCCTCCTGGCCTCAAAAGCCAGACTGAGAGACAACTGTTTCCTCCTCTCCATTTTGTACTGTGAAAAGGTTCCAGTAGCTGCTGTTATGACATCAAGAATGTTTTTAACTCCTTTCTGGATCAACATTCTGCCAGCTACTCAAAAAACTGCAGTTTCTCATCCAAAAAGGTCTAGTTTTTACCCAAACAATCTGAGGCCACAGAAAGCTGCTTAATGACAGCGAGTAGCCTCTGAGTTTTATAAAACACCCCAAATTCTCTTTTTCTGTCAACACCCAGGAAACAGCCATTCTGTTTAAATAACTCAACTGTCAGGGGATAAAGTCTGCAGGAACTCGGTGCTTCCATTCTCATGATGGCCAGTTGACTGACCCGTGCAGTGTCCGAGGTTCTAGTTGAAAGAGAGCTCATTTAAACAGGGAGGGTAGTATATAACTATCACACTGTCTGCAATACAAAAGCTTCCAGGTGGAACTCGCATCCTGGAGTTTCTGTTCCTGGAGGCTTCAGCATAAATAGATCTCTGACAGGAACTGTCTGGGTCACAGGAAGGAGTCAGTTGAAAAGCCGTTTTAATGTTTGTGCCTCCACTCTTGAATGTGTTTTGTCCTCAGGGTGCACAGCTGTAATATTTTTCATAATCAAGCTAAGCGGGACAGGAAGTCCTGATCTATACCAGCATATAACCAGCTGATTATCCTGCAGTACCTGTAAACATAGCCCAGCCCCAGCCTGGGGAGAGGAAACTCGCCACGCCTGCCAAGCATTTGTCACTCAAATAAAACAAGTCACACAAATACAGATGGCAGTAACGTAACAAGGTCAAGGACACTGATTTTACTTTAAGCTTTGGAGGGGAGGGTCTGTGCAGACACCTTTGTGACCAACTATCCATGTAACCCAGGTGGGAGACGGCAAGCAGACTTCAAAGAGATAGAACAGGAATGACTACTCAGCCATTCGATCTCCAGGTCTCTGTGTCTGCATCTTACAATAATCAAGATCTTAGATTAGAATATTTTCTCACTCGTTCAAGATTTCCTCACTGTGAAAGTTAATCTACAACTATTTGAATGAGTGATCTTTAAAGTCTCTTTTGAGACCTAAAAGATTTCTTTGTTTGATTTTTCTGTGGTGGTTTTTTTTTGGTTTGTTTTAGCAGTAAATTAAACATGATTAGCAGTTCTAGGCAGCTGATCACACAAAAAAAAAAAAATCATTAACTAGTAAAATCAGTTAAGTCTTTACATACACTTCCCTCCTTTTCTCATTTCTCAACATTTTTTTCCAGGCTATTTTCTTAGACTGTTAAGACTGTCTTACACCTCACTGACAGAAAGGCTCGACTTGTTCCAACTTGTCATAAATATCTGTGAAACAATTCATGATGTTAACTGAGGAAAAATAAAAAGGGTTGCTATATGGTGATAAGAAAAAAATGTGATAATTAGTTCATACTTAAAGTGGACCTACATTTTCAGCTTCAATTTTTTGTTCTTAAACAACTGAATAGATCACAATTATCCCTGTACATCTTTCACAGGTACAGTTACACATGTAGTTCATCCTCTGTCTCACACAAGCCTTTTAGTTGAGTTGGTTTAGTTTAGCTCTTTTCTTATGATTGGTTGCACCCTCATAAATATTTTAACAGTAAATGTTTTAGAGTGGTCTCTTTTTGTTAAGAGTGAGCACCTGTAAATTAATGACCATATTTAAGATAGATACATAAGATGGAAAATAAAGAAAAAAAAATGCTATGTACCCTTTAAAATAATCGCCCTACATTGTTCGGTGATTCATTACTTGTACGCTATAAAGCTCTTAACATCACATCAGCATTTGTTTCCAGCTTCTACAATGTGATGATTAGGTTATATTTATAATGTTATATTGATATAAGTAAAACATATGTGGACTGTGGACAACCACAATCCACATATATTTTCTACTTTAATCAACTCTACAATTAATCAAGTATGTAATCCTTCCTCAAGGCAACATGTAGCAGTAGCTCCAGAGAAGGGTGGATCAGGTGAAAAGCCCTGCCCCAGCTCTCCCATGACACCATGAATGGGACAACTTAAACTGGCTCATAACCTTCACCACAGCAACTTAACTAGAGATCCTGTTACTCAGGCATAAGCAGCCTGTAGGCGCATTTTCATTGGCCACTCCTTAGGAGTGTGTCTAAGAGGGGTTTTTTTGTCCATTGTGGCTGACTGTAGCTCTGTGTTCCAGAGTACCCCTGCCACAGCATGACGGGAAGCAATTCAATAACACATCGATAATTACAATAAATTTAATGCTTTTTCAAACATTTTGGTGTGACAATATAACAAGTTAAATATGTGACAGCAACAGGCTGTGAAATAAGAAGCATAAAGGCCTGTTTGTGGCACAGGTGTGCAACAAGACTGACTCACAACTGTCAGAAAAAATATGCCAGCAATTATAAGCATTCAGTGAGCTTAGAGGAATACAATTCCCACAGGTATGGAGTTTTGTAACCTGTTCCCAAATGAATCAGGTTTTCCATTCCCATAGTAACTCATCCCCCACTGCATCAAATTCCAATGTACCCACTGCCCTTAAACAGGAGCCTATTCACTCCTGTTTTACTACCTGAAATATGATACACCTGACCTCTAAACGTATCCTGGGTACAGGCTGAGAATGGCCCAGAGCAAAAGGTGAATGAGACACCTCAAACTCCACAAAGGTGCAAAGCAGAATTAAACCCAAACAACAGACGAGCTGGACAATGAGTTCATGGAAGTATACAAATACACTGAGAAACTAATTAAAGTAGCACACTTTGGATTTGTTTAACACTTCTTTAGGAAAATGTAGATAAAAGCATTATCTTGTTTAATTTTAAGGGAGCAGATAATGTGCTCTTGTTTAGGCTAAGGTAACAAGTAATGTTACCTTGTGATGAGTAAATATATAGACCACATACAGTAGCAGATGCTCATACTAAAAATGACCGAATTTTCAAATAATGAGGTCGGTGTATGTATAAGTACACCGTGTGACCGAAAACCTAAGACTTCAGACTGCTCTAAACTTAGAATTTCATATAGCCTTACTATGGTCATCTCAGGCACACAGCTCTGGCTGTGAGCAGAGACACCCCACCCACCCGCTGTTCAATCAGAGGAAAGATGACTTAAAGGAGGGGGGTGGGAGATAAAATGGCTGAGAGAATGGACTGGGGACTGGATTAAGACCAATATAAGAGATAACTAGCTGAAATAGAAAAAGGAACCTAGACTAATCATCTGAAACACTGTCTGCTTAGTGACAATACGGAGTATTAAACATATCTGCATGGTTTATAATATACTCTTTCGCAGTCAGCTTTTGATGTTAAAGAGAGGCTGTTGTATAAACAGATAATGACTGACAAACAGTAAACTTAATATAATATATGCATCACATGTGAGACAATAATTGGTGAAAAGCTGCTACAGGTTCTGGTGATGGTTTCATTTACCAAATGGGACTTAACGGTTTTAGGAATATTTTCAGACTGTACCTGCATGTCGTTTTTACTACACTGTTTTGCAAATCACAGATAATCGATGCTAATCGTTACGATGCTTCTAAATTTTTTATCGTGGGGATTTAAATATGTAAAGTCTTCAACTTGGCTGTGCTATCAGCAGTGGTGGGACGTAAAAGAAAAAAAAACCCACTACGCAGACATAGTAATAATTAATGAGCCTGGTTTATAATCAATACATAAATTATCGCGCATTTTTGTAGTTTACGCTAAGACTGCTGCTCCCCACAGGAGAATGCATATAGTCCAGTAAAAGAAACTGAAATCAGCTTTACTTTTCTATGCGTGAAGGTGAAAGAGCGACAATTTAATGTTTCAGTGAATATAAATTATTATGTAATGTGCTATGCGGCTTATCACTGCAACATCGTGGCTGTACTACATTTGCTATAAGATAGACCAATACTGCTTTTACTCGACCCTCATTTCACTACTTTCTATCATCTACAGAGATGTAGTTAACTAATTCAACGAGATTCTTGACTCAAATAGGGCCGTGAATCGTACACCGCGGCAGTGTTTAGCTACCCCGTACCAGAAGTTTAACTTTGGTATAAATGCTCGTTTTAGAGCTATGTCTTCATATTTTACACCGTCTCGTTTCAGACAACAACTTGAAAAAGTCAAACACTTTACCTAACGTTGCTTCTGTTCTGGATATCCCGGTTGGCTGTGGACGGTAACTGTTTTATGCACTCAGCTACTTTCCTCAAGTTCCGACCGCATCTCGCCATCTTCTCTTCTTCTTTAACGGCTTTGTTCACTCCCTCGCTATCAACCAGTTGACAAGGAGCTCAACGCGCAGTTTGGCCCGACCCTCAACTGGCCTAACCCGCTTGCCATTGGACGACCTGAGGCCACCGAATGTTTTTATTGGGCGGTCCCGCCGTTTGTCACGCCAACGTATTCAGGTCCGTGTGCACGAGCTCGCACGCGCATAGAGTCACGAGTTGTTGGCTCGGGTTGCACTACTGAGAAAACCGGGTGAAACCTGTTTGTCTTTGTATATCAAAACTATCAATAGGTCAACGTATTGACCTGTCGGCTACACTACACCTTCTTTGTTGTCATTTATTCCTGCTCTGTTGGGCAAATTTGTTAGAATACAGTTTCTACTATTTTTGAATAACAAAGTGAAAGAAATATTTAAATTTATTTGCAGTAAGGAAGACATTGAAAGTGAAAGTGAACAGGTTTCTGTCTGTGTGCTTTTTTTTTAAATCTTTTTAAAAATGAAAGGGGAGCTGTTTACTTATACATCAATTCAGGGGTAAATTATGAAAGTTTCTTTGCTTATCATGATACATTATATTTGTTTTACTAACATGTAAGGTGCATTTATTATATATATGAATAAATATTGAAGGAAATGATATATCCTTATCAGCACTGGTGTTCTTATCCAAAATATATGTTATAACATACACTTTAGTAAAGTTCATGAAAGTTTAAAAAAAAAAAAAAAGTTCAGTGTGGTTTCAGGTTAAACACAGAAACTGTCAATTGTATAAACATTTCTCCCCAGTCAGGGTTGTTTGTGGACACTTTGGCGGCATCATTATTATCCAAACTTTGCCTTCTGTGTCAAGTACCTCACAGCTGGTGGTACAAGTTTTTCCTGCAAGGACATGCATCTTCTGGCATCTTTCTGCTGAGCCACCAGGTAAAACTCAACTGTTTTCAATCTAATCAGTCACTTTCCCCACAGCTATATTCCTCATCCTTCTGTCATGTAGCTTCCTTTTCTAATAACCAAAATGCACGGCTGGTTCCTTAAATTTAATTTTCTGTGAAAAGGAAAAAGCTTCACAATTAGCTCCACAAGTATTGTCTGTAGTAGATGGATATAGCTTTTCTACTCTGCTGGAGCACTCAAACTCAAAGCACTTTATACAGCATGTGCCATTCATACAAGCACTTTTTTCTGTTTTCCAACATTCACACAGATTCATACTCCTATGCATCTGAGAGAAACTCTGTGTTCAGTATTTTGCCCAAGGATATTTCATGTAGCCAGGGATCTAGCCACCAGCCTTTGTGGATGACCTGCTATACCTTGTGAGCTACAGCCTCCCATGCAGTGTTTCAGATATAGGTCCTCTAGTCAATAGGAGCACAAGAAAATCTAAGACATAACACCTGGGCATTTATGAGAAAAGGACATAAACTATAATCACAGGTGTTTTGTGCAGACATTTGGGGAAGAAACTTTACCAACCATACATCTCTTTCAAAGAAGCTAGTTTCACGTGAAATACTAGGTAAACACAGATGTTAGTAATGCGAGAGGTTAAATGCCTTAAGTTGAAGTTACAATTCTGAACCAGGTGTTAGAAAAGTCTTATGTTTACCTACTGCTGCATGCCAGAATAGCCCCTGTGAAAAACAAGTCTTCTAATCAACCAAACCTGTCTTATTATCCCTTTCACTTCTGTGGCATACACAGTGAAATTACAGGCTTTTTGGTATACGTTTTTACAAAGTAGACCAATTATTTAATGTAGGCTACTCCAGGAGACAAAGAAGGAGCTGTGCAAGGAGATATTACTCAGGTGATTTCTGTCAGCAGACATTCTCCATTTCAGTTGATAAACGTCTGTCCTTAAAGGATCAGAGTGCTGCTTCTAGCAGTCTTAAAAAACACCTGGGAAATCTGAATAAAATGAGGAAGGACAATTGGAGGGCTGCGTCAATTAAGACTTTTTAATGGGGTTTTAAAAAAAATTAGGCTAGTGGACATTACACATCAAACATGGACGGAAAGTTACATACTAATTGCTTCAATGTATCTACAACTTTTATAAGTATGTCAATATACTACGTCTAATACTTATGCTACTACTAGCAATATAACTACTGAGCGATTGGAAACTGGTCTGAGAACAGCTGGAAAGACACGGAACTCTGAATTAAGTCACATCCGCTTTCAGTCTCGAACAACCGCCACCAAAATGGCGAAGATCGCCAAAACGCACGAAGGTAAATTACTGCTAAAACCTCCATAAATATGTTCTGTTTTACCATGTATTTTACTTTATGGTGTCAGTAAATATTGCGGTGAATTTTCTGGTATTTCTGTTGACGGTAATGCTCCTGTTTATTTGCGAAAAAGGCGATAAGCACCAGGCCTTATACGACGCAACGCGGAGCTTTAGATAATGGCGCTGGTGGTTAGTGCTTAGCTTTCTTGTTAGCTGGAGTGGACTATTTTTCTCAGCTTATTGCACAGTTGCATGCAATAGTAGGCGCCATTTGAGCTTTTTGTCTTGGTCAGATACGCCTTTAAGCTAGTATTACTTGTTGTTGTTACTGTGTAATCCAAGGGATGGTAATTCTTTAACGTCTCAGTGATTCTCGTGGCTAACCGAGTTAGCATTAGCAACCTCTAACAAGCGTTTACCATGCCTACAGCAATTGGTGTTCGGCAGCAGACCCTGATATTAGCTTCAAAGTCGGTGTTCTGTAGCAAGTATTGGTAATAGTTAACCCTTTTCTGTAAAATATTCTAATGCACTTTTTGGACATGACTTGACTGAGAGTTACATGACCCAGTTTTTGTTTGTGAAAGCAGAAATTATGTCAGTAACGTTTATTTTTAAAGCGCTGTTCACAGGCGTGCATTCATAAAGCCCTGTACTGCAAAATAGAATAAAATAAATGCATAAGATTAAAGCAACCTCACAGTAAAGTAAATAAACAGAATGAGCCAAACTTAATTGTAGTGCGGGACTGTTCCTTCATGGTTACATCAAAAACTACAGTCATATACGGTGATATTAACAGGCAGAGTGTAAGGAAGTATTTGAGCTTGATTTAAGGTGTGAAAGTGCAAATAAAGGCCCGTTTGCTAGTC
Source organism: Maylandia zebra (assembly GCF_041146795.1). NCBI lineage: Eukaryota > Metazoa > Chordata > Actinopteri > Cichliformes > Cichlidae > Maylandia > Maylandia zebra. The sequence continues at coordinate 11,501,810 of NC_135182.1, read as the reverse complement.
TTTGCCAATCAGTCCAATTCTCTGTGTGGGGTTAAAGCATTTTTTTAACGACTAAATCTCTTTGAGAGCATCGTTTGCAAGTACAATACCCCATCTGTTTTTTCTCTTTGCTAAGAAACACTGGAGATCCTTCTAATTAAATGTACAAAAATTCCACGATGAAGAGCTAAAGGCTTTTTTTTCTTTTTTCCTTTTATGAAGCATTCCTTTGTTTCCCTGTGCCAAGGGATGAACTAAATTAAAAAAATATATATATATATGGGCATGTTATCAAATTTTACAGTACGCTCTATCACACTGGTTTTACATCCTTATCCAGCACAAACTGAAGTCATGCCTCAGATAAATTTCAGTAAATATAATATTTATAGATTCCATTCACCACTGCTGATATCGGGGTGTATGTCAGTCATCCATGCTTACCTATACAGGTAGTTTTTCACCACGTTTCCTTGTGCCCCTACAGATATCGAGGCCCAGATCCTGGAGATCCAGGGGATGAAGGCCTCCCTGCTGGAGGATGGAGAGCAGGGAGTGGGCCTGATCTCCACTGGCGTTTTTGACCCAGAGATCTATGAAGGCAGCGACAGTCGCTTTGCAGGATACGTTACTTCCATTGCTGCCAATGAGCAAGAGGAGGCAAGTATTTGGTTTTTTGTTTTTTTTTTTCCTTTTCCAAATCAAACAAAGTAGCTTCTTCCAAGAATGCTGTTTTGTGAGCCACAGGTTGTCCTTTGTCAGTTTTGTAAGGAGCTTGACTGCTCCCCTCTGCTTGCTTTGGGGATTTGAGGAGAACCTTGCCAGTTTGGCAAAATTTGAATAGACTCATTTATTCTCTTTCTTACCTCAGGACGATGAAGATGATACGTCAACAAGCTTGTTGGGACAAAAGAAGCCAGGGTACCACGCGCCAGTGGCAATACTTAATGCCATTCCACAGTCAGATGAACAGGTATGTTCATTCACTGTTTGGGCTAAATTCCAGTTAAAACGGGATCTAATTTTTTAAATGAAAAAACAGGCTTGTACAAAATCCTATTTTACTAATCATCGCATGTTTTGTGCTTAATCTTTGCAGTACGACCCATTTGCAGAGCATCGTCCACAGAAGATTGCAGAGCGGGAGGATGAATACAAGGCTCGGCGCAGACAGATGATCATCTCTCCTGAGCGTCTCGACCCCTTTGCAGATGGTAAATTTTGTTCTTTTGTGACCTTTTTACATCTTCCCAAGTTCCTTGCCTCCTCCCCCTTTTTTCTTTTTCTTTTTTTCTGTTTTTTGCACCAATAGTTTTTACTGTTCAACCCTTCGACCACAATGCAATAGCTTGCCTCCCAGACTCAATGCCTTCCCTGTGGTCAATCCTTTCCTCATGTACATTTTGTGTCGCTGTTTTTCTCCCACTATAAATTTCCAACTGTTTCCAACAAATGTCAGTGTGGGCTCACAATTCATTTCCATAATTGCAGTTTGGGACAGTGTTGTTGGGATTTTAATTTGGTGCATGCATTAAAGGTATTATAGGGTTACCATGCTTTTCAGGGGGAGAGGTGGTTAGGTGTTTATTGCCTAACAAACATGGGTTGCAGATGGGTTGTGTGTGGGTCGAAGGGTTAACAACCCAATGTGATTTATGATGGGAAAGTGCAGTGTCCGCTTGTCACAGAAGTTGAGGATGAAGGTTAGCTCATTTAGCTGCCCACGTCCTGTGCTTTACCACACTGGGCACAGCTTTATAGGTGAATATAAAATATATAAGGGGAATATCATTAATATGCTCTGGTGGTAGTTGAACCAGAAGCATAATTTTATTTTCTTTAAGAGTTAACAGAGAAACTTGAGAGACTTGTCAAACTGCAAATTGTCTTGGGCCTCAGCGTAAAGCGCTGCCTAACAAGTAGGGCTGTCCCGAATATCATATTTTTGAGCTACAGCAATTCAGAGTTGATCAAACTTTGTGTTTTTCAGATTTTATGAGTGTTAAACATAATCGGTCAGAAATTTGAGTGAAGCGTAGTACAGCAAGAACGTTCATATTCATCCTCCTAAGACACAAACTCTTCCATGGCATGCATTTTTAATTTCTCTTTGCTGTTTGGGCTGATTGGGACCTGACGAATGTAAAAACAAAGAATTACATGGATTTTTTATTTATTTATTTATTTATTTTTACCTGATTTTTGTTTCTGAAAAAAATTAGATCCATATATGAGCACATTGGCTTTAAATTTTGATAGAACAGTGGCAGTATAATGTCCTCGTAAGTGGATATCAGGCCCTTGTAGAGCAAAATTTAGTATTTTGGTCTAGACAACCCAAAATGTGATGTCCACATATGTGGACGCCAGGAGGCTAAAAATGTTAAATGGTATGAATTTGAAATGGTTAAGTAAGCTAAGCAAGATCATCACTGCTGTGAGTGAGAGGGATGTCGGGTAGATGAGCTGAGATGGTACAGTTCTCCCCACATAATAAACATCCAGTGATTGTCTTGAGGAAGGAAGCATGGAGAATCGGCTTATTGTACCCTTCTGCTGCAAAAGACTCATGGGGTATTGTTGTCACCCTACAGGGTGGGTGGGCGGGCAGCGTGGGAACCACGAAGTTTCTGATTGCAATAACCTGAGAATGCAAACATGGGATTTGTACATTTATACCAAAGGTGCATCTACTAGGTGGATGAGAGGTAGCACTGGAAGCTGCCAGTATTTTTATTACTGTGGCAAAGTCAGACAAAATCACCACACGCATGTAAGGATAATGGCTGTGCTGGGATTGTGGTAGTATGTAAAAGGGTCATTGTAATTAAGTCAGAAGTTTAGGCTCCGTGGGTGCAGCTACCACAGGACAGCAAGGTGCTTTGCCATAGAGCAGTACTGTCCATTGACTTTCTGCATGTTGTGGCAGTTGCTTATTTATAACAGTGAGGTGAGATGATCATTGTTGCAGTGTAGATTATTGTCACATTCTTATAAATCCATGTTGGTAAACTGAATACACACACAGTTCATACATTTCCAAATAGTGGAATATTCGGGTACAGCCCTAATGACAAGTTATTCTTTCCAATGTGGCCAGCTTTCCTACACATTTTTCTCATCTTTTAGGCTGAGCCTGTGTAGCTTATCATGACGACTAGTGCTCGGACTGAAAACCAGAAACTGTAGCTGTGAGCCAGCTATCTTACCTCTTTCCATGTTTATTGCATCTTCACTTCCCCTGACACTGTGAGCTTAAATGGCCTGAATGTCTCAGGTTTGGTCTAGGTATATTCAACCTGCATGTAGAGAGGGCTCTTTGTACAAAGTTGTTGTTTCAGTAGAGTTTTATTTTACAACTCTCTCTGTAAAATAGAAATATGTTATCAAGAAAATTGTGTACCAAAATACCACAGGCCCATACTAACTGTCCTTAATTTCTCTCCTACAGCAGTACTGCTTTGCCAGTCCTGTACTGCACTCTGTTAAGGGTGCAGCAACTCATCCTGTGTAGGTTATGGGGAACACTGAGAACGGTGCACTTGTCAGTTTGGTCAGGGTCCATTGGCTGCTTGTTTTGGTGGGAGGCTGTGAGGGGAATCAGATGCAACCCAGCTACAACAAACCTCAGTTCTCCCAGCAGCCTCTTTTGAATTTGGCTTATCGGATTCCAACAAGTTGACATAAAATATTCCCGTAATGGAAGCAGACTGCCCAAATATTTGATTACATAAATTTATCTCTGTCCCAAAAAGGAAGTCAAGATCTTGATGTATGATGTTTAAATAATGAGTCCATGTGACTCTGGTATTATCAATATTTTTTTTCTAGTTTTGAATGCAAACACTCACATTTGATTTTATTGTGCTAATGTCCTTCTTAGGCATAGCCTCAAAGTCTTGACTTCATATTTATCTGCTACTGTAAATACCTGGGAAACTGGACCAAAATATCATGGGATTTTTTTCTAGATTGTGCTAATACCCCAAGAAGATGCTTTATTTTTTTTTGCCTTAAATCAATGCATCACAATGGTATACTGTTGTGTGTGAGTTCAAACCCTTTTCCAAAGTGTTACTAATGGTAAAGAGAAATTTTCTAGGCTTCTTTTCTGCCGGTTGAAGTCTGACTGCAGATGGACCCTTGGCACTGAAAGTGTACGTATTCTGAAGAGCACAGCCCAGGACCCCTGCATCAGTGATGGCTATACTTCTTAATCCACTTAAAGAAAACACCACAACCTCAGCTCTTCTTTCTATGTATCTTCTTGTTTTTCATTAGAATGCTATGACTGTATGTAAGAAAGCCAAATGTACATTTGTATGTAATTTATTAGGACTGTCAGTCAGCTGTTTATCAGAGCAGGAACATAAGTTAAACTGTTGGTAACAAGAGTCAGGGCTAGCTGGCTGTGTTTGTGCTTGCTGTGTTTGGAATAACTCGGGGTTGTGGAGCGTACGCTGATGAGTATCCTATGTTCTTGTTCATGCTCTTTCGCGCAGGGGGCAAAACACCGGATCCCAAGCTGCAGGTTAGGTCGTATGTGGACGTCATGTTGGAGCAGAACCTGTCCAAAGAGGAGGTAAGATGCTGTTTATCTACACATTATTATCATCAGATATCAGAAACGGTCAGATGACAGTCCTTTAAGTCTAATTTAAACCTAAATGAGAAACCGCAAACCAAAACTGAACCTGGAAAAATAAACACTCCTTGTAAATCCTTCTTTCCTGCTTGATGTGTTTATATGGTTGGCAAACCAACACAGTGTCTGTAGAAATATCATATCACTGCCACAAAGATGATCTGGTATAGTGAAGACTCATCTCCACTGTTGTAAACTGCACTTGCAGTGGTCCCTTTTCTTCTCTTGAAGCGCTTCTTCCATTAATACCTACTCTGATCTGATCGGCTCGACTCGTTTTTCAGTATAATCGAGTACCGCATAATGTGTGTGGGGTTGTTATAGCAACGTGGCTGTACGTCCCATGATGTTATTTGTATGCGAAATGAACACCACAACAAAAGTGAACGTCAAGACGACGGCATACCTGCTGCTCGGTCTGTGGCTTTCCATCAGACTCATCATCAGGGACCGCGGTGTTGTTTCTGTGCAGCCGATTCCCTCGTTCCTGGATTTCAAAAATGGCAGGAGACACTCATGACTCATCGAGTGATGCCACTGCAGTGTGACGGCGCCACATTTTAGTACCCGCTCCGATCACTTGGACACCCTGCCAAGCAGGTACTAAAAAATGGTACAGGCACTAAGGTTTAATTGAAAACTGTGGCAAACTGTGACGAGTCGATCCGAGTAGGAACTAATGGAAAAGGGGCTATAACTGCAACCTGCAACAGATGGAGGACTTCATTTACTGCTACCCTCAAACTCAGTACGGCTGCAGAACAAGGACTACTGTTACCAGCTGAAGTTCAGTGAATCCAAAGTTAATCCACAGAATGTGAGACTCCCTGTTGGAGAAGGTGCTTATGTCGCCAAGTTATTAGTCATAAAGTAATTGACAAAAAAATATTTTCAGCTGAGAAAAATTTAAATTAAATTATTTCATCATTAATTTTAACAAAGTGTGTGCCATTCATATCCACACACATGTGCACATGCAAACAACACCGCAGCACAAATCAAATTAAGCTTTTTGAGACTTGCTGTCATCTGTATGAAATGATCCATAGGTGTTCAGTAGAGTTGAGCTCTTGGGTGTGAGGCTGTAACAGGATTCATAGAAATTTCATCATTTTCAAATGAGTTCTTTAAGCCTTTATGCCCTTGGCTGAACTGTCGACCCGTCTCTGTTTAGATAAAATGAACAGACACAGTCACCAGATATCTTTATAGTCTTTCATATCCATGAACTCTGTATTTATCCTGACATTTGTGCATCTGTTCATGTAGAGAGAGATTCGTCAGCAGCTGGCAGAGAAGGCCAAATCAGGGGACCTGAAAGCTGTTAATGGGTCTGCTGCTGCCCAAGCTGTCCCTAAACGTAAGCGTCGCTGGGACCAGACAGCTGACCAAACCCCCTCCAATGCTACACCCAAAAAGATGTCCAGCTGGGACCAAGCTGATGCCAGTGCTGAAGTAAGCTTAAAGAATATCACCCAGTAATAAAACATAAATCTGTCTTGCATATCAGTTTTCTCACTGATGTTTCTGGTCCCTTGCAGACTCCTGGACATACCCCTGCACACACACCTTCAAACAGCCGATGGGATGAAACCCCCGGCCGCCCTAAAGGCAGTGAAACCCCAGGGGCCACTCCCAGTTCCCGAATGTGGGACCCGACTCCTAGCCACACGCCTGCCGGTGCTGCCACACCAGGGAGAGACACGCCTGGCCATGCCACACCTGGTCACGGGGGAGCCACAGGAAGCGTTCGCAAAAATCGCTGGGACGAGACTCCAAAGACTGAGAGGGAGACCCCAGGACATGGGAGCGGCTGGGCTGAGACCCCAAGAACAGATAGAGGAGAAGAGTCAGTGGGCGAAACTCCGACTCCAGGAGCCAGTAAGAGGAAGTCTCGGTGGGATGAAACCCCTGCCAGTCAGATGGGCTCCTCAACACCACTTTTTACCCCAGGAAAAACTCCCATAGGCACACCAGCTATGGAATTGCAAACCCCAACTACAGGTAAACAGCCTTACTCTTTGTTTTTATTATTATTAGTCTTTCTTCTACTTGATTATAAACAATTAATCTTCTGTTTTCTTCAGCACACATGACTCCAGAGCAGCTGCAGGCATGGAGGTGGGAGAGAGAAATTGATGAGAGGAACCGACCTCTAACAGACGAGGAGCTGGATGCCATGTTCCCAGAGGGCTACAAGGTCCACGTCTATTTGATGCATTTCATTTTCCAGCAACAAGCATTAGTGAAGGTCATTTATTAGACTGCAGTGCTGACAGGTGTTTTTCTTCACAGGTGTTGCCGCCTCCTGCAGGCTACGTGCCTATCCGTACCCCGGCCCGTAAGCTGGCAGCCACGCCCACACCTATTGGAGGCATGACGGGCTTCCATATGCAGGCAGAGGATCGCACCACAAAACAGATGAACGACCAGCCCTCAGGAAATCTCCCTTTCCTCAAACCTGATGACATCCAGTACTTTGACAAACTGCTGGTGAGCATCAGCAGGGATAAAATAATGGCACAGTCAGTGTGAGCCAGGTGTTTGTTGTGTCTGAGGTTCATGGTTTTTGTCTTGGTGCTAGGTGGAGGTGGATGAGTCCACTCTGAGCCCCGAGGAGCAGAAAGAAAGGAAGATTATGAAGCTGCTGCTGAAGATTAAAAATGGAACTCCTCCCATGAGAAAGGTTGGGTTTTAATACTTTGATTAATCATTCTTGCTTGTGGCCAAACTTGAGCTTTGGAACAGCATTAAAGTTTCCAGTTACAAGATCAACACCCAGCACCGAGGTTTTGTGGCTACAGGGTGAATATTTGCTCGCTACACAACGTTCTCTCTGAGGAGCTGCTGCTTACAGCAGAGGTCACAGTGTAGACCTTCATGCTCTGCTGTGAGCTGCACACAGAAACCACCCGGTCTCATCTTATCATGACAAGTACCAGGTTCCTCTAGAGTTTTAATCACTGTTCACAGCGGAATAAAACCCCAGCTTCAAATCTGACTTTTAAAAAGGTTTTGCTGATTTTGCCCCAAAATAAGATTTTAAAAAGCTTTTCCTGTCTGCAAGTCTGTCACCATCTTTGTAGAGTTCTCATACAGGTTTTGTTTCAGGTTTCTTTGAGTATGAAGTCTCTCCTGTGTTGTTTAGTAACAGATTTGCCAAATATACTTCAGAATTTGACCATTATCGGACTGGCTGACCTTCTCTTTCCTCTTAGGCTGCTCTGCGTCAGATCACAGATAAAGCTCGCGAATTCGGAGCAGGTCCCCTGTTCAACCAGATCCTGCCCCTGCTCATGTCCCCCACCCTGGAGGATCAGGAGCGCCATCTTTTGGTTAAAGTCATTGACCGCATTCTCTACAAACTGGATGACCTGGTCCGACCATATGTTCACAAGGTGGGCTCAATGTGAACGATCATCTGTGACAGCTCAGTTTAAATGTTCAGTGGTTTCTCAGTGTCTTTGACAATCTAAATGTCCTTTTTCTGCATGCAGATCCTGGTGGTTATTGAGCCGCTGCTCATCGATGAAGACTATTATGCCAGAGTGGAAGGCAGAGAGATCATCTCTAACTTGGCAAAGGTAACATGGAGCACCTTATTCTTTTTGTCTTTTTATCCCATAAACTATATGGACTGTGGTTTGTGCGAACCATTCTCGCCTGTTCAGCCAGTCCGTGGTCAGATCAGGGCTAGTCGTTCGCTAGATTAATACCAGCATGAGAGCTAGCAGACGGGACGTTTATGCCTCGTCTGTTCTCAACCTGCACCCGCTGGTTACAATCCGCCATCATTAGCTGTTTATGTTCTGTCACCATGTCTGCTCAGCATATCTCTGATCTGTAGCAGCATTTAAACTTGGCTCGAGACATGTTTGTGAGGTTAAATGATTGAAAGCTTGGTGTCTTTCCTCTGTGTGTCTCAGGCTGCTGGTTTAGCTACTATGATCTCCACGATGCGACCTGATATTGACAACATGGACGAGTATGTCAGAAACACCACCGCCCGAGCCTTTGCTGTTGTAGCCTCCGCCCTCGGGATCCCCTCTCTCCTCCCTTTCCTGAAAGCTGTGTGTAAAAGCAAGAAGTCCTGGCAAGCTCGGCACACAGGCATCAAGATTGTGCAGCAAATCGCCATCCTCATGGGCTGCGCCATTCTGCCTCACCTTCGCAGTTTGGTCGAGATTATTGAACATGGTAAGTGAACTTAAACTGTTCGTAGCGTTAAATAGTACAGAGTTCAAAGCACTGGCATCCACAGGCTTATTATGTGGATGAGTACGTTCTCAGTTTGTGAATTTGAGCAGAATGCAGGTGTACACCTTTAACTATTCTAACTAGTAAATGCGTAACTGCTAATTTGCCCAATTTTTCATTCACATGACGTGTTTTGTTTTGAGTATACGTGGTTTGCTGTTGTTGTTAAAATGCATTGGAGCTCTGACCATCGACTATTCGACTCTGCAGGGCTTGTGGATGAGCAGCAGAAGGTGAGGACCATCAGTGCCCTGGCTATAGCTGCCCTGGCTGAAGCTGCCACACCATACGGTATCGAGTCCTTTGACTCTGTGCTGAAGCCACTGTGGAAAGGCATCAGGCAACACAGAGGAAAGGTGAGCAGGAAATTTGGAAAAAGCATTCACAGCATTGAGCGCAAGATCAGCACCCAGCACTAAGCCTGCCTGTGGCTGCAGTGTGAATACTTGCTTGCTATAGAGTCTCCTCAAAGGAGCTGCTGCTGTCAGCAGAGGTCTAATGAGAGACCATTAATATGCTGCTGGAAGCGTCGGACATTACCAGTTATTGTAAAGGGAAAATATGTGAAACATGTCTGCGATTGTGTCTTATGTTATCCCCTTTGGTCACCAGGGTCTGGCTGCTTTCCTCAAAGCTATTGGTTACCTCATCCCACTGATGGATGCTGAGTATGCAAACTACTACACCAGAGAGGTGATGCTGATCCTCATCAGAGAGTTTCAGTCCCCTGACGAGGAGATGAAAAAGATTGTGCTCAAGGTAAGGAGACTGTCTGTGAGGAAGCACCTCCAAACTGTCAACTAACTTCCTGTAACTCGTTCTCACCTCTTCAGCCACATAGGTGATGAACATTGTTTGCTACATGAGCACCAGGATTGCCAGAGCAGCTGCTAGCATGTCCCCTCTGCTGTCTTTCTGCACCCATTGGTTACATTAAGGTATCTTTCTGGATGTCACAAGAAACTCATCAGTTTCCCTTCTGTCTTGCCTCATAGGTAGTGAAGCAGTGCTGTGGCACAGATGGTGTCGAGGCCAACTACATCAAGACTGAAATCCTGCCCCCCTTCTTCAAGCATTTCTGGCAGCACAGGATGGCTCTGGACAGACGCAACTACAGACAGGTTCGCGAAACATATTCTTTAGCTTAAAATATATTTGAAAATCTAATATTGTCAAAATAGCTTAGAAAAGGAAATGTGTGGTTGGCTCTTTTTCCTAAAACTGCTGATCTTAGCCCGTTTGTGGGTTTTTTGTGTTTTTGATGTATGAGATTAGGGCTGCCACAAACTATCATTTTGATAGTCGCCTAGTCACTGATTATTTTTGCGTTTAGTCGACTAATCAGATCATGTCCATTGGACATAAAACGTACAGCTTATTGCACCAGCATGCATCTGCTCTTATATAACTATCATTAGCTTACAGCTAGAAGTGTTTAAGGTATGTGCTAACTAAAAATAAAGACAAGATGATAGTTTATTAAAATTTTAATGAAATTTGCAGATTGTTTCGGTGGAGTTTAATAAACTCAGCCGTCTGCTCCTTGCTATCTAAAATATAACAGGACCGGAGTATATTGAGCATCTCACACTTCTGATAATCAGTTGTCTGCTTGATGTTTATTCAGCTGTGTAAAAACTATAACTTTAATCTCAGCCAAACCGATTTACTCAGTAACAAATAAAATACTGAAAAAAGCCAAACAATAACATTTTTAAGTTATCTAAGTCAGCGGTCTCAGACCTTTTTTGTGCCACGGACCGGTTTGTGCCCGACAATATTTTCACGGACCGGCCTTTAAGGTGTCGCGGATAAATACAACAAAATAAAACTAGTACCGGTACCGAAAAAAAGATTTATTCATAACACACGTGAAAAGACCCAGGAAAACCGAGTTAACGGTACAAACGATAACAAAATAACTCTGAAAACCGATTTAAAAACCCTGAAAACCATACATTTCACACCTGAGCTTCAACTCTCGCGGCCTGGTACCAAACGACTCACGGATCTGTACCGGTCCGAGGCCCGGGGGTTGGGACCGCTGATCTAAGTGACTTATGTATCATGTTAACCTGAGTAGGGAAAGACGGCGTTGGGTTTGAAAACGATTTGCTGGGAGTCCGGTGTTCTCACAGGCTCTAGTGAGCCTTGCCCCCAGCTGGTGGGTAACGGATGTCTCCGAAAACGTCAGAGCACTTTTGAAAATATGTGGCGTCTTGATAAACCGAGCAGATATTTGAGGTTTACACAGCTACATTCCCGCCTGAAAATATGTTAAACGTTTATTTTGTGCCCAGAAAGAATAATAAGAGTTATATTAAAACTAACTAGCTGTCGCCATTGTTGGAAACTGAGCAGGTATACACCCGACCCGTCCTTCAAATCTGGGGAAATGAAGGGCGCATTTGTCGGAGTCTTCGAATTTGGGCGGTCTTCGTCGTGTCGCTGTAACGTAATCGGCCTACAAATGCGGGTACTGGAGGATGCGGTTCCTGAATTTGGACACAGCTACGATACCGGGCACAGCTTCTTCTTCGGGGTTTCCTGTATTTGCTTCAATCGACTCTGTCGTCTGCCTGTCATGTGACTCTACTAGTGGAAAATAATGGTGTGCACAAAATAGACCAACAGATCTGATCACACAACTCAAATAGACATTTAGATTATAATCTAGTCGGCAGTTAAACACACCGTGTCCTTAGAGTTGTCTGAAGCTTTGCACACTCGTCTCAAGTTATTATCTCTTTGTCCAGCTGGTGGACACCACAGTGGAGTTGGCTAACAAAGTGGGAGCAGCAGAGATCATCTCACGTATCGTTGATGACCTGAAAGACGAGGCAGAACAGTACAGGAAGATGGTGATGGAGACCATTGAAAAAATCATGGGCAACTTGGGCGCAGCTGACATCGACCACAAGCTGGAGGAGCAGCTGATCGACGGTATTCTGTATGCCTTTCAGGAGCAGACGACAGAGGTGAGAGGGAGTTATAGAGAAGTGGGGGTTTTTTCACAATATTTTGTTTCTTGTTTTGTTTCATACTCCATGCTCTTTGGTCTGCAGGATTCTGTCATGCTGAATGGTTTCGGTACAGTGGTGAATGCTCTTGGGAAGCGCGTGAAACCCTACCTGCCACAGATCTGTGGTACGGTACTGTGGCGTCTCAACAACAAGTCGGCCAAGGTCCGTCAGCAAGCTGCTGACCTGATCTCCCGCACGGCCGTGGTCATGAAGACGTGCCAGGAGGTACATTCAGCCTATACAGCATCCGAGACAAATATGTAACAGAGTCCACACACTGACCTCTTCTGCTTGTCCCTGTCCCTGCAGGAGAAGCTGATGGGTCATTTGGGAGTCGTGCTGTACGAGTATCTGGGAGAGGAGTACCCTGAGGTGCTGGGCAGCATCCTTGGAGCGCTGAAGGCCATTGTGAACGTCATTGGTATGTAACCTTCACCGATCACAGGTGTATTTTATTGATAGGATGTAAATAAACGTCTTCACATTTGGTTTCATCTTGGTTCCTGAACTTCGCAGTTGTTAGTTTTGACTGCTTCCGTCTTCCTTTTGGAGCCAAAAGTGATCATGGTTACACAAGAGGGTGGAGTGCTAAGCTATCAGCTAACACTAGCAAGCAGCATTCATAAAGTGGACAGCTGTCTCACACAGATGCACATACCTGCTAATTTGTATTAGAACACTCACCACAACTGAAACAGGGCTGAAGGCCTAGCAAGCAGTTACAGCCGCGACCCTCCTAATTCTTGTATCTCGGTGGATGAGTTATAAAAAAATAATTTGTAGAGCCCCTAGGCTCTGTACTAGGCTTTGGTACAGAGTTTGACTGTCATTGAAGCTCGATAGCAATCAGTGCACCTTTGAGAGTTTGATAATAAAAATGTAGCAACAGCTACAGTAACATTTTCCCACCTCTTGTTCTGTTCTAAGTAACAAAGTTCACCTGCACCTCAGTCCCATCTCAGGGTGTGGAAAAGGACCCGTGCTGATATCTGACCTCATTTTTAGGCATGCACAAGATGACCCCACCAATCAAAGACCTGCTTCCTCGTTTGACTCCCATCCTGAAGAACAGACATGAGAAAGTCCAGGAGAACTGCATCGACCTGGTGGGCAGGATCGCTGACAGGTCAGTGGTGACAAGCCTCAACCTCAAGGTTTGTGGATATGATTGTGTCCTTTTCTAACTTTTATGTGTATTTTTAGGGGTGCTGAGTACGTGTCTGCCAGGGAGTGGATGAGGATCTGTTTCGAGTTGCTAGAGTTGCTCAAGGCACACAAAAAGGCAATCCGCAGAGCCACCGTCAACACGTTTGGTTATATCGCCAAAGCCATCGGGTGAGTACCTTCTGTCACGTACACACCTTTTACATGTAAGGTTTCATCTTCGTTTTGTCTCGGCTGTACGCATTAAAGTGGATCTAAAATGTTTTTCTCTCTGACCTTCCTCCCTGCAGTCCTCACGATGTCTTGGCCACTCTGCTCAATAACCTTAAAGTCCAGGAGCGACAGAACAGGGTCTGCACGACCGTAGCCATCGCCATCGTTGCTGAGACCTGTTCACCCTTCACGGTGCTGCCGGCCCTAATGAACGAATACCGCGTGCCTGAGCTCAACGTGCAAAACGGTGTACTGAAGTCCCTCTCCTTCCTGTTCGAGTACATTGGAGAGATGGGCAAAGACTACATCTATGCCGTCACGCCGCTGCTGGAGGATGCTCTCATGGACAGGTATCAGCATGGTTTAATTTGACTGATTAGTTTTGATAAAAACTGTGGCAGGGGAAGTATTCATATCTTTTCAAACTCTTTACCCACACGTGAGGGTTAAAGACATCAGTGAATCCTGCACCTTATGTGTTTCTGTGTTCTGCCCCCCCCCCCCCCCCCCCCCCCCCCCCTGCAGAGACCTGGTCCATAGACAGACAGCCAGCGCTGTGGTTCAGCACATGTCCCTCGGTGTCTACGGTTTTGGCTGCGAGGACTCCCTCAACCACTTGTTGAACTACGTGTGGCCCAACGTATTTGAGACGTCACCTCACGTCATCCAGGCTGTGATGGGCGCTTTGGAGGGGCTGAGGGTCGCTCTCGGGCCCTGCCGCATGCTGCAGTACTGCTTACAGGTCAGGACCAGAAATTGGAATTATGAAAAAAAAAAAAGATGTGTCAGGATTTTTGTCTGCACACTAGTGCTGTCAGCTAAAAGATTATTCATACAGAAAAGTCACACAGATTCAAACATGCACATGCTACAACCACAAGAGAGCAGACCGGGACAAGAAATGGAGTTACTCGTACAGCTGCATTTTAATATAAACACGTCTCTTAAGAGCTACACAGTAAAGTTATAGAGGGAGGATATTTGATAGAGCTCTGCTGTGGAAACATGGAGAAGTGTTCTTCTTTTACTCAGCACTATCAGGAGTCAAACATCACAAAGCTTAGCTCCATAAAGACCTTTTCATGAACCTATTCAGCTTTCATACAGCAGTAACACTTCCACATATTTCTACAAACTAACAAAATGCAAGTATTTTCCAATGTTGACAGAAGGGTCGAACCTTCTGTCAACATTGTAGATGCTGTTTACCTCGACCTCTTAATCTGAATTCACACTTTGTGTGTTACTACATGTGGCTAAATCATTTACTGGTTATACTCTACTCATCACCTGCAGTATAGAGTGTGTGAAGTGTAAAGCAATGAGAGCTGCATCTTGTATGCATGACAGAAGATTAGAGCTTCTTTAAGCCCTCAGCAGTGCTGGGATTTACAGCTGTTCCAGTGGAAATCCAGCTTTGCTCTCTGTGCTGCTTTTCACGAGTGAATATTTAATTCTTTCTTTAGAGAGAGATAAACAGAGACAAAGAGTCAGAAGCAGTTTTGACTAAGTTCTGGTCACCTGGGGGTTAAAATGGGCCTAGCTTTAAAAGTTTGAATCATTGTGTTTGTATAAAGCGTAAACTCAAAAACTGTCTGGCGTTCTGCAGGGTCTGTTCCATCCAGCCAGGAAAGTGAGGGACGTCTACTGGAAGATCTACAACTCCATCTACATCGGCTCTCAGGACGCCCTGATTGCTCACTACCCACAGGTCTACAACGACGACAAAAATGTCTACGTCCGCTACGAGCTCGAATACACCTTGTAAATAAAAATTTAAAAAAATTCTCTCCCCCCCCCAAAAAAAGAATACAAAAAAAAAAAAATCACACACTCATACACATACATACTTTTCTCCATCATTTATTTAGCAGCTGTGTTTGTCACATTCAGCTTCTCCTGTTCACTCTGAACTGGACATGAAAAGTAATCTTGTAGAGTCTGTATGTGTGGGGTTTTTGTTGTTGTGTCCCCCCCCCCCCCCCCCCCCTTTCGTTTCTTTCTTCTTTTTTTTTAGTGTGCTGTAAGAAACAGCTGAAGTCAGACAAGCTATGTTTTTTTTTTTTTTAAATGCAGAGCAGTCTTTACAATGTTTTAAATCTGGGTTTGTTTCTCTTTGTGTCTTGATAATTGATAGGACTCAGTACCAGCCACACTTTTTCCATGTTTCACACCACCTCTGTTCTTATTAGATCCATGCTTTATTTAACTGAATAAAATGTTTGTGTATAAAAATCAGTTTCTGCCTTTCAGTGAGATTTTTTCATTTATATAATTTAAATGCAGAATATGGAGATTAATACAGACATGGTCAGCGATAAGCAGCGGTGGTAGTCTGACCATGTTTGACAGCATAACTGAGGTTTCCGGGTCCTGACCTGTAAGCAGTACTGCAGCATGAGTCTCCAGCTCATCGGCTCTCCATATCAATTAGAAGTCTCCCAGCACCTGACGACCTGTCCCATCTTCCTTGCCTCTCTATTATATATCATTAATAAAATCCATTAAAAATAAAAGAGTTGAAAACGTAACCTCCCTGCACACATGCATGAACACTCAGCCTCTCAATTTAAAACACCTCCCCCTCCTTGTAGGTACTCTATTCACTCACTGCTGCTACTCATCCAGACTGTTTGACCCAGATTCCTCCACAAAGAGTGAAGCTCTGCTGAGCTGAGGAGGATGTACTGAGTTCTTATCTGTTCACTGAATTCATCTATTCTGCTTTAGTTTGAATTTTATAATGTATCAAAAGCAAAACATATTTTTTATAAGCAGCATCGTATAAGACATCTGCTCCCGTGTCATAAATGTGGTGCTTTAAAAGTCGAGTACTTGAGGAAATGTACTGGTATGTATGTATGTATGTATGTATATATATATATAGATATATAGATATATATATAGATATATAGATATATATATAGATATATAGATATATATATATAGATATATAAAAACAAAAAAACAAATGCAATGCTCACATTAAAGGTGTTTGAAATAATGAGGCCAGTGTAAATACAAGTAATCCTTGTGAGACAAATTAAAGGCTTCAGACTGCTTTAAACACTGTTTCAGCCAGTGGTTTTCTGCTCTTGCCTCTAGATCAGGGGTAGGTAACTCCAGGCCTCGATTGCTGGTGTCCTGCAGGTTTTAGATGTGTCCTTGATCCAACACAGCCGATTCAAATGGCTAAATTACCTCCTCAACATGTCTTGAAGTTCTCCAGAGGTCTGGGAATGAACTAATGATTTGATTCAGATGTGTTGACACAGGGTGAGATCTAAAACCTGCAGGACACCGGCCCTCGAGGCCTGGAGTTCCCTAACCCTGCTCTAGATGATGCCACTAAGTGTGGATGTCCCTCTTGTGGTAAATAGCCACACACCATCCCACATGTCATCAAAACCAGGGGCTACAGCACCCAATCGGAACAGCTGTGTCAAGACCCAGGGTAAGATAAAAATGATTTTTATCTGTGGATGAAAAGCAACGCTACTGCAGAGCAGAGTAAATCAAGCAAAACTTCTGTTTGTTTTTAAGGAAAACATTGACGAGGTATAGTAAGTGCCAACATGCTGGTAGCATTGCTTGAGTGAAAAGGAGCATCTTAGAGAGGCATCGTTTCTCAGAAGTAACAGTGGACAGATCTTCCCCAATCTGCAAAACACTGCCTATTAATTATGGAACAGTTTCACAGTGATGCTCCTCCTCCTCATGTACAGTACAAAAGAGTCAGAGAATCTGGAGAAATCTCACAACGGTCAAGCCATAAAATCAATATTGGATGCCCATGACCTCCAAGCACTCAGACGGCATGATTATGTTAAGGTAATCACTGCATGGACTCAGGAATCAGGAATCCCGAAACACCTGGGTGAAAGCTTATTGAAAATCCACTAAGGTAAAGCGGAACACTCTTCTGTGTTCAGATAAATGGTAAAAAATGGTAAATGGCCTGTATTTGTATAGCACTTTACTTAGTCCCTAAGGACCCCAAAGCACTTTACACTACATTCAGTCATCCACCCATTCACACACTGGTGATGGCAAGCTACATTGTAGCCACAGCCACCCTGGGGCGCACTGACAGAGGCGAGGCTGCCGGACACTGGCACCACCGGGCCCTCTGACCACCATCAGTAGGCAACGGGTGAAGTGTCTTGCCCAAGGACACAACGACCGAGACTGTCGGAGCCGGGGCTCGAACCGGCAACTTTACAATTACAAGACGAACTGCCAACTCGAGCCACGATCGCCCCACGATAAACTGAACTTTGAAATTCGTTTCTGGAAATCATGAACCGGGCATCCTCCAGACTAAAGAATAGACTGACCACCTGGCTTGTTATCATTGCTCAGTTCCATCTGGAAACTTAGGGGATGTCTGTAATGCTAAAAGGTATATACTGGTTTTAGAGAAAGATATAATCCCATCCATATCACATACTTTTCATTGAAGGCCTCACATATTTCAGAAAGACAATGCTAAACTGCATACTTCAGCTTTTCCAATGACTTGATAGCAGAAGAGTCAGGACTGTTGAGCAGCCACAATCTAATATGAGACAAGAATCGGACTGCTGTTAAACAAAGAGGGGTTGCTACACAGTGATCCCCCCCCGCCCCCCCTCCAATTAAACATCCAACATATCTTCTCTGTTCTTTTGTGAAAAAATATGGTTTTATGAGATTTGCAAATCATTGCTGCATGTATGTAAACTTACATGTTATATTCTACCTAAAAAAATATTACATTTGGCTAAAATTAGAATAATATAGGCTTGATTTTTGTGTTGTCTCATGCAACAGTTATGGAAGTGACTGGTATGATCACATATTTTGCTGTATCAGCTTCTGAATGTCAGGATTTGCTAACACATTTGTTCATAAATTAAAGGTCTCAGTTTGGCTAAATTTTTCATTGGACTACAAAAAGACTTGTGTCGTTATTATTTACCCTACGAGAACCATCCAGAGTCTATTGAGACATTTCTCTGTGAGTAAAAGTTCAAGAGACAGCACAGCACCGTACTTCCTTCAGTTTCCTTCCGTTATAACCTTTAGAACGCACAACTAACAGAAATGCATGAAAACCACACAGACTGTGTACTTGTACTGTGGCTTCTTAACTTCCTTACTGGGACAAAAAAGTCAGTCCCCAAAAGGTAGATGGTTATATTTTAGGGGGAATATTTACCTTAAGTTTAGGTTTGGAAATATTCAGGATAACAATGTAAGTCATAAGTTAAGTATTGCCCTCTAAAACTTCCTTGTAGGGACAAAAAAAAGTCTACATGAGTTAAATCACAATGTTTTAGGGTAAAGATGTGGTTTAAAGTTTAGTCTAACCCAGCCATGGCTGGGCCACAAGCCAGTGTACTCACTGTTCATAAACTATGTTTGTTGCAGACAATGGAAGAAGAAGAAAGGGGAAAGGCATCTTCAGAGACGAGAGAGAAGGAAAGGCAGGAGTTTGGGGTTGAGAGTTGGGTCTTTAAATGTAGGGACTGTGATCGGCAAAGGAAGAGAGCTGGATAACACGATGGAAAGAAGGAAAGATAGATATATGACTTGCACAGACCAGGTGTAAGAGAAGCAAAGCCAGGAGCAGTGGGGGTCAGTGCACTAAAGGTTGGGTTTCAGGTAGAAAAGAAAGGAAATCTGGAGTAAGTTGGATGATCTATAAGAAAGTAGGAAGGTGCACACAGGTGGAGTACTTCTACTACAGAAAGTGCAATCCGAAAAACATATGAGACTGCAAGGTGGTGTCGGGGGAGAATGTAGGCAGGAAGTGAGATGAGTTAGTTACTTAGGGATGCAGACTTGAGACTGGAGCAGCCAGGATCGGACCACCAAGGTCCCTGTACACCAGGAGTGTGTAAAATGTTCACCACAACTGTAGAGCAGAAGAGAGGTGATGAACAGTGAGCAGCAGAATGGCTTTGTGCTAAGAAAGTGCACTACAGATGTGATGTTTGCTTTGAGGGTGTTAATAGAGAAGTGTAGAGGTCGGGAGTTGCACTGTGACTGTCAATTCTTTGTGGATCTTGAGAAAGAGGAACTGTAGAAATGCACGAGGAAGTCAGGACAGCAAGACAGTGGTGAGATGTCTGGAAGGAGTGCCGGAGGTGTTCAAAGTGGGGGTGGGATTACATCAGGGATTGGCTCTGAGCCCCTTCTTGTTCACAGTGGCAATGGACAGGTTGATGATGATGGCAGCCAGGATGTTTGCAGAGTAGGAAGCAGGTGGAGGAGAGTATGGAGAGGTGGAGGTATGCACTGGAGAGAAAAGGAATGAAAGTTAGTAAAAGCAAGACAGAACACATATGTGTGAATGAGAGATAGACCAGTGAAAAGATGAACATGCAAGGACTACAGAGAGTGAAGGTAAATGAGTTTAAATACCCGGGGTCAACCATCAGAAGCACAAAGCACAAAGATCTGGGTCAGGGCAGATAGCTGCCGCTCCCTGTGCCTGGTTCTGCCGGAGCTTTCTTCCTGTTAAAAACTTTTCCTTCCCACTGTCGCCAAGTGCTTCTCAAAGGAGGAATTTGATTGCTGGGGTTTTCTCAGTATTATTGTAGGGTCTTTGCCTTAAAGACCACAGCTTTTTGAGGTGGCTTCTGTTGCGATTTTGGTGCTCTACAAATAAAAGTGAAATGAAGTGTATAGAAGAGAGTGCAAACAAAGTGGAGTGGGTGAAGATGAATGTGAAAGGGAAGGTTTACAAGATGGTAGTGAGACCTGCTGCCATGTAGTGTGTTTTGGAGACTGTAGCACTAACAAAAAGATGGGAAGTCAAGCTGGACGTGGCAGAGCTGAAGACGTTAAAGTTTTCATCTCAGTATGACCAGGATTAGAAATTAGTACATCGGAGGGACAGTTTAGATTGAGCATTTTGGAGACAGCGTTAGAGGCAAGCCTGAGATGGTATGAACATGTGCAGAGGATGGATAGCAGATGTGGAATATGGAGCTCCCAGGCAGGATGGATGGATTAAACTGGTTTTAGTCCACAAAGAACAATCTGCTCTGTCTACATGGTGCTTGATGTCTGCCCATCTTACCAGAAATTACATTTGTCACTTGAAGTGGGACTAATTCATGAACAAATATCTGGAATGAAAATTACACTACGTCTTTATATAACCTACATCACTGCAGTCATCACAGCCATCTCTCTTTACACGCATTCATTTTTCATGCTTTGTGTTACTTATTTTTGGATCGTGTAACTGCGTTTCGGCCTCTCTCTGTATCCAGTGGATGGCAGCAGCGAGGGGTATTCTGC
The DNA here is from genome assembly GCF_041146795.1 of Maylandia zebra. Lineage (NCBI taxonomy): Eukaryota > Metazoa > Chordata > Actinopteri > Cichliformes > Cichlidae > Maylandia > Maylandia zebra. Next base: position 11,481,236 of record NC_135182.1, on the reverse strand, counting down.
TTGTTGTTGATGCTGAGGAAGCTTCTCCTCCACTTCTGCATCTAAAGAGACAAGCACGAACTTCCTGTGTGATCTCCGTTCAGCTGACTTCACCCTGGCTGCCTCTCTGGGAGGCTTACAGGCTGTGCAGTCTGGGGGATAGAGAGCCTTCTGTGGGCGGTGTACAGCTCGCAGAGACGCTTGGAATATTCTTGCAGAAGCATCAACAGAAGATCAGCAGCAGCAGCCATAAATGTGGATTGTTTACACCGGTCGGTCGAGCCGTTCCTGCTTCCCCGCCTCCCAGCGACTCCGAGCGGCCGACTGTGCTCAGCAGCGTAGCCGCAGATAGCGTCAGTGAAACGGGGCTGATGGCCCTGGTGCTCGGCCCGGCCTCCATCACCCTCAGCGTCTGCCCGTGAGACTCCTAGAGAGCTACAAAGCCACACCGCTACACCTAGTCGCCTCAAGTCCCGTGGGAAGAGCGGAGAAAGGAGAGGCGGAGCGGGGCTCAGCATCGCACCGTGCATGGTGCTGCGGTGTCGGAGGGAGTGGATGTGCAGCCAGAGCTGACCCAGAGATGGCTGTTCTCAAACTGGCCGACCAGGTAGGACCAGCTAGCCAGTTAGCTTAGCTTCCAGACCTGCAGAAGCACAGTATTTCTCCTCCTGTGTGGTAGGAAAGTGTTTCAGTAGCACATGTTGTGCTATTTAGTTTTATACAGCCTAGAAAATAATAAAATAGATTCCTTCCCTACAGATTGGGCACAGGACTCTATCAATAAATTAGCATAACACTAAAAAAAGAAAATGGCCTTATTATTTGTTGTAAATGTCGTTAAAATGGTGACAGCTCATCTGTCTCACATTTCCTGTTCTGTTTCCTCCTGTAAGCTGTTAATGTCTTCAGTAACTACTGTGTTGAAGTCAAAGTACCCGAGTATGTCCCGGGGAAGGCCCCTAAGTTTGAAAACAATACTTTCAAGCTTTGTATTCTTGGACTTTGCTAAAATAGACTCGCACAGTTCACAGTTGTAAGTATGGATCACTGACTCTTTATGCATCCTCTCAGTGCAACCTGTCTGAATCAGGCTGCTTCCTCTTTAAGGTCCCCTCCCTAAAAGTCCGCCTTCAAACCCATTGGCCAGTTTCTGAAAGCCTGCAGAGTAGTAACACTCAGCCCATGTAAATTGTATTGCTTCTACTTCTGGGCCATCTTTTGCCCATGAGATGATTTATCATCATTTCATTTAAAATCTTTTAAAAACACTCATATAAAATGTGCATTTTGGTGCACACAGTATAGTGTAATTAATCTGTAACTGACTTATTAAACTTGCTTCTTGGTAAAAATGAACAAAAGCCAAGTATGTCTTTTGTTCTTATAGATCCTGCTTTTCTTCTTATATAGTGCTTTTCTAATCTGTTCAGTGGTAAACTGTGAATTAATGAACTAGCTGATAATCAGAAGCTATTGTGCTCTGTAATTAAACCGCAAAATTTAAAGTTGTCTTTGAAAAAGCTAAAATCTTCGTTCAGTGGGTATTGTTTTAAAATTTTTCTTAAAGAAATTCTTTTTCTGTTTATTGACTGATTGTTTCACCTTGAACATGTCGAAGAGGAGCTTAGAGAATATTTTACTTTGAAGGCGATTTAATCAGACAATTTTTATGTAGAATTCTGGCTGAAATATTTACTTGATGAATTATTCAGTATAATATTAAAATGATTTTAACCTGTCCATTTTTTTGAAACTCAATTTTTCAACCACAGTGTTTCTTTTTTTTCCTTTTTCTTTGAATTTAAAGTACACAGACTAAATTTGAGGTTTGAATTATTAGTTGAAGTCATTCACAGCTATCAGTTTGGCTCTTGTTAATTTCAAGATATCAACAAATCGAGCAAATTCTTTTAGTCTTAAATTAAACAAACAACATATGAAACAAAAATAAAGCAAAACAAAACAAACATACATAAATCAAAAACAAGAAATAAGCAAACCCCACCACAGTATAGTTTCTTTCATATGAAAAATACAGAATGTGTAACTTTGCAGATTCACAAGTTATGGAAAAACAAACAAACAAACAAAAACCCCCCCAAAAAGAACTGAAACAGCATTACCAGCAACGTTACCGTCCTGGGTTAACCCTGTTTTCTTCATTCTTATACTTATTTAAAATTAGGTTTTTATATTTTAATTTAAACTGGTTTATGTTTTTACTTTCTTTTCTGTTAGACTGTTCCATAATTTAACTCCTGCAATTGAGATAGACGTAGTTTTTAAAGTTGTTCTAGCACTTTGTATTTTTAAATTCCATTTCCCTCTTAAGTTATACCCACTTTCTCTTTCTATGAACAATTTACAGATTTCTTTTGGAAGCAATTTATTTCTTACTTTATACATTATTTGCACTGTTTTAAGCTGCACCAAGCCTTGGAATTTAATAGCTTGCATTTTGACAAAGAGTGCATTTGTATGGTCCCTGTACCTGTGCCCCACAATGAAAATGTTAGAAATGCTTACTGGCTGTATGTCAGCAGTGCTGTAATGTTTCAGATTCCTTGTGAAGGACCTCCAAAATGACCTCCAACTCCAAAAATTTAAATTGTCCCAAGGAGACATACTTGACATGATGTGTACAGTACTCTTCAGCAGAGGTTGAAAAATAAGAATTTTTATTTAAACAAGTCATAAACAAGCAGCCCTAAAGGTGTTCAGAGAAATATAAATTTGAACATTTACATTTAAAACTCGGGCACAGTCTGCGACTGTTATGTTACTTTACAGTCACACACTGGTTAAAAAGTACAATTAGACAAACTGCTACAAAAAGAATCACAAACGTGACAAAGAAACATTTAAAGGCTACAAAGAAACTTGTAACAGCTACAGGACACAATATTGCTACAAAGAGACACTTACTGGCTACAAAGAGATAGTTGTTGATAACAAAGACACACAACAGCTACAAATAGACAAATGATGGCTGCACATAGACAACCAGCTACATATGGGCAGAAAATGAAGAGATACACAGTGACTACAAAGATCTCTCTGTGGGCAGCAGCACAGATACACACCTCTCTGAGCAGATGTGAGCATGGAAGTGTAAAAGTACGTGATTTTGTAAATAAAAATTCAAAAGCAACACCACCTATTAAAACAGGACTTTGAGAATCACGACCCTCAGAGGTCCTTCATAATCTCACATTAAGATTTTTTTTCAACGTTAACTGACTCAGCATCTCTCTGCAGAGCTCTCATGTGGCCATGTGAGATATGTCTTGAGGGAAGCAAGAGCTGCTGTCAGAGTGTGTGTGTGTGTGTGTGTGTGTGTCTGTGTGTATGACCTAGAAGTGTAGCACTTCCTGTTATTTTCAGATATGCTGATGATGCCTGATAACTGGATGCCTCAAACTTTTTTCTTTTCATCCCGGGCTTATCAACAGCGGGTACCATAACAATCCCACTGCTGTAACGTCTCTTTTAACTTGTCATCTGCTGAATTGATTCCGAGGTTGACGTCATGTCTAAAATTCCTCGGATGTGTTTGTGAATAAACATCAACTTTTTTTTTCTCTCTCGTTTTTTGTGCGTGCGTGGAAATGAAAGACTCTGTGGGGTAAAAAAAAACCTCATCGCAGAACACAAAGGAAGTACAGGAAGTCGTTGACTTCTGACTTTGTGCCAAAGCACAGTTATGTGTCTGTTGTAGATGTGCACACGATTTGAAGCAGGTGAAACATTGAGACCTCTTTAAAAATGACTGCAAACAGAAGTAAATGGGAACGATTTTGTCCTTTTCAAATACGTAATTGTTCGTGTTAAACTCAACTTTCAAAACGTTCTCAACTTTCTTTATAATTAGCCCCAAACCATAGGATTGTCTTTACAAAGCTGAATAGTGGATCGTGTTCAGGAAATTACAAGGAACGTTTCCAGGTAATTACAAGGACAAAACGAAACTTGTTACGCTTTCACTGTTTGAGGAAGTCTGAAGTGTGCCACTGAGCCTGAGGAGAAGAGACTGAGCCAGTATGAGGCCTGTTACCTCAGGCATCAGCGGAAATTAAGGCATTGTTGCAGAGCACATATATTTCAGATTAGCCTGCTAGTGTGTTTGGAGGATGCCAGTGGAATGAAAACATTGGTAATCAGATGCAGGATGTTTGTGCAGTATAAGGTGGAGAGAGGATTGTCCTGCACCGGCCCAGAACCTCAGGTTCTAATAGCTGGTTCCACTCGGTTCTTGTTCACGATTAGTAAAATCAGTGTTCAGAAATTCCCCCAAAAAACACATGTACTGAATGCTAATGACCCAGCTTGCTTTTAGAAGCAGCACTCCATTAGCTTAAACAGGATAGCACAAGCCAAAACATGTTAATGGTAGCTGATTGATGAATCTAAACTGGACAACATTAGTCGTCTTGCAACCACGTCTTTGGCCTTCACGTGGAATTTAGGTTTAAGGAACTTTCATCTTGGCTTCATTTTTGCACCAACAAATAAAGCTCAGTGAATTTCCACGTCTTCTGCTGTTTGTGGCCCAAACAGGGTTCTATTAATTACTGATTTAGACCAAAGAAAAATAAGGTCAGGTGCTTTCATAAATGTTAAGCTAACATTAGCCTTTGGAAGCATTGCTACTCCACAAACAACAATGGCTCCTGACTAGTAACTAGTGTTAAAAACATCTCCCGCATCCCTATAACCTGTTGTTAAATCCAGGCTTTGTAGAGGATTACACCAGGTGTAGATGTCATAAAACAGTAACATTTAAAGAGATCAACATTGTCTTTTGTTTTTAATTTTAGTGAATGGAGAACCTTTAAAGTATTTATTACAGAGTCATATGTGTTCTGCAGTCTCATTGGTTGCACACCTCAAAGTTGAGATAGGTGGGACATGCCTACTTCAAGGCACTAGTGGTTTTGTTTTTTTGCCAGTAGTCACTTGAAACTGCTGAACGTCACTGACTTTCTTTGGTCTGTAGTCACCACCAAAAAAGTAGTAAAAATATTCATCAGCTTTCAGAGTTACTGCAAAAATTTTCTTCTAGTAGCTCTTGTGTGAGCACGTGTTCGATTTCTCTGATTTATAGAGTTTGGGCCTTTTAAACAGTTGACATACTTGAACTTGAGAATAGAAGAAGTGTGACTTTTTATTTAAAATATATAATTATTAGATCCTTAACACAAAAAGGCATATGTTATGGCCAAATATGTTTGGCTGTTACCGGCAGGCTGACACTGCACGTTGAAGAGCATTTTCTCATTGTTATTGGTTACTAACGGGATGTTGGTCACATTGGTTCTGCCTTAAGGCTAATGGGAAGTGTGTGTGTGTGTGTGTTTGTGTTTGCGTGCGTGTATGTGTGCAAGCTGCAATAATGAGCTCCTGTGTTTGAAATAGCCTGTGGGGATGATATACCAGGAAGACTAGTGCAGAAAGCCAAGTCCTGATGTCATTTCCTGTCTAAACCTGTCTTCCTCAAGCTTCACTGCATTTCTCACTTAGCATTTCTCTGAGTTATTGGATTTATTTACTAGAGTTCCCAACAGAGGACACTAGCTTTTCTACTAAGGTATTCCCCTGACACATCCTATGAATCGTTGCCTTCTTGTGGCAGTACCAGCCAACTCCTGAGAGATGCCAGCTGAGTGTTTTTGTTACAGCCACTAAGCATCGAGCTAAATATGCCTATAATCCTGACTCCATCACTGCAACTTTGTGAGTGTGGGAACGAGCATAGATGAGCTCATTTGCATTATTGTGTGACTCTGTCAGTGTTACACATTAGATCTGATCTGAACTAGCAGCTTTAAACATTAGTGTGGTAGAAAAGCAACTCCTGTGTACTGCAAGTAAAAGTAACAGCTACAGTCCTGCGACATGCTGTGCACACGTGTCTGCCTTCACTCTCAGCAGTGAGTGAGATGATGGATGCTGCAGCAAAATTACATTCAGGGGAATGAAACAGTCAGATGAGGAAGAAGTGTTGTGGCGTGCTGTATTTTTTAAAGCAGAAGTGAAAAACTTCTCTGTGGTTGGTTCCTCTCTCAGGTTTCTGAGAAGGAGAGACTGTGTAACAGGAAGTGAGGCAGGAGTAGCAGAAACGCACAGGAAGTGAAGTGAGGCCTCCCTCTGCTCAGCCTGGTTCATAAATAACACAATGAGCACAATCTACACATCATCTACATTTCGGTTTCAATCTTGCAAAATTTTAAATTGAGACATTTTGACTATATTTGTAATTGTGTTTTTAGTATTTTTTTAAGTAAAGGAGCTATATCTGTTTGTTTTTCACGTTTTCAAATGGGAGCATTTGCTGTTGTCTTTAAAAAAAATCATTTTCTAAAAACTGGTAGTCCTTAGCATCCTGTTACTCTTGTTCTCCAATACAAATTTGCCGCCTTCAGAATATTAATAATTTATAAAAATAACAATAAAGAAACATATTTAGATATTAATGCTTAAAATTTTTTGTAATGATATTAACCTGCTACTGATGTTGCTGTGACAATGATATCATAGCAACATAACATACTAGCCTAAAAAAAAGAATAGTTAGCTCCTTTGCTAGCCTGAACAAGCTAACATCACCTGCTATTTTAGCCCAAATAGTATAACACCAGTGATAATGACTTTATTTTGTTTAGGTTATTGTACATTAGATACAATAACCTAAACAAAATAAAGCTAGCTGATAATTTAATAGATTAAGCAGAATGAGATAAACTGAACCTAAACTGGGTACATTACCTGCAATCCTCATAGGCTAAAGTAGAAAATAGAGGTACAGTTTTAAAAAGTCATGAGTTTATATAATGTCAGTGCATAGATCATGATTGTGTTTCAGAATTTAATCCATGCTTGTTTCAAAACAGGTTAATCGTTAACAGAAATGTAATCAGGAAAAATGATATTCTCATACTTTGCTTCCAAAGAACCAGAACTTGTTCTAATTTGTCAGAATCTTCCTTTTCAGGGTTTGCCTTTGGACATTGGCTGCTGTTTCACTCGTGACAATTTTGATTGTTAAATTTATTTATTTATTTAATACAAACATTCCTCAAAAGCCTCTGATATCTGCTGTTTGGGCCTGTATTTACCTCACCTCTCTCATCCTGAAAAGAATAATAGGGGCATCGGAGACACTGAGCCCTTTTTTATTTTTGTGATGTGTATCTACCAAAAATTTTCCACAGTAGTTTGTCTCACAGAGAAACGGGAGATATAAGAAGTAAGGGAAGGCTTGCATTTCTTTTGTGTACAGTCTGCAGTTTTTGTACACGCTGCAGCTTTAAGTACTGCACACATAGGCAGCACTTCATACCGTGGGAAGGATCATAGCCTTTTGTAACGGCCGTAGTGGTCACGTGACTGTTCTTTCTCGTCCCCACAGCCTCCTCTCATCCAGGCAATCTTCAGTGGAGATTCTGAAGAGATCCGTATGCTCATATACAAGTCTGAAGACATCAACGCTCTGGTATGGTCACATGTACACCAAACAGGCATTCTGTCTCTGTGCATGTGAAACACTCACCTATTCATATTTTCCACAGAGCAGATGGTTTGTATTCACAAATAAACTGTATGCAGGTATTTACCTCACTGGCTGCTGCTGTGAAGTGGAGGAAGAGTGAGCTCTTTTTTTTTTTTAGCTCTTGGTTTCTACATTTATAAACATGACAGATGTGTATAAGTGACACATGATAAAAAGTTCACCCTGCATGTGCTGAATTTATAAAGAATATCAATCTAATTTAAGTGGTTTCACCATAACTCTGTTCATCCAGGACACAAATATTCACACAAAGCACTTGTGTTCTCGCCATCGTCTGTAAGCGTGCATGTTTTAGTGCAGAAAAAGTTTCCTTTGCCCAAAGTCAGCTTTTAGGGAAATAAAACTGGACTCGGTGGCAACCACCTTTTTCTTCGTTCCAACCCCCACTTCCTGTTTTAGAATGAGGGAATTAGGGCTCCGAGTTAAGAATCAGTAAAACCAGAGTTCAGGGTGAGTGTTTATTTACACATCTGCTCATATGGGTATAAATACACAACACATGTCGGGGCTGTCCTCTCTGCTTATGTCAGCCCACTCAGCCAGTGTGATGGGCATTTATTCAATGAGACGCTCTGAGCACGAGGTCACTGATCCTCTACTCATCTGTGACCTCATACCAGCTGCATGAATGGAAATAGCACTGGATTTAAATACTTATAGATTTCGTTATCAGATCCATCTGTTGATGGTACGCTGTATGTTTGGTAAATGTAAACCGAGGCTTTTGTGTTTACAGGAAAACTCCACAGAGCGCTCTAAATGTTGCTGTGCAGACTGGCTTTGCCTTCGAGAAAAATGCAGAACAACTGGAAGCATGTACAAAAGAGCCACACATAGACAAAAAACACCCCCAAAGAAACATAAAGACACATATAACTGCCACACAGAGACACAGAAACGACCACAAAGGGGCAACCCCCCCCACGACAACAACCACAGAGACTCGATCAAACAGCCGTAAAGTCATACAAGCAGATAACAGAAACCATCACAGAGGGAAAATTGCCAGAAGACAATTAGGACTGTAACTGTGTGACATGTGCTCATATGTGGGAGGGTCACTTGTCTCATAACGCACCACTGTTCCTCCATCAGGATGCAGAGAAGCGCACTCCGCTGCATGCAGCAGCCTTCCTGGGCGATGGCGAGATCACCGAACTCCTCATCCTCTCGGGTAAAACACGCCACGTCTTTCTTGCAGATTTCAGCTGTTTTTGTTGTTGTTTTTTATTGAATGAATGTAGATGTGGAGCTTTATGACATTTAAAGCATCCCAGATAAAATACAGTTAGCTCGTGTCCAATTTAAAAACAAACACACAAACAAACCCCTACATTGTTTTGATAATATTAAATTGGCTAAAACTTTACGTAGCCCGGCCACTAGCGTCCTGACTGTCGCCCTCAATATGCTTCATCATTTTCTGGTGAAAGTAATCACCGTATGGATGCATCTAAGGCTCATGTTAGTTGATGGAAGTGGAAGGCTGGTGTTTCCTGGAGCTGTGAGGAAATTTCCAGAGTGCTTTGTAAACGTGAAGTTACATCTTTTCCGTGTTTGCCATGCTGTGTTTCTGCTCTGCAGGGGCACGTGTCAACGCCAAAGATAACATGTGGCTGACCCCTCTCCATCGCGCTGTTGCATCTCGGAGTGAGGTGAAAACACACACACACACACAGGCAGTGCAGTCAGGGAACCTCGGTGTGTTTTACATGAAAGCAGACAGATGACTTTTCTTTTCAGGTCTCAACCAGAACTCACGCTGTTCTCCATCTTAAGGAATCTGGGTTACAGCAGTTCATTGGCTGCATAACTCCCAGTATCCATACTGGTAATTCATTATAGCAGGACTAGCTGAAGGATCCACTGGCTGTGTGCCCATTTATAGATACCAAGTATCATGGGTTTATATGTACACGTTAAGAGTGGTTAGAGTTTTAGCAAGCTCTTGCTTATTAGACTGTATGTATTTATGTGACAGATTAACTTTATTTTCAAATTCTGATCACTGTCTTTACATTTAAGTGCAAGATATTCCAACTGTTCAGAAGTCTTGATCCACCCCTCATTTCTTTGCCAGGGAAATGGGAAGTTGAAACATGACCAAACAACCAGGGAAATATAGTTTGTAAGGATAAAGCAGAGTTTGTACAATTCTTACAAGGCTGAAAGTCAATGTCTGGAATGAACATCCTAATTCACCAACATAGCCTGAGCTCTCTTTGGCAAGCTTCTGGGGTTGGCTGTAGCTCAGGTGGTAGAGCAGGTCAGGGGTTCGATCTCAGTCTGCTCCAGTCTGCATGCCAAATATCCCTGAGCAAGATGCTAACGCCGATGCATCCATCGGAGTATGAATGCATATGAATGTTAGATAGTAAGCACAGGAATGACAATGACGAGGGCCGGTATCCTGAAGTGTTTCCATGTGTCCCTGCTGCAACACACCTGACACCTAACCCTACTCAAGTATATTTAAATAAAAGTGCAAGTTTTAAAGAAAAAATGTATTTCTAAAAGTACTTTTATTGCACCTTATTCATTCACTCAGGAGCTGCTGTGACATGAATCAAATGGCTGAATTGCCACCTGCAGTCCAGTTCTATACAGTCTTTCTAATGACCAACTAATATTATTTAGCTGTGTTGCAGCAGGGACACATGGAAAAGTTACAGGACGCCGGCCCTCGAGGAGTTCGACACCAAAAGTACTCAAGTGAATGTACAAGTTGTGTAAAGTGCTTTGAGTACTCAGAGTAGAACAGAATAATCCTTTAATTGTCCCACAAGGGGAAATTTGGTTGTAACAGCAGCCAGAAAGACACATATACAAACAAACAGTACACAGGACACAGAACAGAAACATACGCAATTTTTCTTACATATTTAGATTAAGGATAATGGTTACTATAAACAGAGTACTGTACTATTATTAAGTGAAATAAAAATAACTACAGATAAGAGGCAAAGCAGGTTGTAGTGCGAATTGGTTGATTAAATTATTGCAGTTACAGCGCAGATGTAAACATCTGTTTGTTGGGAGCAGTTCTGATTGTACAGTCTGACGGCTGCAGGGAGGAAGGACCTGCGGAAACGCTCCTTCATGCATCGAGGATGCAGCGGTCTGTCACTGAAGGAGCTCTGCAGTTCAGCAACATGCATGGGGTGGGAGACTCTGTCCATCAGAGATGTTATTTTGGCCAGAGTCCTTCTGTCTCCCACCACCTGCACTGGATCCAGGTGCATCCCAGAACAGAGCTGGCCTTCCTGATGAGTTTATCCAACCTCTTCCTCTCAGCTGCCGATAAACTGCTGCTCCAACATACCACACTGTAAAAAAATGACAGATGCCACCACAGAGTCATAGAAGGTCTTTAAAAGCGCTCCCTGGACTCCAAATGACCTCAGCCGCCTCAGCAGGTAGAGTCTGCTCTGACCCTTCCTGTAAAGAGCATCAGTGTTGTGGCTCCAGTCCAGTTTATTATTCAGGTGAACACCCAGGTACCTATAAGAGTCCACTATCTCAATGTCCACTCCCTGGATGTTCACCGGTGTCAGTGTGGTGGGTCTGCGTCTCCGGTAGTCCACCACCAACTCCTTGGTTTTCCCAGCGTTGATCAGCAGGTGGTTCTGCTGACACCAGTCCACAAAGTCCAGAGTCCACTGTCTGTACTCTGAGTCGTCCTCACCTGTGATGGCAGAGTCATCAGAGAACTTCTGTAGGTGGCAGCGTGGGGAGTTGATGGAGAAGTCTGCAGTGTACAGGGTGAAGAGGAACGGTGCCAGCACAGTTCCCTGTGGGGCCCCCGTACTGCAGACCAGTAGAGTAGAAAAGCGCTATGTAAGAATCGGTCCATTTATCATGTACTTTCTTCTAATTCGATTAAGTAGTCCAAGTCTGGTTCCCTGAAAGCAAAATATAAGGAAATAAGTTGTGGTTCAAGACTTTTGCACAGCTGTATATACAGAAAATATGTTGCTCAGTTAATGTTAAACAGTCCTAGGACGTGTTACAGGTTTAACTGTGTTCTCACTGATGTGCTGATTACTGAGAATAAATACTGTTATAGGAACAACAGCATGAAGTATGAGGAAATCCCTAAATGAGGTGAATATACTAAAAAGATTAGAATAAATAATATCTGATAATTTTAATATTAATTAGAACATTAAGGCTAATTGTAAAATCATTGATGCCTATGCGGAGCTTCATGTGACATCTCAGTGGGAGTGTCTTCCGTTAAAAAACCTATAAACTCACATCATTACGAGAAAACTCTTTATTTATTTGTTTCAAAGCCACTTTAAAAAAATTCCTCCCATTTCAAAGATTAGCACCACTTAGATAGCGCTAGCTAAAGAAAAGAGCTGAAGTAAAAACTGTCTCAGTACGTTAGTCAGGAGGGGATTTACAAAGAGGAAGCTTACCCTGTTTTAATGGCATTACTTTCATTAGTTAAATAATGTTCTGAGATATCAGTTGACTGATCAGTTTATCTGCAGGCTTGGACTGCATTTATTCAGGTGTCACATGATTCAGGTATGTGCAAAATTCCAAATTCTTCCTCAGGAGGCTGTTCGAGTCTTGATCCGCCACTCTGCTGACGTGAACGCGCGGGACAAGAACTGGCAGACGCCGCTGCATGTCGCAGCAGCGAATAACGCGCTGCGATGCGCTGAGATCATCATCCCACTGCTGAGCAGCGTCAACGTGTCAGATCGTGGTGGACGCACTGCTCTCCACCACGCTGCCCTCAACGGCCACACTGAGGTAAAGCAGCCTGGAGCCGTCTTTTTAAGCACTGGAAGTAAATGATCAGCACGTAAGCTGCAGAGTGGGGCCGCATTCGGTTGCACTTCACACTGCAGTTCACAAATAAACAGGCTGTGACGTAACCGTCCTTTGTGCTGTTCTGGTTGAATAGCTTGGTTGAAGGAAACAGGTGGGCGAGTGCAGCTGTGTCACTGGGATTATTAAGTGGGCTGTGCATTTTGAAGCACTCCTCATCTTAGACAGAATCATTCACCAGCGTGCCAGATCTAAAATTAACAATGAGAGGCGGCAGATTTGTGGAGCGGAGCTGAATGGACGGTGCCTTCATTTCTGCTCGATAGGCCCTCCGGTGTGTTTATGCGGCGACTGGGCTGAGAGATGAGATGGATTTACAATGCTGTTATAAAAAGACCCGCCCGCTCACACATCCTGTTGCGCACACCTCCCTCTAATATTTCCTTCTCATGTCCTTTCTGTTTATTTGTTAGATGGTAAACCTTCTCCTCACTAAAGGAGCCAACATCAATGCCTTTGATAAAAAGGATGGCCGAGCTCTGCACTGGGCAGCTTTCATGGGTAAGAGACAGAAGTGAAGGTTGTTAAGCACATGTCACAGAGATAAAGGAAATGGAAAACCAGTCCAAACATAACAAAAACCTACCAACAAAAACATAACAACAACCTCTAAGGTCTACAAAGACATCAGCGGTTCATCGGAGCAGTGCTTCGGTGAAAAGGACGACCAATCAGCTGAGTGTCAGTGTTTCTTATAATCCCCCTTCAGGTCACTTGGATGTGGTGTGCCTGCTGGTAAACAAAGGCGCAGAGATCAGCTGCAAAGACAAACGAGGATACACTCCGCTTCACACGGCAGCCTCCAGTGGACAGATTGCCGTCGTCAAACACCTGCTCAACCTGTCTGTTGAGGTCAGGACACATACACCCACGTAAACACACGCTTTTGTCCCTAATTTTCAAACAGTCCACATTGCAAACAAAAATACATTCAGAAGTTTACTTTCACTCCGAGTGCTTCGAGTGATCCCTCACAGTAGAGAGGATGTTGTGGAGAGTAGTTAGATCCCACTCCAGCTTTTCAAAATGCCATCACTGTAGCTCTGCTGTTTCAATGTGAAAACTACCACTAACTAAATAAAAGAGGGAAAAAAAGGATACATAGAGTCAGATTTTCCTTGAATCTAAAAAGAAATCCTCAAAACATTCCTTCTGCGTGTCACTCATACGCCTGCTTGTTTACTTCAGAATGCCCTACAGAGATAGACAGACAGTCCCTTCTTGAGTGAACAGACCAATCCTAACATGACCAGCATTCATTGCATCGTTCACAAGTTAGAGCCAGCTCATTCTTATATACCTCAGAAATATGCTGCTGACCTCAGTAAGTGAACCATTTCGTTCACTTCTTTTAGCTAGCATATAGCATAAGCATACAGTCTATTACTTTTATCTAAACAAACTATTATCTAACCCAAATATGCCCTAAATATTTTTACTAGCTTTATTGCTTTTTAATGGAGTTATAACTGATTTGACAAGTACTAGTCACGTTGAGCTGATTGTGCCGTTTTCCCTTTGCACCTTGAAAGAGTTTACCTAGTCTTTATATGTTTCTGTTTTCTCTGACCACAGATAGATGAGCCCAATGCATTTGGAAACACGCCTCTCCACGTGGCCTGTTTCAATGGTCAGGACGCTGTTGTCAGTGAGCTGATTGATTATGGGGCCAATGTCAGCCAGGCCAACAACAAAGGCTTCACCCCGCTGCACTTTGCTGCTGCCTCCACACACGGAGCGCTCTGCCTGGAGTTCCTGGTCAACAATGGGGCCGAAGTCAATGTACAGGTACAGAGAAATATAGTTACTGGCAAGACTGGAGCCCAGCTATTATTGTATATCGAGGGTAATGGTGATGTTTATTTTTATTTTTATGGAACAAAAAAATACAGACTTAAGTTTAGACACATTAAGAGGTGTTTTAGTATTCTGTGGTAAACGAGTGCTGCTGCAATTGAACCTGAAGTGTCTGTGTCGACAGTTCGAGTAGTTCAGCTCAGTTCAATTTCATTTTATCTATACAGCGCCAAATCACAGCGACAGTCGCCTCAAGGCGCTTTATATTGTAAGGTAGACCCTACAATAATACGTACAGAGAAAAACCCAACAATCATATGACCCCCTGTGAGCAAGCACTTTGGCGAAAGTGGGAAGGAAAAACTCCCTTTTAACAGGAAGAAACCTCCGGCAGAACCAGGCTCAGGGAGGGGCGGGGCCATCTGCTGCAACCGGTTGGGGTGAGAGAAGGAAGACAGGATAAAGACATGCTGTGGACATGCTAGTTGGTACAACATGCTAAATGCTAAAGCTAAAAACTTTTTTAGTCAATATTTTGGGCTTTCTTGAAAATGATTTTAAAGTGTTTAAATAAATGAACTGTGGCTATTTGCTGATTAATTAAATTTTGCAAAGTAAAGCAGAGACAGGAGAAATACCCTTCAGTTATCTTATGAGTGCTGATGTTGCATAATTTGTCCACCAAAGGCAACAGGGAAGTTGCAGAATGTTAAATGATAAATATTACCAGGATTCTAGAATGTTGAATGAGAGGATTACGAAATGTAAAAATATTCTAGAAAATACTGAATGTGACCCAAAGAACACCGTCCCCAGAGTCGAGCACAGAAGTGGCAACATTACGCTTTGGGGGTGTTCTTCTGCTAAGGGTGCTCATTAAAAACACTGAAGTCTGAAGTCCGTGTTTCATTCGAAAGCTTTTTTTCTTCTCTGTCCACGTTAGAGTCGGGATGGAAAGAGTCCTCTCCACATGACTGCGGTTCACGGACGGTTCACTCGCTCCCAGACCCTCATCCAGAACGGTGAGACTTCTTTATGCTTGTGTTTGTCTCGCGGTGTCTTAAAGCTGCCTTAACTCCACTGGGTCATTATTTTTTTCGCGTTTTGTTTCAGGCGGAGAGATCGACAGTGTGGACAAGGATGGCAACACTCCCCTTCACATTGCTGCTCGCTATGGCCACGAGCTCCTCATCAACACGCTTATCACCAGCGGAGCCGACTGCACCAGGTTTGTTTGTTTATTTGTTGACTTGTTGAGAATTTTATTGGTTACAATGACGTGTTATGCAGATAAAGAGATACCCATGTCTTTCTCCAAAGGCGAGGAGTCCACGGGATGTTTCCTCTTCACCTGGCTGCCTTGAATGCGCACTCTGACTGCTGCCGGAAGCTGCTGTCGTCAGGTAGCTAACTGGGAAATGGTGCATGATGGATTTAGTTAAACTTAGCTTTGCCTTATTTTCTGCCCTGTGGTGCTACAGTTTCAAAGTTAGTCAAAGCTTGAAATAAAGTAAATGTTTGTAAATGCGAAAAGTTGAGAATGAGGCAATGTAGAAGCTCAAATTGATACCATAAGTGTGTCTAATAATAATCTCGGACGAGTTTGACCTCAATGTCAGAGGTCATGTTTTCTGAACATTTTCTGAATGCAATAACACAAGAAGGAAGTCAGCTAGTATTCTGAAATTGATACCTGAGTGGTGACCTTGGTGATTGCCAGTATTTTCTAACATTAGTAACAAAATTAGCTGATTTAAAATTCAAAATTCAGATATATTGTCCTATGATGTTTCCCGTCTTATTGAGACGTACAAAACATAAAAAGATCTCTCTAATATTTGTCTGCCTGACCTGATACGATCAGCTGGCTGTTGTGTTTGTGGGACTTCAAACAGGTGTGGGCAACATGTGGCACATCCTCTGGTGGACAAACTATCCAACTTCAACACTCATAAGTTCCCTGAAGAAGGTTTCTCCCATCTCTTATTTATTAAAAAAAATAAATGCAGACATTGATAGACTGGCATATAGATAACATCAGCTGATACATTGGTTGGTCTTTAGCCTGCACTACATGGTCCTTTTTTTCCTGGTGTCACAGGAAGCATTCTTTATATGTACTCGTCAGCTACATCACAGCGTGTCCACAGAGAACAGGAAGTCGAGTTCACGAGCACAGAGTGTAGCTGCTCAACAAGCGCCTACAGAGCAGAGGAGGGTGAACTGGTTGTTTCTGAAAAAAAATAATAACTAGCTAGCAACAGCTGATGAAAAATGCATGAACGGATGCTATTTTCATTAACAGCATTTTGAGTCAATCAAACACAAACAGTGTTTTATGTGCTTTTGTCTAAAGTGAAATTATTTGCTATTGTTTGTTGTTCCAAGAACGCCGAGTCAGCATTTCTACGTATGTGCACGTTGCCCTCAGTGTGCTGACTGAGGACTTCTGTTGTCTTAATTTCATCTTGGAGTGTAACTTCAGTGAGCGTTGAGTCCAGCTGTTGTTCTGCACAGGCACGTTCAGCTCCAGCCAAATTCAGGTCACAATGCTCCTGAAAAGACAAGGCCTCAGTCTCATTACTCATTTTCCCTCCAGACACAGTGCATCCCTGTGAATTCTCCTCTATCAGCAGTTATCTTGTTTACATCAGAAAGTTTCCGTGTTGCTTTATATCTATATGTCTATAGATGAACAATCAGAGTAATCTGCTGGTTGTGCTGTAAAATAATTTTCTTCTCATATCATCTGCTAAACTTTTATTTCTGAAAACAGACGAAGAAACTTTGCATTAAACAAAAGTTGAGAAAAGACCCGACTTCTTCGTGCTTCCAGTTAACTTGATGATTTAACAAGGCGCCAGCGCTTGTGTGTGGATGAAACTGGGCTCCTCACATGGCTCTGCTGAGCTGCTGCAGCGAACAACAAAGAAGTCATTTACATGTGTTTGTGTGTTGTGCAGCTGCAGTACTGGGTTTGGTCAGGAATGCTGTGTTTGCTGCACCCACAGCTAAATCTTGGATTTCAAAATCCTTCATAACGTGGATCTCAAGAGTGATTTCCTGTCAGCTATGCAATTGTAGGTCTAACTCTGATAATCATGTGGATGTGAAAGAAAGCGTACACGTGTACGTGCAGCCTGTGCCAATCTGAGCCTGGACTCGGTAAGACTTATAATTCAGTGCTATAGAAACAGCCCGTTACAAGTTTCAAATATTCTTTAAAGGCCTTTTTGTTCATTTCCACAATTTCTTTCAAATTATGACTTTGCATGGCTTGTTTTGTCTAAAGAATAACATTAAAATGAGCAGTTCGGAGGAGAAACTGAAAATGATCATATTTAAGAAGCTAAACTGAGTAAATGTTTCAGGATGGAAAGAAATGTGCACGACTTTAGCACGAGTCCACCAGTTTTAGAGAAAATGCCTTCTCGGAAATGCATCCAAAAATTTACTAGTAATTTCTCCTCCAGGAATAATAACTAGGTTACTCCAAAAAACGTAGTTGTGAGCAGTTTCATGGTGGACGCCATCTTTACTGGGTGACTTTGGTGTTTTCATGGTGCCGTGGTGACTTTAGCACGGGGTGGTGTGCCAAAAGAAATCCCAGTTCCTACATGAAACTACTAAGTAATCACAATGTTTCAAAAAAGAAATGACTGTTGAGTTTTGTTCAGTTTTTGTGGTGCTTACTTCATTCCATTATATTTAATGCAAAGGCAGAATATGTCTATAGATGAACAATCAGAGTAATCTGCTGGATTATTAGCAGACAAAAGGTGAACCCTATAAATGCAAACGAGCTTTACCTCTAAATAAATGTACGTTTCCTCTGATTAAAACGTCCCATGTAAACATTGCAGAACCATAATAATGGATTAATTTGATGATGACTTTATTTATCTGCGTATCTGTAAAAATCCTAATCACCCTACAGTGTCAAACGTCCATTTAATTCAAGCTGTGTTGCGTTGCGCCGTTTGTCTTGTTGCACTTTATCCTGTGAGGCTGTCTGAATGTGTCTCTGACCTGAAGATAAGATGTGTGGCTCTCTCTGTGTGTAACCTGTCCTTGTATTTTCCTCTATGTGCATGATCGTCTGTGTAACCCTCGTTTCCCCACCTGTCACACTAACCCCTGTCTCCCTCTCCGCCTCCTTCTCTTCCTCTCTCTCTGTGATTGCTGCTGCTGTCTTGTCTGGCCCTCCTTCGTTTCCCTGCGCTGCTCCCATCAGGTCGGAGGTTTAGCATAATGTGTAACGACTCGGTCCTGTCTGCAGGCTTTCAGATAGACACTCCAGATACGCTGGGGAGGACCTGCCTCCACGCTGCTGCTGCCGGAGGGTGAGTCCATTACTTTCCAGATATGAGAATATAGTCAGTGCAGCAAAGGTCTGAGGAGAAATTGCCAGGTGGAACAAATATGATAAAATCTTCCAGAAATGGAAAATCATTTGTGTTCTGACATCAGCCAGGACATGATAACATTAGCTGCTGTGGTAACGGAATAAAACCAGTGCCTGTGTTAGCCTCGGCATGATGGTCTAAATATGAGAACAAGTCATGGTGTTAATGGCATTAATTTGATTATGTTTTATTTATTGATTATGTTAAGACCTTACAACAATCACATGGCCCCCTATGGGCAGGAGCCTCTGCCAGAACCTGGCTCAGCAGTTCAGTGTTATGCTGCATGTTTTTCAGTAACCAAACATTTTCCTTTTGCCTAAGGATCATAAATCCTTCACCTGTAAGCGTCATTTTGAGTAATAACTGCCGTCTCTGTGTTTTTGTGCAGTAATGTGGATTGTGTCAAGTTGCTCCTGAGCAGTGGAGGAGACCACAACAGGAGAGATAAGTGTGGCAGGTACTTCATGTTGCTGTGTGGAGAACAGCTTTCTAAACTTTTTAAGAAACGTCAAAATAAAAAGGAAAGAAAAAAAGCAGGTCTTCAAATTCTTGTGTATGGTATATTTTGTTCTATTTTATTCTACTGTATATAGTATTTTATTCTATTCTGTACAGTTGTGTACTTTATTTATTCTGATTATATTCTAATTTTTGATACATAACTTTTGCACTGTCCACTTCCTGCTGTGACAAAACAAATTTCCCACGTGTGGGACTAATAAAGGTTATCTTATCTTATCTTATCTTATCTTATCTTATCTGTTTCCCTTTGATTGCATTTTGAATGAAGTTACTTTTGTTGTCTTCATTTGAATTTCTCTCACTTCCAGGACTCCTCTTCACTATGCGGCTGCCAGCCGTCACTATCAGTGTCTGGAGACTCTGTTGGCATGTGGCACTGCCATAAATGCCACAGACCAGTGGGGGCGCTCCGCCCTGCACTATGCTGCTGCCTCAGATCTGGATAGAAGGTGAGCAAGCATTCAAAAACTTTACATAAAGCTGCAGTCACTTCTTTCTTTTTTTCTTCTTATATGCTGAACTTGGTCAAGTTGTTGGCATTTTCAATCCAAAGTTATCTAATTATATTTATATTCATATTATTTTTTTATTTCGGTTTGATTTTGAGTTTAAGTCTAAAATGCTGTGTTGTAGACAGTTCCTTGGGGGACTATGTGACTCTCTTGTTGCTTCACTCTGTTTATTAGCTGCTCTGATCTTTGTACTGAGCACACTGTGGCTTTTAAAACAGCAGAATGCTCCTTTGAGAGCCTGAGTTTGCAGCTGGATGTACTGCTAAAATAAAGCTTCAGGCAATGATCCTTTTTTCACATTGTATTCACACATTTCTTTAAAGTATTGCATTGACATTAAACCATCTTCACTACATCTGGTTTAAAAGTTAATTTAACATTTAAAGGAGAAGGCCAACTAGTTTAAAATGAGCACATTGGCTAATACTGTCACGGTAACGCTGAAGAAATAAATGCACCAATACAAGCATTCAAAGACGCTGCATGCATTTGTGTAGAAACAGTATACGTCTGGTTACTATATTACAATGATAAATACTAATGCTGATCAGTGTATAAGCAGCATTTCACTGTTGGGTTTCCACAAGGTGGAAGAAGTTATCAGTGCATCTCAGTAGATGTGTTGAGCAGAGTCCTCCACGTTTACCTCAGTCACAAAAATGAGTGGAGACAGACGTTAACAGGTTATCCAGCGCCTGGCTGGGAGCTGAGCTGAGCTCTTCACACCCCCTCCATGGTGCATCACAAATCTGGCTAGCTGTCCTATGTTACCACATAAAGAAACCTGCTGAGCCATACCTACTGTTTCCATGGTAACCAGAGGTGATGCTGTCACTGAGTCATGCATGGTCTGCAGGTTTACGTTCAGTATTAGTTCAGTTAGCGTGTTAGCACATAGTTAGGCTGTTTTGTTTTTGTTTTGTTAATGCGTGTTGTATGTATGTAGTATATTGATACTTAATGTCATCCTATCTCTGCGCCCATCTGATTTTTACCCTGATCCTCTGTTTGTCTCCTCCCTCATAGACGTCGTGTTGCTCTGGAGCCAGAGAGTGAAGGCGTTCAGGCAGAAAGGGAGAAGGAGGCAGCACTGTGAGTGGGAACAAAATCTACTGAAATTTGACCAAAGCTATGCACAAATCTACAATACATGCCAAAAACTGAAAGGTAGAACCGCATCTGTTTAAATGAAATTGTAAACAACAAAAACGACATTTTTGAGACATCTCCAAAAAGAGATGAAATAGACTGAATACTTAGATTAAAAAAAAAACTGATTCACTGAAGGTAATGAATAAATGATTAGCATATAGTAGTATAGAAAATTAATAAATTCTATTACTATGTAGCCAAATGTGATTAGCTTAAAGAAATAAATCTATCAAAATATATCAAAGTAAATAGTAATGTTAAAAAATGGAACAGGAAATATAACAGGTGATTTTCACAGTTTTCTCAAAGTTTATTAATGAAAAAAAGAAACAAAAAAGTAAAAAAAAGAAAACAAAATTGGATAAATAAAAAGAACAAATGGCGATAAAAGACTATCATTAAACACAAAGTCTATAGCATACATGTGTGATGTGTAACTGACATTTAGCTCCAGTCAAGACTCACCACTATACATTTAAAACACATAAAACATTTAAAACGGTGTTATCTTGATGTCATAAGCTTGTGTGCTTTAAGCATGTTCTCTGTGGTTCGAGCTGCCTTCTGAAATGACATGTTTGTGTTGCAGATGTTTGGAGTTCCTGCTTCAGAGCGGTGCTACGGCCTCACTGAAAGACAAACAGGGTTACAACCCTGTCCACTACGCCGCAGCCTATGGACACAGGCACTGTCTAGAACTGGTCAGTTTACACAAACGTGTGACACATAGCACACCTTAGCCCCTTACCCCAGTGTGCCCCAACCAGGGCTATTAATGGGGAAAGAGTAGCATCAGCTAGGGATAGACCGGTGGTCACCGTAGCCTCTGAGAGTCACTGAAAATTTGCTTTATATTGTCCCCGCTCTCTGCCCCCCTTTCCTAGCTCTCTCAGTCAGTCAAATCTAATAAAAACCAAAGAGCCCCGAAACAAATCTGACATAGTATTAGCTAGCTGACAGTAACAGGTAAGCTAACAGCTAGCTAAATGTAAGTTAGCTTGTTACAATTTGCCAACAAACTAATTGTCTTTGAAAAAGTAGCAGGCTAAAAACAACAAATTTACTGATTAGTTAATATAATTTGCTAAAAACAGCTGACTAAAAACAATGGTTTAAATGGGTAGCAAAAGTATAAAAAGGTAATGGTCAGTAATGAAGTCATTTCGATTGGACCCTATTTCTGAACCCTGACTGAATCAAACTGCCTTCACTCTGCACAAACAGGATGTCTCCAGACTAAAGTCCTCACACAGATGCTCACACTCCTGTCACATGTTGTTGAATATGGTTGAAGCCTTACTGAGGAAATGCTTGTACTGTTGGGGAGTGTCTGGAGGGAGTTTCTTTCTCTGCTGGCCTATCATGGCCTATCACTTTTTCACCACATGCCAGAAATCTGGGTGTTTTAAGTTAGAGCATCAAGTCTTTTATGTAACAAACAAACAAAAAAGAGCTCTGAGTAAATCCCTGAAAAACAGAGCTACTTAAATTTGATAAAGCACATGAACAGACTGTGACTGTGTTCACGTTGTTTTTGTTTTGACCTCCAGCTGCTGGACAGAGATGGCGGTCACCAAGATGACTCTGAATCTCCACATGCCAGGAGCCCGCTGCACCTCGCTGTCAGTATTAAACGGATAAAAGGATTTGTAGTAGGTTATCCTATTTTATTTTTTTAATTTACATTTTTAAACAGTAATTTCTCTCTTCAGGCGTACCATGGCCATGCTCAGGCCCTGGAGGTGCTGCTGCAGGGGGAGAGAGAGGTAGACCAAGGGGACGAGATGGGGAGGACAGCTCTGGCGCTGGCTGCTCTCCGTGGTCACTCTGACTGCGTTCACACCCTCCTCAGCCAGGGAGCATCGCCACGCACTACTGATAAGCAGTATGGACGCACCCCGGTGCACCTTGCAGGTGAGCTTAGAAACATGGAAGCATGCAATTTGGCAATTTGTAGAAAAACAGGAATAGAAATAAGATAGCTGGTCTGGGAGACTGAATTTTCAAAACAAGAGCAAGGATGTTGTTATTTTGTTCCAAAAGATAAAAAAATTAATCAAAAATATAATTTCTATATGTGAAAATTTGTAGTGAAATCAGCATATGGTCGGTGTATATAACACTTTAATCCCTCTGCCAAAGCTTTTTTAAACACATGTGGACTGTGAAACTACAAACAGCTGATTACCAAACCCTGGGATGGTTGTTTATTTAGATGGAAATCCAAGTATAAGATGTGTTATTTATGTGGAAAAGCTTTATTGGGTCTCTTATGTCTGAAATTGCTTTGGCCTCTTCCTCCAGCCTTAACTCATTACTTCAGAATCATAGGAAACACTTGTTTTTCGTGCACCTCTGGGCAGGATTCTTTAGTGTATCAAAGGTCATCTTAGTTATTGTGTCCTCTTATTCCAGCAATGTGAGCATCATTTGAACATACTTGAGATGCCTAACCTTTGGACTGAATGTAGCTCTCTGTAGCTTC
Organism: Maylandia zebra; assembly: GCF_041146795.1. NCBI lineage: Eukaryota > Metazoa > Chordata > Actinopteri > Cichliformes > Cichlidae > Maylandia > Maylandia zebra. Next base: position 11,457,965 of record NC_135182.1, on the reverse strand, counting down.
AGATATCTGCAGTCTTAGAATGGAAGAGTCCTTATTGTTCATTTGAAGCACATGTATGTGCCGCTCACGAGCCTGGGTTGCCTATAACTACAGTTCAGATGAACTAAATTTAGAGTTTGTTCCCCATGTGGCTGAAAAAACAGGTGGTTAAATACTTTTTTTTCTACTGTGGCGACAGAAGTCATCACAACCTTTGTGTCACAGAGCTGATTTGTACGTTTGTGACACCTTGTGTTTTGTTCTCTTTGCAGTGATGAATGGTCATACTACGTGTGTGCGCCTCCTGCTGGATGAATCGGATAATTCAGACCTCGTGGATGTTGCTGACTCTCAGGGACAGTGAGTGACCCTCGCTCCCGCCCCCACACATCCTGTTTGCTTCGTGCGATTTGTCCCTTTCCGTTTTCCCTCTTAAATATGTTGTCCTCGTCTGCAGGACTCCTCTAATGCTCGCGGTGGCCGGAGGTCACGTCGACGCCGTGTCACTGCTGCTGGAAAGGGAAGCCAATGTCAATGTGGCCGATAACCACGGCCTCACAGCGCTGCACCTTGGGGTGAGCGCGGAACTTGTGTTTGTGTGGATTTAGTGCAGTCTCTATTTATAATTTCTTTCATTTGTGACAAGAAAGAAGCAATAAGTTTTATATTAGGGCCTATTAGACTCCCATTAACATTTTTAGGAGGGACCTTCTTGGAAATGTGCTTTATTCATTAGAAGACTTGTAAAAAGAGACAAACAGGAAATGTTCTTTCAGATTTGTATTATAGATTCTTATATAGCTTCTGCTCTGTTGTCTCAGCTGCTGTGTGGTCAGGAGGAGTGCATCCAGTGTCTGCTGGAGCAGGAGGCTTCGGTTTTGCTCGGCGACTCGCGCGGTCGTACAGCCATCCACTTGGCCGCTGCCCGAGGCCACGCTTCCTGGCTGAGTGAGCTGTTGAGCATCGCCTGCTCTGAGGCGCCATCCTTGCCCCCGCTGAGAGACCACAGCGGGTACACACCGCTGCACTGGGCCTGTTATTATGGTTAGTGGCACCTGCAGACACGTTTTTAAATTTAAAAAAAAAAAAGTAAATTCAGTTCAAAACAGACAATCCTTTGTGAGCAGCACTTGGTGATAGTGGGGAGGAAGAACTCCCATTTAACAGGACGAGACCTCCAGTTAGGAAACTTTTCCCTAAAGTGTGTGTTTGTGTGTAGGTCATGAAGGGTGTGTGGAGGTCCTGCTAGAACAGAAAGGCTGCCGCTGTATTGATGGGAACCCCTTCACCCCTCTGCACTGCGCTGTGTAAGTCACACTGATATCCCGGAGTCGTCTTTTTTGCTACTGGAATAGTGTTTTTCCTGCTTTTCAGAGGCCGATTTCAGTCGCTGAACTCCTGTTTGTGTTTTGTCTTTCAGAACCAATGATCACGAGCCATGTGCATCGCTGTTGCTGGAGGCGATGGGTTCAGACATTGCTGGCTGCTGCGATGCTAAGAGCAGGTAAGAAGCGAGTGAGGACATGTCGCCAGCGCAGCTCCTCCCACGCTGCCGAGCACCATATGTTCTCATTCCATCCTCTCTCTTTCAGGACTCCTCTTCATGCTGCAGCATTTGCCGGTCATGTCGATTGTGTCCAGTTGCTCCTTTCCCACGATGCACCTGTGGACGTCGCAGAACAGTCGGGTCGCACTGCGCTGATGATGGCGGCTCAGAGGGGCAGGGTCGGGGCTCTTGGTACGGGGTTGTTTTACATGTGCTTATGTTCAGAAAATGAGCAGTGATTTTGTTTTTTATACGTGCTCTGTATTCTGTCTCGTACAGAGGTGCTGTTGACCAGCGCCAGTGCCAACCTCAGTCTGACTGACAAGGACGGCAACACCGCCCTGCACCTGGCTTGCAGTAATGTACGTCTACAAGGGGGCACCACGCTCCAGCATTAGTGTTTGGCCCAGTTTTGTGGGACCTTTGTTTACCTGTTTTACTGAAAGGAAGGCTCACAGATGAGACCTCAGTGCTGTTTACTTATGCAGAACTCTGGAGGACTTTTTAACTTGAGTCCTTCTTCTTCCAGGGGAAGGAAGACTGTGTGTTGCTGATCCTCGAGAAGCTGTCTGACACTGCGCTCATTAATGCCACGAATGCAGCGCTGCAAACGTGAGTGTGAAAATACTTTGGCCCTCATGTCTGTACATATAGGAAACACATGTGTCACTGTAAACAAGAGCTTTTGAAATGATGTATGTAAAGATTTGGTCCAGGATCAGTCCAAGTAAAATAAATAAAATTAGTTTTTCAGATACTGTGAACATTTTATTAAACGAATTTGAAAACCTGTTTCACTAGAGGTGATGTAGTTCAGTTAAACAAGAGTACTTGTGTAACCATGAGTGACATTATGTGTAACTTTCTGTCAGTCCTCTGCACCTGGCGGCTCGTAGCGGTCTTAAGCAGGTGGTCCAGGAGCTGCTGTCCAGAGGAGCCAACGTTCAGACGGTGGATGAGAACGGTACGGTAAACTCAGTACTTATCAGGGCCTGACTGCACACCTGCATGAATGTCTTCCTTCTCTCAGCATGGACTCAGCTTGTCTACTGAAAAGCTTTAATGCTGTTTTCCACGTTTGCTGCAGACAAAACAGTTTTTAAAAGGGTTACCACTCGTTGTAGAGTTAGGTGAGTTTTATAGAGTGCAGGAAGGGTTTTCAAGTGAATTTGGGGTTTGTTACATAGCAACAGACAGACAGGATGGGTATAGAAAGCAGGCCTGTTACTGTTCGAGGTCGGCACAATAACTAGTCCACCCATATCTAGGAAAACGTAATGATCAAAGTAAATCTTTGATGGAGTGATATTTTTTGGCTTTTATTTGATGGCAGGAAATGAAAGAAGAGCATGAATTGACATAAGATTTAGAAATTGATACTTCAGGTGTATCTACTAAAAATCACAAGTTCAAATCTGAGCTCTACGGGAAGGTCAGAGGCCAGGAAAATCATGTGAATGCGATACATAGGACTGTGATACCACAGGTGTTTGATACCAGGCGACTGGGGGCCAGTAGTTTTTATATGAAGCTGTGGAAACCCGGATTAAAGCTGTTCATGTGTTTTTTGTGAGCTTTCTTTGTTCTTTGTTCTTTGTTTTGTTGGCTATAGATCAATTTAAACCTGAAAGTCCATAATTGATTAGCTTAGATCAGCAATACTGGATGAAGTACTTTTGTATATATTCAGTTACTGGAGTTTTAGATTAAGTTGTAACCCCATTTCTTTTCACTACTATGGCCTAAGGATTTGTTTTATTAAGGGTAATTGTAAGAACAAAAATAGTTAAGCTATAAAAACAAAAGATTCATTTTCACTGAATATAATAATACACGCTGTTCGTAGAGCTACACGTGGACAGCTTTTTGCTAATGTCACTGAAAAAATAGTGTCTCCATACCCTGAATGAATAAAATTGTATTTATATTAGGGCTGTGCGATATGACTAAAATCTCATATCCCAATATGAGACATCTATCGTCCCGATAACGATATAAATCACAAAATTGAACATTTTCTGTAAATTCTGTGAATCTCGGGCAGCTCGACTTGCGTGAAGTGTTTCCAGCTGGGCGTCGCGTACCTGGAGTCGAGTGTTTTAACCGATGCATGAAACGATACATTTTTAGACATAAGTTGAAATGGCCGCCATTTTCTTTGTATTTATTACACGGCGTGCGGCGGGGAAAAGCCTGTTCTAACGTTTGAGTCTAAGGTTTATTTTTTAGCACCTGGCGGCTCTTTTTTGCTTCTCATCCGTAAATACTCTGCATACTCTTTCACGTGATTCAGTTTATTTTGAAAAGTCTCAACAGGATCTTGAGCTTTATTGTGAAAGGTTTATGTGGAAAATAAACAATGGTTTTACCATCGTTGTTGCTAATGACAACGCATAAAAACAGGCGCTTGTCCGTCCGTAGTGTGGTTATATAAAATATAAGAGAAAGAGAGAACTTTAACAAATTAATATAGCCACTACAGTGACCATCAAAACCATGAAAAACATTGCCGTAGACAGTTTATTTTGCGACACCACAAAACGAACGATAGTGTAAAATGAAATGACAGATGTTTTTATATCGTCATCCGATATATATCGTTATATCGAACAGCCCTAATTTATATGACACCAAATCATATGTTTAAAATGTTTAAAAACTCTTTAATATCAGAGAGAAACCCCGACAATCAGCTGACCCCCTATAAACAAGCACTTTGCGACAGTGGGAAGGAAGAACACTCTTTTAACAGGAAGAAACCTGTGGGAAAACAAGGCTCGGATGAGATTGGTAAAGTTGTAATGAAACTTAAACTTTAAAATATAAAAACACAGAATACAAACCTCCTGTACAGTTCCTTCTGCTCATCCCCAACCAATCACAGCAGGTGGATGCGCTCTCTGCCAGAGGTTACTTCCTGTTAAAAGGGAGTTTTTCCTCTCCACTGTTGCCAAGTGCTTGTTCATAAGGTTTTGTCTAATTATCGGGGTTTTCTTTCTGTCATGGTGGAGTCTTTACCTCACAATATAAAATGCCTTGAGGTGACTGTTGTGATTTGGTGCTGTATAAAACAATGGAAATGAAAAACCAACATCTTTTCCTGCAAGTAAACACATCATTTTTTGATATAAAGTCATATTTTTAATATGGGAGTCTGTTTTGCAGCTAGATGAGATGAGGTCTCCAGTTTTTATTTTATTTTGTTCTATACTGCGCTTTGTTTATTTATTGTCCACTTTGGTGTCGGGCTGCTGTTGTTGTCGCTGTCCCCTTCTGTCTGCTCACACTGTCAACTGGCTGAACTCTAACGGGATGCTGCTCCGATGCTGCTTTGCCTTCCTCCGCTTCCTCCTTGTCCACGTCTCGCTCTGTTCCTCCTTTTTGTCCGTTTTTGTCGTCCTCCCTCCCTCTGTCTCCGTTCTTTCTCTCTGTCGCTCTACCTCAGGTCTGACGCCTGCTCTGGCTTGTGCTCCTAGTAGAGAGGTGGCTGACTGTTTGGCTCTCATTCTGGCTACCATGATGCCTTTCTGCTCACCTTGCAGCTCTGGAGCTCCTTCCCCAGGGTCCTTGTTGAGGCATATACCCCACCAGGGGGGTAAAGGCCTATCCACTGGCCCTCGGGCGACACGCAGCCCCAGGAACCCCTCGGGACCATCCAGCGAGGGAACCACAGAGAACGACTCAGAGGATTCCGAAACTTTCTGACCCCTCTAAACCGACTCTCTAGCTTCCTACCTCCAAGAGTGCACGTGAACGTCTTACCTCTCTCCTCGGCGAGGAATGATGCAGTGTTTGAGTGCACAACTGAGGGAGAAGGATAGAGACTTGGTCATTCATAGAGCCCATAAAAGTTCAATATTAAATAAATAACTTGTGGACAATAATTAATCGTAAGATGAGTTGGAATATTTTCTAATAGATGGTTAAATAATATTCATATTTCTCATGTCTTCTGTTTGTTTAATATTGAACCTTTGGTGCTCCACATGCAGTGTCTATATCTTCTGTTCCCCATGTTGGGAACATGAACACGAACTGAATCGCTCTGCTTTGACGCCAGGCTGGAGACCCTGCAGCTTCTTTTTTTGTAATGCTCTTTTTTTAAAAGAAAAACCAAGATGGGAGCAGCTGCACTGCCCAGGACTGACTGACTGGAGCCCAACGAGTCGCTCCGTGAACAAGAACTCGATCTGGACCAGTTTGGGTCTGCATGCTTGTGTTAATTTACACCACGGTTCATTCTTTCTACTCACGGGTGCTTAAATCCAAACGACCTCGGTACTTAGTCTCTGCACGGCACAGCAGCTCGCTGCGGAGACTCGTGTTGTCTTTTTAAAAAAAGCCATTTTTAACTGTTTGTACAAAACGAAGGAGACTATTAAGAAACCAGAGTGTAATTTTAAACTTTTTATGATTTTAGGCTTGTTGTACCAAATATTTGACTTCCACGAGTAAATAATGAACATGTGACAAAAGGTCACATAAACAGGTACATAGAGCTTGTTTTTAACTGTTTAACAGCTGAAGCACAAATTTGTAGGTTTTTGTTTGGTTTGGATGACGTTTGGATAGAATGGGAATTGTGTGGCCTCTCCGAAAGACGTTCCTAGTTCAACTGTGGACCAGAATAGAGGATACGAAACACTAGGTACATCTCAATGACCTTTACATCGAGAAATCCAGATGACACAGCCCTGACGAAAGATTCCTCAAGCCTGATTTAGAGTTCTGTGGTAAATCATGGTAGAGCTTACCATGTGTAACCCATGTAAGTGGCCGTCAGCATTTATGCTTGTGCTGGTTCATTACATGTTAATTACCAAGTGGGTATGTCCACTGATGTTTCCAGCTGATGGCAACATCCTGGGTAAACATATTTGTCCCTGAAGTTTTTCCACTTCTTTCCACATTCCCTCACGTCAATTAATAAATAAATATCCCAAGTTCGTTTCAGTTCCACAGTCACGTGTGTTTCAGCATAAATTAAAATGCTAATGCAAACACTGAGGCACAAAGCTGTGTTCAGAAGAGCTGAACAGTAATAATGATAGTCTGTTAATGTTAAATAAGTTAACGTTAGCCTCAAGAGGACATAGATACATGCTACGTTAGCATAATCCTGACAAATCTTTTGCTATGTTAGCCATTTCATGTTTCATGTTGAAGGATGCATTTATATCTGATTTAATTTTATATTAATCAAAGCGTGGTACATTTTATGGTAGTATAGTAGCTACACAGATAAGTCAAAATCCTAGTTCAATTAAAAAAAGGATTGCATTAGCAGTGCTGTTAGCCTAAAGAAAATAGCTGCTACATTAGCACAAAGTGTTTTTACTATATTAGATCAAAGCTAGTGGTATCTAATGTTGTTGTTCGGGACATTTTTGAAAACATTCAGTATTGTCAGTATGTGGTGTAAAGTCAAGAACTAATGTATCACAGGTGGAGTTGTAGATATCAACCATGGGGGTTAGCATTGCTGCTATGCTAAAACCAGCCTGGGGGTTCTTCCAGTTTAAAACCAGACTGAAGAGATAAAGACGCTTGTGTCCACCACTTGAATGACTTCCTGTGGCCATGAAACAAAGGCTGTTCTCTTGATTCTTTGAAGCACCATCTGTACTTTTAATGGAGTGATGTGATAAGGTAATGGGGATGTACCTAGTGATGAATATAAGGTCTGTGGAGATCAGATTGAAAGATGAGATTATGACTAAGATTTATGCATTTTGTCCTCTGGCCTTGAATGGCCATCTGCACTGTTTTCACTCCATTTGCATCCCTACCTGTTGTGTTGTGCATGCTTGCACACTTCCAGGCAAAGCTTCTTTTTTTGTACTTTAATGTTTAATCGTAAATGCCCAGATTCTCAACAAAGACCAAATTTCTGAGGCAATGAAAAGCTCTGTTTAGCTCTGTTGTGCTATATAAGATCCATTACACGATGGTACAAACAATGCCAGCACTTAAATGTAAATTAACACAGGGCTTTGACCACTTTCCTCACATTCCTCCCCACTGTTTGTCGCTCTGCCAGCTATGTGCCATTGTTTCGAATGTGTCCAGTGCCTTGATGAGTCTTTTTTTCTTTTATGACATATCCTGTGCTAGTAGTTGGAAAGGATGAGTTCACTATTATTGCAAAATAGGAAAAGTGTTGGTGGTACAGTGGTGCAGATTTTAGCCATGCTTTGAGAGATTTACCTCAGACCTCTACCGTTTTATTGTTTGTGTAGGTTTTTCGCCTTTTGTACACACCAGACACTTTTAAAAGTGAGAAGAAAGTTCCAAACCAGCCGTCAGTTATGAGGAGCTGCTAAATGGATTTGAAGGTCAAACTTGTAAAACCAGACTTGATGTGCTGCTGTGGTCATATGATGTGACTGAAAGCACAGTTACTGAATGGACCTATAAATATAAATCTCACTGCAAGAAGAAAGAAGGAATACTTGATTCATCGTTTAAGTTGGGAAATGACTGAAACCGTGAAAACAGCGAGCTCTTTCTCCTCTCTGTGGAGGTGCAAATCTTAAAACCTGGACAAACGAAAACTAGGCGTGGCTGAGCACCACCAGGTACCACCAGTTTTTTTGAAATTGTGTGAAATTATTCTTTAATGCGTTGAGCTAAATATGAGTGGTTATGTTGTATTGAATGACAGTGTTTGACACAGTTTTGGTTGTTTTGTCACCTTAAACCTCTGAGGTCTAAGTCATCATTTTGCTTTTGAGTTTTTGCAAAAAATGTGAATTGTTTTTCGTGTTGTCAGTTGAACTGATTTTTTCTTTGGCCCCTGATTGCCAAGATTTTGGAGAACAAAGTAATAAAAAGGAAAAAATGATGTTTGCTTGCCTAGGGTAGGGTCGGGGTCACCACCTGTGACAACTTAGACCCGAGAGAGTTAAAGGCTGGAGATTTAATCCCCCTAATTTTATTGTCAACAAATCCACTGCTCCATAAATCCTTTTGTTCCTCATGCAATAAATTAAGGAGGTTTTACCGTCAGACCTCATACTCTTCCTGCTAGATGATTAACTCGTAATACTCACCCAGTTGAGTGAGTATTTGGAAGCCTTTGATTTCCAACGTATTCCGAGTGGAAAGCCTTTTAGTCTTCTGTTATTGTTACACGAGTGAGTCTTACTACAGCAAGATCGATTTCAACTTTGCAACAACAGTCGAGGCCTGCGGCTCAGAGCAAGGACTTAGTTATCAGTCATTTGTTGACAATAAGAAAAAAAGACAATATCTCCAGCCGTGTGTGTGTGCGTGTGTGTGTGTGCGCACTAGCTTAGGTACTGATATGAAATCCACCTGCTTTTTACATTATGTACTGTAAGGGAAAGCTTTGTATGAAGAAATCTCCATCCCAGATGGTTTTGTTTGACTTTGGATTTAAAATGTAATGAGTTGTGAATCCTGTTAGCTGCCAGATAAGCACACATATTGTTAGCAAGCACAGTCTTTACTGCCTCCGCTGTCCCTGAGAGACAGAGCCTGTCCGCCAGTATTCAACCAGAAAATGAGCTTCAGCAGGCCTGACAATCGTCGTGTGATTTTCATAGCAGTTCCTGATGCAGTACGGCATGCTGAGGGCTGTTTGTCACCTCCACTTTGTTTTATATTAACTGTACAACAATAAAAATCTGTTTGGAGTTAAAAACATGCCAATTCTTTTCTTTTTCCATCAATCTGTGAGGAGACTCATTACACCAGAGATGTCAGACTCATCTTACATTGTGGGTCACATACAACCTGTTTTGATCTGGCCAGACCAGTGAAAACCCAGTTTCTGTCAGTGTAAAGAAACCTAACTACTCATGTAATCAATGATTAGTTTAAGACAGAGAAGAGTAATTTCAACAATATGTCTCTACATGATAAAGAAATGCTGCTGTAGTAAATGAAAGAAAGCACAAGTTGTGCTTACAGATTTTAAATGTGTAAAATTACAGATGTGTGTAACTGAATTACTTCAGTATACTGTAAGTGACCGTGGGGTCTTTATCAGTAGGAAAAGCTGAAAATACAGTTAAAAGTCCGACATTTCTGTCCTTCACATTTTCCAGAGCTCCCTAGCGGGCCTGATTGGAGGTTAATGGTTCTTTATTCGTCACATGCATAGTTATACAAGTATAACACAGAGTGAAATGTAACCTGACACACTCCTTGACCAGGATGTGATGTTCTGTGTGAGGATGCTCTCCACAGCACCTGCATAGAAAGTCCTGAGGATCTCTGGAGACACCCTGACCTTCCTCAGTTGTCGTAGGTGATACAGGCGCTGCCTGGCCTTTTTGGTCTGGACCTGAATGTGGGCAGACCATGTCAGGTCTGAGGAGATGTGGACACCGAGATACTTGAAGGACTGCACCCTCTCCACTGGAGCTCCATTGATGATAATGGGCTTGTAGTCTCTGTGCTGACTCCTTCTGAAGTCCACCACCAGCTCCGTGGTCTTGCTGACGTTCAGCTGGAGGTGGTTGTCCTGGCACCATGATGCCAGATTCTTCACTTCATCCATGTAGGCCGCCTCATCATTGTTGGAGATGGTGCCCAACACCACTGTGTCGTCACCAAACTTCACAATGGTGTTGTAGCCGTGGGTGGCCACACAGTCTGAAGTGTAGAGGGAGTAGAGCAGTGGCGAGAGGACACACCCCACTGTGGTGCTCCTGTGTTCATGGTGATGCTGTCGGAGACACATCTACCCACCCTCACCACCTGAGTTCTGCCAGTGGGGAAGTCCAACACCCATGCACACAGACGGCTGTTGAGTCCCAGATCCCTCAGCTTTGTGAACAGTCTGCAGGGCACTATTGTGTTAAACGCTGAACTGTAATCAACAAACAGCATTCGCACATAGTTACCCTGTTTCTTGTCCACGTGGCTGAGGGTGGTGTGCAGGTCGTGGGCGATGGCGTCCTCTGTGGATCTGTTGGGTCGGTAGGCGAACTGGAGCAGATCTGTGGTGTCTGGGATGGAGGAGGAGATGATGTTCTTCAGCAGCCTCTCGAACACCTTCATTACTACAGAGGTCAGTGCAACTGGCCAGTAATCGTTCAGGGATGAGGGTTTGCTGTTCTTGGGCACAGGGATGATGGTGGATCTTTTGAAGCATGTGGGGACCACAGACTTCGCCAGGGACTCATTGACGATGGAAGAGAACACACCTGCTAGCTGGTCAGCGCAGCAGACAGCCGGTGATGCCGTCTGCCTCAATTCTCCTCAATGCTGCTCGGACGTCGTGCTCCTCATTGGTCTGATTGTTGGGCTGATTCTGGTCCCTGGGCTTTAGGTTTGACACCTGCGTTACACTGTCCGTGTTCATGTTTCTCAGAGCATATGCTTTATATGGTCAATGCTACAGGCACAGCACACCCATGAAGTACAGACAGGTTGCAATGCTTGCTACCTCTCACTAGGCTCCCAGATGTTAGCCAATCACAAGTAAAGGGGCATTAAGAGGATTAATGTATGGACTATTTAAAAACAACACAAAAACACTTGTTTCTCATTTCCCACAGAAGAAAACAGAAATGTCTGACAGTGTGCTTATTGTCAGATTTAATTATTAGAAACAGGTCAATTAATGTGATGAAGTGGTTTGGGAAAGCCTGAAAACCCCAAAACAAGCTGAAAGACACGAAAAAGTTCCACAGTGCTGAGAAGAACTGGGTGAGGACTCTCAAGTAAAGTACTTTAACGGTCCCATTCATTCATCACTCATCCTTTAACAGCATCCAGTGTAACTGAAACTCTCATGATTGGTTAAACCCTGTTTTCGATCCTGTGAAATGAATGAAATAATATTAAAAACAGAAAATGATCCCCAGCAAGAAGCCGGAAGTATTTTTGATTGTCTTTCAGTTCTCTGTCTGATAAAGAGTGCAGTTAAGACGAGCCATTGCAACATAGATGTATGTTGAGGGCTGAGGTGACAACATGTATATACAAACTTGCTTATGTTTATAGGACCACCTTGTGTCTTCCTTTTATTTTTCATTTTTCCCTTGCTGTAAGAGCTCTGTAACTCCGACATTTCTCATCTGGGGGATAATAAAGGTTTATTCTATTCTATATTCGTGCATCTATCTTCATTAACACCAGTGGAAACAGAAGATATTGATAAGAACCTTTTAATAGTTACATAATCTCTTTACATTTACAAATTTTAAATTACATGAATGAGTCTTTTTAACAAACTAAAACTGCCACAGCGACTACCGTCAGTGGCTCCACTCATGGCACTAATTATAAAATAAGAGGAATCCAGAGGGTTAGTCATTAGAACCTGATTATACTGGGATAAAACTGAATGTTCTAGACTGTTTTCATAATGCCACGGATGCAGAGTGCTGGCTCTGCTGGAATGACACTGCTGTCTGTCAGGATTTAGCCTGCACCATTCTTAAAGATTTACAAGGTCCAGTGTGCTTCTAGCTCTCAGCCAGGCGTTTACAGGAAAGTCTGCTTTGTGCACAGCGGCTGTGTTTCTGTTGATCAGTACTCAGTCTCAGCAGTTAGTTCCCAGACCAGTCCAGTGGTCAGGGACCATCAGGAAGTATTTGTCCATGGCTTCGCAGAAGCGAGCTCTGTACAGCTCCGGAGAAACCACAGTGGGCATCTTCCCTGGAAACAAAGCATAGCAACACGTCAGAGGAGAAGGAGGATTGTAATTCAGCTGGAAGTACACCGATGAAGAAGAAAAACAAAAGCATTCTGTCATATATACACATATACATTTATATTCAACTCTACCTAAGCACTCAAAGTGTTTTATAAAACTGGCTGAAGTTTAAATTATTGAAGCCAACACATGAACCTCCTGTGAGCTAAAAGCTCAGGCTTCATATGTTGGAGAGTAACTCCACTATTGCCACTTTCTCTCTGTTGTTCTCATTGGCTTTGTGTTAAAGTTTATTTATCTTAGGTTTCACGTCTATGTGCTCAGATTTGACACCGAGCTTTAACACTAAGGGTGACTTGACGTTTCACAGCCCCTACACGAGCTGGACACAAATATCTAAGGCTACGTTCACACTGCAGGTCTTAATGCTCAATTCCGATTTTTTGATCAAATCCGATTTTTTTTGTCTGTGTGTTCACACTACAATTAAAATGTGACAGCAGACGCGCTCTAGTGTGAACCCTCAAAGCGGCCCGCATGTGCAAAAGAAGACGTCACACACAACGCGCTCTGTTTAGACCCAGAGCAAACAGTATTTGCCTTAAAATTGGAAGGTTGCCGGTTCGAGCCCCGGCTTGGACAGTCTCGGTCGTTGTGTCCTTGGGTGAGACACTTCATCCGTTGCCTACTGGTGGTGGTCAGAGGGCCCGGTGGCGCCAGTGTCCGGCAGCCTCGCCCCTGTCAGTGCGACCCAGGGTGGCTGTGGCTACAATGTAGCTTGCCATCACCAGTGTGTGAATGTGTGTGTGCATGGGTGGATGACTGGTTGTGTAAAGCGCTTTGGGATCCTTAGGGACTAGCAAAGCGCTACACAAATACAGGCCATTTACCATTTACCGTTTCCCAATTTAGCTTCAAGTTGTAAAGTTATTTTGTTATTTACAAATGGCCTAATAATGATCCTTATTGCTGTTTTAGAGGAGCGGTGCTTCAAAGGATAGTTGCAGATTTCTGTCAGAATCTGCAGATTATACAGTACAAATAAAATGTTCACGTTTCTCCAACGTTGTCTTCCCAACAGTTTCACTGACATCTACAGTGGATGGCCAGGAAGCGTTCACGATGTCTTCTCGGGCGCTGATAATTGGCGTCTGTCTTGTGTCAGTGACGTAAAAGACGGATTTAATGCGACTTGACCGTTCAAACAGCAGTCGCTTTCTAAAACATCAGATATGTATCGCATTCAGTACCACATATGAAAGTGACCCAGATCGGATTTGAAAATATCGGATTTGTGCCGTTCACACTGTCATACCATGATGGGATATGGGTCGCACAGGGTCAGAAAAGTCAGATTTGATGTGCTTTCGCCTGCAGTGTGAACGTAGCCTAAGTAATCCATCCCTCCATATGCAGCCATACTTTCTGTGGGCTTTATGACATTTACCTTGGCCTCCGAGGATTCCAGTGGATTTAACAACCATTTCCAGTCTCTTGTCCCAGGTGAACGTCCTGATGTAATCTGCAGAAACGAGAGAGGGGAACAAATTAAAACAAAACCCCAACAAAAGTCTCCAAAAAACACTTCTCCTCCTCCTCTCACCTATAATCCCAACGACCAGCTGCTCGGTGGCGTCGTCCCGCCCAACCAGCAGGGAGTAGTCGATGATGAGGTGGCTAGACAGGAAGTAGGCGTCGCTGTGAATGGCAGCTCGTAAGATGGACTTGCAGTGGGAGCGGATGTAGAGCGGGTTGTCGTGGATCAGCTTCAGCAAGTTCTCGTCCAGTAGGACCACCTCGCAGCTTTCCTTGCCCGATTCTGTCTTCACATTGCGGTTTCTCAGCGAGCCTTTGAGGTCGAATACCTGCAGGGACAGCACAGCATCAACAGAGGTCAAAAGGTCCTCATGATCCGAACAGCCACTACTGAGGAAACTGTGATGGATCTAAGATTTGTGTTAGACCTGTAAACACGTTTGTTCACACTTTGATGAATTATGGACAAACATGTTACAAGTATTGTCCTTTCCATGTTCTACATCAAGAATAAACAGTGTGTCCTGTCCTATCTGCACTGAGAGGCAGAGTGACACCACATCTCTGACCTGAGCCATCTTGCGTCCATAAAACAGGTTTTCCATAACAAGGAGGTCCAGCTTCTTCTCCGTGTTGTTCTGAGAGTTCTTGTAGCCAATCCTGTACACACCCAGGATCTTCGCCAACGCCGTCGGCCGCTGTGGTGCAAACACGCTCGTTACTCATTTGCAATAAGATGGTTAGAAACGGTGCGAGTGTTTATGATGCATACTTTCTGCTGCACAGCTCCTGTGATGTAGGTAAAGTAGTGGGGTGCAAAGTCCAGGAAGGACTGGACCTCCAGTCTGGGCATCTGCTTCAGGATGAAGCGGTCGTCTGACAAGACACACAGCAGGACTTACATCAGAGGAAAGAACAAAACATGCATCCTGAAGTGTCTGAAGCTAGCAGAGGTTTGGCGTTTTATTATTATTTGCCATATTCACAAGTGTCACGATGTTTTGCATCCATTTTGTACTTACTATTTTATTTAGAAAAGCACAAGCACGCTTCCTTTTACACATGTGCACATACATACTTGTGCAAGCTCATGTGCCCCTTTTATATCTATGTTGTATCTGTGAGGATATCAGCCCCAACCTTCTGTTGCGTAGAACACAGCTCCAGATTTCCCCCCACGAGCCTGCCAGTTAACGCAGTGGGACAGCGAGCGGACGAAATCCTCCTCACTGCTCTCCATGATCTCCTCTCGCATCTTGTGAAACTCCTTGGCGTAGTAGACCCGACAGTAGAACTTGGCGTTGGCATCGGAGAACTCTGAAAATAAGAAGGCAGTCAGGAACAGCAGGCTTAGACACATTTATCAGAGGGATAGCATTCAGCTTGAACCAAAGAGTGTGCAACACAGTAATGCAGTGGTTAGCATTGTGTCCTAACCAACAAGGTTTGGTTTGACGTCTGCACGTTCTGCCACAGTAAGCGTGAAGCTGTGAGGTGACCTGTCCAGTGTGCACCACTCTCAGCCCCCGACTGGAAAAGCAGTTAAGAAAACAGTAATAATAAAACACTCACGCAGCTCAACGTGTGGATTTAGGGCCTGTTTCTTCTGCTTATCTGCTGAGTCGGCCTCTTCTGCACAAAACAGAGACAGAATTGAAACATTGCACCTCCAGGTACGCCTCTACAGCCTTTGCTCTTTCACTGACTTTGTGTTGTATGTGAACACTTACTGAGAGAATCTGTGTCTGTGCTGCTGCGACTCTGCTGTGATGCTGTCGTCTCAGTGGGCCTGGCAGGGCTGCTCTTAACCCGGCTCTCTCCACCACTGAGGACCAGACAGTAGAAAACTCGACTCACATTTGAATTCATTTGTTTAAAATTTGAACCATTTGAGTTTTAGAGTACGTTTTGCTCTTACACTGCTGGGCTTTTCAAACCATTACTATCCTCTAACACAACACAACTCTGGTCTGGCTGGTTTGGCCACTTGGGGGCAGCAGAAACAAGTCCTGAAGAGTCATGTTAATGACTTCAGTTGATATGCTTGGCTTATCGTCATCACTTTATTATCCAACATTCACTTAGAGTCCAGTATCAATTTTGGTCTCCCCCATCTCCCGAGGGTCTAAAGGTGCTAAATGCTCCTATTTAACCACAATCAATACATATATAAAAATAACTATTTTAAAAATGTAGATTGTGAGAAATTGGCACTTGGGCTGTTGGCTGGAAGAAGAGAGCCAACAGCCAGATTATTCTCTTTTGATTTGTGTGATGATGCCACTTCGTCACAAACGAAAATAATGGGATTGGAAAGCTGCGAGAGATGCTCCGTAATTAAACTGGGGTTAAAGAGGATATATGAAATTAAAGTACCTTAGCATTTTAAATGACTGTTAACAATAAGGACGTTACCTTTAATTCTTCACCATATTCTGATGTATTGTGTTCATTAATTAAGTGCAAACATAATTAATAGATAACAGCTGCACAGTGGATTTTGAGGCACAGAGTTGAAGCTCCGGTGGGAATGCAGCGTACCTGCTGGGCTGTGAAGTCTCCTCTCCTCCTGCGTTCGACACCTTAGACAGATCATCCAGTGCTGTTTTGTACTCCTTGCAGCTGAATGGTGACAATCGTATATTTTAGCATATTTTTCCAAACGTGACATCAATAGTGCCAATTTAAAAACAGAGAGGAGGGAAGCAGGTGGTCACCTGAGGGCGAAGGCGATGATGGAGCTTGGCTCTCTCTCGCACACTGCGATGGGAACCCGCTCATGTTCGTACATGAGGTAGTGCTTATCTGGATCACTGTAAACATGTGACACAGCAGTCAGAAACAACGCCTGCTGAACGTGAGGTGGTCCACGCCTCTTTGGGGTTTTATTTTGGATGGCTAAAGCAAAGTTGGGAATTATTTTAACTGGCTTCAACAATCACATTTTCTTCATTTATAATAACACCCCACCCTTTATAGCAATAGCTTCCTAGCCTTAGATGATAATCTAGCGCTCCACCCTCTCATCTAAACTGGATCACTTCTGGATCAAAAAGCAACATAGTGGAAGCTAAAATGCTAACGCTGAGTCTAGTCCAAACACAAATGGCTTATGTCATAGTGGCCTTGTCCATCTTTTAAGTACAGTACACTATTTTTCCTAATGGTATTGTTTACTATACAAGTATCTAATTCTCTATTTAGTATCAAATATATCTACCACTTCAGCCAATATGTGATCAGTGACTAAGTGAACGGCCCGCAGACCTAGAGCACAGTACTTACAATGGGAAAGGGATGGGATTGTAGCTGTTTCCTGGGAGGAAGTTGGCGAGGATTGCTTTCATGGTGGATTTTTCCTTCACCTGGCTGTCAGTGGAGCCCAGCAGGTGTCCGTCAAAGACGTCTGAAAGTGAGCACGCACACGGCATGTAGAGCAGGGGTAACGGTGCACGAAATACGATAAAGATTAGAGGAGGAGTGCGAACCTTCTGACATGCTGACAGAGTCCTGCTCGATAAAGGAGGGGACAGGTGTGACCGGCTCGGCTCCAGGATCTCCTGGTGATGGCAGCAAGGAGGAAACAGTGGAGGAGGACAGCGTACTGAGGTGACGGTCCTCTGCCAGACAAGAGAGGGGAAGAAAAAACAGTGTCGCAAACAGCTTCATTGAGTAAGGTTTAACATGGAGGGATATTACTGATTGAGCAGATCTCACCCTAACCTGGAAATTGTAGAAAAAATTATTTATGCTTTTATCTTCTGAAATCTCAAAGCTCCCCGCTTTCTGACATGAATAAAAACAGTTGCTGTCTCTTGAAGTTCTTTTCGGAACTGAGCGTTTTTCATATTCTAGGCTCGTCTACATAACGCGATCGCTGCTTTGCATCAGAAGTTAGTGAGGGTGGTCTCTGCCTACGCAGTTACCCTTGGGGGGGGAAAAAAAAACGCAAAAAATATTCTAATGGTCGCCAAAGCACATCTTTATTGATATGTACCGTGGTGTCAAACTCCGTCATTACAACGAGATCGTCAAATGTCGTCTTTATGGGGCGAAGAGTTAAAATGAAACAGAGCTTTTACCACGATGATCCCTGACTTTTATATTTACATGCTTTTTTCTTTACTGTTGTTTTAACTCTTTATCTCAACTCTACTTCAAACGAGACCTATTATTATTTCCAGCTTCATGTTTATCTTAAAGCTTTACAAGAGCAGCTTTTCACGACTGACAATTTAAAAACATTCCTACTGTGCCCTGGCTTCTTTGTCACTTTCCACTCCCTTTCTAGTAGATCTATTTTGATTGGCTGCTCTGGTATAAACCTAACCTTCCAAGTCTAGCGAGGGAGGGACCTCTTTTTAATGGAGAAGATGACTCTGTCGCTGAGAAAGGAAATAACTTTTTACAAAAGTGGAAGAAATGGATTGCCTACACCTCCCCTCAAGAGGACACTGCCTTTTCATCTTGATGCAGGCTCAATCATCCAGGTAAGTAAAGGGTTAGTTCATCTGGACGTAGCACTTTCAGTGGGAGAAACGCTCAGCTGAGATAGAAAAAGTCACTCGGATGAGTGACGAAACGTTTCTCCCAATGAAAACGCTGCGTCCAGAGGAACAGAATCAACCTTTTGGGATACTACCTTCTTATAACGTAAATGCTTGGGACTCCTGGGACAATATGCACCAAGTATCCCACTGGTTCTTTTTTTTAAATAAAATTGTCAAATCTAAACAAACACACAAAAATCTGAAATCCAAACAATTGAATTCAATTCTGTTTTATTTTTATAGCGCCAAAACACAACAACAGTCACCTCGAGGTGATTTACATTGTAAAGTGAAGACTTCACATTAATACTTTAAATGAGAAGTCACAAAAGCACACTCAGTAAAGCAGTAACTCACCTTTCTCACCATTTTGTACCACCGGTGATGGGTTACGAGGGGAGGACTCCACAGCACTCTATTAAAACACAAAAAGATTATTGTTATATCGCATGTACGGGGACCATGAAGCTACAATCTAAGCTTTGTTCAAACCCACAAACAAAACAGAAAGAACGTCTCAAATTCTTTCTAATTGGTTTGTTGTCAAGTTACACAGTGAGGAAGAAGATGTGGAGAAGAATTCCCTTTAGGAGCCTTCAATAGAAACCGGATCATTAACATTAACCTTCATGAACGTCCCTTTCACGCGTCCCTCACACCTTGAAAACCTTTGTTCTGTGAAAAGTGATGTAAACTCAGATTTTTAGGTTGAGTTTTGGATGCACCACCCATCCACAGTGTCCCAATACTGATGCTGACTCCTGTCACTATAGTCAATAATATTACATCATAGTTATAAAACATTATGTCGTAAGGACAAGACTACATGGTTAAGAAACACAAACAGCCCAGGTCTCTGACTACACAGCGTGTAAAGCAAACGGGTGACTGAGTGAAGTGCATGCAAACATTCACTGAATGATGCTACAGACCTTGCTGTCGTCAGTGGTGTTTGGCCTGTGTCTGCCTGGGCTGGGGGGTACAGACAAGCGCTTCTTGCCTTTCTCCTGCTGGAACAAATCCTGAAGTCTGAAAGTATGAAATCAGGATTAAAACCAAGTGTTGGTGTTGCTATGGTGACATGACATTTATATTGCATGGATGATGTAATAAAGCACGTGTCAGATATTCTCCGACTCTCACCTGCTGTTCCAGGACTGCAGCATCTCGCACAGACTCTGTTTCTTCACCACCAGCGACTCGAGAACAGCCTGCAGCTGCTGAGGAGAATCTGAGCCGCACACCTGCAGTCGAACCTGAAGCTTTTCGATCCAGCTCCGCAGCTCTGCCTCTTCCATCTGCACATAAATACCAACATGAGCCCAAGACACCCCCTGCAACAAGAGACGCTGATGTGGGGAGAACCTACATCTTTCTGAGCGAAAATGTCCTCCATCTTTTCTTCACGTGTCTTACTGAAGGTTTCAGTTTTCAGGGATGTGAGGCGGTCATCGATGGCCAAGTACACCTGTGTGACTCTAGGGGGGGGGGGGATATTTGCAGGTTACTGTAAACATGCTACTACACCCCTACCTCATGCACTGAGACCTTGTTCCGGTGTTTAAGTAAGTAAAAACCGTAACAATCTAAAGGGTACCCTCCATAATAGTCATATCAATTATCTGAAGTTGAGGTATATCAGATCTCATATCTGCAATTCTCTTAACATTACAGCTGTTACATAGGATGTAGTGGTAGAAATACACTAATTTCTTGAGCTGAAGCTAGGTCAGTGGTATTTACTTCTGAGTGAAGTCCTTCAGGTCCTGCTGCAGGTTGGTTTTGGATGGTCCCAGGTTCCTGATGAAGATCTTGGGCCGAGGAAGACAAATCTCCAACAACTTTATAGACGTGTAGCTGAAGAAACAGGAAAAAACAGAGTCCCATATTTGAAACTGTTGTCATTAAAAGTGCTTTAAGACAAGTATTGTTGTGAACCATTTATACAAATACACTTTAACTTAAATGAATAGCCATGTGTAAATAATTACTACATTAAGGCCAAACTCCTGGTTATTATCATAGATATTATCAATAAATAGTTATGATGGAATTTGGTAATTATAAGGTAAGGATATGTACAGTTTCTGGTGCTATTTATGTATTATGTGTTTATCAGAATTACTATTGCTACAAAGAAGTAATCAAATCATGCAAACAAACATTTATTGGGCCATGGAGTATAGAAGGTGGATAACACAATTAACCTGTAAACTGGATTTAAAAGGGAGTGAACAACAAATTACTGAAATGTGTGTTTTTGTGTGTCTGTGTACTTTAGTAGCTGTACTGTCTATCATGAGATGTGGTGTAATGTATATTATTGTCAAACGTGTGTGTTTCGTCATTGTTTTATTAAGAGAATCAATACTGGATGCCTGTGATCTTCAGGTCCTCAGAGGCCCTGCGTTAAAAACAGGCATGATTCTGTCACTGCACGTCTGTGAACTCACCATGCCATCCACAAACGCAACTCTATCATGCAATGAAGAAGCTAAACAGAAGCCAGAGCTCAAAGCTTGTTTCAAAATGACTCGGGAGAAAATGAAAACTGTTCTGGAGTCAGACAAATCCAAAAGGTAACCTGGAATTGGCAGCTTTCACATTGGGAAGGGTATATACAAGTTTTAGAGAGCAGGTCTTCTGCAGGGAATTGCTGGCATATTGCAGCGAGACAATAGTGAACTGCATACTGCATGTATTACAACAGTATAGTTTTGTAGTAAAGAGTCCGGGTGCTGAACTTGCCTGCAGTCCAGAACCTTCACATACTGAAAACATTTGGCTCATCATGAAATGAAAAATAGGCAAAAGAAGGCTGCTGAGCAACTGTTCGCCTCAGTTACCAAACATTTAAGAACTGTTAAAACAAGAGTGGATGTCAAACATGGCCCTGTCCCCACTTTTTTCAGACTTATTGCTGACATCAAATTTAAAATGCAACATTTTCCCGGTGTAAACGTCATGTAAACTGTGAATAAAATACAGGTTTTATGAGATTCATGAGATCATTGCATTCTGTTCTCTGACCCATTTGTTGTTTGACACTATAATGGCTATAATGCAGTAGTGTGAATGACTACCTGAAGGAAGCCACCATCTGGTTATATGAGAAGTACTGGTGGTAGTCTTTGTGGATGGAGTGCCCGCAGGGCTCTGCATTAGCCCGTCTGGAGTACTGGTGACCATAGAAGCGAAGTTCCAGGTATTTGGCAAAAGACATACACCACGAGTCATTGGAGAGAGGAACCACCGGTGTCACCTACAGACAGAGAGAAGAGAAGCATGGTGAGAAGACCGGGTCACCACTTTCATTCATTCATTCATACAAATAGTGGAATTTTCAGTGGCATCACATTTGGCAGAGTACACCTAAGATACAAACACAGCAGAGGACACTTTAAGCTGCTTTTGACTGATTAATTGCTCGACCATAGAAAACGAACACACACACCATACAGTAAGGCCCCAGATGGTCTATCTGAACTGTTACTGACCTGCTTGCAGATTCGGCACCAGGAGTAGTTGAGAATTGTGTGCTGATAACCAGGCACAGGGGAGTCCAACTCCTTCAACACAATCTGCACACAGCCGTTGCCGTGCACAAACCGACGGACGTGATGCACCATGGGAGTCTCACAGAACATGCTGGGGCACTGGTAGGATGGCCTGCAGGTGAACATCCACACAAACACATTACAACATGTTCCAAGAATCCAACTTTTTAAATCTCATCTCATTAATCTAAGGCACGTCTTTGTTGTCGTACCTGAAACAATATCGTTCCAGGAAAACACCCAGAGAGAGGTCGTTCTTGCCATAAAACTCCATCGTGACAATCCTGTTGACAAACACAGGGCAGTGACTCCAGGTTCTCTCTTTTATTTCGGATCATATTTACAGGTTATCTCTGTATGACCGGTTTACCATGGGCTGACACAGGGGTTGGGTGCATTGTTGGACTGAATAGATGAACTACTGAAAAGCACACACAACCTCTGATGGTTGATGGGATTCAGGCAGTCCAGCTGAGGATGAGAAAAGTAAAGAATAAGTTCAAACACCTCGATACACTTCTTAAATCAAAGCTGAGGAGTCCTGGCTCAGCAGTGCAACTAGGATGCAAAGGCACTTTCTACTAAAAGGTTCCCTTGAATGTGCTTTTGCACATTAGTTCAGCCGTTTTTAATACCCCTACAGACAGGCAGCTAAACACACGAACCAGTGACAGCATCAAGCATAATGCTGAGCAATTTGTACTACAAATATACTATACGGTCAAAAGTACTGGGACACCTACACGTGACGTCTACAGATGCTGCTCAGCCATGAAAACCCATGACATGAAGCGGTTTTGTGCTGATGTTAATGTCGGAAGTGGTTTGAAACACAGCTTTTACTTTTACTATGATGTCAGCGCTCAGTGACAACATCTGTATCTTTATAGAGTCTGCCACTTCATGGCAGCGTTGCTTTGGTTCCTACATGCATCCAGTCTGCAATACCACTCAAAGCATTGATTGTAAAATATCTAGAAAAAAAAGGCATTTCACAAACTGACCTGTGGCAACAGAAGCATCCTGTTACAGTATCGCACTCTAATTCAGTGAACTCTTTAGAATCACCCATTCTTTATTAATGCTTGTAATGACAGACACTGTTGCCAGCTGCTTGATTTTAAATACCTAAATTGAACTGCAAAAACCTGAATTCAAAGGTCTCGCCCAGTACTTTTGAGTAGGGCTGTTCCACATAAAGATATATATCGGATGACGATATGAAAACATCTATCGTTTCATATTACGCTATCGTTTGTTTACGGTAATATGTTTTCATGGTTTTGATGGGTCACTGTAGAATTTCTTAAGTTTCTCTCTTTCTCTTATATTTAATATAACCACACTACGGACAGACAAGCGACTGTTTTCATGCCTTGTCATTAACAACAACGACGGTAAAACCATTGAGTGGCTCCGCCGTCCGCTTGCTTATTTTCCACATAAAGCTGTAGATCCTGTTGAGATTTTTCAAAATAAACCGAATCACGCGATATACTATGCAGTGTTTACAGAGAAGCTAAAAAGAGCCGTCAGGTGCTAAAAAATAAACCTTAGAACAGGCTTTTCCCCGCAGCACGCTGTGTAATAAATACAAAGAAAACTGCGGCTGTTTCAACTTATGTAACACTCGACTCCAGGTACACGAGCCCAGCTCAAAACACTTCACACAGTCGAGTTGCCTGAGATTCACAGAATTTACACAAAATGTAAAATTTTGTAATAGATATCGTTGTCGAGACGGTAAATGTCTTATAGCGGGATATGAGAATTTGGTCATATCGCACAGCCCGACTTTTGAGCACATAGTGTGTGTTTGCATTACTGCAGTTCATTTAAACCTCCAACAGTCAATTCACTAAAATTTCACAAAGAAAGATATTCCCAAATACGGCAAATACAGAATCTTGTGCACTAAACCCACCTTTTCCTCTGCATTTCCTCTGATTGAAATTTGGTGTGTGGTGAGAAAATATTTTAAATGATAAGAGCATTTGTATCAATATAGCTCCATATATGGACATGTTTTTGCCCTAAATAGACCCTAGTAGGCTGCGTCCTTCAAACTGTTGTTTTTAAATATCTACAAGTAAATACTCTTTTTGAAGATTTAAACCTAGTTCACCTCAACAAACCTCTGAGAAATAATGACAATGAAATAAACAAACAATAGACAACTTCACAAAGGAACAACATCAGACTTTTAGTATCTGTTTAGATTCTGTTCCTCAGCTGAATTCACCAGATAACGATTGAGAAACTGAAACCTCAAGGCTGGAACTCATGTTCAGGCAGTAAATACACATCACACAAGCATACATCATTTATCAGAAGTTACAAATATATGGAGGCTAAACAAATAGTGTCTCACTGTGCTTGGCAGTGTCAGATTAAAACATTTTGATGGTTTGAAATTCTGTTCTGGTGAAGAATGATCGGCCTTACGTTGCTCACCTTGGGGGCCCAGTTCATCTCGCTCTGTTTGCTCGGCCTCTCCTCTTCTCCTTCGCTCTTCACTGATGGTTTGCCTGGTATATCAGCCCCCCGGCTCTGGCTACTGGCAGCAGCTGCGGCAGAGTTGAAGGGGTCATGGGTTTCTTTCTGCCGGATGCGACCCCCCTTTGCTCTGTAGTCCGCCAACATCTCGGCCAAATTCTGACTATTGCTCAGCTGCTCTACAATGCGGGTGCTGGTCAGACTGTGGCAAGGCAGGAACTCAATGGGCCTCGGTTGCACAACGCCGTTGGTCTGTCCTCCAACCAGTGAGGAGGGGGCTGAGTCTTTAAGGAGCTGCCGTTTTCTGCGCACGTCCAGTTCCTTCAGGTCCTTGTTGAGGAGAGGAGAAAGGTAGACCTACAAGGCGTGGAAAAACTCAAATTAGTGGTCTGTGAATCAGGGAAAAATTCGGAAACAGCGCCAAAGTGCAGGCAGGAAACTAAGTAAACTAAGGTACCTGCTCAGGAAAGTAGTCCCTGCTGGGGCAGTGCATGCCAGCTGGTGTGAGAAGGAATGGTTCTTTAAATGTGATGAAGGGGGAAATGCACAGGATGACGTCCTTGAGCTCCTGCTTGAACACTGCAGAGATGGACTTCAGGCGGTCATCAGATGAAGCCACCTGCTCTGCGAAAAACATCCCCGTGTCATCCTGCAGGGGGTCTCTGAACAACTTAGGAGTTGGTGTCTCTGATCCATCACCATCCTCTAAACCTAACGACTCCTGCTTCAGCAGCGTTGCCTCTCGCCCCATATCCCCATCAGATGCTGCGATCAGCGTGTCGGAGCCTGTCATCTCTTGGTCTTCTTCCATGAGGAATGGAGGGGACACAGAAAAGGGCGGTGCAGGAGGGTTGGAAAATGGAGAGGAGGTCCTCGTCTCTGCAGGAGCCTCATCCTTTCGGACAGATGGGGTAGGTGATTTTGGGTTCAATTTGTCTTGGAGAGCTTCTAGGTCTCCATTTTTAGATGAAGAGTCTAAGAGAAGCCCTTCATCCTCAGTCTGTGCTGCAGATGCAGAATCTTCACTTCCTGCAGTTTTCCCTGGGCTCTCTTCATTGTTCTCGCTCCCTGGACTCTCTCCATCTTCCTCTTCCTCTGAAGCAGCGGCGCCTTCCAGCAGACAGGGGAACGAAGTGCTTTGTGCCAAGCTGGGCGGCATGGCGAACTCATCCATGAGGAACGAGATCTCCAGCTGGGAGTGGTAGGCCACGCATACCATCAGCATGATGATCTCCTTCACCCTGGCCAGCTCGTACTCTGAAGCACCACGCAGTTTTATGGAGCATCCAAGATGAGGAGGGCAGCCCTCAAAGAACATCAATGTCTTCACCTCACCTGGAAGGACAAAGAGAGAGAATGACAGCAATGACCTATCATTGCAGCAGGGTCCACTGAGAGGAGTGTGTGCTTCTTACTGTTTGCCAGTATAAAGGGCTGCATGTAGAACTTGTGGCAGGTCCCCAGACGAGGTTTGGTGAGGAGCTGGTCCATGGACATTACCAGGTCTCCCTGAGTCATATGACTCACTCTGTCCAAAACTTGCTAAAAAGGAGGGGAAAAAAATGAACACTTGAGCAAAGACATCTCCTCAAAGACATTTCTAGCAGGTCCATTAGATGATGATGATGTTCCAGACCAAGCTTTGTTTCTTTAAAATGTATGAATCAGAGTAAAAGAGCATACACACAAGAAAAGTCAAGAAGCAATGAGGTGACCACGTACATTATACACTAGCAATTGTTTCATCTCACAGCACAGACTTTTTACTAAAGATGGAGAAAAATGAGTCTCAAAAGTTAAGAAAAAGACAGTAGAGGGTAATTTCTCTGGTTGCGAAGAGAAATCTGGTTATACCGACGTCTATGAGAAAATGACCCTTCGGCTCCTTTGATCCATGACCTCGGTAAACACTTTCCGCTTAGAGTACATGGCATTCTTTGGGGCTGTCCCACCTTGTGATCGACAAGTTATGTGTTACACTGCCAACGTTTACATGGTCACAGGCATCTCCCTCTCAGATCCAGTGTCGCCAAGTGCTGGATCACAGAGGTCATGTGATTAATGGGGTTTTGCATCATCGTAGGGTCTTTACCTTACAATATAAAGCAGCTCAAGGCGACTGTTGTTGTGATTTGGTCAGTCGTCATGACTACATCCATTTTTTACATGCAGATTACATCTCAAAGTTGATCAATTTAACTTAGTGCCCACCTAAGTGCATCACAGTGATTTATTTATTTCAGACCTGCATGTCCAGCACCTTTCCACAACATTTATCAAGGCAGGATGTGATGCCTCTACCAATCTGCTGTGATTTTGGCTGCACTCAAAACCCAAAACTGTGATAAAAATGAGCAGGTGACAGAAATTTTATAATCTTACCAACTGAAAGAATTTTATTTCTCGGTGTATTAAATGTGCATACAACATGTTATATGAATACTTTTTTCTCAGTTCACCATTAATGCCACTGTCACAGTGGCATTAATGGTGAAACTGTTGTTGGTAAAGGTAAAACTAGAGAAAGTAAACTATATATTTCGAGTGGAACACTGACGTTAAACTGACCGGTTTGACGTTGATGACCAGTGTGATGCCATGCTCTAACAGCATGTCTTGAGCAATACGAGAAACCGTCTTCTCCACCAACACCAGGTTTGGACGGACATCCACGATGCGCTGCACATAGTTCTTCAAAAACTCTCGCTCCTGAGGTAGAGACAAAGAAAGCTTCTTTCAGAAAAGCACAGAAAAGGCTCGTTTCCTCTGCTGTTTCACTGCTGGAGTGACTCACTTGTAGGACGATGGGGTCAATGGAGGTAAACTTGGTCTCCTCTCTGTACAGGTACTCTATGGAACACTTGAGCATCAGGATCCTGGGGTTCTTGATGTAGGGGTTCATCTGGTTGCAGGTCAGACGGATTAGTTTACTATCAGCTATTCTTCACATATTTCATTCAACAACTGTTACATTCCTTTACTGTATTTCTTGATATAACTGCAGATTCATATGATCACAATAGTTGACCCTACCTTCTTGTGGGCGATGTTTTTTGTGCACACAAAGCCATTTACGACCATTGAGTCAAACTTCTTGCCTCCAGGAATCTGAACCACAAATAAAGATTCAGTTATAACTGTATGTAACTCAGCTACTCATAGAGCTGACTATACTGTTTATTTAGTTAATTAGACAAAATATGAATACAGTGGTTGCGGCTAAAGTTTGGCTTCAACCTTCTTGATGTGGACCAGCTGCCGGATGTCCATGTCGTCATCGCAGTTGCGAACGTCGGGCCGCACCGTCTGCACGACCTGCCGGACCACGGGTACGATGATATCCCGCCAGGACAGAGATAGCGACTCACTATAGAGCAGCTGCTGCAGCAGCGCCATCATGTGGCTGTGGTTGGCTGAACTAAACAGACAGGCAGGTGGTTAGAAACCTTCTACCATGTAGAAATGCCAGCAGCTTACCTTCTAAGTTACTGTCATCTTCAAACCATTTTTTGGAGCTTTTTACCTTATTTTTACCGAATTCTTCTCTGGAATCCATCACCCACCTGAAAGTCTGACTTATTGCCGACTACTGTGATCCCCGAACAGTTGGAACACTTCCCCCTCCTTAAACATGGGAACCACCACCCCAGTCTCTGCCAATCCAGAGGTACCGCCCCTGATGTCCACACAACATTGTAGAGGCATATAAACCAAGACAGCCCTACTATATCCAGAGCCTTCAGGAACTCAGGGCGAACCTCATCCACGCCAGGGGCCCTGCCATAAAAGGAGTTGTTTAACTGCCTCAGTGACCTCGTCCCCAGAGATAGACGAGTTCTCCTCATTGTCCCCAGACTATGGAAGACGTGCCAGTGGAGGTCCTCGAAGCTTTCCTTCCACCGCCCAACAATGTTCTCAGTCTAAGTCAGCAGCAGTTCTCCTCGTGAGTCACCTAACGGTTTGCCAGAATCTCATCAAGGCAGTCCGAAAGTCTTTTTCCATGGCCTCCCCGAACTCCTCCCACGCCCGAGTTTTGGATTCAGTCACTGCCTGAGCTGCGTTCTGTTTGGCTGTCTACAGTCCCGCAGGCTAACTAAGCCCGATAGGACTCCTTCTTCAGCTTGGTGGCTCCCTTCACCTCTGGTGTCCACCATTTAGTTCGGGGAATACCACCACGACAGGCACCAACCACCTTACGACCCAAGCTCCGTGCAGGGGCTTCGACGATGGAGGTGCAGAACATGGCCTATTGGGGCTCAATGTCCCCAGTCTCCCTCGGAAAGCTGTTGAAGCTCTGCCGAAAGTGCGTATCGAAGATCTCTCGGACCGGGGCCTCTGCCAGGCATTCCCAGCGCACTCTCACTATACGTTTAGCATCCACCTGATCCAACTCACCACCAGGTGGCGATCAGTTGACAGCTCAGCCCCTCTCTTTATCAGCACATATGGCCGCAGGTCTGGTCATCGACAAAATCGATCATCGACCTGCAGCCTAGGGTGTCCTGGTGCCATGTCCACTTATGGACACCCTTAGGTTCGAACATGGTGTCCTAAATTACATCTGATTTAATTTGATACACTTGTGTTTTTGTTTATATTTATTTATCTATTTGTACCTCTTCTTGTGAGTTAATGTTATATGTCTATATCTATTACATGCCAATATCAAATGACTATTCTATAGCAAGTAAATAGTGAATGCAAACTGGTAGTTTGTGGTTTGCAGCCCTAGTTTTGACACTATTGCTCTATAATCACAGTGGTGCCATATCCACTCACAGCAGCCTCTCCATGGCCTTCTTCTCCCCGTTTTCCTCTCTGAGCTGATCCAAAGAGCTGTGGTGCCAACCCAGTGGGGTGAACATCATCTCTTTAGCCTTTTCCTCCACACGACGGTTGAACAGAGACTCTGTGGCAAGAATAATAAGTTTGCCTAGTCAGATATGCCAGTGAGTTACTAATTAAATCAGTGAGGATCTGCAGAGTTCGTACCTTTGATGAATGCATCAGTTATGACAATGTTCTGCACTCCATCCTCGGACAAAAGAAATTCTGTTTAAAAAACAAAAAGAAAGTGTTATTTTTAAACACTCCCAAACAACTATTAGATTTTCACTCAGGCATTTCCTTTTGTTAAAAAAATCTAAAAAACAGGAAATGAAATCCATCAGCACAAAAAACTGAGACAGCACGTGGAATTACCTGCATGTTATCTGCACTTCTGTGGAAGAAAATAGGCCCTGCTTCTACCACAGACCCAGCATAAATACTTTGCTTCACAAAACA
Source organism: Maylandia zebra (assembly GCF_041146795.1). NCBI lineage: Eukaryota > Metazoa > Chordata > Actinopteri > Cichliformes > Cichlidae > Maylandia > Maylandia zebra. Next base: position 11,428,382 of record NC_135182.1, on the reverse strand, counting down.
ATTTCATTGCAGAGACTGTCGCAGGGCTAACACAAAGAGACAGACAACCATTCACACTCATATTCACACCTATGGCCAATTTACAAACTCCTAATGACAGACGATGTCACTGTGGCCAAGGATCCTCACGTACAGGTCATATCGCAGCAGGGAATATTTACCTTTCTGCTCAGCAGCAGGAGGCACGTGTGGATATTTGGACTGCTTCTTAACATGAAAGTTGACATTGTTTTGCTCCATGTTAAGGTTTATAGAGGCGGCGGAGTCACTATCCACCACAGAATGGGAACTGCTAACTGACGTCCTCTTGCTGGGGCTGGCAGAGTCTAGATGCATGCATACACACACACACACACAGATTGGAATGCAGAGAAACGATATGAAGGTAAATACGGTGTAAAATGTGAGAGCTTGTAGATGACATGTGTCAATTAAAAAATTAGTAGAAATACAAAAATCTCCCACAGTTTGCAACATATTTACATTCATTAAAACCAAACCCCATGCAAAGAGGCTTCAGTTGCAAAGATAAAACACTGAATAAAGTGTCACACAGATACGTACTGGGCATGGCGTACTCAGTCTCATCTGCAAGCTGCTCTGTGTCGCTGTCATCAAACTTGATGTCTTTAAACCAAGATGGCTCTGAATGTCCCTCCAGTGAGTTGACACTATCGCTGTCTGGAGATGGGGTTTCTGAGAACTCTGTGCTCTAAAGATCAAACAGCGTGACGTCAAAGTCTGCACATTAACCTTCACTGAAATAATCAGTGGTATGACCCCCTTGAGCAATCAAGCCCACCCCATTGAATCAATATCACTGCTGCAATGAGTCAATGCGGATTACAGCAAATTAAAACAACTTAGACGGTATCCTAAAATATTTCTGTAATTCGGCTTTCCCTCACTATCTGCAGGCTTTGCGTATCAGCAGGAAGCAGCTCTCACCTGAAGAGGTCGGTAGAGTGCATACTCGTCCCTGAACAGCTGGTCGTGGTGTGTGACGCAGTCGATCCAGCGACCGTCTACTAATGCCTGGCCTATTGCAATAGCCTGTGCCCTGCAACATGGAAAAACCGGAGTAAAACATGAGAGAGAGCAGCTTTTAACATGTTAATATATTTTTATCAAAATGAGCAGGGGAAGTCAGTCAACCGTTCATGCATGTACACATAAAAAGTAATTTACCAAACTATTAGAAACTTTTAGAAGAATTCCTAATCATGTGCATGCAGATGCCAAAGACCTGTCCAACGATGTTTATGAAACACACACCTTTAACGCACTAGAAGAAAATAAGCATTGTTGTTTCTCCAGGGCAGGGGTGTCCAACTCCAGGCCTCGAGGGCCGGTGTCCTGCAGGTTTTAGATGTGTCCTTGATCCAACACAGCTGATTTAGATGGCTAAATGACCTCCTCAACATGTCTTGAAGTTCTCCAGAGGCCTGGTAATGAACTAATCATTTGATTAAGGTGTGTCTACCCAGGGTGAGATCTAAAACCTGCAGGACACTGGCCCTCGAGGCCTGGAGTTCCTCAGCCCTGCTCCAATGCAATCGTACCTGGTGGAGATGGTTCCATTTCTCAGCAGCCAGTTGACAAGCTCCTTTCCCACAATGCAGTTTGGGTAAGTCCTGAGCCAGTATCTGTGGTCCTGAAACTCCATTCCTGTGCTATTGTGGCAGATTTTCTTCCACAGATCCTTCAGCTGAGAGGAATCCTACAAGACATGTTGTACTGGTTGGCATCACTCAGATGGTGTTACAACAACGAGGAACCGTGAACCATGAAATCAGAAGAAGAGAAAGGAAAAATCAGCTACCAGCAGGATCTTTCGCTCCTCCTCACTGTGGTCCAGCTTGGTGCCGCTCTTGGTCCCCGACATGGATCGACTGGTTGGCGGGCTGACTGAGCTGTCGTAGGAAGGCACCATAGAGGATACAGAGCGATCCAGCGTCATGGTGGTCACACTGGCAGATCTGAGAGAAACGGGAACCACTCACATTCATGGCTTCTAGCTATTTAAACTGTACAGATGTTTTTACCCAAGGTTGTTCTGGACTGAGACACAAATAAGCTGAAAAACTGAGCTCAATAATCTTTTTTTATAAACTTCTACTGCTAAGAACAGAAGATACAATTAACTGTGTTGCCTCTGGAAAATTACTTCTCTGGTCATGATCTCAATATTTCATGTTGCAGTGAGTGGAAACACTCTCAGACAAACTGGTGACAGTTATCAAAAATAATTCCTGTCTTATTTAGAAACACTGACTCCCTGAAATCACTCTGAGTCAGTCTGCACCGACGAGCCCAACTTCAGTCGCAACAAACGACTCAGTTCAACTGCTTGCATTCTAGTAATACTCGTATAGGTTGCTGAGCATGTGTGTGTTTTTGCAGTTCAGCTGCTGTCCTGCAACAACGTCACTATTGGTGGAGAAAATTTGATTTCAAATCTCGGAGGTTCTGGCAGGACTCGTGTGGATTTATGTTTAGTGTGAATTTATGTGCATGTACGTGGCAACAGATTTGCAATAGACAGAAATACTACTATGCTTTTCACCAGTGTATTACAATTGTTACCACAAACAGATGCGTGGAATTACCAAATTAACTCAATTCAATCTCAAACTGACAGCAGTCTGACTCAGACTTATTGATATTTTATTGTCCTCTTGATGCACCAAAGTTTCTTTGAAGACAGCAACTGTCTCAGAGTGGTCGCAGCCCTGACCCTTGGCTTCAAAGCAACCATTTAAAATGCAACAAGATCACAAGCTCTTCGCACTCAGTCACAGCAATTCTGTTTGTGCCACAGTCTACAATAACCGTTTCCCCCAGTGTGACTGCAGCTTTGGAAAATCCAGTCCTAGAACTCAATTTCCATTAGATGACCTTACTAAATGAAGACTGAACGATAATAACAAAAATAACAGTAACAAATGGAGACAGAGAAATGTAGGAATGAAGTAGGAAACAGAATTATTCGATGTGGCAATGATCTGGATAGCTTGTTGTTTTTGGATAAAGATTGAGGTGATCTAAAAAAAAACAAACAAAAAACTTCAGACCCTGCTGGCATGAAGAAAACACGGAGAAAACCAAAATTCTTCTTTACCTGTGCGGAACGAGGCTGGAACACACTGTGCATAATGTAATTTGTACAAGCAAACAAAAAGCAGCGACTGACCTCTTCCTCACAGGTGATTTTCCTACGTCTTCCTGCAGTGTGGTCAGCCTTGAAGTGAGGCCGCTGTTCTGAGGCTCCTGGTGAATCATACTAACAACACACAAACTTGGATTTAGACTCTTCCTGCAGTCCTTGCATTTCCTTTCTGTTCTCCGCCCACATTTATGATCAGTAGATTTCAGAATGCAGAAGACTATTTTCTTTACAGAGCTAGAAAGCATTAGCCTCTGCTAACTGACCGCTAAAGCTGAGACACATGTGGAAAAAAAGAAGAAACGAAAAGAAAAAGAATGAAACAAACAGCAAGACTCACGTCTTTCTCATCCCAATAGGAGTTTTTCTATGCCAGAAGAGAGAGAGAGAGGAAACAGATTTTCTTTGAAGGAAGTTGACAGAGAAAAAGCAGGGGAGCACACAGGCTTAAAACTGCAACCAAACAAGCACAAGTTGTAAAATGCACATATGCTTGGAGAAAGTTTGAAACAGATAAGTCTTTGAAGACTCATTTAACAATTTGTCTGGTCTGTTCTGTGCACGCTAAAGATATCTTTTTAAAAAAAAAAAAAAGATCGTCAACCATTTTTCAAAAGGAAAGTTGAGATTAGTTATGCTTTAAGCAGATTCTTAAATAATTAGAACCACATGTTAAAGGCATGTGCAATATGATTCAGCTTGATGGGTCTTAACCAAGCACATAGTACAGAATCTACAAACTTCACATTGAAGCAGAAAATCCAGCAAGGAAAAGATGAGCAGACATCAAACAGCATGATTCCACTAAGAGACGGACCCTTCATGACAGACTTTAGTGAACAGGAAGAAGTATGACGGCTGGAGGTGCAGCGTGGAGGCAGGAGGAACTGGGCTACAGTCAAACAGTGTCCGATTGCCATTGTAGGGTCTTTACTTGACAATATAAAGTGTCTTGAGGCGACTGTTGTTGTGATTTGGTGCTATATAAATAAAACTGAATTGGATTGAAGCATCTCCTCTGACAGGGCCTTGTCGGTGAGCTGGGGGAGCTGCGCCCTCAATAGATACATCTGTTGCTGCAGGTGGTTAAGCATCATCTCAGCCACACTGCTCTCTTCTAACCAGGGTTGGGTCATTATGTCCATACTGACCACTATTATTCCCCTGAATCTCCTGCTTTGACAGCAGGTTTCTTCTAATGAGCTACCAGGTACTTCATAGTCATTACAGACTTGTTCTCATTCATAGTTACTACATGTGCCAGCCAAGTCTCTGAGTTGTCTGGCATAGTAGCATTCCAACACTTCCATGTTCCCATGTCTATGTAAAGCCTTGTTCCAGTAGCCCTCATCAGAGCAGCATTAAAAACAGGTGTCACATGACTGCCCAGTCTGATTCTCTGAGCAGTGCGTGTCTCTTCTTTTATGTCCCTGTGAGTACTCAAACTTTACAACATGAAGTATTTTTATAAGAGTGGTCAGGAAAAGACAGGAGGACACTTTTTTGACTCTTTGACTGTAACCATCAGTTCAGAGCTGATAGTGAAGGAATCATGCAGAAAGCCTGTATTCTACCTGCGTTTGTTCAAACTCAACTGGAAATCATTCAAACATAAGTGCCAGAAATCAGGTTTTACATACAGTATATTACAAGCTCAATTCCATCTGGGTATGTAAATTAAAATTTCTCAGATATAACTTGCCACCAAGTGTGCATTTGTGTCACCTCTGCCAGGTCAGGTCCTCCTCAAGGAAGATGTTCCTGCTGGACTTGCGCCCACCCAATGGCGTCCGTGGTTCACTGGGCTCCAGCACACACACAGAGGAGGGAGAGTCAGACAAGGCGCTCAGATCCTCGCCGATGGAGCCCGAGTCAGCTGAGTGAGCGTAGTTTAATGCTAATTTACGGCAGTATGTACACGCCCGCAGGTCTCCTGGCAACACAGAGAGGCCGACCAAGACAGGAAGAGGCGTAAAGAAGGAAAGAGTGACAGATAATAGAAATGGGAGGAATTATTCTCACAAAAGTGTCACGAGTGCTTAGATAGAGGAACGTTTCCACCAAGGTTAACATTAATGTAGGATGATGTAAAATGACAATGCAAGATATTCTGGTGGATTACAAACAGTTTTCTGATACATTCGTAACCAAGTAATATCTGGACCCTACCTGTGTAGCCCATGAACTTTCCGGGAATTTCCTGGTTGCAGCAGCGGCTACAGAAGATCTGCCCACACAGCCTGCAGTGATGTCTGCGGCGAAAGGTGGTAAACTTCTCGTTGCAGTCATAGCACTCCTTACACTGGCTATCTGGCATCCAGTACTGCTTCAGATCGCTGTCCTGAAGGGGGACAACATCACAGCATGCTGCTTTCATCCACAGAGACGTATGGGTGATATGACCTTAAGATGACATCACGATAGTCCAAGGAAATTTGCAAGAACCACATTTTTGATAATATAGGGAAAAATTGAGTTCCTAATTCACTTCCTAATTCTCTTAAAAAAAAAAAAAAAAAAAAAAAAAAAGGTCCCAGCAGCATTCTCATTCAATAAAAGAACTAGATGTTACAATCCCAGATAGTACATTGCTTCAAAGGAGAAAGTCTTGAGGGATAGCAGCCCAGAAGCTTTACCACCTTTGTATTTAAGTAAAAATGCAGCAGCATTATGCAGCAGTAAAAGTACAAAATTACTACTGAACACTGTAGTTCAATAATAACTAAAATAAGCTAACCCTGTCTTCAGGAGTTGTGCAAGATTGTGACATAATGTCATATCTTGGGCCCTGCTTTCCCACCATGTAACTGCAGTCATTTCCATCCAGTGTTTGGTCATACTACCAAGTGCTTCAGTGACATCATTTGTAGTAGTGTGCTCTGTTTTATGTACACCAGGGTTATCTTATTGTTGTGCACAATGGGGAAGATAAATGCATGGCATCGCTACAACAAAAACTTTGCAATATGCTGTTTTTGCATCGGGTAAAGATGCTTACTGTATTATCGAGGATGATATGGCACAGCCCTAGAGAGGTATTGCATGGCTTGGGCCATATTTATGACATTGTTGATTAAAAACAGACAAACTCAGTTCACTTTTAGCGCTCAAAACCTTTGAACTGGACTGAACATTCACACTTTTCCTAGAAAAGGCATATTATAATGAAATACCAAAGGTAAACAAATGTTTCCAAATATAGAGGAGTTTGTTTTACCTGGCTCTTTCCCTCCATGATCTCCTTCAGCCGCTTCAGTGCAGTGCGAAGTTGCACAGCAGTACGAGGGTCATGATTACTTAGAGATGCAACAGATTTCCCGCTTCCCTCTAAAAATCATCCATGCAAACAAATGAACAAACAGAACAAGTGAGCACAATAAATAAGTCTATAAATAAGTCCTGCCGCATTGTCAAATATTCCTCTTTTAAAAAAGAAAATACATATATATATATATTTAATCTGAATAAATGCTACATTGGCTTCTCTTAGGTAATGTAATTACACAGCTAAATGAGAAACATTTGACAATGAACAACTACCTTTAAAGTTGCAAATGTGACATGACACAATCCAAGTTAATAAAAAAATAAAAAAACAAAAAATAAATAACTTGGCAAAAAAGCATGATGACTAGAAATGTTAGCTTAAAAATCAATCATAACAAATTACATTCCAATTATTAGTACCTGAGAGGCAAACCAAACACTAAAAGGAAGCGCTCTGTTTTAAAAGGCAAATCACACACACACACACACACACACACACACACACACACACACACACACACACACACACACACAGGCTATTTTTTCAGACTGAGCAGCTACAGTCCAGACAAAATAGCTTTAGTAAAACCACACAGTGCAGAAGAGCCCTCACCTGGCCAATCCACTGCAATCAGAAAAGACACGAGAATGGATGTTACAGCACTCATGTGCATCATTTTTTTGTTTTCTCTTTCCAACATAACAATGGCTGTGTCCCAAATCACTCACTTCCATTAGATATTTTGTATTGCCGTCTGATCGTACAGTAAGTGTAAATACGGTGCTCTGAAAGCTCTTCTGAGCAGGTCACTATCCAGGGATTGTATACCATCACGCACTGTGAGGAAGAAGGAACTTGTTGATGCTGATTTGTCACAACTTCACTGCATGACAGTGACATGATTCAAAGTGACTCGACAAGTTTCCAAAAGTGTTTGTGTCATTTTGCCAATGAGTTCATATCTCGTCTGCTACACAGAACCCCTGACACAAGCAGCAGGGAATGATTTCAAACACAACCAGTTACACAAACACCAAAAAGTTGATTCTGTTCTTCTGGATGTAACGTTTTCAGTGGGAGAAACGTTTGGTCACTCATCCAAGTGACTTCTTCAGTCCTTGGATGAAGAAGTCACTTCGTCTGAAAACACTACGTCCAGATGAACAGAATCAACTTTTTGGCACTTACTTACCTGGATGATTGAGCATGCATCAAGACAGTTACACAAACGCTCACAGAATTGTTTCTGTGATCAACTCACATTCAAATCTGCAGGTTTTCGTTCAAAAAAAGAAACACAGAAGCTGGTGCTTCATTAACAAAGACATTTCTAGTCAGACACCTGTTTCTCTACTGAGTTAACACTAATAAAGGTTTACACAGAACATGTTTTTTGCCTCTGAAACTGTAATTAGGGGAGTTTGGTGGTGTCGTCAGGCAGAAGACATTTTAACTTAATCACAAAAAACAACAAGACAGACACTTTTTTCCTGCCATGAGCTTTATTTTTGCTCCACTTTCCTGACCACTTCTATGAATTCTTTATAAATTTCCTTTGTTTGAATCAGTGTTTTGTTGTCATTTAAGTGTCATTGTTGGCATGTACAAAACTAACAGTGTTTAAGGAGTGTGCAGTGTTTCTTCACAGATGACAGCCAAGCAGTCTTACCAGAACAGACCACACAATAATATTTACTCAGCATTTTAGTTGAGAAGACAAAAACCTTATCAGTTGTACTGATCATCACAACCACAACACGTGCAGACACTATAGCCCGTGACAGGCAAATGACTTGTTTGTATTCTTATGTTATAATATGCAATATGGTTGTTGCTTCTGTTGCTTTATTGGATGAGACGACTCTTATTATTCTTCCCCATCAAAAACTGGAACCAAATGCAGGATGCAGTTCAATTCAATATTGTGAAATGCATTTTATGATCTTGTGACAATAAAACATGTTTTATTGGTTTTGCACAAGATCAAAATGTTTAAGAGGTTTGCAGCACTGGAAATGATCCTGTTCTTCTCGTCTCACAGCTATCTGTTCATTTTCAACAGAGTGTGGAGCTGAATTTGAAAGCTTTCAAAGAGTTTGACTAATTTGTAAGCATAAAAAAACCAAACCTGTCTCGAATATCAGGAAGTGTCCAGTGTGTGACTTTTACCTGAGGCTGTTGAGGTGCGTCTGTAGTGGTCGGGATGTTGCTTTCGATGCGTCCTCGAGTGAGAGGGACTGGTGGACCAGCTTCTCCTCTCTGATTGAGGAGAAGGGGCTGGAATGTCTGGCTTCTCTGAGGCTGTTGAAGGAGGGCGTCCCTCATCTGAACACACAGAGAATGTGCTGAATAATTAAGTCCAGTAGTTTGCAGTTAAATCAAAGCCAATTGTAAAAAGTCATCAATTTCAAGATAGGAAATCTGACAGTAAAGGACTGTTGTTCAGTCTAAAGATCCGGATATTAGAAAATTAAATGCATTAAATGCAACCACAAAAAGGTTTCTCTCTAATGTGAGTGAATCCAACCTCTTTTACTACAGACTCATGTGACTCCAAAATCTGCATATTTTGTTGAGCAATAGAGGCGCCTTCACAGATGGGCCGGGTGCAATAAGGCACTCTATCGGATTCACTCTTTAACTGTGTGCTGATAACAAACAGAATGATGCAAAAAAACAACAACAACAACAACAACAACAACAACAACAACAAAAAACGGATTTCAACTGGTCAGATGACAGGGTAGTTTAATAGCTCCATTTTAACTAAACCATGCAAAAAGTTTTTAACTAAACTCTTTGCATGGTAAAATCTTAACATGAGACATTTGCATATGCAGTGCTGAAGTTCTTTTACTGACAGCGGTTTAGAGGAGTACCCCTGAGTCTGTGCTGTGATTTCTACAACAGTCACACAGATCACAGCCGTCACGGGACTTTCACTGTCCCTTATGTATAAAAACTCTTCTTTGTGTGGAAATTTCTGAATCTGTAATCAAATTATGTACCGGTTAACAAGAGTAGTGAACGCATCAGCTTTTCTGAAATGCAATATTACTGATGTGTTCAATATTACACAACTTCTCCAGTTTGTTGCCCCTTGTTTTGTTATATATGTTGCTGGCAGCCAATTCAAAATGATCAAATATACGTTTGAAAACAGCGTTTTCATCTGAAAACGCTCCACGTCCACACTATCGTTTTCAGTTGTTTTCACAGAGTTGCGCGTCCACATTGAAACAGCCGAAAACACTTACGTTCCAGTACTGCGCATGCGTGAGACGCAAGACGATTCGACTGCCGTTTATTTACTTTCCGGCTCTTTGAAACGTCGCGGCAAAATGTCGAGGAAAAGCACCGAGTTTTTTAAATGGACTACCGTAACAATGAGGTGGAGTTGTTGCTGTGAGTAACAAAAAAAATAAAAAGTACAAAGTTGCAAAAGTGAGTGAGAATTAAAGAATTTGAAGAAAAGCTATCTGGAGCATGTACACACTCATATTAATCTTTAATAGGGCTGTCAAAACTCAGAGCAAACAAAACAACTGGTCACATGACTGCATTACATGACTAAAATTAGGGGACCAGACTTATTGGAGAATTTTAATTCATGACTTGTGCAGCTAACTGGGTCCTGGCTCCGGTTCAGATAAACATCTTCTATAAAATATTGTGTCGAGTCAAAAATACTGTAAGATGTAATTTCCACTACAGATTTATCGCACTGTGTTTACAGTGGTAGGCAAAATATCTATATGTAATCTCTGTTAATCAGTGAGCGGTCTCACTTTTCTCTAACTTTCAAACATTAAAGAAATAAAAATCAATACAGAGTGTAGCTTTTGGACTAACTCAAGTGAAATTCTTGGGCTTCTATTTGATTATATTGTGCATTTCCTCACCTTTGTTGTTAAACCGAAACAGGTTGACAAAGGAGCTGTATGCAGAGCGGAGGGGAGGTTCATCCTGCTCTGGAGTCAGTGGCTTGAAGTGAGTCAGGTGGGAGGGGCTGGTGGGTGAGATGCCAGCTGGCTCCACGCTCCAGTCCGTTGAGGATGAGGACGAGGACTTGTCATCTGTAGCCATGTCACTGTTCCTCCTGCCATAGAGGGAAAAAGGTATGCACTGAAGAATGCACATGTAAGCAAGAACACATTTAGCTTATTCAGTCTTTAGTCAGTTCCTAGAAACTTACCTGCAAAAATATCAGTAACTGCTGACTATTTTAATTCCAAGATTCTTGCACCTACCCTGCCTAAAAACAATCAAATTGCACGCTCTGTCATCTAATACACATTACACATTTCAAGGACTACACTGTTTTTCTACGAGAGCAGTTTTGCATGATTCAAAGTTCAAAATAATCCTTATATATCTTACAGTTTGTCCACTTTCTGAAACAAGCTGTTTAAGCTCCTCTCAGTTTACAATTAACATCTTCGGACTGGTTGAAAGGGTCTAACTGTCCGAGGGCTTCTGACAGTTTAAACTTAGACACAGCTGGGTGTTCCAACAGGAAAATGATCCAAAACATACATCAAAGCTGATTTTACCATGGACAAAGGAGGTTAATATTGAGCTGCTGGAATTGCCTTCTCAAAGTCCTATACTTAAAACTATGCTTAAAAGCCAGTTCTGTGGCAGGAAGCCAACAAATTTAAATGAATTCTGTCAAGAAGAGTGGTTAAATATTCAGCCAGAATTATACCAGAAGCTTGCTGATGGCTATCAAAAGTTAAAACTTGGTATGAGATATTTAACCACATATTAGTGGATGCTAACAGGGATAAGCTACCCAGGAAAAAGGAAAAAATGATGACCATGGTAATAAAAGTATTTTAGCCATTTGTTTTTGCTTTTCATTTCCTCAAGCATAACATATATGTTTATTTATTGAATGACCAGAAATAGCAGGAATATGCCAAGTGGCAAACTCCAGGCTGAAAATGAAGCCAAGACAGACCTGCCAGAATGGTAGTTCCTCACGTAGCTACTCAGCATAAGCAAGTCAAATCCAAAGACTCCAATGTCAAAATGCCCAACTTTAGGGCATTAAAAACTACAATTACAGCCTGACATTGAAAACAAGATGAAAACTGTTGAGCTTTATGCTTTTGTGTCTCCTTCTATTCATTTTCTGACTTTTCCATCCTTAGTGGTGACTTTAAATCCTTGTGTTATTGTGCAACCAAAGTCTTTGCTTAGGGAGGGTATGTGCAGTGTATACAATTTGCATGACCTGGTAGCTGAGTCTGAACTGAGTCTGTGTTATAGGATAATTTGTCCATGCTGGGTCCCCTCAGATTGTACCCAGTAAACCTGTTGAAATAGGCTCAGCGTGACCAACAATTTTAATAGTGGTGACAGGAAGTCTGTATGCCCAACACCATCACCACCAATGTTGAAACTGATGACACACAACCTTGTGACTGCAAACTTCAAAACAAGAACTCAAATCCTCACTCTGTGGTGTAACCACTCAACTCCAGCAACCATTTCAATGTATACCACAGTGAACAAGGAAGTCCACATTTTAGGGCAACCTGTTTAATTTCTTTCAAATAGTATATTTGGAAAAGAGTCTGCTAATAAAGAAGAAATTATCAGGTTTTTTACTTTGATTTTTTTTTTCCATCAACGGGAACAACATCTTTGTATCTCCTTTCACACACTGCTGTTGCAACCTAAAGCTGACATATCTAACATTTGATCGCTGACGGTCCCACACATGAACTCGACCTCGTGACAAGAAAGACTCTCGGCTGGTCCGCATCCGCTTCTTAAAATTCTCCGTGATCAAAGCTTAAAAGCCGATACCAATCTCTTTTTTACTTACCTACTCAAGAAGGCCACGGACTTTGAGTTTGCAATACAAGCCATTTTAGATACTAGTAGTGAAAGCAGAGGTACCACATCCACCACCTTATCATGTGATCAAAATAGGCCGAAGCGTCACTACAGTGTCCTGACACGACCAAGCCCTCAGCCCCATCAAAGAGCTAAAGATTGCTGTCGTTTGGATACGCTCATAGACTGCACAGATATCCATCACCATTTTCCACATTTTTTTTCACTAGTCGTCAAAGTTAGCCACTAGCTCGCTATTAACTACCTAAACTAATACCTTTTACGTATCTTATATCACCAGATTTTAATTGTAGCATATTGACTTTATAATTACAAGTATCTTGAAATGTCTTTTAACGAATTAGTTGTTTTTTGTAGGCGGAAACTATGACTCAACTCAAGCCGTGCTGATCAACTAGCTTGACGAACAGTACAGAAGCAGCTACAACTGTTTTTAGCCAAGCTAGTTAGTACTAGCTTCGTATGCTAACTAGCCGGTAGGCTCTACTGGTCGTAAAATCTGGGTAACTGCCGTGACAGCAAAAACTATGAATTACCCGTTCACTATAGGAGACTGACATCACTGTATGGAGCACCTCCGCTTTCAAGGCAGCTGTAAAACACCTGGAGGAAACCCCGACTCCTTTGAAACACCAGACAGACCTATCCAATCGACTCCCACCACTGGTTGTGACCAGCCAGGCGCAAAAGCCGAACATAGAGACGGCGATGGAGGCGTTCATTAGAGGATGGCAGCCAGGCGGCAGTCTCCTACTTTAGCGGTGACTAAAAGCAATGTTGTTTGAACAGGGATGTCTCAAGTGCAGCTAAACACATTCAGCCATTACCTTACTTCTATTACATTTTTATGGCTATTTGATTCTCCATACAAATAAACAGTAACAGATACACAGGGTAGCAGACTGAGTCACATAGCTATATGAAAGACAGTAAGCAAAATAATTACAATTAAGAGATGTATATAAACACACATACAAATAGGGGAAAGAAAAAAGTCTACAACAGTCTAAACCACAACAGCAGTCAAGCTGATAAGGTAAAACGCTTCTCGCTAAAGTCAGTACAACCAAATAAGAGGTTTTTGTAGAAAACTACAAAGTCTGACCAACTTTTACTAAAAATGTTGTGGTATTTATGTTGTTAAAAAATGCCGCTGTACTTATTCTTATTGTTCTTCATGTAATTTCTTCTTTTGTTTTTCCTTTTGTAAATGGATAACTCATACAATGTAAAATTGCATTTTTTGAGTGAAAAGGGGAACATTTTGTGGATTATTTCTATTTTTATTTATTTAATGTCACAAAAGTGTCTCTTCTGTGAGCTAAAACTTTCAATTTTATCATTTTTGTCTTTTCCTACATTCAGCTTTGTCAGACAAACTTTGTGTAGCCAAACTGTTCGAAGACTAAACCTCTGAATTTAGTCTTTTATATGAAATAAGTTGTTATCGGTTTATTTTTAATATTAGTTCACTCTTAACCAGTGGCGGAGCGGGGGGGGGGGGGGGGGGGGGGGTGGCTTACTGGGCTTAAGCCCGGGTTGTTTTTTCAGAAGCCCGGGGTCTTTTGGAGTGTAATTTTTTCATAGTTAGATGCCTGGCTGACAACTGTATAAAACAAAAAACTACACACAATATTCGAAGCACATAGTGCACACTGTGGGAATTTAGGACTGTGTGTAAATCCCCCCTAATATTGGTATGATCCGAGCTCAGACACTAAGCGGGGCGGGGCAGCTGCTGCCTGCCAGTGCGCTGTTGGAGAAACGGAGCTAGGCAGACAGACAAGAACTGAAGTTTGACCAGGTTCCAAAGCAAATCATTTATACTGCACTTGACCCATATTACTTACTTGCTCTTCAAGTGAATCAACAAATGGTGAAATGAAAAGCTGAAAAACAACAATGCTGTTTCTTTAGAGAGTCTTAGCTTACATGTGTGTTTATTTCATATTTTCAGTTGTTACCCTCCACGGCTAAATAAATCGGTTTCAGTAATGTACTGATATACAAGAATGGACATAAGGAGCTTCTTTCAAAGAAAAAACTCTGGTAGTATTTTATATATTATGCTTTGTATGTTGTTCAGTATATTTCATGTATATGCAAAACAAGAGGAATTTCAATACACAGCAGTATATTCACAGTTTAAACCAGATATTTACATACACTTTATGGAAAACACAAGAACATTTTTTTACTGTACAACATCAATTTAGAGTAAACTTGTTTTGTTTTGGATAAATAAATATTGAAATATCTTTTGAATTAGTTAAATGTCAGAATAAAGAGAGACAGAGCTCTCTATTTTTATCACTTATATCAAATTTAGGAGTACATATACACTAAGTTTATTGTTAATTAATTAGAAACTCCAGACGTTCCATTCTGAGCTGAAGAAGCTTCTGATAGGTTGGTAGAGTCCATGTGAGTAAATTGGTGGCACAGCTGTGGATGCATATAAGGCAAAACACAGAACCTGTTTCTTTGAAATGGGAAAATCAAGAGCTATCAACCAAAACAACAGGAAAAGAATTGTGGAGCTCCATAAGTGTGGCTCAGTTTTGAATACAATTTGGTGCCATTAAGAAATACAGATAGTTTCTCTCTTTACTCTTAAAGTTAACAAATACGTTTTTTATATTTATCAATCTAAAAAAATAAACATTTAGTCTGATTTGATGTTACAATTAAAAAAGTGTTTGTGTTTTGATCTGAAGAGTTTGTAAATATCTGGTTTCAACTGTATATTTGATGATTGTCAGCACAAAGAGGGAGAGAGAGGAACAGAGATGGAGAGAGAGGAACAGAGAGGGAGAGAGAGGAGAATGAGGACAGAACAGAGATGAACAAGAGCAGATGAGACACACATGTTAGTCAAATGGTTGTTTACCAAAAGTATCACCGTATCATAGGTACTCATGTATCTCGTGTTTCTTTTTAGGTTTGTTATTTTTCAAGTTATACATTTATTAAGTTATGCAGGCTTGTTTGCACAACAAGGCTAAATAATTATATAAACTTTTCTCAATCTAAATAGTGGACTTTGGTAGAATTAAAAAATAAGTGTAGTGCAGGTCTATGATGATTTTTAGTGCTACTATCATCTAGTTCTGATTGTGGTTCTGTCTTGGTTAAGTCCTCAGTAGTCCTGATTTTGAACTGTTGTAGTCCTGTTTTAATTCCGGATCAGTTCTGGGTCTGGTTGAATTGGGGTTTAGTCCTCGTGCCTTGATACAGCCCTGGCCTTGTTCTGCCTTGCTGCTTAATTAAAAAACTAGTTTAAGTTGTCCTGCATATGTGATATATTTTTTTCCCTATATGAAGTCATTCTTTTTTGAACAAAACTCAAAACAGAGCCTATTAATCTTTCAGTCATTTCTACCCCCCCCCCCCCCCCAAAAAAAAAAAAAAAAATCCCACATGCATACTATCCTTTAGGGCTAAGCCCTGGGTGTTTCAAATGTCTGGCTCCGCCTCTGCTCTTAACTTAAGTTTGTCAGTAAAGTTAAACATCTGCGCTAAAACCTGGTGACTTTTAGCTTTGAGCTGCCTGACAAAACAAGTTCGGGGAACAGCATACATCGTTTCTGATTGGTTTTCAGATTGTTGGACACGCCCTGTAACGCTTGCGTGGAAGCCCGGCTGACTTTTTGTTTATGTTTAAAATGCAATCAGCAGCGTAACATTTTTATTCAGTAAAGTCACGATTAGCCTTGTTTGAATCGATTTGAACGTCAGTTTACGTGGCTATGAAGGGTAGTTACTAAGATTTTCCAGAGGCAAGTCTTACCAGTGGCTGAAGTTACCGTAAGTTTTGACCAAATTGCAAGAATACGCCGGTTACACGAACGTGCTAGCAGATTTAGCCTAAGTAAGCTAAGCTAATGTTAACAGAAGCGCAGTGCAGACAAATTATAAAAAACTTCCGGATTGTGAGCTGAGGTAATCACATATCTTATGATTGTTTTATTTAAAAACTATTACTTAATCACAGTGGGTTACATGGGTATTTTTTTTATTGTTGAAAGCAGGTACAAGACGAGTTATGTAAGAAAAAAGATATCCAGACAGTTTAAGGAAAACATGAATCCTTGACAACGTACAATGAAAGAATGTGTCGGTTTAGTTATGCTACTGCATGATTTGGGTCGACGTGTCTTGTAATAGAGAAGAGTCACTGCAAATCTTCACCCATTGAGAGGTACATATTGAATAAGTTATATACTATAACTTATATGATAACTTCGCTTATGGGAAGTTTGACAGTGATGGGATGAAAGATCTAATGACAGAATACATTTTGGAAGAATTGTTTCATCCTTCAAGCAGAGGGAGGGGACACTACAAGCTGCTGTGGTGGCATGCGGTGGGCTACATCTTTATAAGATTCGCCTCGTTTTTCCTTTATATTGTGACCCGTTTGTTTGTGATGGTTAATGTAGTAGATACAGAGTATTAATAAGTTATTCTTATGAAAAGAAACCCCAAACTGTTAATGACAAGCACTTTTCAAATTTTATAGTCATTGTGCCAATAAACCTCGTCCACATTGTCATGCATGATTTTTAAGATAACGTTTGGTTGTTAGTGGCTATACCATTCTCTGGTTGCCTAGGTAACCATCTGGCATATGCACTCCCTCACATACCAGTCAACAGTACCTTTTACCCTCATTGCTGCCTGCCTCAGTGGGTCGTTTTAAAGCTGAGAAAAGTTTAACTCGTGATTTGCCCCCATTATTAAGTCACCATCATTTCTCTATACTTTATACGGCAGCGGTGGGTAATTAGTTTTCCCAAAGGGCCACATAAAAATTTGGCACTGTTGTGGTAGACTGCAGCAATAAGCCTATAAAGAGATAAAATCAATTTTGAGCAGAACCGAGTTAATCTTATTGCTGTGGGCCTCCAAAACAGTCCCAGTCTGTCATGTGTCCCCTTTGGATAATTCATTGCCCACACCTATTTAGATGGCCACAAATAGTCTGCCCCAGAGCAGCTGTGGCTACAACTGTAGCTTGCCTCCACCAGTGTGTGAATGTGAGAGTGAATGAATAGTGGTATTGTAAAGCGCTTTGAGGGCCCCGAAAAGCACTATATAAATGCAATCCATTATTATTATTATTATTATTATTTATTATTATTATTATTATTATTATTTCAATAAAATTCGAATCACCTTTTCCTGTGTGGATGTCCCTTATGATATGACTTAACTGGTGATATCCAGTTAGCAAGTCAGAAACCTGCATGTTTTTTCTATTAGCCATCAAAAGGTGACCACTATTTTTGTAAAAAAAAAAAGAAGAAGTCTGGTTTCAGAGAAATTGACTTGAAGACAGCAGAGCCTGACTGATATAGGATTTTTAAAGATCAATACTGATATTAATGTTTGATGATTTAAAAAGCTTTCTTTCATTCAGACACACAAAATATAAACAAGTTTCCCTAATATTCCTTATGAATCCTTACTAAGATAATATAACAGTGCATTTTAAAAATAGTTTTGTTTACTGTCACAACTAGCTGTGAATTATGCGTCTGCATTCTGTCCGACTCTGCTTGGATCAGCTGGTTGTTGTCTTTGTGGTGTTCTACACATTGTACAACGTCAACACTCTTAACAGTTTAATTTCATAGCTGTTATAAATGCTGTTATAAGAGCTAAGTTAGACTAATATTTAATATATTGGTCGGATTCTAGAATTTCACTGATTTATGACATCTATAAACATTTTTTGTTGAGTTTATTGTCTCAGTCACTAGTTTTACGTCATATTAAATACAGTATGTTTTTCATTTTCTACTATTTTTGTCCCATTTGAGTCAGAAGAGAAGATAAAACAGAGTGAAGCAACTTTTAGCCAATAACCTATCAAAACCAATGTTAGTTTCTCAGAGCAATATTGTGTGAAATTAGTCTCAAAAGGTTGACAAATGTATGTGATATGATTAGCAAGCATGCATTAAGTTACAAATGTCTGTAAAGATTTGGTTGTAATTCTGAATACTCACAAAAAATGGTCCAATCCACACACAAATGTAGGGCAGTGTGAACACACAGAAAACTATTTTACAAATGCAAAACCTGAGTGATATTTACGCACACATATTTAAGTTTAGCTCCACAAATCTAATCATTTTCTCTTTCGGAAAACTCCCTGCATGTAAAATGCCTAAAGTTATTTGCTTTGGGATTTTTGCTCACAAAAATATGAATGCACATATTGCATGATACACATAGAACATCACTTTGCATGTGAAATTCTGAGGATCTTCATACTGCCAGCTTCCCACAGATCCACAAATATAAACTGCATTTAAGTGCTGCTGAAAAACTGGGACCTGTGGGTTCCCTGTGTTTAATAAATAAATAAATAAAATGGGTGTTTATTTCTAAACAAACAGAGGAGTTCATCACTTCTTTACTACAAATGATACATTTATCAATTAAATATGCCATGCAGTAGTATATAATAAGCTGTCACACCTTAGTGAATAATCTTCCGATGGGAAATCATTCTGACAAAATGGTGATAGTTTAGGAACAGCAGACATACTCTTCAAACTGTATTGCTGATACAGCTGATTTGATAACAATGATCGACTGTTTATTACGCATTCAGATAATGTTAACATTAATCTGCTGTTATTGAGGAATGATTGGATGAATATGAAAGTGTTATCTCACATCACTGGGATCATTTCTATATTCAAAATATACAACAGCTTAGCTAGCACATATTCACTTCAGAGGATGAGCCACAGGAATGTTCAACCAGGGTGCTCTCCCATCTTCAGCTGTGCTCTGACCCTTTTCCCAGCAGAAGATCGTCCACTAAGTGGCGATAGGTTAGTTAAGACATATGCCACACATGCTAACGTATGGCACATTTAACTGGTAAATTGGTAAAGTGGATGAGGGGTAATGAACTGTTTTGCTTATTTAGAAATAAATATGTGTTTTATTTGAAACAACAAGAATCCGCTGGAAGCCCAGATGTCCCAGTTTTCCAATAGCACTTGAATCCAGCTTTCACTTTTGGATGTGCAAGCTGGCAGTGTGAAATGTGTCTCAAAACTCCACATGCACATGCAGCGTGACTTGTACACATCAGGTGTTTCTTGCACGTGTATTTAGCGATCTGTAAGCAAAGGAAATGAACATTGCAAATATTTGTAGTAAACAAAATCAGTTTTGATAAGTTGAACTTGAAAATGTGTGCATAAATGGTCACTGTTTATTAAGGGTTTGATACATGCGTTTGTACAATAGTTTTGTGCGTTCAAATTGCTCTGTATTTGTGTGTGGGATTTGTGGGTACTCAAAGTTACACACAAATCTGTGTTTATGCTTGTGGATCATATCTTACATGGCTGTAACACTTTTGAGACTAAGGCTATGTTCACACTGCAGGCGAAAGCGCATCAATTCTGACTTTTTTGACCCTGTGCGACCCATATCCGATCATGGTTTGACAGTGTGAACAGCACAAATCCGATATTTTCAAATCCGACCTGGGTCACTTTCGTATGTGGTGCTGAGTCCGATACATATCTGATGTTTTAGAAAGCGACTGCTGTTTGAACGGTCATGTCGCATTAAATCCGTCTTTTACGTCACTGACACAAGACAGACGCCAATTATCAGCGCCCTCGCGAACGCTTCCTGGCCAACCAGTGAAACTGTTGGGAAGACAACGTTGGAGAAATGTGAACATTTTATTTATACTGTATAATCTGCAGATTCTGACAGAAATCTGCATCCTTTGAAGCACCGCTCCTCTAAAACAGCAATAAGGATCATTATTAGGTTATTTACATTATTATGTAAATAACAAAATAACTTTACAACTTAAAGCTAAATTGGGAAACGTAAAGTCTGAAACACGTCTTTATATTAAGGTCCATCAGTCAAACAATCCTGTTTGGTCTGGGTCTAAACAGAGCGCGTTGTGTGTGACGTCTTCTTTTGTGCATGCGGGCTGCTTTGAGCGTTCACACTAGAGCGCGTTTGCTGTCACATTTTATTTGTAGTGTGAACAAGCAGACAAAAAAATCAGATTTGATCAAAAAATCGGAATTGAGCATTAAGACCTGCAGTGTGAACGTAGCCTAATTTCCCTCCATAGATCCACTGTCATGTCCGATTTGAAAATGCCAAGATGATCAGGCTGATGCTTCACATCAGGACTTGACTAAGCAGTGGATGATGCCAGCATGCCTATGTCTATCTTTTAAATACAGTTTCTGGTGACTTGACAGCATCACAGGAAAGACAAACACATGCATGCTGCTGGGTGTTCTTAATTACTGTGTACAATGACTAACGTGTGTATCTTTTTCAGGTTTTTGATCGAGTCTTCCTGTTCATCTGATAATGTTTTCTTTGAAGACTATGATGGCCTCGAAGGCTACCAAGCAGACTTCAACTGCAGCATCCAAGATAAAAAATAAGCTTCTCAGTGAGTCTGTTTGCTTTTTTTGGATCTCAGAAATTTGCTGAAAGAAGAGTTCATGTAAATGCCAAACACAAATACTGTCGTGTTTCCGCACCAGATACCTCGTCCTTCTTCAAGGTCTCTTTGAAGACCAACAACAAAGCCTTAGCTCTGGCCTTGCAAGCTCAGAGGAGGAGAAGCAGCCAGCTGGAGATGGAGGTCATGTACCTGCAGAAACAAGTGGACGCTCTCTGCTTTGAATTAGCCACCAAGAAATACAAGCACAGAAAACTGGTGCGTTTGTCGTTTGCTTGTGTTCTTCTACAGCACTAAAATTCTGAGTAGACAGTTACTGGTCATGATGCAAAGAAGAGTGCAGCGATGCTCCGCTGGATTGATTGCATTGACTGCAGAGCGTCTTGTTTTCCTCTTGCAGCTCCTTATCTTGAACAACTTCCGTAGTAATGCTTTGCAGCACCTGGACATGGTGGCAGACCTGTTCTCTGACAGCGTAAGGATTTCATTCAATACATATTTACAGTTTCTGCGGCATATTGACATATTTGTGACATTTTGGTGAGCGCTGCTGAAAAATTTACTTAAAACTGGCACAATGCAGGGTTTCCTACTGATGCACATAACACAGAACTGTTCAAGGCTGACAAACTCTTAACTTCTACAACTCTACAACTTATCTTTAATCTTTACAACTTGTCAGCTGACAGATGATTTTTTTTTTAGAGCCTCACCAATACAGGATTTGAAAGACATGTAATGATACTGATATTTGATTATTTAAAAATCCATATTTGTTTTTTAATTTCAGGCACAGAAAACAAATTTCCCTAAACTGATCCTTTGTAGCTAATTATGAGTCCTTATGACGATAGTATGCACAACAAGTCGTGGATTACTTGTTTGAGTTCTGCCTGACCGCTGACGGACAAACTATTCAGTGTCACTACTATAACTGGTTGAACGGTTATTATACATTTTAATTTATCAGCAGATAAATGAAAATGATTATCAACAGATTGCTAATATTGGCTGATATATCGGTCGGGCTCTAAAAGTTTCCCATAGCTACTTCAGATGTGTAAGAAGCTGCGCATGATGTGTGCTGGCTTGCAGTGATTGTAATGAAATATTGGCTGCACTTCTGCAATTTAGCATCACACACACTCTGTAATGTAGCGCTGGCAGTCAAACATTCATCCTCTGAGGGGTTAATGATGCACCAAGGAAAAGATTAGCAGTGACTTGGCAACTGGAGACCATAGACAGTCAGTGACATTCAGAAACAGCATGAAATAACTGCTGCTGGTGTGCAGTGTTTGGGTCCCAACTTGAACTATACTTAATTTCACAGTGAGACTTTAAGATTGATTGGTAATTGCATTGGAGGATTATCTGGACAACTAAGCCTGGAATGTCAACGAGTGACCAACTGTCAGCTATGAAATGATGCGGTACAAGTGAATCGCTTCCTGTGTGAACATTTCTTGGATCCTAGGAAAAGTTTAGACGGAAAGCCACTTAAGTTTGAACAAAAGTAGAAGAAAATGCATTGCAATATCAAACCATACTAACATTTGCTTCTCACAGGATTCTCAGAGCCTTTCAGGAGATTCCCGGATCTCGTCTGGTGACATCAGAATGGAAAATCTTGCAGCTGGAAGGTCAGAAATGAACTGAGTTCACAGTGATCGGCTCTTTGCAATGAGAACCACTGATTTAGCTTAGGCATCTCTGAATGGCATTGACATTTCTTTTACACTTTTCAGACTTGCACTCCTTTTTTATTAAGGTCACTTCAGTGACGCCACCTAAGTGTGTCAGAATGTGTAGCCTGGTCATGTTTCCATAAAAGTCAGTGACAGACTTAGTAACATTTATCACTTTTAAAAACAGCACATTATTGAATAGACACGGACAAGAATACAATGTTTATATCTTACTGACAGCTTCAGTTGCTTTTCTTACACAGTGCTGTGAGAACGTATTTGCCCCTCCCTGTTTTTTGCATATTTGCAAAAATAAAAAACCAAAAAAACATTTTTCAGGTCATCAAACAAATTTTAATGTTGGGCAAAGTAAATAAAAAATGCAGTTTCTAAATGATGATTTATTCAGGGAAACTATCCAAACCCACCCAGATTTATGTGAAAAAGTATCAGCCTCAACCCACCCGTTAAATCGAGATTAAGTGTTGGGAGAATGGCCTTAAGGGGAAAAACCAGGGTTTTATTTTTCACACTTTAAGACCCATTTTAGTGTTATACACTACCTCATTTAATGGTTTGTCTTTATTTTTACTACTTTTTGTAGTAAAAATAATATTGTAGATAAAAACTGAAGACATCAAATATACCAAGCAAGATATGTGGAATTATTTAGCAAAAAATCTTAAAAAAAACATCTAAATATGTCTTATTTTTTAGATTCCTCAAAGTATACACTCTTTGTTTTGTTGACAGCGCTGCAAACCCTTGGCCTTCTCTCAGTGCGCTTCATTATGTAGTCACCTGAAATGGTTTCACCTCACAGGTGTGCCTGTCAGAGTTGATTCTTAATGAGGTTGGGACCATCAGTTGTGTTGTGCAGAAGTTGTGTTGAACCTTGGATTAGAGCCCAGATAGATGCCACACAGAGTTGCAGTAGAAGACACATCTCTACATCAGCTGTTCAGAGGAGACTGTGTGAATCAGGTCTTTATGGTCAAACAGCTGCTAAGAAACCACAACTAAGGAAAAGCAACAAGCAGAACAGATTTGTTTGGGCCAAGAAACACAAGGAATGGACATTAGACCAGTGGATATCTGTGCTTTGGTCTGATGAGTCCAAATGTGAGATCTTTGGTTCCACCTGTGTCTTTGTGCAGAAAAGATGAATGGATGTTCTTTACATTCATGGTTCCCACTGTGAAGCATAGAGGAGGAGGTGTGATGGTGCTTTGCTGGTGACACTGTTAGGGATTCATTCAAAACTGAAGCCACACTGAAACAGCATGGCTACCACAGCATCCTGCAGCGTCATGCCATTGAGTTTGCGTTTAGATCAAACGTGTGAGCTATGTGCTACCTTCATTTTGCTTGAGGAATATGGAGCATTTAACTTTTCAACTCCAAAAAGGAAACACAGCATTTGGTGATGTCTGCCAGTTCTAGACTTTAGGCGGTCATTAACTAAAAAGGATTTTCAACAAATTTGAGTATTAAAAGCAATCTTATAATTGGTAGCTTGTCAAATTACTTTTGAGCCTGTGCAAAGTGTGTCATTGTCCAAATACTTTAGGACTTGACTGTAAAATTCTGTTTTCAGTGACAGAAATGTTTGCGCATGCACACGGCCTAACAGTGGTCAATTTAGCATTTACTTAAAATACCTTAGCCTCGACATAGAGCGAGATCTTGCTCTATAACAACAAGTGACAAGTGGATTATCACACGTTCTGTTTATGCTAACCTACTGTATACTGTAGGTTACGGTAATATTTGTCAAGTTTGGGAGACATTCTTATAGTTGCATAGGGTCCCCCAAAATATAGCTGCAAGACATCTCAATATATGTTACCTGATGCACTGTGAAAAGTTGCTCTACTACTTCCATTAACAGTGTGGAGAGAAGCTGTGAGAAATGATGATAATAATAATAAAAATAACAGTGTCAGACTGCTGTCACTAAACCAGAGTGTGAAATTTTTTTTTACCTCTCAGCTGCAAAAGAGCTGATGGAGTGTTGTCATCGCCCTGTCAGGTGGACCCAAGCTTGTGAATGCAATGTAGGATTTCACAGTTGATTCCACAGATGCATCTCCTAAAAATCTCAGACAAGTTTGAGTCTACCAGGAGGCTGAAAGGGTGGCACCTGCATTCACTAGTGAGTTGAAAGAAAAAAAAATTATATATATTTTTTAATATCTTGCCTTTTTGTCCCATTTTAGTCAGTTACCGCTGCAGACAGATGTTTCAAGGAATTTGTGGTGTACCAGGAAAATCACAACATCTGCCCTGCTTGAAAAAACCATCAACGAGGACGTCTCCACTTTTCCGAATACATGTGAAAAGTCGACTGATGTTTGCAACGGTAGGCGTGATTTAAGCATTGAAAGTTTTAGTGTTAACTGTAAAATGTTGATGATGTGAAATGCTGATGTACTCTGCTTTTTGTGCAGATAACACAGAAGCTGAAAAAAGGCTGTCCACCCAGTGTGCACAGGCTGCCCACATAGAAGCGTCTGGCATGGCCAATACTCCGAGGGAAGATGTGGAGAATCCCTCTCAGTCCCAGGCTGATATTCATTCCGTCGTCTCTGTTCAGAACAGTCAGACTTGTGAAAAATCCACACCATCCCTTTCTGGAGATCAGAATCTTCCCAGTGTCTCCACCATGGAAAGTGAAACACAGCTTGGCAAAAATCAAGAGAAAACTGTTTTGCTCAATGCAACCATGGAGATGACCTTAAGTGAAGCCACTGAGATAGTCACTGTGGAAACCAAAGCGAAAAAAAAAGTCAGCTCTGGCAGAAAGGACAAGGAGCAAAGCTGCAGCTCAAGTATAGAAGTGCAGAAGTCTGCATCTTTGTTACAAGCACATAAAAAGCCGCTGAAGGATCAAAGTACTGCCACTGTCACTCGCATTCCTAAACTGGGCAAGCATCAGAAAGTATCAAAGGATAAAGTCAAATCTTCTGACCGCACTAACATCTCAAATGTAGACCAAATGGATGTGGAAGATTACTTCTCTGATCCTAAAATGAGGTTTTCAAGCACCAGCAGAAGTGTGGCTGAAGAAACAAGTTCCAAAATAACATGCAGGAAGTCCAGAGCTAAAGGAAAGTGGGCCTCTTCAGTAACCAGGAAAAGTTTTTTCACTGTGCCGTCTGGTGAAAGTGAGGGCAGCCAATCCCACCAGGAGAAAGTCCAAAAACCTAAAGCGGGAGACGAAAGCTTACAGTCTCAAGTCTCTGAGGACGCTCTGCTTTGTGCACAACCAGAGTCAGAGCATGCGGAGCGTCTGTCCTTTAGCAAAACTAATACTGTGACTAATTCTAGGGGAGGTCACAAATCAAGATGCAGGGAGACATTTGTTATCTCAATAACCGGCGACAGTGACTCACCAGAGCATGATGTGGCGCCTCCTACAGGATCCAGTTTTCAGGCAGAAGAAGCAGTCATGAGGAAAAGCGTTGTTGGACGTTTAGAATCAAGCAATCGTTCAAAGACTCGGCGCTCTGGGAAGCGATCCTGGGTGGCCACTCAGGACTCTGGGAACTGTCAAGAAGACTCAAGTAGCGGTGACAGTGGTGAAGCACTGCCACTAGACTGGCAGGCGGCTTTAGGATCACAGTTTCAAAAACCTAAAAAATCCAGGAGAGACAAAACAGGGCAGCCCAGCAGGAACAAAGTGGTGCAGCGAGAAGAGGGTGATGACTTGTTAGATGACAAGACGAAGAAAAAAGACAACAAAGACTTAAGATCTGAGAGTGAAACATGTTATCTTCCTGACCCTAGAGACGCCTCCGCTCTCTGCCTTGATTCTGAAATTGCTAAAGATCAATTACATGATTTACAAATGCTCGACTCACAGTCTGTCATCAGCGAAAAGCATGAAATCTTTGAACATCTGAATGATTCGCAGTCCAGGAGGGATTCGAGTCCCACATCATCTAGAAATGTATTCATGCTGAACACAGCCACGGAAACCAGATATCCCAGGAAGACTTTTGTTGTCTACAGACGAAAAACTAAGAACAGAAGTGGATGTAGTTCTGAAAACATCACCAGGATGTCGAATGCATCGGACACCTGCAGTCACACGGTGGACACCAGCGACCAGGCAGTTCATCAGAATGTGGGCGACCTGCTGATGGATGAGCTGCCGCCGTGGCTGGACGTGGATAACAGCACAGCTCACTTCGATGTGGACTCTCTACCCGCCACTCCAAGCAGGGAAACACCAGGCAGGCTCGCGACAATTGGAACGGCTGAAGCCTCTCCAGGTGTGGAACAGTCTTTATTTACAGCAGTGCAGTCTAATGCAAGCACAGCTCTGTCATCAGCTCTTATGTTACTGAGTTTGTACATTTTTAGCTTTCATTTGTGACAGATGGGTAATAATTGTACTTTGTTTATCACTGAGGTCATAGCAGACAAAGGTCAAAGGTTCAATACCCTGTCACTTTAAGACATTAATGTTTGTGGCAAATGTCCCCAAAACATTTATCTGAACAGAAAAGTATATACATAAGGACAGATTGTGAATTTGGCTATCATAATGCAGTATAGGGCTGTGCGATATGATCAAAATCTCATATCCTCATATCCATCTATCGTCCCAATAACGATATAAATCACAAAAATGTAACATTTTCTGTAAATTCTGTGAATTTCGGGCAGCTCGGCTTGCGTGAAGTGTTTCCAGCTGGGCGTCGCGTACCTGGAGTCGAGTGTTTTAACCAATGTATGAAACTATACATTTTTAGACATAAGTTGTAACGGCCGCCATTTTCTTTGTGAGTATTTATTACACGGCGTGCGGCGGGGAAAAGCCTGTTCTAACGTTTGAGTCTAAGGTTTATTTTTTAGCACCTGACGGCTCTTTTTTGCTTCTCATCCGTAAACACTCTGCATACTCTTTCACGTGATCCAGTTTATTTTGAAAAGTCTCAACAGGATCTTGAGCTTTATTGTGAAAGGTTTATGTGGAAAATAAACAAGCGGACACGCGATGGTTTTACCGTCGTTGTTGCTAATGACAACGCATAAAAACAGGCTCTTGTCCGTCCGTAGTGTGGTTATATAAAATATAAGAGAAAGAGAGAACTTTAACAAATTAATATAGCCACTACAGTGACCATCAAATCCATGAAAAAATATTGCCGTAAACAGTTTATTTTGCGACACCACAAAACGAACGATAGTGTAAAATGAAACGATAGACGTTTTTATATCGTCATCCGATATATATCGTTATATCGAACAGCCCTAATGCAGTATGAGTAAATGTAGAGGGTAGCTGAGAAGCAAAGCACAGAGTAATATGCATGCAGCATGCTATGATGCTGTGCTTAGCAGTACCTGTTTGTCCCCGCAGGCAGAGTCTTATCGACAGTAACCAACACTTTGACAACACCAGACTGTGAAAATGGAGAGAGAAGCAGGAGACGGAGACCTGGGAAGGGTGCCGTGAGTTACAAGGAGCCGCCTCTCAACAGGTGAGGATGTTTCTGTCTAAAATCTGTGGCCCTGCGAAAACCCAGAACAGCACAGTATTAACCTCATTTATGTTTTCTATCAGCAAAATAAGGCGTGGAGATAAATTCACTGACACCACATTCCTGAGTTCTCCTGTGTTTAAGGATGGCCGGAAGAAGAAGAAGATGACGACGACTGCCAAATGATAATTTGTCTTTTTTCCATTTTACTGTTTTTAAAAGTGATTTTAAGCTGTTTTCTTATTAAAGTTGTTTGCTAAAATCATTTTTCTACAGATTCGACCAGAAAGTATTGTGTGTCTTTAAGTGCTTTACATTTCACATTAAAGTAGAAATTTGAAGTATTTGTTCTTGAGTCTTTTCTTCAAGCTGTGTTCTGCTGACACTCAACAAGACAAAGTGTCACTAAAAAACTATTATAGTCATTATTGTTAACTTCTGTAAAGAGAATTTCCCAAATCTGGTTTAAAATGTATATCTTATCTTTAATGCTAGCACAGCTCAGTTGATGGACTTTTAGGGATTTGGGTTTTTTGTTTATGCACATATATCACATGTATAGCATTTAGTAA
Source organism: Maylandia zebra (assembly GCF_041146795.1). Lineage (NCBI taxonomy): Eukaryota > Metazoa > Chordata > Actinopteri > Cichliformes > Cichlidae > Maylandia > Maylandia zebra. The sequence goes on along the minus strand of NC_135182.1, from coordinate 11,399,852 downwards.
AATTTGTGTAATTTTTAGTAATGTCAAACTGGCATCAAAAAGGAAAAAATATATACCTCAGGGACATTGTCATATTGTTAAATGTTCAAATAATTAGAACCTGTTACTGTAATCGACAGTCAAAGTCATAATAAAGTAATCTGATATTTAGAATCGCCATGTATCATTGCTGTATGTTGGTAATACAAACAACAGCAGTAAGAAACATTGTTTTGATAAATAGCTCTGCGCTATCGTTGACATTCAGAACAGTCGAGTGACCTTGAAGGAGAGGTCGGGGATCAAATATGAAATAATAGTTTGAATCCTTTTACAGTACTTGTGTTGAGAATGTTTAACACAAGTACAAAGTTACAAGGCTTTGTTTATGACAACAGCTGAGTCATTAAGTTGACAGATTTTAATGGATTGTTAACATGATCTACACTCCTATAAAGTTTTATTAGAATTCATTCAAAACTTCTTGATCTATCATGTTTACAGACAGAATGATGACATGCACGCATAACCTACTTGGCAGAGACAATAAGGTTTACCTCAGTCACTACATTGCTAAAATGCTGCGGTTTCAAATCAAATCAAATCACTTTTATTGTCACATCACATGTGCAGGTACATTGGTACAGCACATGTGAGTGAAGTTCTTGTGTGCGAGCTTCACAAGCAACAGAGTTGTGCAAAATACAATAATGTAAACAAGCAAAATACAAGAATGGCTACATCTGAAACTAATAAATATATATACAATATATAGGTTTCCTTAACCTCCTAAGACCTGAACTCTTCCACAGCATGCATTTTTAATTTCTCTTTGCTATTTGGGCTGATTGGGACCTGATGAATGTAGAAACAAATAATTACCAGATTTTTTTAAACCAGATTTTTGGTTCTGAGAAAAATGAGATCCACATATGAGGACATTCAGTACTGGTTTGTAGTATTCTGATATTTTCCTCCTTATACATACATACATTTGTGTAAGTACTAATTTAGCCTTGTACCAAAGTTACAATATGCTATTATGTTGTTTTTCTCCCCTTGCTCCTATATTGATTGCAATAGGCACATTTATGCACGTCACTGCTCTCTGTGTTTCTACCTACCCTGCTTCACTTGTTTCCTTGGGATGTCTGGTTTGGTAATGATCAGACTGACAGGTCTGTAAATTATTCAGGCTATGCTGTTCATCTGAGAAGTCTGCTGGACGTTGATGTTAAAAGCTTGTGTCCCACCTAGAAAGGTTAAAGCATTCAGTGTCGCATGACTGCAGTCGTCTATGTTTAGGATTTTGTATGATCGTGTCAGGTGAAGTACTGTAATCTCCTTTTGACCAGTTGAGTGAGTATCTTTCTTGAAAACACGTGCATGTGTTTAATGTGTTGCTGTTTGTTCTTTGTCTTTATCTAAAATGTGCTACACGGGGAAAAGGAATTCTAGTTAGGATTCGGAAATCATTGATTAGAGAGGAAGTGAGCCCAGTAAGGGTGTCAGGTTGTCTGTGAGATCATCAGTTAATCAATCCTGTATTTTAAGTGAACTGCCTGATGCAAGCTCATTGCCACCCTGATAGATTAAGACAGCGGTCTCCACCACCCGGGCCACGGACCGGTACCGGTCCATGAGTCGTTTGGTACTGGGCCGCGAGAGTTGAGGCTGTGATATTTATGGTTTTCGTGGTTTTTTTTAATCGTTAGCTTGGTTTCCCTGGTTCTTTACCCGTGTAGTTGTGTGTATTATTCTGAAAGAAATGTTTACACGTTACCATAGCGACTAGAGACCATTATGGGGCAGAGAGGAAATGCTCCTCCTGAAATGCGCCAACAACATTGAGAGTTGGCGCATCTCAGGGGGAAGCTGATAATAAAGTGACACAGTGAACTCGCGTTTATCATTATATTTACAAAATACCACAGTTTTTGCTTGGTCGTAACATTTTATTTTGTTGTATTTGTCTGCGACACCTTTAAGGCCGGTCCGCGGAGATACTGTCTGAGATTAAGCCTTTCCTTGGGGACCACTGGATTAAGAGATAAACTATCCAATCTCATCTGATAGAATTCACATCTACTTGCTTTGTTCCACTAAAGTATGTTTTGGTATTAATTTTAAAGGATTGAAATGGCTATTTGTCCCACGTCAGTTTTTGCATACTAATCGTTAATAACAAAATGTTGCAAATGTATTAAAAATCAACAACTAAAATATCTAATTTATAAAGGTATTTAGACCTTTAGTTGAGAAATTTTTGGAAGCCACTTTGCGTTTTGGTCTTGTGTTGCCTGTTTGCATAGATCATTCTGGGAACTTAACCAATGCAGAGGCTGGTTGGGCACATCAGTGAGCAGTCCTGCAGGAAGACGACAGTGCAAACTTGAGCCATGATGGCTTTGAGTGCCGGCAGAATGGTGACTGCCTATAGACCAAGACCTTAAGTTGTCTAGAGGATTTGCACGCCTGGTTGCGGACAGTATATCTTATTTCCCATGACAAAACTTCTTGAGCTCCTTCACATAGGATGGGTGGTGTCAGTAAACTGGCATCATAAGTCTCTCTAACGCAGGGGTCTCAAACTCCAGTCCTCGAGGGCTGGTGTTCTGAAACCTTTCCACATGTCCCTGTTGCAACACACCTGAATACAATTAGTAGGTCATTAGCAAGAGTCTAGAACTTGACTGAACTGCCACCTCAGCATGCTCTATACTTCTATAGAGTCCTGGTAATGACCTATTAACTGTATTCAGGTGTGTTGCAACAGGAACACATGAAGTTTCAGGATACCGGCCCTCGAGGAGTGGAGTTTGAGACCCCTGCTCTAACGTGGTCTGTAGGTTTAAAGCACAGGTGTTAAAGGGCCAGTGTGCTGCAGGTTTTCGATGTGTCCTTGATCCAATCCAACACAGCTGATTCAAATGGCTAAACTACCTCCTCAACATGTCATGAAGTTCTCCAGAAGCCTGGTAATGAACTAATCATTTGATTAAGGTGTGTTGACCCAGGGTGCTATCTAAAAGCTGCAAGACACCAGCCCTCGAGGCCTGGAGTTACACACCCCTGGTTTAAAGCATTGGCGTTATACTACCACTACCTTGCTTCACTCTAAGGATGGTATCAGCACACACACTGCCTCTAGTTTATTAGTGCAAAGAGTTTATATTTTTTGTAATCCTTTTCCATGTGCTCACAGAGGCCTTTCAGAGCTTTCTGACAAACACAAAAGCTGATACGGTACCCTGTTAAGGAATTATATTCATGTCAAAAACTGCAGGTGAGAAAAAACGCAGCCAGGAGCAAATAATTTCATTTCATGGGTGCAGATATTCATTGCCACTCAATCAATTACATTCTTTGTGTATAAATTCAATAACCTGCAGGTGTAGAACTCAGCAGCCGCACACATAGAGAAGCCATCATGCATGCAACATCGAATTCTATAACTTTCTTGCACAGTCTTCTGTTTATCGAGGATTGGTTCCTGGTAAGTTGGTCCTTTCCCTGGTGTGCACTATTTCTGCTCAAACTGGCCAGATGCCCATCTCTATGAAGTCTCCCAGTGACTGGAGAATTCAATAAAAATGAACAGGAGGCACATCAAAGGGTCTGAGTATGTTAACTGAAACATTAAAAGCATGGTTTCACATTCAGTTAGGTTACATGTTGTTAGGAAAATTACACTTTTATCATTCAAAAATGAATAAAACAACAAATTGCACAAAACTCTGAGGTGACTAGTTAAGATGTAGAAGATGTACTGTGGACTCTACATGTGTTGATTTCTCTGCAGGAGTCCTAGATGAAAGGATTTCATTCAGAAAATGGAGGCAAACAAGCTCAAAAGAGATGTTGAGGCCCTTATGTGAGTGGATGCTAAAATGTTACAAAGCATACCGTGCAGTCGGTAAGTAAACTGGCAACTGGTTCATTTTCTCCTGTTCCCAAACAGAGACAACTACATTGGACAGAAACTTAGGGAAGACGCCTTTGATCCGAAGGGCAAGGGAACTTTCACAGCGCTGGATGACTTGGTAAAAACTCAGCAGAAGCAACCAATGCTAAAATAATGTTTTAATGTATAACTAAGTAGAGCTGGCAACTTCTGTGTGACATGTTGTAGGCTCACTATGATCTTGCAATCAGTGTTGCCCTTTGGTGGCTGGAGAAGAAGGAAGGACGACATGTGCTCGACAGAGAGATCATGTACGTTTTCTGTTTTTTAAAGTTAAACGTTCTATCGTTGATAATCCTGAATTATGTTTATTATGCTCACAAAATTTAGTAAAAATTAAATAACAAGTATAAAAATAAACAAAACTTTGGTAAAAGCAGCTGTAATAACACATGATGCCGTACAGTGCTTTTACAAAGGCAAATGAATAGAGTCAGTTGGTGGATTGGTTGCCTTTCATCACCTTCCTCCTGCACCACAGTGGAGCAACATGCAGTTTAGGAAGTGCCCAGTATCCTAATCGCTTAGAGCGGGAGGCTATGATCTTGTCATCCTTTGCTGGGATTATTATGGTAAGGATTTTTACATGTAAATGCAACTTTTAATAAATCTAAAAGCTGAAGGTAAACTATCGAAAAACCTTCCTGAAAGTACTTTGATGCACTTAATGCCTAAACTGCTTATTTTAGCTGTTGTGTGTTTCTGTTTAGAGTAGCCTGCCAGTGGAGGAAATCTTGACTCTGTACAGGTGTAAACCAGCCGCTTCTTACCCCAACCAGAAGTCCAAGGTACAAAAGTGTCCTAGTTAGGAAAGTGGCTGCAACTGTTTTATCCTTTTTGAAACATAATTTTGCCTAAAAACATTTCATTCCTTTTTCTTTTTCTTAACCCAAGGGCTCAATTGTCTATCCCATCACTCTGTCCTATCATCCGTTTGCAATACTTGGATCCTACAAGGCCGTGTACCACTCCAAGAAACACAGTAAGTGTGTGTTGTCTGGTTTAGCCTTTATGGTAGTGACAAGAGAATAAAGATACAAATTGTTTCTCAAATGGGAATCAAATAGATTTCTATACAATTAAACTGCTTTGTACAACCAAAGCGGGCGCGAGTTGCTGGCAACTTTAATACAGTCTATACTTGAAACAAGTCTCAAAACGGAGTGCGTCTGGTGCTTGGCAAGAATATTTAGATTTTATGAGTACATATAAAATATAAGCAACTTAAAATAAGATTTTCTTTTCTTTTTTTTACTCTTTCTGGAGACACACTCCTCAACAGATAAATGAGTATAGCAAAACCTCTCTGACCTCTTAGTAGTGTACTCAGCAGTATTTATCTTGAGTTTCCTGGGAAACTTTAAGTAAAAAAACAAAACAAAAAAAAACAAAAGCAAGAACTTTTCCTTCTTTTGAGTTTTAATCTTCTTTGATCTGTGTTTTGTTTCTTTAAACAATATAGACAACATCATCAACAATGTACTATTCTGTCTACATGAACTTTTATGACTTCTGTTTTGTTTTTTCTTTGATTTTTTGCAAAAAGTGCTCTTTTGCCAAACGTTATTCTTTAAAAGTATTTATCAGTTTGCAGAATGTTTGATTTTTGAGCCAAGTAGAAATATAAGGAATACAAAACAGAAGCACTCAAACATGTACTTCAGTTCAGTAGTGACTGAGTAAAGCTATTCTGCAGACTCAGGCTGACTGCAATTGACAGCAGTTATTTGCTGGGAGGCAGGTTTGCTCCTACCAGGTGACCAGTGAGCAAAAATGGTTTCAAACCAGTTGGTTGCTTCAAATGCCAAATGTGAAAGAAAATTCATTCCAATCATCCTGGGAGGTTTTTCAATCTAGTGTGACTGAGCCATTAATATTCTGAAGGACTGTTTTTTGTTTTGTTTTTTGAAAACCCCAAAACGAAACTCTTGCAGATCAGAAGCTGAAACGATGGCTGTCCGGGCAGACAAAGGCAAGTGCTCCACCGAAGCAAGTTTCATCTTCGTTTTCCACTTCATCTCAGTCCTTCATCAGTGTGAGTACCGTATCTGAGCAATCACCATATGTGTGGTAGGCAAAATAAGAACTCTAAAAGATCTCTAAATACCAAGGAAAAATACTTCAGTAGTCAGTACAAATCATGTAAATGGCTCCTGTGTTTCCCATCATATACCATATACAACATGCAGATATGTTTTAAACTTTTAACCACTTGCTAAACTCAGCTGCATACTCTGTTTTATTAACACCTGCTGCTTACTAAGTCTCGTTGTGTGCAACCCCCACCTCCCCCCCCCAATTACAAATAAAGACAAGCAGCTTTATTTCAATGATGAAAGTAAAGTGAAGGTTGCATCTTCAAGAGACAGTAGCTTCAGCACATCAGACACACCTCGATATTTAATAATCTGACATCAAGCAGATTATTAAAGACTGCCTTTATTGTACATAGAGCCAAATTAAAATAATACTCTATGGTGCCATGGTATAAGACAAGATGTTGACTAAAACACGAGACGGTAGCACGTAGAATAAATAAAATCACACCTTTTAGGTTTTTTTCTTATTTAACATCCGCACCGCCTGCTGAAACAACCTTTTGCTAAATCTGGACGTGTGAGTCTTGGCCTATAACACCTGCCATAGATGATGGCCCGGGTGAGTGAAGTCCTGGACAATTTTGGTATTTCTGCTGAGGTAGCGTGATATGGCACTCTCCTCCAGAAACAAGCAGTCAGTTCTTTTCTGTGCAGTTCTTATCGCTCATTCCTGCACTTTCTTTTGGAAGTTGCAGTGGTGTTGGCCGACCAGGAGAGGTCCTCGTATATGAAACCCCCAGGATGTCTGCACCCTTCCTACGCGTGCTCCATTTATACAGAGAGGGGCAGAACTGTGTCATATTTCCTCCACTAATAATGCAGTTGTCTTTGTGGTGATGAGTCTCTGGTTATTCACCAAGAATCACTCAGATAGTCTTCATAGCTCTTCTCTGTATGCTGACTCATTTCTTGTGATAAGCTTAATGATGGTTGTGTCTAATTTAATTATGGTGTTATAGGAGCGGACAGGTACGCAGTGATGGAGTAGTAGAGGTGAGGACCTAGTTTGACTGTCTGTGAACGGCTGGTGAGGAAGTCTTTGGTCCTGTTGCCGATGGGGATCGAGAGGCCAAGTCATGTAGCATGCTGATTAGCATGTCCACAGGATGTCCAGCTCTGTGTTCCAGGTGGTTTAGTGCTGTGTGGATGGTGATGGCCTCTTCGGTGGGTCTGTTAGCTTTGTGTGCAAACTGATGTGAGCTAAATGTGGAAGAGAGGCTGGTTTTGATATGATGCAGGACCAGTGTCTCAAATCACCTCTTAATCAGTTAGGTAAATGTAGCTGACTTTATGCATTTCTAGAGCTGACTGACCTGAACGCACATCCTATTCCTGCAGAGTGAATCTATGAAATCTTTTGGCCTCAAATTGGAAGAAGAAACAATTTAGTTCCTCCGTGTTGCCATTCAGATGTTGCAGATGTTCCCTTTGTTGTTGTAGTCTTCATCAGACCTTTCTTGAGTTGTTACATGTCAGGTGGTCCTCAGTGCCACTGTTGTAGGCCCTCTTAGTCTCCTGTAAATACAGTTTGGGTAATGCGGTTCTTTTTTTCTTAGTATTCCCACATTTCCCTGACCTCATGGCATTTTCAGTCTAAGTTAAGGAAAAGTGATTAGGAAAAGCGATAGGAAGTAATTTTGAAATGTTCAACATCAGTCCAGAAATATTTCAGAGAAAAGACTAGGCTTTGAAATGGCCAAAGCCAAGAAGGAAATATTTGAACAGTAATTTCTTTTTCCAACGTCTGCATTGAAAATCCTCTGCTGCCACCCTGTGGATCTAAAAAGACCTCCCATACGCTCTGCTTCACTTTTAGGAAAGCAGTGATGTTCACCAGGAAAGGACTGAGCACTATGAAAGCTCGCAAGAGTCTCTGCACAACTGACGTCAACCTCCAGCAGCTGCCAGAAGTAGAGACATTGAGCTGGAGCAATAATACTAACATGAAATGGTAAAACTGCTCAGTTGAATGTTAACGTACTCAACTAAAAATGTCACTTAAACTCAAAAATGCACTTGAAGTACTCAGAAATAAAAGAGACATAAACAGAGAAGTATTTTCTGTCAACTGGGCTCTGTGTTATTTGATAATGCATTATATGAATAAGTTGTTACTACATTCAATGTCATGCTTTAATGTGTTTCCTTCACTCTGTACTCCTCGCAAAGTGCCATACCAGACTGTGTTGGTGGAGTTTATGCGATTATGGAGGTCTGATGACCTGAAGCACAACTCCATGCTTCTTGGTCAAACAGCCTTTGGTGATGCTGGAGATGTGCAATGACTCAAACTACTGATGGTCTCACCGGAGTCAGAGATTTTTAAAAATATATTATTTACCCAGGAAAAATACAACTCTTGGAGTTAAAAATGGCTTGTCCTCACCAAGAAAGACACAGCTCATACACAAGGTCAGGGTTTACTGATTTTCATATTTGATATGACCTTGACCTAATTTTCATCAAAATTAAATTGGCTCAACCTGTCACTGGTATCTATCTGGACTGGACTTCTTTAAGTTGTTTGAAGACGTTTTTATTTCTCATCCAAGAGGTTTCTTCAGTTCTAAAACCAAAAGGTGGAGAGTCCCGGATATTTAAACCCTAGTAGGGATTGGTAAATGGACTGATCCTTATATAGCAATTTTCTACTTTATCTGAGCACTCAAAGTGCTTTACACAACTTGTCACACCAGTACTTTTCCCCCCTAAGCACTTACTATCTAACATTCCTACATACCCCGATGGATGCATCAGAGAGCAACATGGGGTTAGTATCTTGCCCAAGGATATTTGGCATGTAGACTGCGATCAAACTGCAAACCTCCCAGTTAGTTAGTAGGTGACCTGCTCTACCACCTGAGCTACAGCCACCCTCAGGATCGATTCTGTGAAGGGTCGTTGAAACACTATTGATCATGTATGTCATCAAAAGGTCCAGGGTGTGAAAAAAAGGCGTGGGTCATTACCAACAGAGGTTTCGGGAGACACCTGTGTGACAACCTCAACCTCTCATGTACCTATTGAAGTCACCTGATGAGTTGGGGTTGAGGCGCCTGGGAAGGGATCTCAAAACTAGATTGTAGGTGGCAGACAGTGTGTCGTAGGCCTCTGTTCAATGACGGTCATTCACAGTAGACATAGAGGCCTGTTTCAGTCCTTTTTCAAACCATCTTTCTTCTCTGTCCAAAATGTGAACGCCGGGAACCTTTAAAAGAGTCAACTCTATCCTTTAGGTGCAGATATACAGCTGAGCCTTGTCCCGTCGAGGTGGCATGCGTTTGTGGAGTGGCTGTTTGGTTTCTCCCATGTACAAGTCTAGGCACTCCTCATAGCATACAGCAATATAAGTTTATGCTTTTGACAAGATTCACTTATTACCTGTTAAACATTCCAGTTTTGTCTTTGATGAAAACAATGAAATCATTTTTGTTACCTCGGGTTATGTTATTAATTTAGAGAATCAGTTTGTGGATAAATGATTATTGTAGGTTTGTTACCTTGCAGTATAAACTACCCTGATGCAACTGTTGTTGCGGCTATATAAATACAATTGAATTGTTATAGAAATGTAAGAAAATCTCAAATGATTGACTTTTAGAATCAGTCCTAATCCATGCCCAGTAATATTTAGAAGCATTCGTTACCATTGTAAGAGAAAAACTGGATATTTGGTATCTCTTTACAATTACATATCAGATTGTTTGTAGAGTTACTAAAACTGTCAAATAAGTGTACCTGAATACAAACTCCAAAGGGACACAAAGTAAAAGCACCTAAATATCACTTTGGTACTGATATTGACTTTACACTGAAGGTGCCTGGTCCCATTTTCCTCATACAAATAAAACACACAAATCCACATTTTTCTTTTTTGGAATTTCTGCAAATGTTTATAGAGGCTGATTCATTTTGTGATTACCTCTGACATTCTGCGAGCAAAGATTAATCTCCTTGATGAGTGGATAAAATGTGTCTCTAATGTCCATATCAATAAAGAGGGCACAGTGGGTCAGTAATTTGCCTGGTAGGACTTTTGCATTGATGATTCAGGGATTTTCGCTGTATGCGCAGGATCAAGACTCTTGGCAACGATGCCAGTACGTTAAATCCCCACTCATTGAAAAAACAGCTAAAGTGGGATCTACTAACCCTTTGATTGAGGTTTATATAGCGGGGCTCTGGTGCCGCTTTGTGAGACCACCATTTTTCTGTAGGTGACTGGCTCCAGCACACTGCAGGATGAGTAGTAAGGTAAGAGAGATTCATTTTGTTTAGAAGTGGGCTTCTTCAAGCTGACAAGTTGTGTTGCAGCTTCTCAAATAATGATTAGGTTCTAAAAACTAAACTGCCAGACACACCGACAAACTGACAGTGCCTTTAACTGACTTTAACAACCCATGACATGATCAACACTAGCAGAATCACACATACAGGCTCGACTGAAATCTGTAGTACAGCATCACCAGACTTGGCTGTGACTGCCTCTGTCCACCCTCCTCCTCCTCCCCTGGCTTTAGATCATATTCTATGAGGACAGAAACTTCCAGGGTCGCTCGTATGAGTGCGACACCGACTGCCCTGACATGCACCCCCACTTCAGCCGCTGCAACTCTATCAAGGTGGAAAGTGGTTGCTGGGTGCTGTATGAGAAGCCCAACTACACTGGCTACCAGTATGTTCTGACCAGAGGCGAGTACCCAGACTACCAGCGCTGGATGGGCTACAACGACACCATCCGCTCCTGCCGTACCTTCTCCTATGTGAGTGAACAGGAAACTATGTGCAGTTAATACTATGAAAAATGTCATTTGAGAATTACATTTTCTGACTTAGAAGTGGTTTTATGTCATTATTTAGATGATTAAACCACTGATTTTTACTGTTTTCTATGTGCACAAGCCAAATAACATGATTAAAATATTAGATATTTTTTCCTTCCAACTAAAGTTGCACTTTAATAAGAGTTTAGATTTAGTTGCTGAAAAGTGCTTTCCCTGTAAAGAATCTACATGAAATAGTTCAAGGTCAGGTGTAGGAGAAGGTAATGTTTGGCAAATGTGACCAGGAGATATAAGTAAATAAAAGTCAATTATAAATGTCAAATAAGTTGTTGTTGCTGTTTTCTCATAATTATGACACATTGTAAAACTGTATTAAATCAGGTTCCATGTATTATCTGTATATTATTATTTTTTATTTTAAGCACGTCTATGTTTAACTATTCTTTTGATGTGGCACGACAAATAAATACCAGCCTCTGACATTACTTAATGAAATTTTATTTGCTCACATGCAGATATCACTGAACAAGGCCAATGTAGGCCAACATTTAGATGATATATTAATGCAGTCCTACAAATTTAAAATAAAAAAAAACCCAATGGTTTTGACATTTTCTTTTTTTTTAGACACATTTATTTTTTAAGAGTAAGCTATGTCAATTTCCAATAAATCTTCCCCTCACACACACCCATACAGAGCTGCAGAGGTACTGATGCTACTCTAATTTTGTGTTTTACCTTACTGCTATGTTCATCCAGACCAGCGAGGGGCCCTACCGCATGCGCATCTACGAGCGACCCAACTTCCAGGGTCAGATGATGGAGTTCAGTGAGGACTGCGAGTCGGTGCAGGATCATTTTCGGAGCCGTGACATCTATTCCTGCAATGTCATGGACGGCTACTGGACCCTCTACGAGCACCCAAACTACCGTGGCAGGCAGTACTTCATGAAGCCCGGGGAGTACCGCAAGTTCAGTGACTGGGGGGCCACCTGCGCCACCACTGGCTCCTTCCGCAGAATCACAGAGTTCTAATCTGGATTGAATCGCTATAGAAAAACAAAACGAAATAAAAATGGTAACGTGTCTCAGCGATTGACTTGGCATTATTAAGATATAACTTCCTAAATAAATGGAGCTGTTGTTAAACTACTTTCTGTGCTTTCTTTGTTACTGACTGATTTAACTAACATCACATGAAATGACACATAAATTTTGTGGAAACATTTCCAGCATTTAAGTATCATCATTTATTATATGGACATTCCACACATTGACACATTTATTTGAAACCTTAATAGTTTCCTGTGCCAGAATGAGCCTTTATCTCATTTTGACATACTTGCACATTCAATAAGGAGGTTGCCATGTGGCATTAATATAATTAAAATGAACATGGCATTGTTCTGCTTAATTTTTACTGCATAAAATTTAGTGAAATTGCAGCAGAGAGTTTTAGAACACACTCACTGGCACGAGTGTCTCTAACTCTTTGTAATAAGGTAATTATTTACTTTCTGAATTCTCCTGATTAAAAAAAGGGCTAATTTTTGGTGTAATGTTTGTTGGAAGTACGGTTTTTAGTTTTTCTAGTAGTCAGTCTCACTCCTACAGAAAATTATAAATCAATATCAACACACACCAGCAAAAAGAAACGTTTTATAGGCATTTACTCACCCTTCATACTCTGAATCCAGCCCATTTAAAGCAAACACATGAAGATTGAAAGACCTGTGACTGTTCCAGCGCCTGCACATGTTGTAGCTCTTGCTGGAAGCTGTATGGCATCTGTTAACCTGAACACAGGACATGACAAACAGGAGTGGGAAGACTCTTGTAATATTTCTGCTGACACCACGCCTCATTTAAATAACACCAACTGCTCCTAAAAGGGTATTGTATATAAAGATGGAAGCTAATTTTAGGATTTAAAAACGCAGGAAGAAGTTTGACCAACAACAGCAGGCATTATGGGAAAGGTTTGTATGTCGTTTTACATGACGGATATCTGTAGATCAAAAATGAGCTTACATGCCTTTTTCTGTCCCTCGGTCAGATCATCTTCTATGAGGACAAGAACTTTGGAGGCCGTTACTATGAGTGCATGAGCGACTGTGCCAACTTGCACTCTATGTTTGACCACTGCCGCTCCATTAGAGTGGAAAGTGGCATGTTTATGATCTATGACCGTCCGGGCTACGCGGGAAACCAATACTTCATGAGGAGGGGAGAGTACTCTGACTACATGGGCATGACCGGCATGAATGACTGTGTCAAATCTTGTCGCATGATCCCCTCGGTAAGAACCTCAGTAAAATACCATCACTGTGTCATACTGCATCTTAACCTCTTACAATAATAGATTCAGCGCACAGAAAAACATACACAAACTATTCAATGATTTTCTTTTTCGATTAAAAAAGTAACTACTCTGAAATTACTCTTAAACTAAAGAGGTCACTGCTGACTGCTCCAAAGCTGATAAAGTGCTGCTTTTGTGCTCTTCTGTTAATTCTAATGTTTTAAATTTTGCTTGCTTGTCCTCCAACATAACTGCCAAGCAGCAGACTGTATACTTGACTTTTAGCATGTAGCATCAGCCAATAAATGGGCTAATTTTGCTACAGCAATCTGTGTTCAGAGGTGTTTTTGGTTTAAAAAATATAAACTATCCTATCCCACCAGAGAACTTTTGTTTTCTGGGTAGAGGACCATGATGTAATATCCTTTTCAACAACCATAGTAGCCACACGCTAGCTTGTTACTGTCTTTTTTCTCCCGTTTTATGGACAGTGGCAAGCTGGGTAAATTGTTAAGATGTATTAGAGTGAAAATCAGTCTGTTAATTGCACTGGTTTACATTATCAGATACTTGTGATACTTGTAATACATAATACTTGATATTAATATTTCATTTTTAAAAAGTATGGTGGTACTGGTATGTTAACATTAATTAACACGTACCATGCCTACCAGTAGTGTAGAGTAGAAATGGCCTAGAAACAGGCATCAGTGTTTACTCTCTTCTTTTAGTGCCAGTATCTATGCTAAGCTAGGCTAAGCAGCTTATTGCAGATATTTTATTAGGTATGTGGTGCATCATCTAACTCACAGCTATGCACATGAACAGATTTCACAAAAAACAAACCTAATGTGACCGTTTGACTTTCCTGACCTCTGCAGCACAGTGGCAGCTTCAGGATGAGGCTGTATGAGCATTTCGACATGGAAGGTGGAATGATGGAACTGACGGATGACTGTCCTAATCTCATGGACCGTTTCCGCCTCTCCAACTTCAACTCCTGCAATGTGATAGATGGCCACTGGCTGATGTATGAGCAACACCACTACAGGGGGCGCCACTACTACCTCTCACCTGGCCATTATAGGAGCTTCAGCAACTGGAACGCCATTAGCTCCAGGGTTGGGTCCATCCGACGTCTCATGGATTTATAAAGACGGAAGGACAGTTCTTGTGAAATGTCTACTCTTTGCCTTGTTTTACACACTGAATAAAATGGCATCAGTGCTCAAGTGTACTCCGTTTTGTTTTTGCTCTCTGCATCTAGAGGGCATCTTTCCCCAGGAGAATGTGCTGGGCTTGTGGCCTGACATCCTAACTCTCATAAGAGGATTGAATAAAATCATTCAAGCACTAACACTTTTCTCACCCAGGCTCAAGTGTTATCTATTGGACCTTTGTGTTTGTTTAGACATGAGCAAATATCCTACAAATTAACACAAGCATTTTGAAAGGTTGTCAGTAAAAATGTAAACATTGTTTCTATTTTGGTCAGAAATAAAGCTCACCACCAGATGGCAGTGGTAGAATAAAAATTACATAAAACACAAACTATCATTCTGTTGACAAAAACACAGACAGACTCATTTCTACCATGGGAAAAAATATTCTAATCAAGTAGCTCCAAACAAAACAACTGGAGGTTTTTATGAATGTAAACATTTAGAAGATATCTTGGTGAACGTGGGTGGAGCATAAACCCTCAGTCTGAGGTAAATTTTAGCAGTGCAACAACAAACAGCACCCATTCAGAGTTGACATTGGACCAGTCAGCGCTCACCTGTACATACATAATCCCCAAACATCTCTTCAGGATAACACAACGGCACAAATGCCAAAGATTCCTGGCATTACAATATGAATGACACGTGCAGAGTCTGCATTTCACATTCACTATATATGTAACAGGTTTGAGTCTTCAAAGAGCTGGATGGATCATACAGAGACTAGGCACAGGGCAGGAGAAGCAGCCAACATGGGGAAGGTAAAAATGACAGTTTTGGGCAAACAAGCAGGTGGGGTACGAAATGCTAATAGGCTTCCTGAGTGTTCACAACTTGTACCGAGATGTCCATTAAAACCATGAAAATGCTTGTAATACTCAAGCAAATATGATAATATTTGTTTCCAATGAACATATTTGCAGTGCAAACACTGAAAAATATATGATTTGTATGTTTAGATTATCTTCTATGAGGACAACAACTTCTCTGGGCACCATTTTGAGTGCTGTAATGACTGTGAGGACTTGTTAAGCCGACTCAGCCGCTGCAACTCAATCAAGGTGGAGAGTGGTTGCTTCATGATCTATGAAAAACCCAATTACTCTGGTAACCAGTACTACCTGAAGAGAGGAGAGTATCCGGACTTCCATCACTGGATGGGTGTCAACGAGTCTGTCAGCTCCTGTCGTCACATCCCTACGGTGAGCTACTGTTAGTTGGCCAAACCCAGCCTTATACATTCGCTAGAGTTCACACTGCCTCTTGATAGATTGTGAGAATGTAAACTAACCAGACCTAACTTTTATTGAAACAATTTTTAAACCTTTGTTTTTAAAATGTATTTCAAGATTTTGCAAACACTTTTTAACCTACAGGTTTAAAAACAGTCTCCATTATAGACTCATTTATAATCTTAGCTGCCGTTCTGTTTTTAATATTTTCTAAGTAATAGCATATTATGTCTAATTTACTTATTCCAAGCTGTTATATAAATCAAATGGATCTTTATACAAGAGGGTGCATCTTAATTGTTGCTATTGATCTTCCAAAAACAACTGTTGTAGGACTAATTTTGCCTTTGGTGTAATATATTTTAAATGTTAGCATGATTTCACTGTTCTTTCACCTTAAAGAAAGGCTAAATAAGTATTTGAATTTAATTTTACTTTGGATTTTCTTTGAAGAAAATGTAAAAAGAGGGTAACTTTTACCATGAAAATGGTCAAATCAGATATGAATACATGACGTTTTGCTAATTATAACTTTATTTAAATAACTACAGAATTAGTCTGCTCTATAAAGGTGAATAAATGCTGACACAAATCTAATGCCTATCAAAACACTTTATAATGAAAATATCCATCCAGTCAATCTGTACCACAGTTTTTAGAGTCTTGAAGATGGGCTGGCCCAGGTACTGGATTTCCACTCACAGGTTTTGCAGACTCTAGTTGTAAATGAGCCATTAACACATGTTTTAAAGTCCACTTTAAGTATTTTTTGCCTTCACTTTTTGTGCAATCTGAGGAAGTGGAACTGTGTCTTTCATTTTGACCAAAGTAGGTACATTAGCATGTTTAGCTAGGTTAGCTAGCAAGCTAAAAACATATTATTTCATTGTCGTTCAAAAAATCAGTTTCCCAAACTCATTCAGTATTATTTCCTTGTAGCAAAATAGAAGATTCCATAATTACATTCGAGAGTCATTACAAATATAACAACTTTTTTTTTGTAGAGGTAGTTCCTGAAGGTGCAGCTGAGTAAATGATGACCATCTTTGATTCAAAACTAGGAGCCTGGGATGTTCAACATGCGCCTGTATGAGCGGATCGAGTTTGGGGGTCAGGTGATGGACCTTGTGGATGACTGTCCCAGTGTCATGGATCGCTTCCACGTTAATGACATCTTCTCCTGCAACGTGAAAAATGGCAACTGGCTCTTCTACGAGCACCCAAACTACCGGGGCAAGATGTACCTGATAAGGCCTGGAGAGTATAAGAGGTTCAGTGAGTGGGGTGGCAGGAGTGCCAGAGTCGGATCCATCAAACGCATCATGGACTATTGACCACTTTTGGTAGTTGCCAGAGCTACATGAACATTTTAGAGAGCCTTCATACTCAGATAATTATGCTTGCAACACTAAAGAAAGAAACAGAAAACAGTTTTTGTCACTTAATCAAAATACTACTGTCCTGCATCAGAACATTCCCTTATGTAAAGCTTGGGCTCACCATTGGACTCACCATTGTAATAAAGCAATTGCAAAATGGAGTCGTCATAGTCCATTCAGTTGTGAGGAGGACCTCATTTATCAAAGCATGATTTGTTAGTACTGTAACGTTTCAAACAAACAGATTAGTCCATGGTGGTAACCTGATCTGAGTAAGACATTTTTGTAAGTCCTTCATATGAAGTCATAGCCAACATGTTTGATACTTTAGAAATGTTGACTCACATAAAAAAAAAAACCCCAACAAGCAAACAGCTGGCAGCTTGTGCAAATTATGTGCTGGCTCTATTAAATATCAGTATTATTCTGCTGATGTTGTGCAGGACTATGTGACTATCATCCTATTGTACAACAGCATTTTCAGGAAGAAATTGTGATGAACATGGAGGAAAGAACAATAACGACACACACCAAGAGTCATCTATACATAAACAGATTTTCCTATCTGCCCACCCCCACTTGTGATCCATCATCACTGTGGGGATATATTTAAATGACAATACTTTATGCTGTGCAATCACACAGCAGTCCTTTCTTTCTTTCTTTTTTATAAAGCACAGTAGCTTGGCTCAGGGACAGCACTGGTAATAGAGTCTGATGCCAACACAACCATGGGAAAGGTAAAGAAACTAAATGTTGTGGTTTTACAAAACTCCTGTTTTTGTGGCTTCTAACAGCACTCTGTAAAAAAGTGTCTGTGTGTGCCTGTTGCTTTTGCAGATCATTTTTTACGAAGACAGAAACTTCCAAGGGCGCTCTCATGAGTGCAGCAGCGACTGTGCCGATCTTCACACCTACTTCAACAGATGCAACTCCATCAGGGTGGAGAGTGGCTGCTTCATGGTGTATGAGAGGCCCAACTACATGGGCAATCAGTACTATCTGAGGAGAGGAGAGTACTCTGATAACCAGCGTATGATTGGCATTAATGACTGTGTCAGATCTTGCCGTATGATCCCACAGGTAGGTCATAATGACTTGCTTTAAGACTCTGTTATAACCCCATAATATCCATCAGGTTACCAGAAACCCATATTGGGTTACTGCTAAATGGGCAGATATTCAGAAACTATAAATTGATAGAGTTTACTGAAAGCTCTTTTGCAAGATGTTAATAGACAAAAATATTATATTAAGGGACTAGTTTTTAAATCCTTATAGGTTACCCGGTCAACTCTTGCTTTTCAAAAATGTTTTAAGTAATTAAATGCATGTAAAGAAGGACCTGATTGGGGAGATTATAAGAGTTTTTTTTTAATTTCTTTGCTAGCACCAGGGTTCCTACAGGATGAGGCTTTACGAGCGTGCTGACATGACCGGGCAGATGCATGAGCTGGTCGATGACTGTCCAAATGTCCAAGACCAACTCAGCATGTCTGATTTCAACTCCTGCAATGTGATGGACGGCCACTGGCTACTGTACGACCAACCTAACTACAAGGGCAGAGTGTACTACCTGAGGCCTGGAGAGTATCGGAGGTACAGTGACTGGGGAGGCATCAGCCCAAGGATCGGCTCCATCAGAAGAATCACTGACTTCAACTGAAGTCAAGCTTCATTTAAATGCATCTTTCAGTGACTTGAATTGTCTGTATTCCCAATAAACTTTAACTGCTTAATAAAACAAGCATCTTTTATTTCCATGTATCACTACAAAACTTCATTAATATTTTGCAAAGGACCCTTAAGATGGCAGATGAGTTTTTTCTTGCAATCAAATGTTACAGAATGGAAAATAAGTACTCTTTGGGGCCAGTGGTGAAACAATTTATCTACCAGCTTCTGGGTAACTGGGCACTATAGTTTAATCTCCTCTATGCTTAGGCATACCATGGCAAACAATACCTCTCCCAGTTGGTTGGCTCGATAGGATTAGCTGGTCTGCGGTGGGAGAATTTATCCATACGATTAGTGTTAAACACTACGCTGCACGGTGTAGGAGAGGAAACTGATCCTGGACACCTCTGACAACAAATGACAAAATATGGAATAAACAATGTAAGAATGAGATTGATCTGGCAAAGATGGTAACATAAGCACATGTTTTTTAAACAGTTTAAATATAATGTCAGACACATTACACTGTTATGATTGACAGTTGCTTTGAAACAGCTCACAAGGACCAAAAACATTCATTATGCTAAAGATTGTCTTAAAGATTTTAAACAAACAACAAAAAACGTAAAAGTTAAACAAAATTTATCTGGAAAATAAGTATAATATAAACTTTAACTTTTTTAGTGATTGATAAACTACACTGCTAAGTGATATTAAATACAGAAACCGTAACATTTTCACATAAGTCTTACATTTGAAGAGAGAGGGAGAGGAAAAAAAGGCTCAAATCAAGGTGAAATTTACTATTGCACAGTTTTCAGCATAACAAAATGTTATAAGTAATTAATTATATTTGACTAGTGGCTGGTGGTAATACCAAGAAATAAAAATAATAGGAGTTATGTGTCCAGGTCCATTTCTCCTGTAGGGGGAGTCTTCAGAAAGTCAAATTACTGTGAGTAAGTAATCGTGAAAGTCCTAAATCATTTAAAAATAGTGAATTTTACATTGCTTAACATACAGTAAACTGTAAAAGTATATACAAAACTTCTGTTATCTTCTATGTCACATGAAGACTGGCAGCACAGTATACACATGCTTGTTTATTTGCATATGGTAGGGTTGCTCAGGTAGAGGGAGAGTAAATGGCTTCCTGCTCTGTTACACAACATATTTAATGCCAAAGCCCTGTTCCATATTGTTCTGCAGCTATTGTCCACTGGATGTGTGGATACCATACTAGTCTTTTCCTTTGTCCATGCATGTCAAAACCAAACCAGTTAATTTATCCTTTTTTTCAAATACAGATCCATATTTCTCACCCAATGTTGGGCTCTAACAAAAAGGTAAACATGTGCTAGT
The DNA here is from genome assembly GCF_041146795.1 of Maylandia zebra. NCBI lineage: Eukaryota > Metazoa > Chordata > Actinopteri > Cichliformes > Cichlidae > Maylandia > Maylandia zebra. The sequence continues at coordinate 11,379,851 of NC_135182.1, read as the reverse complement.
AGCCTTCAATTATAACTATGAGATAATTTGAATAACAATGCATTTGTTTGTCGCAAGGTAGTATAAAAAGCCCTGAAAACATGGGGAATCTCTCCAACGGAGACCATGGGCAAGGTAAGTACTGGTTTTGTCTCTCTCTGCTCACATTGAATGTTAGTTAAATTTGTTGGTGGTCTTTTACACTTTTTTTTTTTGCTGGAAAGTCTTAACTGAGCAGTTGAAGCTACGACTCTTTTATTTTTCATTAGATTATCTTTTACGAGGACAAGAACTTCCAGGGTCGCTCCTATGAGTGCAGTAATGACTGCACAGACCTTCACTTGTACTTCAGCCGCTGCAACTCCATCAGGGTAGAGAGTGGCTGCTTTATGATCTATGAGCGCCCTAACTTCATGGGCCACCAGTATTTCATGAGGAGGGGAGAGTATCCTGACTACCAGAGGTGGATGGGCTTCAGCAGCTGTATCCGCTCCTGTAGGATGATTCCAGTGGTAAGACAGACATAACGCTGAAAAATACACCTAGACATAATGGTTTCACTGAAATATGGCAAAGGTTTGAACATGTTGCTGATTCTCTTCTGGCCCTACAGTATCGAGGTTCCTACAGATTGCGTATCTATGAGAAGCCTGACTTCAGTGGTCACATGATGGAGTTCATGGATGACTGTCCCTGTGTGTCTGACCGTTTCCATCACCGCCATGTCTACTCCAGTAATGTTATGAATGGCTACTGGATCTTCTACGAGTACCCCAACTACCGAGGCAGACAGTACTTCCTAAGACCCGGGGAGTACAGGAGGTACCGCGATTGGTGCGCCACCTGCGCCATTGTCGGCTCCTTCAGGAGAGTCACCGAATTTTAGCCATCAACTGAAACCTTGCTGTAAATATAAAGCACTTTGTTTATTAAAGATGTTGAATTTTTAACTCGTCTTGTGAATTTGTTTTGATTGAGTTGTTCAGCTTTGAAACTGTGATTGCTTTGTTGCGGGTACATAACGGGACCCATCAAAAGACTGGTAACATGTTGACTGTTTGGTCTGCAGATCCTGTACTTACTCTGTAGGTACTGTGAAGAACAATACCTACTTTTGTTTATTAAATTAGATGTAATTAAAAAAAACACCCTGGCCAGTCCAGCTGATCTTAAACAAATAAACTATACATCAAGTAGGCAACAACAAAATCATCTACAGCATTATTGTTTGGACTCACTTGTTGTACTTTCTGGAATAAAAGAAAGAATCTGTGTATAACACAATGATACATTAATTTCATGACTATCTGTCATATTCTACATACTAATACTAGGTATTTGTACCATTATTTCTTATCGACATTGCTGAATCCCTTATTATGTTGGTAATCATAAGTATTTATAAACTTAATAAAATAACTTCTTTTCTTATGTTTGAATTTTTATATTAATATTATTAACTTAATATTGTAATTTCTTTTGAAATCGCCCAAATTCCACTCTTTAGGTCAAAGTTAAACAAAGCCCTAATGTCAGTCAGGAGATATATGTTTCCAGATGTGATTTTCTTTTAGATTTTTCTTATCAAAGTTGTAGACCACATGGAGCAATCCTTCTTCAAAATCCCAGCTCACGATGTTCACGATGGCTCATCAGTATTTCTACTTACGACAAACTAGTTGAATTGAATTTGGAAGAACCGTCTAATATATACGTCTCACTTGAACAACTGTATAGTTATTATATAGCCTAGAACCCAATCATAACAACAGAGTCTTTTTTCAGGACTTCCTAATAAACTCAACTTTTCAAAATAAGGGAACTGAGTGTCTTTATATAATTTTAGTTACAGTGCAAGAAGAAGAGGCAGATCAGTGATAGAAATGAGTGTTTCTGATCCAAATTTGCAAAAACGTTTAAACAAATGCCTGCAAATGAAAAAGTAAATTAATGCAACTGAAATGAATTAGTGCAATATCACCATATTACTAATGTTTTTTCTCCAGCCAGCTGCTGTTAAAGTATTGCAAAAAAGGAACAACCAGATGTTGCATGATGGAATTAGAGGAGTGACACATTTTTAATTTTAATTTCTTTAGAATTAAGCTGTGTGAATGCAAATTAAAGTATTCTCCATAGGTATATGTACATAAACTGTCTGAACTTTTAATATTGCATAAATCCATCTACTGCTAACCTACTTTTTAAACTTTTTTAGTAACTCATCAAAAGTAAGAATACTGAATAATTAGTTACTATATTTTATGAGATTAGAATGTTGATAGCTGTGTCTGTGTTTGTTTAAAGGCTGTGTATCTTACTGTAGCTTGTGTATGGCCTTTCATCTCATGATTATTTATCACACTTTAATCTTATAGTATAATAACATCCGTAAGAACTTAATAAAGCATGCAGATTGTCCTTTAAATGAAGCTCAGTCTTTTAAGTTACGGAACATATTTCTTATTATCGAGAGTCCTGAAAGCCGGCAGTTAGTATATTTATTTCTTTGTATTAACGGAATCTTTCCACAGTTTGTCAGAAGTTTACCACAGATGTAGCCTGATGTCATGTTCTTTCCATCCCTGATTACTAACTGTATGTGAAGAGCCTTCTGACTCAAAATGGAACACACACAAAGCATATGCTTATAATAGACAATACGGATGACTGCTGCCAGAAATGTATGGATGGAGAACCATTGTTAGTCATTTATAGGCCCCGTTCAGCAAAAGTAATACTGCTAATTCATCAGCTTTGCACATTTGAATAACAACACATCATGGCCCCTGGGATTTTGTATAAAAAGGCCCTGGAATCATGGAGTTGGCAGAGCAAGTTGAACCATCCACTGGGAACAACCTTAACCACCATCATGGGCAAGGTAATGGGATGATTTTTACTGTAAAAGGAAGCAAAAATAATCTTCTTTAATCGATTTACTGATTTATCATTTTGTTTTTTCAGATCGTCTTCTACGAGGACAGGAACTTCCAGGGTCGCTCCTATGAGTGCACGAGCGACTGCTCTGACATGTCCTCCTACCTGAGCAGGTGCCAGTCCTGCAGGGTGGAGAGCGGCTGCTTCATGGTCTATGAGCGTCCCAACTACATGGGCATGCAGTTCTTCCTTAGGAGGGGCGAGTACCATGACATGCAGCGCATGATGAGCATGGGAATGATGTTTGATTCCATCAGATCCTGCAGAATGATCCCCTTTGTAAGACGTGCTTCACTTTTGCTACTATAATTTTGATTCATTATTAACTTTTAAAATGCGCCTTAGTAATCATACTTACATTTTCTCTACATTTAATTACAGCACAGAGGCCAGTTCAGGATGAGGATCTATGAGAGGGAGAACTTCGGTGGTCAGATGTACGAGCTGATGGACGACTGCGACAGCATCATGGACCGCTACCGCATGTCCGACTGCATGTCCTGCAACGTGATGGATGGCCACTGGCTGATGTACGAGCAGCCCCACTACAGAGGCAGGATGATGTACCTGAGGCCCGGAGAGTACAGGAGCTTCAGGGACATGGGCATGAGCGGGATGAGGTTCATGAGCATGAGGCGTATCACTGATATGTGCTAGACTTCTGTATTTGACTTCAGTAAATAAAAGCAATGTGTACTTCATAACCACATTTGTCACATGCACTTTCTTTATCTTGCTACATTTTTATGTAGCTACATCTATGTACCTAACTGCAAGAAAGCATTCCCTAACTATACCCCAAATTACGTGTTACTCAATAACTAAATATATACATAATTATCAGGTTCAACTCAAAAAATAATAAGAACGATCAGCAGTTTCATAGCAAAGTCAAGACAGCTTCCATTCAGTAAATGATGAGGCTAAGTCTATAGAACAACCCTAGGCTTTTGCGTTTAGCCATCCTCAGTTAGCATACGAACTTTTATTCTGGAACTAAAGACTATAACAACTAGGACAAATAAGACTGTAAATACAACAACAGCATAAGCATTCAAATCTGCAATAACTGGCCTACGAAGCTCAGATACAGTAATGTTGTTAAAACTGATGTATTAGGCCAGAACGTCACTTAATATTTCACTTCATCATGCATTGTCAATATTTTTCCAAAAATGTACTTTTTTGGATTATAAATATTATATTTAATTAAAAACTGAACAACTAAACAACTAATCAAAATATCTACACTCTTGTTTGTAGCACCAAAGAAAAATACACCTAATTTACCCATTTTTCATTGAACACACACACACAAAGGAGGAGGAGGAGAAGAAATATATAGATAGAAATATATAGAGGTCTATTGAGAATAAACAAATTTTTTTCGATTTTCGATTTCCCCCCCGTTTTTTTCCTATTGAAAAACACCAAAATAATTATTTGCCTAATTAGCCTAATTTAGCAAAATAAACTATATTAATATTTACGTTTTATTTTATTAAAATAAAAAAATAAAAATGATCTAATAAAAAAGTAAATTCAATAGCTTTTCTTTAATTGTTTAATTTGGTAAAATGAAAACAAACAAACAAACAAACAAGGAATATCACAGATCTAGGTCGACTCAAACACAGGACTCAATATCAAGTTCAGTGCATTTATTTACAGTGAATAATGCGTAACACAGAAGATCAACAGTAGCGATGGTCCCAGTCCCCTCAGGCAAGGTTTTCCACAGAGCCACACTTTCCCACAGATTCTCTCTACAGATCACCAACACAGGTTTCTCTGGGAGGATCACAAGTTCACAGGGAAACAATGAGTGAGATTCTTCCTTGGAGGAAAGTAGCAACATGTACAGAAGCCGTAAAACAAACCAGCGAGGACTGAAGGTCAGCCACCACTGCCTTAAAAAGTTGTCACAACAACGACATCAGGAGCAACTGTGAGACTGAGTGAGACACACACACACACACACACAGACGCACACACACACACACACATAGACAGAGGAGAGGTAGAGTGCTTATAAGAGAGAGATAGATAGAAAGTAGTGAGCCAACTGGAGAGGACAAAGGGAACATGACAGTAACATCAAACGAAGATCTTTTTGTAATGCAAAAATAATTTCAAATTTTGATTTATCTGACCTCTAACAGAGGAAATTTTCAATTTGCTTCAGTCCATTTTAATCAGCTTTCAGTGTTTTTCCTGATGATATGTTTCATTAACCTATATTTGCGGATGGCACAGCAAACTGTGCTCAGAGACAATGATTTCTGGAAGAGTTCCTGAGCCCATACAGTGCATTTCCATGAAGCTGCCTGAAGGTCACACGTTGCACAACTACACACAACCTTTTGATGATATACTGCACATCACGATGACATATTAAAAACTCATATACTCAACTCTGCTGAACCCGTAAATGCATTTTATGAATAGCATGTCCTATATATGTGACTATGTGTTATAACCTGCCAGCTTTAATTTAATTAAATTGTAATTATTCTAACTAGAAGGGAAACAGCATATGCTATTGAAAAATATTAAAGAATTAGTTGCCATTTATTCTGTATGCCGCTTTTTATGCATACATTTCCTCATATTCAAAATTACATTGGCACAATTAATAAATTATGTGTAATTTAAATTGTTGTGCCTTTTTACAGGTCGTTGCATGAATAAAAAGGCAAATGTTGCAGAACAGAAGGACTGCATTCACATATTCTGCATTTCTAATATTGCGGTGTATTTAATGTATTTATAATTTGCCTAAATGTAACCATTTACTGTGGTTACATTTACAGATATAAATAAAAATGGTGATATGCTGTCATCTGGTGGTGTGCAGCATAGTGACCCTAAAGGTTTGCTGTTAAACTGAATACACAGCATAGCACTTAAAAGTTAGCTGTTGCTAATTTATACAAAAATGTAGCCTATGTTTGCGTGTCTTATTTTGGTTTGTTGTGCAAGTTTCCGATCACTCAGTGACAAATTCAATTAAAAGAGAATTATTAGATTTTTATTTAAAATCATGCTTTTATACACTGGTGCTCTAATAACAGGAATCCATGATGCGCCTCATGCTATTGAACCTCATCCCGCTCATTCCCATGTCCCTGAAGCTCCTGTACTCTCCGGGCCTCAGGTACATCATCCTGCCTCTGTAGTGGGGCTGCTCGTACATCAGCCAGTGGCCATCCATCACGTTGCACGACTGGCAGTCGGACATGCGGTAGCGATCCATCATGTTCTCGCAGTCGTCCATCAGTTCGTACATCTGACCTCCGAAGTTCTCCCTCTCATAGATCCTCATCCTGAACTGGCCTCTGTGCTGTAAATTGAAATGAATAACAATGAATCAAAGAGATCTCGTTAATATGCTTTCGCCAGGTTCAGCATCTTACACCATATGTCAAATATTAGAAGGAGTTTTCAATTTACAGTACCATGGGGATCATGCGGCAGGACCTAATGCAATCACTCATGCCCATACGCTGGTAGTCAGAGTACTCTCCCCTCCTGACAAAGAACTGATTTCCCATGTAGTTGGTACGGTCATAGACCATGAAGCAGCCGCTCTCCACCCTGCAGGAGTGGCACCTGCTCAGGTAGGAGGACATGTCAGCACAGTCGCTGCTGGTCTCATAGGAACGACCCTGGAAGTTCCTGTCCTCATAGAAGATGATCTGAAATTGAAAAAAAGAGAAAAAACAAGGACTATTTGATATCGTACTTTTTGCATCGCATCCACATTTGTTCAGCATCCAATCAAATGCAAAAAATCCGAACAATGAAATAGCCAAAGCTGCACACACCTTTCCCATGGTCATGGTTTCAGTTAGGACTCTTTAGGCTCAGAAGGACTGCACAGTTTTCACGACATCCCACGAGTTGCTTTTATACCTGACCTCACGCCGAAAGATACATGACCCCATTGTTCAAATTCCTGACAGAGCAACATGGAGCAGAGGCCCCCCGTGTACGTTTCAATTCAAAGGGACCTTCAACGGATCGTGATTTGCAGGGGTTGCATTTGTGAGAAGAGGCCCCGCTGTGTATTGTCTTTGCAGCTGAATAACAGAGAGAGCGTGTTTTCCACAAACATAGCATTCTTTGAAGGCCTCATTAAAGTTTTCATCTCTAATGTTTCACAGGTGAAAGAACATTCTGTTTTTTTGTTCTTTTTGCCAAAATTAGCCAAAAACCAAATCTTTAAAATCTGTTAAAATTTAATTGGACTCAATAGAGGATTGAATCAATTCATTAAAACTGAGTAAACCTATAAAACCTATAAGGGACAGATAATCTACTGATATGTTAGTCTAAATATGTCTCCATAAAGTATTTTTTGGCCCTCATTTAGTTTAATGTAATGAATGAGATGTTGCCAATGAATTTCATGGATATCATGGTGATTTATTCATGAAGCTAATCCTTACATAATTTGTAGATGATATTCAAGCCCTTTCATAACAAGTGTACTGCAGGTGATTTCTTCTTTTTTAACCCATTAACTTGAATACTGGAGTTATATGCATGGCTGTGTGATTGACATGTCTCTTGACACTATTAGCTGTAGACAATGGCTGTTGTCTGAACTGGACCTCTCAACTGCATTTGTTTTGTTGGTGTCTTCTGGAGCTTTTTTAATGGAATTACTTGGCAAATGTTTTCATGTGATGTACAGTATGGTCTCACTTCCATTAAATGTGGGCATTTTGATGAGGGAAGTTATAGTGCTTTATTAGGCTGTTAGCACTGAGTAGCAGATAACTGCTGCTGTGACTTGGAGCTATATAAATAAAATTGAACTGAACTGAAATTGAATTATTTGTACAGCATGCTAACCAGGCTTTTCCACATTTCTACCTGGCTTAGGATTCCACTCTGTCATCCAAACCTGGTCACTTTTGGCTCCCCAAGCAAGCAAGCAAGCAAGCAAGCAAGCAAGCAAACAAACAAACAAACAAACAAACAAACAAACATTGGCCAAAACATTAGCACTAACGTCTTAAAATGTGTTCCAAAACCAGTGGGTGACCTCAAAGTGGAAATGTTAATGTTTTATAGCTGATGAAATGTTTTATTTGTTAATGAAATTGTCATTGACAAATTAACAGTGGATGTCCATGCAGTCCTCCCATGACTTTCCTTCATATGTTTGTATGAGAAAAAAAAGACTTTTTCTATATTACTGTAATTTCTCACATAAAAACAATACACTGGGTATAGATGTAGGTTGTTACGATCTGGAGTTATACTCTTTGACTTAAGCCATTAAAACAATAAATCAAAATCTCTAAAAATCAAAGTAAGATAGTAAGATCCTCGGTGAGGTAGAGTAACTATTGCTTTCTTCTTTTAAGGTTTCCTAGCTTTAAATTCTACATATTTTAGTTTTCTTTACAGTTTAACACATTTCCAGCTGCTGTTTTCTTATGAGATTATTTCTGACTTATAATAATAATTTTTAGACAACAACAAGCATTGTTTGCCTTTTTCAGGCAGTCTGATACAGATGGGTCAGATATAAGTGTTCGCTCTCGGATATGATGTGAAAAACAAGGTTTGTTATAAGGCCAATGTTGATACATGGCCATATAACTGGATCAGAACTAGATTGTATTTTCTTCTGAAAGTGACAAGAATGACCGAAACAGTGCTCTTACTGTGAATATTTATTGGAAGAAATCTGATGTCGCAAGTCGCAAGAAAAACATCTTTCATTTTTTGATGTGAAAAATACTTTCGTGCAACAACCTTTGGCTTTTAATCGGAGTCACAAAGACCAAGTTTCCTTTTTGATGGTCACGTCAAAACAAATAACTAACTTCTGAGTCAACTGATGCTATCAAATGAATATGTGTACAGACTTGAATATTGCCATTATATTAAAAGTGCAGTACAAGGAAAGAGAAGGACATTTTTTTCACATGCCACAAATCTGTGTTAGCACATGTTGATGGAGTCCGTTATGTTAAGGTAGAATGAACGCTTCATGGACTGTGCCTTTAAGAACTGATCAGTCACTACATTATATGCTACAAAACAAATCAGGCATAATTAAATAACTATATGAGTCTAACTGAAAATGTTCAAAGATACTTGAAAATATTCTTAATCACTTTTTAAAAATCATCAATAACTCCAACCATATTTACAATAATCTTCAGAAGAGACGAGGTCGCCTGGAAAACCTGGAAGATGTATGTATATTTGAATAATGCCTAGGAGAAAATAATGATGGGGAGCAAGACTTTACCAAATCTTATTTTCTACTGTTTATTTCAATTTTGGAATCACATAACACAATGTAAAAGGATAGTTAAATCACATTAATTGATTACCACTATTACAAATTGTGTATGCCATCTGGTGCATGAAAATTCTTTTATTTCTTTACGAGATTAAAATGTATTTGTTGTTAACAGGATTCATTGATGCGTCTGATGGAGCTGAATCTCATTCCGTCATATCCCATGTCCCTGAAGCTCCTGTACTCTCCGGGCCTCAGGTACATCATCCTGCCTCTGTAGTGGGGCTGCTCGTACATCAGCCAGTGGCCATCCATCACGTTGCAGGACTGGCAGTCGGACATGCGGTAGCGGTCTTGGAAGTTGTCGCAGTCGTCCATGAGCTCATACATCTGACCTCCGAAGTTCTCCCTCTCATATATCCTTACTCTGTAGGACCCTTTGTGCTGTTAATATTACAATGTAAGGATGAATTATTTTATATAATAATCTTAGCAATAAACCTTATTTATAGAGTATTCTTTAAACCAAGTTACAAAGTGCTTCAAAGAAAGAAATTGAAAAGAGAGACATAAAAAAATTTCCTAAAAGTTTTAAAATAGTGCTTCAAGAAAATATTTAAGTTGCTATTTTGATTTCAATGGACGAACTGTTCCACAGTGTGAGAGAGTTAATGACAGAGGCCCCAAACCAGCTAAGCCTTATTACCAATTTAAGGAACCCAGACCAGCGTATGTAAGAGACGAAGGTTTTGATATACTATTCATTCTGTGAACTATGTTGATGGACATTTTGCAAAAGCCATATCACATATGACACATATGTTATTATTATTATTAGGCCGTATTAGTTTATATATGAAAGTTTAGCAATCTCGGTACTGTACCATGGGGATCATACGACAGGATCTGATGCAATCGCTGAAACCTATCATACGTTGGTAGTCTGAGTACTCGCCCCTCCTCATGAAATACTGGTTTCCGATGAAGTTTGGGCGGTCGTAGACCATGAAGCAGCCGCTCTCCACCCTGCAGGAGTGACACCTGCTCAGGTGAGAGGACATATCAGCACAGTCGCTGCTGGTCTCATAGGAGCGACCCTGGAAGTTCTTGTCCTCGTAGAAGATGATCTGGATCCAACAGACGAGGCAGAATTCAGTAAACATTTTAAAATCATAGCTTTTGTTTTAGGTCAGAAAGATAAAAATTTTGATCTATTTTCTCTAATACACGTACCTTGCCGTGCATCGTGGCTGATAGACTGAATGACGCTATAGCAATCCTATCCCAGATTTAAGCCTTTTTTATAGCTAACGTGACATCCAGACAGTTGATGTCACCATTGTATGGAAACCATGAGTCAGCAGCATCCAATGTTAGTCCCTCTGTGAATGCTGATGGCAAAGGGTTGTTATGCATCCTCTGACAGGCTCTATTATTCTAGATCAAAAGAGTTTCTTTGTGATTACCTTGAAAATGATTTAGTGTTTTTATTTTGTGGTGATATACTCAAAAAGTAGTAGAGCCGTATTTAAATGTAGTTATTTGTGCTAGTACCACAAATGCTGTTGTTAAACTGATACTACACCCTGAATGTATGTAAATGGTAATGCAATGGTGCTTAAGCTAATTTATAAAGGTTCATGTTTTTTTTTTTTTTTATCTATACTGTAGCAAATAATTGGTTGATGTTAGACACATACACACATGCTTACTTATAACAAGGTGGTGCTTTTCTTTGGTTTGTATTTAACATTCATTTCAGGCGTAATCTGAAGGTATTATGTGGCATACTATAATATAACATTTCAGTGAAAGTTTAAGTGGAAAAAACGATTAAATTAAATATTATATTTACTTTGTTTGGGGTTTTAAGTTAACACTGCTTAATAACTTACTGATCTGCAATAAAGAGGTTTTTAATCAAAACTAGACTTTGACGTGGTTTAATAGAACAACAATATTTAATGTGTGCTGTGTATAATACTGGGATTAGTTTATAAAACTGTGGCACACTTTTCGATTATTTATAGAGAATTAAATTTTTCCCCCAAGTTCATGTGGTGTATTTATTATTTTATTAAGTTGATGGTGATGGTGTGTGTCTCTAGAGAATAATGTAACCATTTCATTGTGTTTTTCCCCTTTCAAACCCCTTTAATGATCGTTTATTCACTATATTAGAGGAGATAATAAAGAACAACACAAAAAGTCACTGATGTAAGATTTTGTCTTTATCTTTTATTTTTTGTGAATTTGTTTAGCACATGTCCATGATGCGCCTCATGCTCATGAACCTCATCCCGCTCATTCCCATCTCCCTGAAGCTCCTGTACTCTCCGGGCCTCAGGTACATCATCCTGCCTCTGTAGTGGGCTTGCTCGTACATCAGCCAGTGGCCATCCATCACGTTGCAGGACATGCAGTCGGACATGCGGTAGCGGTCCATGATGCTGTCGCAGTCGTCCATCAGCTCGTACATCTGACCACCAAAGTTCTCCCTCTCATAGATCCTCATCCTGAACTGGCCTCTGTACTGTTAGAGAGAATGGAAAAATAATGTGTTATGGAGTTTGCACTTGTACTAGAAACAGGATTTCATGCTGCATTCTACCTACCATGGGGATCATACGGCAAGACCTGATACCACCGCTCATGCCCATCATGCTCATGTAGTCAGCGTACTCGCCCCTCCTCATGAAATACTGGTTTCCCATGTAGTTGGGGCGGTCATAGACCATGAAGCAGCCACTCTCCACCCTGCAGGAGTGACACCTGCTCAGGTAGGAGGACATGTCGGCGCAATCGCTCATGCACTCATAGGAGCGACCCTGGAAGTTCCTGTCCTCGTAGAAGATGATCTGGAAAAAAGGAGTGCATTAGTTCATTTAGAGTTCACCGAAATAATACGATCTATATTCTGTATGCTCTACAACATCAGTGCATATGACGTTCATGACGTTCATAAGCTCACCTTGCCCATGCTCATGTCAGTGGTGGACATACTTAATGATGAGCTGCTGCTGTTGCTACTGCTACTGCTGCACTGCTGTCCTCTTTGGTTTAACCCTTGCTTTTATACCTGACCAAACCCTACAGAGTCAGTGGGCCCCCATTGTTTAAACCCCTGACCCAGCAACATGGTATAGAGAGCTGTACCAGCATGCGGTACTGTGTCATATAATCACATGATTGGGCAAGCGAAGACTTTAGAAATTTGACCTTTTGACGAGTAACACAAAGCCTCTATTCTCAGCTCTAAGGTTGTCGTGCCCATTTAGATGCATTAAACCAGAGTAACATAAAAATAATTGATTAAGGTTTTGTAAAGTAGAAAGAACTCACAGTGCATGCTAATGGAATGTAGATGTTTATTGCACATTTTTTTCTGGACATAAGTTAAAATCAGCAACTCAGAAACTGAAAAACATTTTGTAGAATTTGCACTATTAATTGTCATCATCATGATCATTTATTTGGAGGATTATAGATATATTCAGTTTTAGCATGGTTTATGTGTCTGTTTTTAACATTATGTTTGCATAATTTTGCAGTGTTCGATTCTTGTAGTATCTGATTTGATTGCCTTCTTAAATAATATAAATATTTCTCAAATTGATAATTGTATTTTACTCTGTAAAAAGGCTAAATCTAAATACTCTGTATTTAGATTTAGCCTTTTAGAACCTTTTGGCTCTTTATTTATGAATTGAGCTTATGGCAACCATTGTCTTTTCTTGCACCAAATAATAAATAAAAATAATAATACAAGTGGAAACAGATGGCACAATCAGTATTTTCTTAATATGCAACATGTTAGAATTAACTTTCACAGTACAACAATCTAAATAAATGTCTGATTTTTTTTAAGTGTCTTGTTTTTAACTTCAGGAGTAAAACCACAATGACCAATTATCCAAACACAGTAAATAATGACTCACTGTCTGTATTGTTCCTGATGCAAACAGAGTCATTGTTAAAAACTGAATAATTTCTGGGATTGTTTATATTAGACACATCACCTTTAAAACGAAAAAACAAACAAACCCCAATACATGTATATGATGGCAACAAATTTTTTATTAATAAATATACAACATGTCACAGTATTTACAACTTCATTATAGGGTGTAGGTCTGAGTCACTTCAACCATATCCTCAAGCAATTTTTAAGCACTTGTAGCTTGTAGCTAAATACTGGACAGATAGTTTCAGAATTCATTTAGTGATTAAAAATAAGAAAATAAGAATAAAAGAAACTTAAACTATTAATGATGCATAAAACCAAATTTTAAGCTAAAAAATTTAACATAGATTAGCATCATCAGATGTTTTTATGACCAAGTTAGTGTCAGTCAGATGACACTTACACATGACATAAACAGAAAACATGTTACTTTGACAATTGTTTGAAAATTCCCTTATTTTGATTTTATCTTTCAGTTTTTGAAAATGCTAATTGGTATTCTATTCAAGATCACACTTTATATTATCAGGTATCATCAGCTGAATACAATTTAGAATCAATATTTGCTTGCTATTGTGTTTGTTGCAGATAAAATTATAAAACTTCAAATATTTTCAGTATATATATGTATCACAACAATGTATCATTTTTTTCATGATGAGTTAATTAATAATCTCGACAAAGGTCAAAGTACTGTAAAATTATTTTATTTAGTGGCATTGGACAGTGAACATTTAGTAACAGGAGTCCATGATGCGCCTCATGCTCATGAACCTCATCCCGCTCATTCCCATCTCCCTGAAGCTCCTGTACTCTCCGGGCCTCATGTACATCATCCTGCCTCTGTAGTGGGGCTGCTCGTACATCAGCCAGTGGCCATCCATCACGTTGCAGGACATGCAGTCGGACATGCGGTAGCGATCCATGATGCTGTCGCAGTCGTCCATCAGCTCGTACATCTGACCACCGAAGTTCTCCCTCTCATAGATCCTCATCCTGAACTGGCCTCTGTACTGTAGGGGAAACAGTTCACAACAAAGAATTTGAATATATAATTCAAGCCTATCTGGAGGAAAATGATATCCACAGCACAGCTTTCCTACCATGTGGATCATACGGCAAGACCTGATGCAGTCTGACATGCCCATCATGCTCATGTAGTCAGCGTACTCGCCCCTCCTCATGAAATACTGGTTTCCCATGTAGTTGGGGCGGTCATAGACCATGAAGCAGCCGCTCTCCACCCTGCAGGAGTGACACCTGCTCAGGTAGGAGGTCATGTCAGAGCAGTCGCTCATGCACTCATAGGAGCGACCCTGGAAGTTCCTGTCCTCGTAGAAGATGATCTGAAAAACAGCAAAATAAAATCCTTCTTTAAAAAGCAGCAGTTATTTGGAAGCAGTAATCACTGTTGATTAAAAAAGAAAGAAATCTGTACCTTGCCCCTCATGTTCATGCCAGTGTTGCTCATGTTGCCTGCAAGTGAGTAGTTACTCCTGTTCTGTCCTGTTCTCTACCTGGTTTAACCCTTTTCTTTTATACCTGACCAAACGTAAAGAAACCCCTCCCCTACACCAGAGAACCCATTACTCAGCAACTTGCTAGTGAGGCCCACAGAAAGCAAAGGTTAGGTCCATTTTTTTTATAGACACTGGGCACCAGCAGTCTTTAGAAAGGCCTTTTCTCTTTTTACAGAATGCATTTTCAACCGTGCTTGTGAAATGTGAATAGGTTGGCCCATGTAATTGTTAAGAATTGTGTTTATGACCCGTGTCACACATAAACTGTCAAAACTGGGTGTTTGAATTGTTTTTCACGGTGAACATGCTTGTTTCCACTGTAGAATATGAAAAATAAATTGACTGTAGCAACAAGACATTTTAAATTAGTTGCTGATACATTTACATACAACTACATCGTACTCCATCAGAAATTGTTTATATTGTATTTTGGTTATAAATCCTCAAACGGATAAAGAGGAGGAAGAATACATCAACAAAATATTGACTGTGTTAGACAAATGCAAGTATGATATCATGTAACTGTGAGATTAGTGTTAATTACAGAGTGTTTGTTTGATGTTTTTGATCGTTTGACCTTTGGGTAGGTGATGACCCCACCTTAACACTAACTCTAACTGTACAATGTGTGATGTTTCTTTTTATTAAATTATTCTCCCAGTCTTAGTCAAGGGCACAAAGAAAACACCACAAACTTTACCCCCAAAAAGTCCGTTTTGGCTTTCTCCAAAATAAAGGAGAGATTTTTTTACCTATGGCTTAATGTTTGTTATACCCTTACCATAACTAAAGAAGCCGTGTACAATTTTGCCTTCATTCTGTAAAAACTGAAGCTGTTTTATCCCTCACTTATAACAACATGGACGTTATTTGGAGTTGTGGTTGCTCGTTTTCCTTTTGTTTGCTTTGTTCATTTGTCTCTTTTAATTCTATTTTTTTATACTTTTTCAACATGTTCAAAATAAAGATTCAATCAATCAATCAATCAAAACCTTTTGACGAGTAACACAAAGCCTCTATTCTCAGCTCTAAGGTTGTCGTGCCCATTTAGATGCATTAAACCAGAGACCTTCAATCAGAGTAACATAAAAATAATTGATTAAGGTTTTGTAAAGTAGAAAGAACTCACAGTGCATGCTAATGGAATGTAGATGTTTATTGCACATTTTTTTCTGGACATAAGTTAAAATCAGCAACTCAGAAACTGAAAAACATTTTGTAGAATTTGCACTATTAATTGTCATCATCATGATCATTTATTTGGAGGATTATAGATATATTCAGTTTTAGCATGGTTTATGTGTCTGTTTTTAACATTATGTTTGCATAATTTTGCAGTGTTCGATTCTTGTAGTATCTTTTGACGAGTAACACAAAGCCTCTATTCTCAGCTCTAAGGTTGTCGTGCCCATTTAGATGCATTAAACCAGAGACCTTCAATCAGAGTAACATAAGGAAGATGTCAGGAGAGGAAGATGTCAACTCCACGGAGCATCAAGTGGTTACCTTTCTACGGTCCAAAGGTGTGGAAGTGGATTATAACAACATTGAGGCTTGCCACCCTCTACCCCGAAAAAATGACAGTAACAAACCAGCCATCATTGTGAGATTTGCAATCAGAAAACAGAAAACAGCACTGTTAAAACAAGGAAGGAAACTGAAAGGATCCGATGTCTTCATGAACGAACATCTGATAAAAAGAAATGCGGACATTGCCAGGAAAGCACGTTACTTGAAGAAACAGGGAAAAATTCAAAATACATGGACCACCAACTGCAAAGTATTCATTAAACTCAATGGAACACCGGAACAAGCCAAAGTGTTGGTCATCAGAAATATGGAAGAGCTGGACAAATACTGAGGTCAACTTACTCTGGAGGTATGAATACACATGTGACGTGACACACAACACAACACATGGCACAGTCCAAAAGAACTTCATCTGCATCCGGCAACAATATCAACATGACTCATTGGAATTCTCTTTATGATAATCTGGAACTGAGAACATTTCGATACACAGACCATAATGTTCTAGACTTAGAAAAGGATATAGACCTGGAAAATAATTTCTTCTACAACATCAGCTGTAACTGCTGCTACTTCACTGATGAACAGTTTAAGCATACCATCAACACGGAAAATAAATTATCAATAATCCATTTTAATAGCAGAAGTCTGTATGCCAACTTCAACAATATAAAGGAATATCTAAATGAGTTGACAAATCCATTTGGAATTATTGCCATTTCTGAAACATGGATCAATGCGGAGAAAGGAATGGACTTTGGACTGGAGGGATATGAAGTGAATTTTGTAAATAGAAGGAACAAGAGTGGAGGGGGAGTAGCTGTGTATGTGGATAAAAACCTAAACTACAAGGTGGTAGAAAGTAAGACAACTGTAATTGATAATTTACTAGAATGTATAACAATTGAAATTTATAAGGAAAAAGAAAAAAATGTAATAATTAGCTGTATATATAGAACACCTGGCTCTAGTATTCAAGTATTTAATGACTTCATAGAGGAAATATTCTCTAAAACAAATCAAAAAGTTATGTTTATCTGTGGTGATTTTAATATTGACCTGTTGAATCCAAAAAAGCATAAAATGACCGACGAATTCCTAAACACTATGTACAGTTTGAGTTTACATCCTAAAATAACCAGGCCTAGCAGAATTACACCACATTGTGCTACCTTACTTGACAATATTTTCACTAACAATATGGAAAACAACATTGTGAGCGGAATATTAATTAATGACATCAGTGATCACCTACCAGTTTTTGCAGTTTATGACACTAATTATAAGAAAAATCAGCATGAAGAACAACTGAGATACAGACGTGTAAGGACGGAAGAAACGATGACTGCATTTAAGAACGATCTATTAAATCAGGACTGGGACAAGGTGTACAAAGAAGCTGATATTGATATTGCATATGGCATATTTTTAAGAATATTCATGGAGTTGTACGATAAAAACTGTCCAACAATAAAATACAACAGAAAGCACAAATATTCAGATAGACCATGGCTCACTAAGGGTTTACAAAATGCATGTAAAAAGAAAAATACACTCTATAGGGACTACCTAAAACAAAGAACAAAAGAAGCTGAAAATAAATATAAAAAATACAAAAATAAGTTGACCAATATTATACGTGTATGTAGAAAGGAGTATTATAGTAAAATATTGAACAACAATAAACATAATATGAAAGGAATATGGGATGTTTTAAACGGTATCATTAAAAATAATTCTGGACAACAAAGTTATCCACAATACTTTATCGATAATGGCAATCTTATGGAAAACACTGCTGATAAGGTCAACAGCTTTAATCATTATTTTGTAAATATTGGACCAAAACTGGCAGAACAAATTCCTGAGTCACTGCCATCAGTAGAATGTAGTGAAAACCTGATTGATAGGAACCCTAACTCAATGTTCCTCACATCAGTGGAGGAAAAAGAAATAATTGACATTGTACACATGTGTAAATATAAAACATCCACTGATTGTAATGATATTGACATGAAAATCGTCAAGAAGGTGATTGAAGGAATTGTAGGACCTCTAACATATATTTGCAACTTATCATTTCAGACGGGAAAAGTGCCAAACAAAATGAAAATAGCTAAAGTTGTGCCGCTGTATAAAACTGGGGATAGACGCCACTTCACAAATTACAGGCCTGTTTCTTTACTACCACAATTCTCCAAAATCCTAGAAAACCTGTTTAATAAACGATTAGACAAATTCTTAGATAAATATAAATTACTCTCTGACAGTCAATATGGATTCAGATCAAAAAGATCAACATCTCTGGCATTAATCGAATCAATTGAGGAGATTACGAATGCTATAGATCAGAAACAGTATGCAGCTGGAGTATTTCTGGATCTCAAGAAAGCATTCGACACAATCAATCATGACATATTAATTAATAAACTGGAACGGTATGGGATTAGGGGGGTTGTACTGCAATGGGTGAAAAATTATTTAAGTGACCGGAAACAATTTGTGAAGCTGGGTGTCCATTCCTCATCATGCTTGGACATTGCTTGTGGTGTTCCACAAGGCTCTGTACTGGGTCCAAAATTATTTATTATTGATATAAATGATATTTGTAAGGCATCTGATATATTAAAATTAGTATTATTTGCAGATGACACAAATATTTTTTGTTCTGGGGGGAATCTAAAGGAGCTGCTGGATACAATTACTTCAGAAATGTGCAAAATTAAAAAATGGTTTAACAGGAACAAACTATCGCTAAATCTAAGTAAAACTAAAATTATCTTATTTGGGAATTCCCTTAGAAATGCACAAGTGCAGATTCATGTAGATGGTGTGGAAATTGAAAGAGTACTTGAACATAAGTTTCTTGGTGTGATTATAGATGATAAATTAAACTGGAAGTCTCATATAAATCATATACATAACAAAATTTCAAGAAGTGTCTCAATCTTGAGTAAAGTAAAACACATTCTGGACCACAAATCACTCCACATTCTCTATTGTTCCCTGATTGCACCGTATTTGAATTACTGTGCAGAGGTTTGGGGCAATACTTACAAATGTTCGCTATCATCAATCTTTATATTACAAAAAAGGGCCATAAGGATAATCCATAAAACTGGTTACAGAGATCATACAAATCCACTATTCTTAAAATCAAAAATTCTAAAATTCACAGATCTGGTTCATTTTCTCACAGCACAAATTATATATAAAGCAATAAATAACCTGCTTCCTGACAATATTCTAAAAATGTTTTCTAAAAGGGAACGGGGATACAATTTGAGGGGGGAATTAAATTTAAAACATCCTCGTATCCGTACAACATTAAAAAGTTTTTGCATCTCTGTGTGTGGAGTGAAGCTGTGGAACAGACTAAGTAAAGATATGAAGCAATGTCCAAGCATGGCGCAGTTTAAAAAGCGGTTTAAGGATATGGTTTTTACAGGGTACAGGGAAAAGGTAGAGATTTGATAGGGTGTTCTTGTCTAATATTTTCATGTGTGTGCGCATGCACGGGTTTGTTGGTATGGGTATATATGTATGTGTATATGTATGTATATGTATGTATGTATGCATGTGTATATATATATATATGTGTATATGTATATATGTATATGTATATATATGTATATATATATATGTGTATGTGTGTGTATGTATGTGTGTATATATATATGTATATATATATATATATATGTATATATGTATATATATATATATATATATATATATATTAAATATATATAAAATTGTAGGTTGTGTATCCTTCAGGTGTTAATAGGGTTATTGAAAATGTGTATATGTGCGTATGTGTGTATATACGTAGGTATGGATAGATAGAAACATATATGTGTATATATTAAAAAAAAAAAAAAAAAAAAAATTACACATAACATATAATGTAATTACAAGGAGGTATTTCTGTAGTCTATTGATACTAGATAGTGGAAAAGGGGTGAGATTAAATAAGCTTATGCTTCTTCCTGCTCCTTTTTGAACATGGACGTTATTTGGAGTTGTGGTTGCTCATTTTCCTTTTGTTTGCTTTGTTCATTTGTCTCTTTTAATTCTATTTTTTTATACTTTTTCAACATGTTCAAAATAAAGATTCAATCAATCAATCAATCAAAACCTTTTGACGAGTAACACAAAGCCTCTATTCTCAGCTCTAAGGTTGTCGTGCCCATTTAGATGCATTAAACCAGAGACCTTCAATCAGAGTAACATAAAAATAATTGATTAAGGTTTTGTAAAGTAGAAAGAACTCACAGTGCATGCTAATGGAATGTAGATGTTTATTGCACATTTTTTTCTGGACATAAGTTAAAATCAGCAACTCAGAAACTGAAAAACATTTTGTAGAATTTGCACTATTAATTGTCATCATCATGATCATTTATTTGGAGGATTATAGATATATTCAGTTTTAGCATGGTTTATGTGTCTGTTTTTAACATTATGTTTGCATAATTTTGCAGTGTTCGATTCTTGTAGTATCTGATTTGATTGCCTTCTTAAATAATATAAATATTTCTCAAATTGATAATTGTATTTTACTCTGTAAAAAGGCTAAATCTAAATACTCTGTATTTAGATTTAGCCTTTTAGAACCTTTTGGCTCTTTATTTATGAATTGAGCTTATGGCAACCATTGTCTTTTCTTGCACCAAATAATAAATAAAAATAATAATACAAGTGGAAACAGATGGCACAATCAGTATTTTCTTAATATGCAACATGTTAGAATTAACTTTCACAGTACAACAATCTAAATAAATGTCTGATTTTTTTAAAGTGTCTTGTTTTTAACTTCAGGAGTAAAACCACAATGACCAATTATCCAAACACAGTAAATAATGACTCACTGTCTGTATTGTTCCTGATGCAAACAGAGTCATTGTTAAAAACTGAATAATTTCTGGGATTGTTTATATTAGACACATCACCTTTAAAACGAAAAAACAAACAAACCCCAATACATGTATATGATGGCAACAAATTTTTTATTAATAAATATACAACATGTCACAGTATTTACAACTTCATTATAGGGTGTAGGTCTGAGTCACTTCAACCGTATCCTCAAGCAATTTTTAAGCACTTGTAGCTTGTAGCTAAATACTGGACAGATAGTTTCAGAATTCATTTAGTGATTAAAAATAAGAAAATAAGAATAAAAGAAACTTAAACTATTAATGATGCATAAAACCAAATTTTAAGCTAAAAAATTTAACATAGATTAGCATCATCAGATGTTTTTATGACCAAGTTAGTGTCAGTCAGATGACACTTACACATGACATAAACTGTAATGGAGGAGGTCACTGTAAGTGGGATGGACTTGACCTCCTGACTATGACTGATGTAGATGATAAGGTGCTGACTCTAAGAATCCACAATCTCAACAGGGTTGTCCGATAAGAACAGATGGCATATCCACAAAATCCACTGCCACTCAGGTATCTGTCGTTCACTCATTTATTTAGCAAGAATCCGAAGCACACATCCATAATGTGAGTGAGGGGATTTAACAGACTGTAAAATGCTATATGCCGTGTGGTGAGTGATGGTGTGGTTTCTGTTGGAAAGAACATAAAAGTCTTCCATAATTAGGTGAACAGAGTGAATTAAATGTGTAATACAACAATACAAACAATACTGGATAGTGGAACATTCAACCAAAATAAGGGAGTGTCAACAAATGCTAATTTTACTATTTACATAAATCCTTTTTTTTTTTTTTTTTTTTTTTTTTTTTTTCTCTTTTTTTTTTTTTTTTAATAAATAGGACAGGGGGAATGAATGAGAGAGAGAGGGGGAGAGAAAGAAAGAAAACCCAAGGGGAGAAGAGACGGTGAGAAGGGGGGGGAAGAGAGACAAAAAAAAAAAAACTCCTGGGTCACCTGTATGGAGAAAAAACAAACAAACAAACAAACAAACAAACAGAGGAGACAGCAAACAACAAAGAGCAACATAATAATAGAGAAAACAAAGCACCATCACAATAAACTAGCTAGTCATAGATATCAGTATTTACTAAGTAATAAACGATATTGTGCAGCACGCAAGATAGACAGCGCACAGTGTGCTTTGAGGCAGCAGCCAAGAAAGCTTTAGTCCGCGTCTGTGAATACCCATGTGTGCATACCTGTGTGGATCAGCATGCTTGCATTCCAAAGGTTTCTCCATGTAATGATCTGCTAGGGAGTGTGGGGGGGCCACAGCCCCGTCCTCCAGGGTGTGAAGCGGGTATGGAGGAGATCAAAACTCCAGACATCCAGAGGCCCCCAGAACACAAGAGACCATGGAAGACCAACAGAGGGGCAGCCGCGCCACTGTTCCAGTAAGAGCTGAGGAGAGTCCCAGATGAGGGCTCACTCAGCAGCCGCGGAGCAGAAGCCAGGGGGGGTTGCAGTGACGCGCCCGTGAGCTCCGCCGGCCCCCAGCTGCGCCTGAGTGACCGAGCCCTAGGCCGAGAGGCCGGGGGCACCCCACCTCCAAAGGGGCCCGAGCGAGCCCCAGGCCCCAGGCCCCAACAAGCGGCCGCCAAGGAGTGAGCCGGTGTGTACCCGGACGCCCACCCCCAGACACAAAGAACCACCAACACACCGACACCTGAGGGAGTCCGCCACCGGCAGGGGAAGTGGTGGTGGGTGGAGATAGGCCTCCAAACCTTGGAGGGCCTGAGGTGTCCCCAGAGAGGTGACGTCTGATACCCAACCTGACATATAGACACAGACATACAGGCACACACAGACACAAACATCCATTCCCACCCTCATGCTCTCATATGCACTCACTCCACACTCAACCAACGTGGAGACAGACATAAAGAGACGCTGTACACACAATCACACTCCCCAAGCGTACTCTACAAACCGGGTCTAGGTACCCTTGCCCCTGGAGGGGGGAATTGCACCCAGACCCAGGTGGTGTTACCCTTTTCCCTGCGGTGGGGAGAGGCAGACCACCCCGACTCCGCAGCAGCAGGGAGGCCCCACACCCCAGACCGCAGTCGGACGGCCAACTCCTCCTACTAGCCCCCCCGCTCCAGCAGGCCGCAGAGAATGGGGGTGGGAGAAGACTCCAAACCTCCCTCCACCCGCTCATTGTAGTGTTGATGCATATGTGTTCTAAGGTGCAATTAAAACCCAGGAGGGCATGGAGCTACCTGCCAAGGAGCAGCAGGTAAGCGCATGGTCCCTCCTGCTAGCCCTCAATGACTAAGTGTATTTAAAATTGAGAGGTGGGCAACGACGTCAGGGGTGAGGTATACACCCTGATGGTGATTTGGACTCCGTGATTGTGCCCACCCCCAAGATCCTATATGTATGTGTAATGAGAGTGTGAATAATGTGAATGTCTAAGTTGTGGGATAAAATTGAGGCAGAGGCAGCCAGAAGGGGACAGGGGGGGGGGGTAGCCTCCTCTGCACCCTGGTGACATACCCCCACTCCAAGGCCCTGCATGTGTGGGTGGTTGTGGAGGAGCGGGAAGAGGGAGGCAGCTGGAGATGGGGAGGGAAGGAAGGGAGGGGCAGGTAACCCCTCCCTGGGGCCAGCTCCCCCGCTGACCCCAGTAGGCACTCCCACCCTCCGCGACCCGCCAGGGAAGGGGGGCCCAGGCCCATCAGACCGGGGCCCAGTGCAGTAGCGCCCCCCGGCTCCACAGAGCCCTGGACAGTCCACCCAACCCCACCACAGAGAAAACTGCACCCACCCCACCAACCACACATCTTCCAGACTACATAAGACGGTAAACGCCCAGGCTGAGATCTTCCTCCACCTCTCCTGTATTTCCCCCTCCTGCAGAGAGTTCCTGAGAGAAGAAAGCTCCTGCCAGATGTGACCATCCCCCCCACCAGTTGAAGAGCCCCCCAGGCGGCTCGATGCACCGGCGGCACCCTGCTCCAGGGCCGGGCCCCCATGCACCCACCCGCCCACAACCCCGGCAACACACCAACCAGGACCCGAGCCCCCGAGGCCCGGCCCGGGCCCCCGCCCAGAGACGGAGCACCCCCAGAACCTCACGCCCATCCCGGACCCACCCAGGGGCAGCCAGGTTGCCAGGTCAGTAACCCACGTCCGTCAGCACAGACCCTCCCCTAGCCCCGCTGCACGCAGCCGCGAGGAAACAGTCACCTGAGAGCCAACAGAGCCCTCAACCGGACGTGACCGCTACCCCGGGTTGAGCCCCCCAAGGAAGATGCCTCCGGGGAACCCCCCGACGCCCTAAGCCTGTCCCTACCCCCTCACCAATCACAACAGTGAAGGCGGGACCAAACTATGACCCCCCACCCCCACTAGGTGATGGAGCTGATAAAAGGGGCCCAGAGCAATTGATCTGATGTGGTGGCAGAGGCTGTGTCAAGACTAATGTAATCTAATAGATAATTTCTATATTGGTTAGAATTAAGATTATTTTTATTTTTCCAGTTCATGAGGACTGTTTTCTTGGCTATGCATAGGGCAGTGAAGATCATATGGGCTATATTCTTTTCTGAAGTGACATTATCTAAGCTGCCCAACAAACACACTAAGGGGGAAGTTGGAATGTTACATTTCAGACATTTTGATAAGTCTTCACATATCTCGCGCCAAAACTTTTGCACTGGTGGACAGAACCAAAGAGCGTGGATGTAATTGTCTGGTGTATTGCCTTGACAGTGTGAGCAGTTGTTGGAAGATGTAAAGCCCATCTTAAACATCCGATGACCTGTATAGTGCACTCTATGAAGTATTTTGTATTGTATTAATTGCAGACTGGGATTTTTAATTAATTTAAAAGTTTTTAAGCAAATCTGAGACCAGAAGTTTTGGTCTAGGTTGACTGATAAATCTGCTTCCCACTTTGCAGTAGGAAGGGATATTGATTCATCTAATTTAGAAAGTGTTCTGTATATTTTAGATAATAATTTGGGGGATTTAAGAGTAAGAAAATGTGCCGCACTTAGTGGTGTTTGTAATTCAACTTGACTGAGGTTAAATTTCTTTTTTACTATGGATTTAATTTGTTGATATTCTAAAAACCTTGTCTTGTTGATCCCATATTGTTCAACTAGTCTGTCAAATGGAATAAATTCTGTTCCCTCTAATATATGTTCTAAGTATTTAATTCCTTTACAACTCCATTCTGGGAAATTAATCATATTATTGTTTTGTAATATGTCAGGGTTATTCCAGATAGGTGTACGTTTGCATGGGATTAATGAAGACTCCGTTATTTTTAGAAACTCCCACCATGCTGTTAGAGAAAAGCTGATGTTGATACTTTTAAAGCATTCATGTCTTTTGATGTTTGAGCTAATAAATGGTAGGTCTGAAATCTCTAGATCCTTGCATAGTGCCTGTTCAACATCTAGCCAGGGCTCAACTAAGAAGGTATGTTTTAACCATTCTGAGATGAACTGAAGCCTGTTGGCTAAGAAGTATTGGTGAAAATTAGGCAGATCTAATCCTCCTCTATCCTTGGTTCTTTGTAGCGTTTTTAAGCTAATACGCGGGGGTTTATCTTTCCAAAGGAATTTGGAAATATATGAATCCAGAGATCTGAACCAATCTTGTGATGGTTTGTTAGGGATCATCAAAAATAAGTAATTTATTTTTGGCAAGATCATCATTTTTATAGTGGCGACCCTTCCCATGAGTGATATGGGTAAAGATTTCCATCTAGTCAGATCGCCTTCTACTTTCTTTAGAAGTGGGATGTGGTTTAGTTTAGTTAAGTCTGAAAGCTTAGGAGAGACATTAATACCTAAATATTTAATATTTCCGGATTGCAGTGGGGCAGAGGAAGAATTATGGAAGGAGCAGTTAATGGGGAGAACTGTAGATTTTGGCCAGTTAATTGAATAATCTGAAACTCTTGAAAACCAGTTTATTAAAGTAATTACCTCAGAGAGGTTGGTTTGTGTGTTTTGCAGAAAAAGCAACACATCATCCGCATAGAGACTGATTTTATGTTCTATGTTCTTACATTTTATGCCCTTAATTGTTGTAGCCTGTCTAAATGCTGCTGCTAGAGGTTCGATAAAAATTGCAAAAAGTGAGGGGGAGAGTGGGCATCCCTGTCTGGTGCCCCTCAGGAGACAGAAGCTGGAGGATGTCTGGTCATTTGTTCTGATACGAGCCGTTGGGGAATTGTATAATATTCTTATCCAGTTTATGAAAGAGTTTCCAAAACCAAATTTGTGTAAAGTTGCGAATAAAAATTTCCAATTAACTCTGTCAAATGCTTTTTCTGCATCTAGAGATAATATTATGGCTTCGATGTTTTTATCGTATGAGTAGTCTATTAAATTAAGTAATCTACGAGTGTTTGTTGAGGAGTGCCGACCTTTTATGAAACCAGTTTGGTCAGGATGAATTAAGAGGGGGGTCATTTTCTCTAATCTCTTTGAGAGAGCTTTGCAGATTATTTTAAGGTCTACATTTAAAAGAGAAATTGGACGATAGCTTGAGGGAAATAAAGGGTCTTTGCCTGGTTTTAGCAGGAGACTAATGTTGGCAGAATTCATATTTGGTGGTAGTCTGCCCTTTTCCTCGATTTCCTGCAACATGCTGTGGAATACTGGTGCCAAAATTGTCCAGAATTCTTTGTAGAATTCTGCAGGGAAGCCGTCTGGACCTGGAGCCTTATTATTGGGCATACTTATCAGGGCTTCCTGGAGTTCACTTGGCGTCAGTGGCGAATCCAATTCCATTGCTTGACTGTCTAGTAATTTTGGAAGAGTTACGTTGTCAAGAAACAGAT
Source organism: Maylandia zebra (assembly GCF_041146795.1). Classification (NCBI taxonomy): domain Eukaryota; kingdom Metazoa; phylum Chordata; class Actinopteri; order Cichliformes; family Cichlidae; genus Maylandia; species Maylandia zebra. Next base: position 11,352,895 of record NC_135182.1, on the reverse strand, counting down.
CAATTTCATTTTTAGATGGGTTTATTTGTGGTGAGTATAAAGTTTCATAGAAATCCCTAAAAATGTTGTTTATTCTTCCAGGATCATATATTGTGTTCCCCGATAAATCTTTAGCAGCACATATAGTTGTTTTTTCTTTATTTATTTTTAGCTGGTTAGCTAGAAATCGACCTGATTTGTTACTGTGTTCAAAATTCTGCAAGCGAAGTCTTTGTATAAGGAATTGTGTTTTTTTATTAATAATTTCATTTAATTCTAGTTTTGTTTTGCATATTTTGTTCAATGTTTCCTGATCTTGGTCGCACGCGTAGGCTTCTTCTAGTGATTTGATGTTTTTTTCTAATTCCTGAATATTTTTGTTTTCTTCTTTCTTTTTGTGTGATGAGAAAGAAATTATTTTACCTCTCATCACAGCTTTCCCTGCTTCCCATAGAACAGAAGCAGATATTCCGGGAGTGTCATTAAAGTCTAAATATGAGGTCCATTCCTTTTTAAAGTATTTAATAAAGTCTTCATCTTTAAGTAGTGATATATTAAATCTCCAGTTTTTACTTGGCGTAGTATTATTCTTGTGCATTAGTGTTAAAGATACAGGAGCATGATCGCTGACAGCTATAGGATGAATCTCAGTGTCTGAAATGTCACACAGCAGTGAGCTGCTGACCAAAAAATAATCCAGACGAGAGTAAGAGTGATGAACATGCGAGAAAAAAGTATATTCCTTACTGGTGGGGTGAAGAGAGCGCCATGCATCGCAAAGACCAAAGTCGTTCATATACTGTTTGATTATATTTGTGGACTGCCAATTACGCTGAGTTCCTGTTGTGTTGAGCCTATCCATTTCTTCATTTAGTCCAAGGTTGAGGTCACCGCCAAGAATGAGTGTGCAATCAAGGTGTTCAGAGAGTGCACTAAAAAAACCGTGGAAGAATGAGGGTTCATCAACATTTGGACCATATATACTAACAATACATAGTTTTTTGTTCAATATTGATAGTTTAATAATTAGAAATCTACCCTCTGGATCTATAACTGTATCGAGTACTGTAAAATTAACATTTTTATGTATTAAAATTGCTACTCCCCGTTGTCTAGAATTATAACCGGCTGCAAACACGTTAGGAAACTCAGGTGTTTTAAGTTCGTTTAAACCTGTGACAGGTTTGTGAGTTTCTTGTAATAAAACAACATCTGCCTGTAGTTTTTTAAGCTGGTTAAATATTTTTAACCTCTTTCCTCTGGTGCCAGCTCCATTTACATTCCATGTGACAAACCTCAGCATGCCCTTAATTGTGCGTGTATGTCTAATGATGTATGCTGGGTGTTTCGTTTAGACAGGTGGCGAGAATATGGAAACATCCCTTGTTTGTAAATAGAAAGAGAAAAAGAAGTGTGGTGAGAGACTCCATAAGTCTGACTATGTGTGTGAATATTCACTAATATGAACAAGCGTGGCTTGCTTATGTGTCCTGCAAGTCTGTGCGTGCTGTGAGGCTGTTGTGAATGTGCTGCCGTTGAGCTGATGTGTTTGCGTGATCGTGTTGTGAAAATATGGAGAAATAGAGGGTGTTGTTTGTAGGTGAGTGGGGAAGTAGGTGACCACAGCAGTGAAAGACAAGAGAAAGAAAGAAACCACATGAACTGTGAGCGACAACAAAAAAAAGGAAACGAAACGGAAACATTCCAATTAAAGCAATGACGGAGGGTGACGGTATTATATCTGCTATGACATCCTACTGATATTACTAGCTTAAACTCATGTTAAAGGAGAAAGTGTGAATGAATAAGAAAAGAGTGTAGCGGGTTCTTATCTGGAGTGCAGTCAGTATAACCACGGTGTGGTGCCGGGGTCGCGGTACAGCTGTCCGTCCACGTAGAGCCGGTCCACAGCGATGACAGCACGGGAGCCTTTCTGGATAAAGCTACGTCGAACTGGGAACAGGACCTTGCGTCGTTCCAGGATCTCTTTGGGGAACTGGTCGTTCACGCTGAAGTCCGTTCCTTTCAGCTCTCTGCCGCGACTCTTCACCTGTTCCTTTTGTTTGAATTGGCTGAATTTGGCCACAATAGGCCGTGGTCTCCCGGTCCGCGACCGCGCGCCCCCCAAGCGATGTACTCTATCGAAGTCGATGTTCTTTACGGTGTCCTCCGGCAGCTTCAGGTGGATTTTAATGAAGCTTTTCACCGTTGCCTCTGCGTCCTCTCCGGCAGTTTCTGGAATACCAGAAAACACAAGATTATCTCTCATGCTACGGGCTTGTAAATCGATAACGGACTCTTTTATTTTTTTATTTTCAATGAAACGTTCAGTTGCATCGTGAGGCAGGATATTGTCAAGGGCCATTCGCAAACGAGCGAACTGGCTGGGGTCATCAGACGTGAAGTATGGAATGTGTGGTGTTGGTCCCCGGTACACGGTCTCTGTACTTGGTAGAGGTTCGTGCTGACCATATTTCCTCCAGGCTTTGGAATCAGTTGGCGGCCAGCGAGGCGGGTCCCCAGTCATCTCCCGGAAGCTTTCTGGTTGTTGGCGCTGAAAGGTGTATGGCTCTGCATATTCAGGGGTGACCTGCCTCTTCACACATGCTCCAGGCCCATACTCGTCCTTCACGTTAATTTTCCCGACCTGTTCAGTCACAGGAAGTTGACTGTACTGATAAGGTGACGTACATCTGAAAGGACCTGAGGCTGCTGCACTAGCAGGAATTTCTGATACCGGAGGTGGTGGAACAGGGAATGGCTCAGCACTCTGAGGATCAAGTGGAAGTGATGCCTCTGGCCAAGGTAAATCCTGTATGTCATCCTCTGGTATGTGAAAGGAACGTACCGTGTGTGGGTAGTGTCTGGAGGCATGGTCAGGATGAGGAGACTGAGGCATGGAATCAGTCCACAAGGACTGCCTCTGGTCCTGGGTACTGGGGCTTAATGCAGAAGGTTGGGGAGCTGGTGACGTCTGGAGGGCTGAGGACCGGAGAGAGAGGGCACCAAGCAGAGTCTGAACCTCTCGTCTGAGCTGATTATTATCTTCCTGCATTTCTCTCAGTGCTGATAATACCACGTCTGAGGTGCCATGCTGAGAAGTCTGGTCAGCTGGAGTGGCTGAGGTGTTGGGATGTGCCCCATGGTCATCAGGGGACTGGTTGTGCGACACATGCACCTGTGGTAGTGATCTCCTTGGCAACTGCACCAAGAAGTCATCGAGGTAACGAGGCCGATGACCATCGCGACGAGGACGAGGAGTGGATGAGAAAGCCATCTTGCCTGTGAAACTGTAAATCCGGCTCGAAGGACCATGTAATGGAGGAGGTCACTGTAAGTGGGATGGACTTGACCTCCTGACTATGACTGATGTAGATGATAAGGTGCTGACTCTAAGAATCCACAATCTCAACAGGGTTGTCCGATAAGAACAGATGGCATATCCACAAAATCCACTGCCACTCAGGTATCTGTCGTTCACTCATTTATTTAGCAAGAATCCGAAGCACACATCCATAATGTGAGTGAGGGGATTTAACAGACTGTAAAATGCTATATGCCGTGTGGTGAGTGATGGTGTGGTTTCTGTTGGAAAGAACATAAAAGTCTTCCATAATTAGGTGAACAGAGTGAATTAAATGTGTAATACAACAATACAAACAATACTGGATAGTGGAACATTCAACCAAAATAAGGGAGTGTCAACAAATGCTAATTTTACTATTTACATAAATCCTAACTAGGCACTTTACATTAGAGCTAACATGAGAAATTAGTGACGGTCCCTTAATGACCGCACGGCAGAGGCTGCTTCGCAGTAAACGGCAGTAACAATCGGTAAACAAAGTGTGCGCCAAGGATTAAACAAGGGAGGATAATGGCCGCAGCAAAGAACAAACACGATAAAACACAGAAACTTACAGTCTCATGGACGCACACCGCTAACAGCATTAGAGGAATGAAAATCCACACGGTGAGTAAAACTCTGCTGACTCTTCCCACCTGCAGCTCTGACCGAACTCTCTGCGTCGACATGTGCGTAATGATGAGGTAGAATTGTGTCTTCTGATTGGTGAAGAGAATGGGTTGCCTCACCGCTCATTGGCTAAATGGCAGCCGTATGCTGATATCTTACTCCGCAGATGCGGCTCCGTTCGTGAGTTCTGCGAACTGGCTGGCCTTTTGTACAGCCGCCCCCAACTTTGCGGAGCAAAGGTGCACTTCACTTAGGAAGGTCAGGCAGTAGACTCCGGTGGAAGAGCTGGAAGTCTGATAAGTCGTCCCACTGATCGTGTATATGTCTTGTCTCCAACCTGTATCTGAACGGTTCGAACCCTGCCATCTGCTCCAGGGATTACTTGGCTGACCTTACCAACTGGCCATAGGGCACGAGGGAGCTGCTGGTCCACAATGAGAACGATAGTGCCAACAGTCAACTCATCTCTTTCCTGCTGCCATTTGTGCCGCATCTGGAGTGAAGGTAGATAATTCCGGATGTAGTGGATCCAGAATTGATCCGCCAAGGCTTGACATTGTCTCCACCTACGACGGCTCAGGAGTTCGGCTTCTGGGTAGACGACCTGTGGCATACCGGAATCAGGCCGCCCCATCAACAACATGTTGGGAGTGATCGGATCAACGTCTGCTACGTCTGAGGAGACATAACCTAGCGGCTTAGAGTTGATGATGCTCTCTACCTCGCTGAGTATCGTCCTAAAGACTTCCTCGGTGACATGCTGCGAGCCGAGAATGGTATGCAGCGCAGACTTGATGGAACGAATCTCCCGTTCCCAGGAACCACCAAAATGTGGAGCCTGTGGACGGTTGAAACGAAAATGAATCTGCTGGCTGGCCAACTGTGACTTCAGAGCTGGGCCGAGTGCGTTGAAAGCCTCCTGGAGTTCAGAGCTACCACCTCTGAAGTTGGTACCTTGATCCGACAGCAGTTCGAAGGGCTTCCCACGTCTCGAGATGAAACGACGCAGTCCCATCAGGAATGAGTCAGTGTCCATGCTGGCAAGCAGATCAAGGTAGACTGCGTGGGTCGTTAGGCATTTGAAGATGATCCCCCACCGTTTCTCTGTACGCCGCCCCATCTTGACAAGGTATGGGCCAAAGCAATCCACCCCAGTTGAATAGAAGGCTGGGCGATGAAGTCTTAAACTGGATAATGGAAGGTCAGCCATCTTGGGAATGACCGGCTGGCTGCGCCACCTCCTGCATTCAGGACAGTTGTACTGGTGCTTCCGGACGGCCTCTCGTCCTCGAAGTATCCAGAATCTGCGCCGGAGCTCAGCAAAGACCCTCTCGGAGCCCGGGTGAGCAAGCTGGCGATCGCAATCCTGGACGATGAGCTTTGTGATAGGATGCTGAGGGTCAAGAACGACAGGATGCAAGATGTCTTGACTGAGGGTTTCACATCTGCGAAGCCGCCCCCCTACCCGAATCAGTTGAGCCTCTGGGTCATACTCAGGAGCTAAGGCAAGTAGGCGACTGCTGACAGCTACCGGTTTGTGAGATGACAGCCGAACAAAATCTTCAGGGAAACTGTCTTCCTGTACCTTCCGGAGGAGTGCTAACTCCGCTTGCCTGTAATCCTCTGCCGTGGGTATCGAGTCAGCAGCTGTCCCATGGACAGCTCGAACGTAAGCTTCCAGCAAGGTCTGGTAGCCACTGAAAGAACCAACATCAGGTAGATGTGGATCAGGTATTCTGGTGATGTTCCCACAGAAGCTCTCCTTCCGCAGCTCTGATGAATCATCAAGGGAAACGTGGTTCGGGAGCTCCGGGCAGTATGATGCCGCCTGCCAGAGAAAAGGTGGGCCCCGGCGCCACCGATGATGAGAGGTGAGCTGTGAGAGCCGTAATCCTCGAGTGATGTCGTCGGCAGGATTGTCGCCTGATCTGACATATCTCCACAGGCTCCCTTCAGTTAGCTCTTGAATATCTGCAACTCTAGAGCCCACAAAGATCTTGTAGCGGCAGGATTGGGACTGGAGCCAGTTCAGGACTGTAGTGGAGTCGGTCCAATAGACAATGCTTGAGATATGAAGGGTGAGTTCCCTCTTGAGGACGGCAGCAAGCTGGGCTCCCACATGAGCAGCACAGAGCTCCAACCTCGGAATGGACTGTTGACGGACGGGAGCAACTCGAGATCGGGCAGCTAGGAAGGCTACCTGGATTCCCCCCATATGATCTTCTGTCCGAAGGTAGGCTACAGCTCCATATGCCTTCTCAGATGCATCGGAGAAGATGTGGATGCTCTGCTTGCAAAGGGATGGGTCTGTCTCTGGCTGCACGTAACAACGTGGCAGGGAGACATCAGGGAGCTGAATCAATTCACTTTCCCATGCATGCCACAGCTGCAGCAGGTCGATTGGCAGATTTGGATCATCCCAGTCTCTCCTTTTCCTCCAGAGATGCTGCACCAGGATTTTGGCCCGAGTGGTGTAAGGAATGAGAAGGCCAAGCGGATCATACTGCTTGGCCAGAACCCGATAGATGTTGCGCATTGTGGGCTCCACCAACTGCTCAGTGTGCCGAATCTGATATCTGAGCTCGTCAGACTGACAGTGCCATTGCAGGCCCAGAGTCCGCTCTGGTACATCAGTCCCATCGGGGGAAAACCACAGTTCACTGCTCTGTGAGACTGATCCAGGTGGCATATGACTGATGAGTTCTGGGTAGTTGGAAGCCCACTGTCGTAATTCGAAGCCACCGGTGAGCAGCAACTGCTGGATTTTGTTAACCAGTTGCTGGGCTTCGGGAAATGATGCGAAGCTCTGGAGGAGATTGTCAACATAGAAACATTTCTCCACTGTGTGACGGGTATCCTCGCTGGGGCTGCTGTGATCCAGAACGTGCCGCTGCAGAGCATAGGTGGCACAGCAGGGACTGCATGTCGTCCCGAAAGGCAACACTTGCCATTCGTAAACCTCTGGTTGCCTCGTGCGATCCATATCTCTCCAGAGGAACCGGAGGAAGGGCTTGTCCTGAGTCAAGAGGTGGACCTGATGAAACATCCCCTTGATGTCACTGCTCACTGCAATGGGATACTCCCGGAAGCGAAGTAACACACCCAGGAGCGTCGAGCCCAGGGTAGGACCAGGTAGGAGATGCTGATTCAGGCTGTTACCATTGTGCACGAAAGAACAGTTGAAGACAACGCGATCCTTGCCATTATGCTGAACCATGTGGTGTGGTATGTACCAGGTGCTACCATCCATCTCCATGTCTGCGATGGTCAGTTTACTCACATAGCTTGCATCCACCAGCTTCTGAATTTCCTGGTTATAGGTGGCTGCTTGTACAGGCGTCTTCAGGAGGCGCTTCTCCGTAGCTCGCAGGTGACCCAAGACAGAGTCCTTAGTGGAATGAAGCGGGACTGGTTCTTCTTTCCACAGCAACGGGGTGGCATACCGGTTGATACCATCCACCTCCACTCTAATGGTCTTCTCCTCTAGCATCTTGACAGCCATGGTATCCTGTTTTGAACGTGTGGCCACCTTCTCATTCTGGTATGGGAGAACATCCATCTGCCAGAGCTTGGCTACATTACTGAGAAGTTCAGCACTGGGAGTCAGGGTGCTTGTGAGTAGACACTGAGGAGTGGAGGCTTGATGTAGAAGAACCTTGGCTGGACCCTGCAGAGTCCAACCCAGCCGTGTCTTGAGTGCAGCTGGTCCTCCCCGTGGACCCAGATGGACAGGCTCTATTGGAGTCAGGAGATGTGGGTAGTCAGAGCCAATCAGCAATAATGGTTGAGCTTGGTGGAACGAATGAAGTGGAAGACTTCGCAGGTGGCGGTAGGACCTTTGCAGTGCATCAGCTGGATGTGAGTGTTTGGCAAGCCCAAGCTCAGTGGCAGTGAATGCTCTTTGGATCCGGAACCGTCTCCGAGGGTCAGTGGCGGAGGCTATAGAGAAGGAAACGGAATGTCCTTCCACCGTTCTAATATCTTGTCGGATGGTTCGGAGCGCCAACTCCTCCCTCTTTCCCTGAAGGCCCAGCACTGTGAAGAAGGATTGTGCGTTCTGACCCATCATCTAGGATGGCATATGTCTCTAGCTTCATTTTGCCATTATAGAGGCACACCCTGACCATTTTCAGTAGCACACAGCTGGTCCCCCATGTTGGATCAACGTAGTACGTGACGGGTTGGACAGCTTCCTCCGCCGGTCTGTCAGAACTAGTGGATCGCGATGCATTAATCTCATGGAGTGTCTCCAAATGCACCTGATTGCATTGCTGGCATCTAGCTTTCAGGTAGCATTGCGCCTCTGGATGGTCCCTTCCACATCTCCAGCACCGCTTGCCTGTCTGAATCCAAGACAACTTCTGCTCTATATTGAGCTTCTTGAAATCTGTGCACTGATTGAAATAGTGCTGAAGATTATTACAGAAGGGGCAGAATTTCTTTGGCTTCCCCAATTTGGAAACTGGACGTGATGCCTGTTTTGGAGGCTCTGGGCCTTTAGCAGGAGGGTCGTAGCCCAATAAGACGGTTGTGGTTGCCGCTGCAGATCTCTGCTTGGGTCTGGCACCCTTCCCACGATCCACACGTGGCTCTCGAGGTTGCTGATGATGATGGAAATACACATCATCATCTTGGATGCGGACTTCATATTCAAGCCACTCTGCCAAATCTGCTAAGGTTGGGATGGGTGTCTGAAGAGGATTGATGAACCGCTTAAACTGCGCTCGAAGACTGTGTGGCAGTTTGGACAGCAGTCTGGTGACGTGTGACCCACACTCTAGTTCTGCTCTCCCCTCTTTCCCAAGCTGTTCTAACATTCCCACGAGAGCCCTCACTTTCAGGGCGAAAAGACGGAACGCTCGGCTGTCACCACTTCGCACCGGAGATTCTGACAACACGTCAGTGATCCGCTGCAGGGCAAGTTTGTGAGGTTGACCATACAGCTCTATCAGGGATGACATGGTCTGGCTGTATGGATAGCGACTATTGCTGTAGGAATCGGCAATAAGGAGGGCGTCTTCCAACTTGAGGTGATCGACTAGGATCTGGTACTTGAAACGTTCAGTTGCATCGTGAGGCAGGATATTGTCAAGGGCCATTCGCAAACGAGCGAACTGGCTGGGGTCATCAGACGTGAAGTATGGAATGTGTGGTGTTGGTCCCCGGTACACGGTCTCTGTACTTGGTAGAGGTTCGTGCTGACCATATTTCCTCCAGGCTTTGGAATCAGTTGGCGGCCAGCGAGGCGGGTCCCCAGTCATCTCCCGGAAGCTTTCTGGTTGTTGGCGCTGAAAGGTGTATGGCTCTGCATATTCAGGGGTGACCTGCCTCTTCACACATGCTCCAGGCCCATACTCGTCCTTCACGTTAATTTTCCCGACCTGTTCAGTCACAGGAAGTTGACTGTACTGATAAGGTGACGTACATCTGAAAGGACCTGAGGCTGCTGCACTAGCAGGAATTTCTGATACCGGAGGTGGTGGAACAGGGAATGGCTCAGCACTCTGAGGATCAAGTGGAAGTGATGCCTCTGGCCAAGGTAAATCCTGTATGTCATCCTCTGGTATGTGAAAGGAACGTACCGTGTGTGGGTAGTGTCTGGAGGCATGGTCAGGATGAGGAGACTGAGGCATGGAATCAGTCCACAAGGACTGCCTCTGGTCCTGGGTACTGGGGCTTAATGCAGAAGGTTGGGGAGCTGGTGACGTCTGGAGGGCTGAGGACCGGAGAGAGAGGGCACCAAGCAGAGTCTGAACCTCTCGTCTGAGCTGATTATTATCTTCCTGCATTTCTCTCAGTGCTGATAATACCACGTCTGAGGTGCCATGCTGAGAAGTCTGGTCAGCTGGAGTGGCTGAGGTGTTGGGATGTGCCCCATGGTCATCAGGGGACTGGTTGTGCGACACATGCACCTGTGGTAGTGATCTCCTTGGCAACTGCACCAAGAAGTCATCGAGGTAACGAGGCCGATGACCATCGCGACGAGGACGAGGAGTGGATGAGAAAGCCATCTTGCCTGTGAAACTGTAAATCCGGCTCGAAGGACCATGTAATGGAGGAGGTCACTGTAAGTGGGATGGACTTGACCTCCTGACTATGACTGATGTAGATGATAAGGTGCTGACTCTAAGAATCCACAATCTCAACAGGGTTGTCCGATAAGAACAGATGGCATATCCACAAAATCCACTGCCACTCAGGTATCTGTCGTTCACTCATTTATTTAGCAAGAATCCGAAGCACACATCCATAATGTGAGTGAGGGGATTTAACAGACTGTAAAATGCTATATGCCGTGTGGTGAGTGATGGTGTGGTTTCTGTTGGAAAGAACATAAAAGTCTTCCATAATTAGGTGAACAGAGTGAATTAAATGTGTAATACAACAATACAAACAATACTGGATAGTGGAACATTCAACCAAAATAAGGGAGTGTCAACAAATGCTAATTTTACTATTTACATAAATCCTAACTAGGCACTTTACATTAGAGCTAACATGAGAAATTAGTGACGGTCCCTTAATGACCGCACGGCAGAGGCTGTTTCGCAGTAAACGGCAGTAACAATCGGTAAACAAAGTGTGCGCCAAGGATTAAACAAGGGAGGATAATGGCCGCAGCAAAGAACAAACACGATAAAACACAGAAACTTACAGTCTCATGGACGCACACCGCTAACAGCATTAGAGGAATGAAAATCCACACGGTGAGTAAAACTCTGCTGACTCTTCCCACCTGCAGCTCTGACCGAACTCTCTGCGTCGACATGTGCGTAATGATGAGGTAGAATTGTGTCTTCTGATTGGTGAAGAGAATGGGTTGCCTCACCGCTCATTGGCTAAATGGCAGCCGTATGCTGATATCTTACTCCGCAGATGCGGCTCCGTTCGTGAGTTCTGCGAACTGGCTGGCCTTTTGTACAGCCGCCCCCAACTTTGCGGAGCAAAGGTGCACTTCACTTAGGAAGGTCAGGCAGTAGACTCCGGTGGAAGAGCTGGAAGTCTGATAAGTCGTCCCACTGATCGTGTATATGTCTTGTCTCCAACCTGTATCTGAACGGTTCGAACCCTGCCATCTGCTCCAGGGATTACTTGGCTGACCTTACCAACTGGCCATAGGGCACGAGGGAGCTGCTGGTCCACAATGAGAACGATAGTGCCAACAGTCAACTCATCTCTTTCCTGCTGCCATTTGTGCCGCATCTGGAGTGAAGGTAGATAATTCCGGATGTAGTGGATCCAGAATTGATCCGCCAAGGCTTGACATTGTCTCCACCTACGACGGCTCAGGAGTTCGGCTTCTGGGTAGACGACCTGTGGCATACCGGAATCAGGCCGCCCCATCAACAACATGTTGGGAGTGATCGGATCAACGTCTGCTACGTCTGAGGAGACATAACCTAGCGGCTTAGAGTTGATGATGCTCTCTACCTCGCTGAGTATCGTCCTAAAGACTTCCTCGGTGACATGCTGCGAGCCGAGAATGGTATGCAGCGCAGACTTGATGGAACGAATCTCCCGTTCCCAGGAACCACCAAAATGTGGAGCCTGTGGACGGTTGAAACGAAAATGAATCTGCTGGCTGGCCAACTGTGACTTCAGAGCTGGGCCGAGTGCGTTGAAAGCCTCCTGGAGTTCAGAGCTACCACCTCTGAAGTTGGTACCTTGATCCGACAGCAGTTCGAAGGGCTTCCCACGTCTCGAGATGAAACGACGCAGTCCCATCAGGAATGAGTCAGTGTCCATGCTGGCAAGCAGATCAAGGTAGACTGCGTGGGTCGTTAGGCATTTGAAGATGATCCCCCACCGTTTCTCTGTACGCCGCCCCATCTTGACAAGGTATGGGCCAAAGCAATCCACCCCAGTTGAATAGAAGGCTGGGCGATGAAGTCTTAAACTGGATAATGGAAGGTCAGCCATCTTGGGAATGACCGGCTGGCTGCGCCACCTCCTGCATTCAGGACAGTTGTACTGGTGCTTCCGGACGGCCTCTCGTCCTCGAAGTATCCAGAATCTGCGCCGGAGCTCAGCAAAGACCCTCTCGGAGCCCGGGTGAGCAAGCTGGCGATCGCAATCCTGGACGATGAGCTTTGTGATAGGATGCTGAGGGTCAAGAACGACAGGATGCAAGATGTCTTGACTGAGGGTTTCACATCTGCGAAGCCGCCCCCCTACCCGAATCAGTTGAGCCTCTGGGTCATACTCAGGAGCTAAGGCAAGTAGGCGACTGCTGACAGCTACCGGTTTGTGAGATGACAGCCGAACAAAATCTTCAGGGAAACTGTCTTCCTGTACCTTCCGGAGGAGTGCTAACTCCGCTTGCCTGTAATCCTCTGCCGTGGGTATCGAGTCAGCAGCTGTCCCATGGACAGCTCGAACGTAAGCTTCCAGCAAGGTCTGGTAGCCACTGAAAGAACCAACATCAGGTAGATGTGGATCAGGTATTCTGGTGATGTTCCCACAGAAGCTCTCCTTCCGCAGCTCTGATGAATCATCAAGGGAAACGTGGTTCGGGAGCTCCGGGCAGTATGATGCCGCCTGCCAGAGAAAAGGTGGGCCCCGGCGCCACCGATGATGAGAGGTGAGCTGTGAGAGCCGTAATCCTCGAGTGATGTCGTCGGCAGGATTGTCGCCTGATCTGACATATCTCCACAGGCTCCCTTCAGTTAGCTCTTGAATATCTGCAACTCTAGAGCCCACAAAGATCTTGTAGCGGCAGGATTGGGACTGGAGCCAGTTCAGGACTGTAGTGGAGTCGGTCCAATAGACAATGCTTGAGATATGAAGGGTGAGTTCCCTCTTGAGGACGGCAGCAAGCTGGGCTCCCACATGAGCAGCACAGAGCTCCAACCTCGGAATGGACTGTTGACGGACGGGAGCAACTCGAGATCGGGCAGCTAGGAAGGCTACCTGGATTCCCCCCATATGATCTTCTGTCCGAAGGTAGGCTACAGCTCCATATGCCTTCTCAGATGCATCGGAGAAGATGTGGATGCTCTGCTTGCAAAGGGATGGGTCTGTCTCTGGCTGCACGTAACAACGTGGCAGGGAGACATCAGGGAGCTGAATCAATTCACTTTCCCATGCATGCCACAGCTGCAGCAGGTCGATTGGCAGATTTGGATCATCCCAGTCTCTCCTTTTCCTCCAGAGATGCTGCACCAGGATTTTGGCCCGAGTGGTGTAAGGAATGAGAAGGCCAAGCGGATCATACTGCTTGGCCAGAACCCGATAGATGTTGCGCATTGTGGGCTCCACCAACTGCTCAGTGTGCCGAATCTGATATCTGAGCTCGTCAGACTGACAGTGCCATTGCAGGCCCAGAGTCCGCTCTGGTACATCAGTCCCATCGGGGGAAAACCACAGTTCACTGCTCTGTGAGACTGATCCAGGTGGCATATGACTGATGAGTTCTGGGTAGTTGGAAGCCCACTGTCGTAATTCGAAGCCACCGGTGAGCAGCAACTGCTGGATTTTGTTAACCAGTTGCTGGGCTTCGGGAAATGATGCGAAGCTCTGGAGGAGATTGTCAACATAGAAACATTTCTCCACTGTGTGACGGGTATCCTCGCTGGGGCTGCTGTGATCCAGAACGTGCCGCTGCAGAGCATAGGTGGCACAGCAGGGACTGCATGTCGTCCCGAAAGGCAACACTTGCCATTCGTAAACCTCTGGTTGCCTCGTGCGATCCATATCTCTCCAGAGGAACCGGAGGAAGGGCTTGTCCTGAGTCAAGAGGTGGACCTGATGAAACATCCCCTTGATGTCACTGCTCACTGCAATGGGATACTCCCGGAAGCGAAGTAACACACCCAGGAGCGTCGAGCCCAGGGTAGGACCAGGTAGGAGATGCTGATTCAGGCTGTTACCATTGTGCACGAAAGAACAGTTGAAGACAACGCGATCCTTGCCATTATGCTGAACCATGTGGTGTGGTATGTACCAGGTGCTACCATCCATCTCCATGTCTGCGATGGTCAGTTTACTCACATAGCTTGCATCCACCAGCTTCTGAATTTCCTGGTTATAGGTGGCTGCTTGTACAGGCGTCTTCAGGAGGCGCTTCTCCGTAGCTCGCAGGTGACCCAAGACAGAGTCCTTAGTGGAATGAAGCGGGACTGGTTCTTCTTTCCACAGCAACGGGGTGGCATACCGGTTGATACCATCCACCTCCACTCTAATGGTCTTCTCCTCTAGCATCTTGACAGCCATGGTATCCTGTTTTGAACGTGTGGCCACCTTCTCATTCTGGTATGGGAGAACATCCATCTGCCAGAGCTTGGCTACATTACTGAGAAGTTCAGCACTGGGAGTCAGGGTGCTTGTGAGTAGACACTGAGGAGTGGAGGCTTGATGTAGAAGAACCTTGGCTGGACCCTGCAGAGTCCAACCCAGCCGTGTCTTGAGTGCAGCTGGTCCTCCCCGTGGACCCAGATGGACAGGCTCTATTGGAGTCAGGAGATGTGGGTAGTCAGAGCCAATCAGCAATAATGGTTGAGCTTGGTGGAACGAATGAAGTGGAAGACTTCGCAGGTGGCGGTAGGACCTTTGCAGTGCATCAGCTGGATGTGAGTGTTTGGCAAGCCCAAGCTCAGTGGCAGTGAATGCTCTTTGGATCCGGAACCGTCTCCGAGGGTCAGTGGCGGAGGCTATAGAGAAGGAAACGGAATGTCCTTCCACCGTTCTAATATCTTGTCGGATGGTTCGGAGCGCCAACTCCTCCCTCTTTCCCTGAAGGCCCAGCACTGTGAAGAAGGATTGTGCGCTCTGACCCATCATCTAGGATGGCATATGTCTCTAGCTTCATTTTGCCATTATAGAGGCACACCCTGACCATTTTCAGTAGCACACAGCTGGTCCCCCATGTTGGATCAACGTAGTACGTGACGGGTTGGACAGCTTCCTCCGCCGGTCTGTCAGAACTAGTGGATCGCGATGCATTAATCTCATGGAGTGTCTCCAAATGCACCTGATTGCATTGCTGGCATCTAGCTTTCAGGTAGCATTGCGCCTCTGGATGGTCCCTTCCACATCTCCAGCACCGCTTGCCTGTCTGAATCCAAGACAACTTCTGCTCTATATTGAGCTTCTTGAAATCTGTGCACTGATTGAAATAGTGCTGAAGATTATTACAGAAGGGGCAGAATTTCTTTGGCTTCCCCAATTTGGAAACTGGACGTGATGCCTGTTTTGGAGGCTCTGGGCCTTTAGCAGGAGGGTCGTAGCCCAATAAGACGGTTGTGGTTGCCGCTGCAGATCTCTGCTTGGGTCTGGCACCCTTCCCACGATCCACACGTGGCTCTCGAGGTTGCTGATGATGATGGAAATACACATCATCATCTTGGATGCGGACTTCATATTCAAGCCACTCTGCCAAATCTGCTAAGGTTGGGATGGGTGTCTGAAGAGTTCTGCGAACTGGCTGGCCTTTTGTACATAAACAGAAGACATGTTACTTTGACAATTGTTTGAAAATTCCCTTATTTTGATTTTATCTTTCAGTTTTTGAAAATGCTAATTGGTATTCTATTCAAGATCACACTTTATATTATCAGGTATCATCAGCTGAATACAATTTAGAATCAATATTTGCTTGCTATTGTGTTTGTTGCAGATAAAATTATAAAACTTCAAATATTTTCAGTATATATATGTATCACAACAATGTATCATTTTTTTCATGATGAGTTAATTAATAATCTCGACAAAGGTCAAAGTACTGTAAAATTATTTTATTTAGTGGCATTGGACAGTGAACATTTAGTAACAGGAGTCCATGATGCGCCTCATGCTCATGAACCTCATCCCGCTCATTCCCATGTCCCTGAAGCTCCTGTACTCTCCGGGCCTCATGTACATCATCCTGCCTCTGTAGTGGGGCTGCTCGTACATCAGCCAGTGGCCATCCATCACGTTGCAGGACATGCAGTCGGACATGCGGTAGCGGTCCATGATGTTGTCGCAGTCGTCCATCAGCTCGTACATCTGACCACCGAAGTTCTCCCTCTCATAGATCCTCATCCTGAACTGGCCTCTGTACTGTAGGGGAAACAGTTCACAACAAAGAATTTGAATATATAATTCAAGCCTATCTGGAGGAAAATGATATCCACAGCACAGCTTTCCTACCATGTGGATCATACGGCAAGACCTGATGCAGTCTGACATGCCCATCATGCTCATGTAGTCAGCGTACTCGCCCCTCCTCATGAAATACTGGTTTCCCATGTAGTTGGGGCGGTCATAGACCATGAAGCAGCCGCTCTCCACCCTGCAGGAGTGACACCTGCTCAGGTAGGAGGTCATGTCAGAGCAGTCGCTCATGCACTCATAGGAGCGACCCTGGAAGTTCCTGTCCTCGTAGAAGATGATCTGAAAAACAGCAAAATAAAATCCTTCTTTAAAAAGCAGCAGTTATTTGGAAGCAGTAATCACTGTTGATTAAAAAAGAAAGAAATCTGTACCTTGCCCCTCATGTTCATGCCAGTGTTGCTCATGTTGCCTGCAAGTGAGTAGTTACTCCTGTTCTGTCCTGTTCTCTACCTGGTTTAACCCTTTTCTTTTATACCTGACCAAACGTAAAGAAACCCCTCCCCTACACCAGAGAACCCATTACTCAGCAACTTGCTAGTGAGGCCCACAGAAAGCAAAGGTTAGGTTTTTATAGACACTGGGCACCAGCAGTCTTTAGAAAGGCCTTTTCTCTTTTTACAGAATGCATTTTCAACCGTGCTTGTGAAATGTGAATAGGTTGGCCCATGTAATTGTTAAGAATTGTGTTTATGACCCGTGTCACACATAAACTGTCAAAACTGGGTGTTTGAATTGTTTTTCACGGTGAACATGCTTGTTTCCACTGTAGAATATGAAAAATAAATTGACTGTAGCAACAAGACATTTTAAATTAGTTGCTGATACATTTACATACAACTACATCGTACTCCATCAGAAATTGTTTATATTGTATTTTGGTTATAAATCCTCAAACGGATAAAGAGGAGGAAGAATACATCAACAAAATATTGACTGTGTTAGACAAATGCAAGTATGATATCATGTAACTGTGAGATTAGTGTTAATTACAGAGTGTTTGTTTGATGTTTTTGATCGTTTGACCTTTGGGTAGGTGATGACCCCACCTTAACACTAACTCTAACTGTACAATGTGTGATGTTTCTTTTTATTAAATTATTCTCCCAGTCTTAGTCAAGGGCACAAAGAAAACACCACAAACTTTACCCCCAAAAAGTCCGTTTTGGCTTTCTCCAAAATAAAGGAGAGATTTTTTTACCTATGGCTTAATGTTTGTTATACCCTTACCATAACTAAAGAAGCCGTGTACAATTTTGCCTTCATTCTGTAAAAACTGAAGCTGTTTTATCCCTCACTTATAACAGCTTATGTACAAGAAACTGCCACGTTTGTTTAAATCAGAAAACACATTTTATCTCTATTAAATGCTATAAAACTGTCATGTCTTATGTTTTTTTTTTTGTTAGAATAATTTTTTATGGGCGAATTTGAACTTTATTTTCATATCATGTTATCATACAAGGTCATTATAATAGCAAAACTGCATGAATTTATAATATTAATTTAGATTATTTTCTGCTACACTGGAGATTTCTTTACTTAAAATTCAATAGAGAACTGAAAAAAAAAAGCTTTTTGGATAAACTTGACAGGATCATATCAACATAGTATCTGAAAGGTCTCCAAGTTCAAGTTCATTTTCTAGTTGCTGTTCCTTCTGGGTCATAAAAATGCTCTAATATGAAGAAAAAGAGGACAATGTACCATCCTTTCTGACCTCGTTTGAAGTCTGGGCTTGAGTCTGGCATACATTTCCAGCCAGAGGCTAGCTGTCTTGGTAGAACTGCAACACCACAGGTGGTGTTCTAGAGGAGACAATGATCTCATCCTCCAGGGCTGCAAAAACCCAAAATAGGTACAAACCAGTAGCATAGGAGGTCATAGTGTTATGTGTATATTTTAGAGTATTGAGAGTGAAAGCCCGATGATGAACTCACTTTAGCTCCCAGTGTGGTGTTGAAGTCTCTCTATACCTGGGAGGTGAATTAGGGGCTTGATCAGAAATTACATCCAATGGTATGTTGTGTAATCTGAAAACACAATGAGCCATAATTTCTATTGTTTGCTGGTATGTGGGAAATTCGGGAAGATGCACAAAGTGGTCTGCCTTAGAAAAATACTCCATAATGGTGAGAATGAATGTGTTCCCATTGAAGTGTGTTAGACCAGAGGGAAAATCTAGAGCAAAGTGTGACCAAGGATATTAGGGGTGGATAACAGTATAAACAGACCAACAGGAGGCAAGTAAGAGGCTGCATTTGGGACACAAATAACACTGGCAGAGACACATGCAGAAGAGAGGGCCACAAGAAAATTCTCTAGTGAAAGATTATTCGGATACCTAGTTGAGAGATGAATATGCTGGTGTGTGCCCACTGTACTTGGTACAAAAAGACAGTTAGTGGGTCCACCTCAAAGGTCAGGTCCATCCAACAATGGATCACTGCCTCAATTTCCTTGGTGAATATACCAACTATTCAGGAAGCTGGGAGAAAACATGTGCTTTCATGTGCTTGGGTTATAGAATAAGTGTTGGGACAAGGCATTTCTAGAGTCTGTGCAATGTCTTGAAATTCAACTTTACAGAAAATATGGACCATTGCAAAATTCTTGTTGTGTTTGGCACTCCTCCAGCCAGGTTCTCCTCACTTACAAGGGCAACTTGACAGCCAGTGATTTATAATATCATACTTGCATTCTGCAGGGGAGAGACAGGGAGACAAGCAGGCACAGGGGCTGTCATGAAGCAGATGCTTGGCAAGCAGGATGACGACCCAAATGCAGGACTCGGGAGACAAATTGCAAACTCAAAAACAACTTTGAAGTTTAAGTCTTTAAAAGACATAAAAATATAAAACAATGGTAGAGCTGAATCCAGGAATTCAATAACTAGTAATCTAGGAGGAATCATGGAACATGGGAGCACACAACCAAGAGGGATGACATGACAAAGGAAAAGGGGGGACTAAGAGAATATATGCACAAGATAATGAGGCTAGGGGCGTAATAATAAGTCTAAACAAGAATCTAAGAAGCAAATAGAACATTAGAATTATAAGCAGAAATTCAAAGGTCCACAAAGGACAACTTCTACATATAAAACCCAGGACCATGACTCTGGCTAGACAAGGACAGGGACAGAAGTGAATCTCCCTTAGGGGTGGTGAATGCATGTTCAGCAGCTGTGTCCCAAGTGAGAAGAGCTTTCACTGAGGTGAGTCTTCTGAATGGGCCTGCAATCCTGCTACAGTCACAAATGAGTCTGGGGCAGAGCTTAGTGAATTGTTAATCAGGTTAATTGGATTTTTCCCCCCCAGTCTTGTATAAGGCTAGAGTCAGTGTCACTACTGGTAGCATGATGAGATACCTGGACCCTACCGAAGTTGCAAAGGTGACAAAGGAGCACACAGAACTGAACGGCACCATCTCCTGGAGGAAAAGTAGGTTGTAAAGACATTAACTGACAGCAAGTACTCCATCAGTGACTTTTCATTTTGACCAGTTGATATCAGAGCAGTTTTAACATATAATAGCCAAGAACCAGAGGATTACCAGGATTCTTGATGATCTTGAAACCGAATTTGTGATGATTTCAAGACAGAATGAGATGAATATTTACTGTTTTGCACTAATGTCAACTAATGTCAACTTATTCGAATTCATAATCCTCTGAAGGGCTTTCTCTTCTGCCACCAAACCATGTAGCGATGATAACGCACTCTGGAGGAAGCAGCATTTAAAAGACTACAGCAGCTTCTTATGCAGGTTGTTTTTCACATAATCAGTGATTCTCTCATAGATCACCTGCTGCTCAAGATGAGATGCATGGGTCCATCTTCTGTAAACCTCTCTACTCTATAGATATACTCCTATGGATGAGGTGGGACTTCATAATGACAGTGGTAAGTGACATGGGACAGTTTTTAAAACTGCTTTTTGGACTTCCTTCATCATTAGGTGTGTTATTTAAATCCTAAATTGTTTATTGTTTCACTTGATTTTTATGTTCTTGCATATTATCTTGAGCCTTTAATTTATTGATCTGATTAGCTGTCATCGAGTGTTCATCTGTGTTCCAAGTGTATCAGTGTTCCCTTAGCTACTTCCTGTTTTAATTTGTTGAGTCCTTATCTCTTATGCTTTTAGTTTTACTTACCTCATCTCATTGTCTTTGATTAGTTTTAACTGTTTCTTATCACCCAGGTGTTTCCGCTCTCTGAGTTGCTCTTGTTGTCTGTACATATAGCTTATGTTTCCCCCTTTAATATTTATTATTGTGGTATTTTTACACTGGAAACATTTCGTTTTTAGGTTGATGAACTTTTTATTTTTGGGCCATTCACTGCCTTAAAAACAATGGTAAACAGACTGGTTGTTATTTAGCATTTTCTCAAAATGCTTCATAGAAACCTAAATGAGGCAGTTTTCTATTTGAGTGTCTTATCCAGTGTTTTTCCTCTGATTGCAAATTTGATGTGTAGATGAAATTTTGGAAGGATGGCTTTTAAAGAGTCTGTCTAGTCTGTTACATTTTTATGATCTAGAACGTAACAGGTAAAATGTAACAGGGCCAAGTGGTCAGTACCAAAACTGGACTTAGGTGCAGAAACCCAGAACAGAGACAGCAGGTGGTTTTACAATATATTTATTGGTTAATGTTAGGTATTTTAGTACCATGGTAGCATTTACTGGATATTGTTTTATAGTGACATTATGCAGGAAAACTCTGTCATTCAATAAGGCCCCTTTGTTTTAGTTATTTTTCTCTTTGACCCAAGAATTGATGTGTGAGAATCACAGGCTGGTACAAGGTTGAAATACCACAGAGATCACTCCCTCAGCTACATTAGTTTCTTAATCTTTTAGACGCCTGTTGAGGCCAAATGGTTTGTTTCAGATTTCTACCATGGTACTAAAATACCTAACACTGATAGAGTGTGGTGGCAGGAGGGCAGGCAGGTGAAGCACAGAGTGATTTCCAAAATGGTGGCTTGGTATCCTGAGTCTGAGAGCAGAACTTGAGCCAGAGGTTTGAGACAAGGTGAATCCAGGAACTGTGCCACAAGAAAGTATAGTTAACAAGGTAAATCACAAAGAGAGCTTGAAACATGAGAGCCAGCTACAAACATGGATTGATGACAAACAGGCGGTGAATGGACGTCAGCTTGAGGCTTAAATTAATCTGGCTTGATTGCCTGCAATCAGCTGCAGGTGTGAGGAACTGGAGGAGGAGGTGGCCCTGCCCAGGGGCGGATCCCAGGTAGGCTCACGAGCCTGATGGAAAACTCCAGCCACATACCCCAGACCATGACATAAAAGACAACAACAGGGTGTAGGAACCACAAGGAAGACCACAAAATAAATTTATTTGTGTACTGTAAAGTCAACTTCACTTTTTGCATATAGTATGCAATGCAGTGGTGTGTGGTGACTAAAAGGCAAGCAGACAAAAATTGTCTGCTTGTTCTATAAGCCGTACGTTTGTAGTGACCCTCCTGTGAAGACCACGTATCTCTGAAAACAACAGTTGTTTGCGAGCTCAGAAATACAAGCCTACACATTTAAAATAAATAAATAAAACACAGTCTTGGTCAAGTTACTTGAAAAAAGTAATCAGTAACTAATTACTGATTACTTCCCCCCAAAGTAATCCTGTTACTTTACTGATTACTTATTTTCAAAAGTAATTAGTTACTTAGTTACTTTTTAAAAACATGATTTACAACCTGAATAAAGCGATGGATCTTTCAGCCCAATTCTATTTTTTCTGCATAATAAATCATATATATAAATATAAATATAAATAAATATATATAAATCATATATATCCAATCATATAAATGTAATCAAATGAAAAAGTCTCTTTTTGAAACTAGTTTTATTAGTTTTAATCTTTTAACTTTATGCATGAAGCAAACATTAAATTATATGCAACACTCTCTGACTGGAAGAAATCTGTTGAACATTTAAACCTATTTTCTGCATATACCAGTGTATAAAATAAAATAGTTTTTTGTGTTTACACTCACTCTCTCAAATAGATGCAAGTGAAACACAGCAGAAAATAAATCAAATCAAAGACTCAGCGGTCCTGTTGCTCTGTTTTCACCTGTACAGCAGGAGTGGGGCAGGTGGAGGTTTGCCTTGGTGAAGGTGTGTCGTAGCGGTCAGTGGAAGGATCTGGCAGTTTCACATTCCCGTGGCAGCGTATCGGTGCTTGCTTGGAAGTTTAGGTGTTTTTTCGCTGTAAAAAGAAGTTTTCTTCCAATGCAGTGAGCAGCGGACGTTAATGTTTTTGTCACTTTTTACGGAATCAAACTCAAAGTAAGGTCAGTACTGCCCGCACTCGTTATATTATCCATTCTTGATCTGCACACAGCTGTTGCCACGAACATTGCACTCGCTTACATCATTGTCATGAGACACTGTCGCAAAAAAATCGCAGTAATGCAGCGTGAAAGTAACAGTAATCTAATTACCTTTTTTTGCAATAGTAATCCCTTACTTTACTCGTTACTTGAAAAACGTAATCAGATTACAGTAACGCGTTACTGCCCATCTCTGATAAAACAAAAGAAAAAAACAGCTGAATTAAAAGGCTTGAGCAGTGTTTCACATGGTTAATGATTCCCAATTCCCAGTGTAGCAAGACGAGAATCAGCATGCACAGGAGCTGATGAAGAACAAGATTTGCTTTTCTCTTTCATTTTCACAGCGCTCCTTTCATCGGGAGCATCTCTGGACCCAGCTCAACTCCCCTCTCCACCAGGTCCCAGCAGGCTACTAAACAGGGGAGACAAGACTAGACAAATACCATGAGGCGTGACGAAGAGACTCCCCTTCCGCTGCCCTCTGAACCCACTTCTCCATCCCTCCCCTGCAGCGCTGAGCCACCAACCACACCCCACCATTCACCCCCACTGCCTGTCTGAGGCAGGAGACATCCAACCATCTGTGCAGCGACGAGTGCTCAGATCTCTTTATTGGACAAAAACAACAGCTCCATAAATGGACGGTCCACCTCAACATGACAAGACTCAGCTGTACATCCACATCTAATGGATAAGGGGCTGCTAATGTTCACATTCTGGACAGAGAAGACAGACGGTTTGAAAGCGAGTGAAAGAGTATGTTCACTGTGAACAGCCATCTTTCAACAGAGAGGTGGCTTAAAACACCAACTGTCTGCCACCTACAATGACATTTTGAGATCCCTTCCCAGGCGCCTCAACCCCCGCTAACATCTTGCATCAGGTGAACTAATGCATCAGCCGCCTGTTTCAATTGTTCCTGCTTTTTCTCCATACTTTAACCTTTTCTTACTTTTTTGTTTTTCCTCATCTTTTATTATTATTTAGAGTGTTAGTTTGCTTATATAGTTTTCTCTCAAACATGTGGATTGTGAGAGTTTTTATTGCTCTTTTTGCAACTGAACTGTTACTTTATTTCAGGAATGGGACAGTGGTGCAGCAGCAACACACCACACGCAGTATTTACTTCAGAGATCAGCTAATTGCTCAGATCCTGGTGGCTTGTGAGCCAGACCCACGGACATACCGGCTGAAATCTGGAGGAAAACACACCTTGGATGCAGAGGTGAAGGTCAGACGAATCATTTCTCACTCACTATTTATAACTCCACAGTTTTCCCTTCACCTCAGGTTAAGAGCCTTGGTGTCATCCTAGACAGTTCACTATCCTATAAATCTCACATCAGTAGTCTCACCCTTTCTGCCTATTTACATCTGCACAACATTAACAGATTATGTTCTTCTCTTTCCACCCAGTTTGCATCCATTCTTGTTTATAGTCTCGTTACCTCCCACATTGACTATTGTACTTCTCTCTTGCATGGTCTTCCCCAAAAATCCCTCCATAAGCTTCAACTGGTTCAAAACTCTGCTGCCCGCATTATTACCAGAACCACCTCCTACCTTCACATCACCCCTGTTCTCCAGGAACGTCACCGGCTCTCTGTGTCACAATCCTGGGTCATTTGACCCAGCGTTTTGAGTTTTCTTGTGTTTTGTCATTTTGTATTATGGTTTGAGTCCACCTTGTTAGTCAAAAGTGTATGCAGGCTGTTTAGTTTTGTTTACTGGATTTCTCCTCGTGTCTTTGCCCCCTGTGTCTCCTTCGGTGTGTTTGTGTTTTGTACTTAGGTATGTTCTTGTGCCCTGTTTTCCCCTCCTTGTGTTTCACTCCGTCATGTTTATCTATGTTTCCCCAGCCCGTCATGTATGCACTCTCTCTCCCTTGTGTTCCCTTGCTCCCTCTGGTCTGCCGCTCTTCCATTCCCGTTTCCTGTTTCATTGTGGATGTCTCATGTTTCTGCATTCGGTGTAGTTCCCCTGTGGTGTCTTGTTAATTCGTATCAGCTGCGTTCCCTCTGTGTTCTCATTTCCTCGTTATCCTTCTGTGTATTTATGTCAGCATCTCCCTCATCCATGGCTGTGTATTTCCTTCTGTGTCTCTCCATGTGTTTAGTTTATATTTTCCCAGTTTAGTTTTGTACCGTTTTCCCCTTGTGTCAGCAATAAAGCTGCCTTTTGAGTTCACTTTCTCATCTCTGTGTAGTCTGCGATTGGGTCCTTTCCTGCCTCAACACAGCCGCATCATGACACCCTGATAATATACAAGCTTCTTCTGCTCACCTTCAAGGCCCTTCATAACCTTGCTCCTCCTTAACTTTCTAACCTGTTAAGCACGACCTCTTCTGCCTGCTCACTTCGACCTTTTCTTCTATCCAACTTGTTGTGTCTTCTTTCTGTCTCAGCCTCAGCTCTGAACTCTCTACCCCCAGATATAAGAAACACTGGTTCTCTCCCCCAGTTTAAATCTCAACTCCAAACCCATCTGTTCTGCATATTCACTGTAAACCTGTTGTTTGTTTATTTTATCTTGTCCTTTTTTGCTTTTATTGTTCTTCATTTTATCATTGTTGTATGTGTTTTATTCTATTGTTAAGTGTCCTTGGGTGTCTTGAAAGGAGCTTTTAATTAAAATGTATTATTATTATTATTATTAATATTATTATTATTATTATTATTATTATTATTATTATTAGTAGTAGTATTGTTATTAAGAGGAGGAGGGAGACGTTGAGACGGACATTGAACTGTGTGCCGTTGGAATCAGGCCATATTATTTGCCCAGGGAATTTACCCATGTAAATTTACCCAGCCACACCAAACTTTCCGTCTCTCTCCACATTGCACCACAGCCTCCTGTGAAATTCTTGACACCCCTCCCCCACCTATCACTCCAGCAACCAGCTTAGATTTGAGACTAATGAGAAGACTCCACTCAGGTTGAGTCCCTGTGTCCTCAAGGCATGTGCCCCCTACCTTTGTGGAGTCTTTCATAAACTTCTCACGACTCATGATGAGTCTTCGTCTTCAGAGGGTCCCCGTGCTGTGGAAGATGTCAGGCCTCGTTCCTGTATCAAAACACCATGTCCTGGTGGCCCCCAGTATCGCAGACCCGTGGCACAGACTTCCCATGTCCTTAGGACCCTAGAAAGACTCATCCTTGACCAACTCCAACGTCAGACCACATCTGGAACCCCTTCAATTTTCTTACCGCAGCCTCAGAGCTGAGGACGCCATAATCTACCTTCTCAATCATATCCAAACCTATCTGGACTAGCCCGTCAGCACTGTGAGGGTCATGTTTCTCAACTTGTCCAGTGCATTCAACTCCATCAGTCCGACTGTCCTGGGTGATAAGTGACAGCGATGTAGGTGGATTCTTCTCTTGTGTCCTTAATTGTTGATTACCTGGCAGAACGACTTCAACATTGTGTGCCTTACAAGGTGATCAGCAACACAGGAGCTTCACATGGGACTGTCCTCTCCTCTTTCCTGTTCACCCTCTACACTACAGACTTCAGCCACTGCACAGATACCTGACATCTTCTTCTGCCAAGTTTTCTGATGATGCTGTGGTGTTTGGATGCATCACTAAGGGTGAGGAGACTGATCAAAGTCTGTGGTGGACTCCTGGTGTGAGCAGACTCATCTGCAGCTCAATGTGACAAAGACCAAAGCATTGATTGTGGGTTTCAGGAGGACCAGGAAATCTGTGACCCCTGTTTCTATCCAAGGGGTTGATGTGGTCATTGTGGAAGACTATAAATACCTCAGTCCACACAGAGATAATAAACTGGACTGGGTTAAAAACACCACTGCCTGGGCATCCCTGGGCAGCAGTGGGAACAGCTGCAGGGTACACTCTTCTGGGGGCCAACGACACGCATCCACCATTCACTGGAAGACCTCAAGGAAAGCTTGGAGGAGCGGTGATGATGCTGGCGAAGAGCAAGACCAAGTGAGAAGATTCTCCAAGACTTTGGTCTGGGCCTTGGCCCGGTCCAGCTCTTGCAGGTGCACCTCTGCCTGCTCCAACTTTGCACAATTTGGTCAGTGAACATTTTATTTACACAGTGTTTTTTGAGCAACAGTGACACTGGGATGCTTTTCAGTTCCCTCTCTCAAGCTCAGCTGCTGGCCCATGCGCTCTATCTGCTCTCTGTTCCCTCCTCTGTCCTCCAGGTCTTGGCAGCTACTAATATAGGAGAAACATGATGGAAAATCTGAGTTACAGCTGCCCTTCAACCTCCACTAACACTGCCCCCTGAACCTGCTACTCCACTCTCCTGGTTTTGGTTTTGAACCACATATCAGAACCAGTGACTAGGTGCCAGTTTGAAGAGTTTTACATTCTACTTTCTCCTTGTGAAAGTTGGCTACTATGAGTGACATGCTTTTGCCTGTAGAAACCCTCATTTCCGAAATAACAGCAGTAAGGCAGAAGTCTAACATAGTAGAAATCCTATCAAGAGTGAAGCTGCTTCATATGTGTACAGCAGAATTTATGGTTCAGGTGGAGTGAAAATTAGTGTTATAAAGAATGAATGGGGTCCTTTGCAGCTACTGTCTTGTCCCTTGCAGAAATCGATTTATCCATATTTTTGGAATTCTCCATGTACCGTAGATGATGAAATATTGAAAGTTTTGCTTTTAACATTCATTCCGAACGTATTCTACAATGTGTAGATGCAGTTTTAGCAGACATTTTTACTTTTGAGAAACTCTGTCTCTATAAGTTGCTCCATTTATGCCCATGGTCGTGTTACCGACCTGTTGCCAATTAACATTACTGGTTGCAAAAATGTTCCTCCAGTTATTTGTATTTTAGTATCACTTATTTGAATTGAATTTAAAAAGAGCCAAAGGTTTTCTGAAAATTATTAATTTTCTCAATTTATTGTATTCTACAGTACTGTGAATATATTATGGCCTTCTCTTATATATAAATAACTGTTTTCTGTTTTTATCTGCATTTTGCACAGGACGCCAAGTTTTTCAGAAACGTGGTTGTGATTTCTTTTATGCAACACCTAATTAAGTTGAGCCCATCTGTTATACCTGGTTGTCCATCCAGTTGTGTCAGTGCTGATGCCAAAGATGTAGTTATTCTGTACTAAAATCATCGGATGGCTTTAGTGACATGATACAAGAATGGTAAAATTAATAATAATCAATGTAACACACAAACATTTAGTCAAAAGTTTTATTTATTTGTTCATTCTATATATATATTTTTTTTACATGTCCATGATGCGCCTCATGCTCATGAACCTCATCCCGCTCATTCCCATGTCCCTGAAGCTCCTATACTCTCCGGGCCTCATGTACATCATCCTGCCTCTGTAGTGGGGCTGCTCGTACATCAGCCAGTGGCCATCCATCACGTTGCAGGACATGCAGTCGGACATGCGGTAGCGGTCCATGATGCTGTCGCAGTCGTCCATCAGCTCGTACATCTGACCACCGAAGTTCTCCCTCTCATAGATCCTCATCCTGAACTGGCCTCTGTGCTGTAGGGGAAACAGTTCACAACAAAGAATCAGAAAACCCTTCTAGAATATCTGGAGGAAAATGATATCCACAGCACAGCTTTCCTACCATGGGGATCATACGGCAAGACCTGATGCAGTCCCTCATGCCCATCATGCTCATGTAGTCAGCGTACTCGCCCCTCCTCATGAAATACTGGTTTCCCATGAAGTTGGGGCGGTCATAGACCATGAAGCAGCCGCTCTCCACCCTGCAGGAGTGACACCTGCTCAGGTAGTTGGACATGTCAGAGCAGTCGCTCATGCACTCATAGGAGCGACCCTGGAAGTTCCTGTCCTCGTAGAAGATGATCTGAAAAACAGGGATACATTGGTTTGGAGTTAGATTCAGCAGACACACGTCAACAACCACGCTCAAAATAATACAAAATTCAGCCAATGATGACAGCAGTTAATGAGGTGAATACGCATACCCTGCCCATGGTCCCAGTTAGTTGCTTCACAGTGTGTTACTACTTCGTGAAACTGTGTGAGTGGTACACTGATGATGGTCCTGTTTTAACTGTTACTTTTATACCTGGCTGAACCCAAAGAATCTCTGGCTCCCATTGTGTAAAGCCCTGACTCATCAACATGGTATAGAGGCCTATAGAGTGCAGGACATTTGTTACATGTCCATGTGACTGGATCCCCTAGAAGACTTTAGAATGGATTTTTCCATAGGGAACT